>NC_060074.1:102337500-102962500 GCF_922984935.1 Meles meles
GGTTTTTTTTTTTTTTTCTGCTGCTGCTTCCTCTCTGTGTTCACATAATAATACTCTTTAAAAAGCCTACATTTAAATTATAGTTATGAATTACTTTTATATATCTAAAAGAAAGATCATGGAAAAAACACTGCCCTGTAAGGTTTTCTTAATCCAAGGTTTCTGGTACAACGTAGGTGTTCAACAAACATTGAATGAACGAATGGAATGTTTTCCACTTGTCCACAAGCCATCTGTTCAATACCCCATAATTTTCTTAGAAAGATTTATGTTTACGGTCTCCAGTTACAGAAATTAGGCATTATTTGCAATTCTTACATTACATCATACATTTGCCATACATTAGAAATTCTTTACAATGTTTTTCCAATCTTATTTCTAAGGGAAGGTCATCTTCTGGGGGTTTAGTTACTGCTCCATTGATGAGATGAGTTTCAAGATCAATCAGTCTCGATGACCATTCTTCTTTAAGTTAAAGAGAGCCATGATGCTGCTCTGGTCCTGCCAGTTTTGGTCTGCACGGTGCCGAACAGAAATAGAAAAACTAGGAAGCTGTAGAAGTACAGTCTGAAGAAGTCGGCATTAAATTGTAAATTGCTTTATCAATCAAAAAAGACTGGAATATTGATCCCCCAGTACCCAAATTATTGAGAAGAAAGAACGCCTCCTCCGTATGTTACATTGTTCCTAAGTATTAAACTAAAGGTCATCTCTTAAACTAAATGATAATGTGGGATAATGTCCCACAGCAAAAGCAAAGAAAGACAAAACAGCAACGGTGTCTCACTGAGGTTGCTATGGGGATGGAATCAAGAGAGAGGCAATTTCTGTTATATTTACATGAGATGCCAATTAGGAGAGAAGTTGCTGCTCTTGCCCTATCCTCTTATACCCTGGCAGCTCTCTGTTCCCCAGGATTGGTTCAAGCTTTCTCCTCTGTAAGGTGATGTGGATGGATCAGTGACAGATGGAAACAAAAGAAAACAAAACAAAACAGAAAACTGATGGTACTGGGAACAGTAGGTTAAATTCAGATTCTGACTATGAAGAAGGCTGGTAGCCAGTGGAAGAAAACAACTGAAATGTGTCAAAAGAGAAGTTTCAGTGGTGATGGTTCCCCAAAGAGAAGGATACTCTGTTGCCTTGGGAAAGAGCAATATGTAGTCATAACACCTACAACCCAGTTTCTTGCTCCCATCAGTGACAAATCATCCATGTCGCGGCTATGACTTTATTACCCACCTGTAAATGTCAACAAATAAGCATCTAAGCCACAGAAATAATGATTCTGATGTGTAGCTGCGTTGTTCATTACCTTGCTGTCCCCAGTTTAATTCTTTCCATAAATGAACTAATAGGTACTCATGATTGCTAATTAATTCTCTAAATTTGTGTGATGTTGCACAAGCACCTCCATGCACCTCTCCGTGTGTATATGTTCTCAAAGTGTGTGTGTGCATAGACACCCATTTGCTCTGCAGTCCTACACGTACTTACGCCTCTCTACCCCACTGACCAAACTGCTGTTCGGAACCACGAGTGCTGAATTCAAACACACAACCACATCTTCCATCTGGAGAGTATTTTCAAGAGAACCGTGCCAGAGTTGAAGTTGATGCTAAGCTTTGTATCATTCTTCCCCAGCAGAACAAAGAAGTCTCCCTCGAACCTTTCAAAACTTAAATTTTATTCTGGTTCTTCACGAACCCGGTGTACCAGATGCTCATTCCCTTCACATCTCCCAGCATTCCCTTCTTCCTTCACAGTTCTTTGTTCCCACAGCCGTTGTATACATTCCTACTCTCAGTGATGCTTTGCTACATTTTCCTGTCAATTGACATATTCTTTGGAGTCTTGCTTTGAACTCCCCTTTATGTTTCTGCCTTTGATATCTTTGTTGCATTTCCTCTGAGATCAGATTTTCTGTTATTTGCTCCTTGTGTGGCTCTCCTTGCGAACGCTCTCTTCTGGGCATGGAGAGACAAGGAGTCCCTTCCCTCTGTCCTTGCCTTCCCTTGTTTTCCCTCTGTGTCCCCTGTCTGCGTGCCCCTCTCTGGTGGCTCTCACACAAGCCCCTTTTTACTAAAACGGGCCCTGCTTGTCTCCTTCCTCAGCAGGCGCTAGCTTCTTCCCCTGCCCCTGACTTCCTTTGCTCTGTGCATTGTTCCCCTGTCCACTGATGTTGTCACTCGACAATCTCTTCACCTACAACCCCCAATCTACCTTCTCTATTTTCTTCCCATGTCTTCTTGGCAATGGCTTTCTTCAAAGCCTCGCTCTCCCCCCACGTCATGTTTACTGGGGCAAGTATGACCAGCTCACCTCCATGTCCCCTTTCATTCCGGGCTGTGCCGCTGGCTGGTGGGGATGCCTTCTTCCCCAGCTGACAGGCTTTCATGCGTTGTGCATAGATATATGGCCTTTCTCACTGCAAAAGCGATACACCATTCACTTTCTGCAAAGGGCCTGGTGAGGCTGTTTTTTCTCCACCCTGGGAACACCTCTCCTGACTGCATGTTCTATTCAGATGCTCCCTGGACCCTATCTTCCTTGGTAAAAATGACAGCATGAGTAATCCTGAAATGAGAAACTCACACGCGGCAGACAGTTAACCGTATCCTCCCCATTTCGAACTTGGGTCGTGCCTTGGAGTCCTCATGGGCAGGCTGTTTTCCTAAGAATTAACCGAGAGGGAGCTTTGACTTGGTTCCAGAAATCCACTGGAACTTTCAAAACTTAGATGGGGACGCAGGTGGAGGAGATGCTGGAGGAAAGTTTCCTTGGTCCTGTACTATAAATGTGGTGGGATAGCACATGGGTTGGGGTGTTTCTGAAACCTGCCCGAGCTACACTCCTCTGTGTGCTGCTCTTCTGTCTGAGGATGTTCTTCAGTCCTCTCCAGAGGCTCTACTCCTTCTTCCCCATCAGAGCGAGGAATACCATGCAGGAGTCTGCACCTGGGACCCACAGGCCAAGCCGGCCCACTTCTTATATTATGTAAATAAAGATCTATCAGAACAGAGTCATGGTTATTTGTTTACATGCTGTTTATAGCTGCTTTTGAGCCATGGCAGAATACGACAGTGATGGGGGGCCTGGGTGGCTCAGTCAGTGATGTGTCTATCTGCCTTCGACTCAGGTCATGATCCTGGGGGCCTGGGATTGAGTCCCACATAGGCTCCTTGTTTGGGTGGGACTGTCTGCTTCTCCCTCGGCCCCTCCCACGCTCGTGCCCGCTCTCACTCTCTCTCTGCTTTCTCTCAAATAAATAAGTAAAAATCTTAAAAAAAAAAAAAATCAGTTGTGACAAAGACCATATGGCTCAAGATATTAGTCAGGGTTCTCCAGAGAAACAGGACCAGTAGGCCAGATAGATTGATAGATCGATTTAGTATTATTAAAAGGAAAAATTCAATGGAGTAAATGTAAAGATCTAATTGGCCTTACTAAACAAGTCGTGAGTGGAGCAGCAACCCATCTAACATGTAGAGGGCAACATTGATGAGTTATACAAAATGGAATGTTTTTATAAAAGGACTGTGGGGCAAGAAAGTTAACAGTAAAAGAAAGGGATTATTCTAGGCGATCTTTCCCTTGGGGATAAAAGCAAGCGGTTGTATAGTGCAGACTGTCTCATCTTTTTGCGAGGGGGGGAGAGGGCCCATGCGGCACACTTACTAGTGCTGATGGAAAATTCCTGAATGGTTGAGACTACCTTTCCGGGGGAGGTTGACACTGCAAGGAGACCATGCGTGAAGCACCAGTGTGGGGACTCAGCCTGGTAATGTCCTGTAAAGGACATTACAGAAATTGAGGCCAAGAAGTTAGAGAGGCCAAGAAGTGCCACAACTTTTCATCTGTGAACTAGAGAGACAAGAAAGCTGTGTTATCCAGTCTGAGCTTGAAGGCCTGAGACCCAGGAGAGCCAGTGGCTTAACTCCATGTCTGAGTTTGAAGGCCTAAGAACCTGGGGAAGGGGTGAGGAGGCTATTGGCATAAGTTCTAGAATCCCATGTCTGGAGAGCCAGGAGCTTCGATGTCCAAGGACAGAAGAAAAAGATGTCCCAGCTCAAGAAGAGAGAGGGGGAATTTACCCTTCCTCTGCTTGTTTGTTCTATTTAGGCTAATCTCTTCCAGAAACGCCCTCAACAACACACCAGCTATCTGGGCATCTTAGTCTGGTCAAGCCGACACATGAAATTAGCTATCACACTCACAAAGCCAAACACATTTACTATCTGGCTTTTGACAAAGTTTGCTGAACCCCGATAGTGCCAAGACTGCATCACTCTGTTTTCTTGCCATTCACTTGATTTTCCATCCTCATAGAAAATGGCTAGCATTATCATGATGCCTTCACTAGCATTATCCATACTGTGTCCTATGCAGGTATAATACCTCTTCTCCCAAAAGAATCACCAGTATCTGTCTAATCTCTCTGCTGATCTGGAGAGTCACACCAAATCCTTAACACGTGGGATTTGGGTTACTGAAGATTATGTTCGGTGGCTACTCATCATGGTCCTGTGCTTGACATCAGGCTCTGTTCCTTGTCAGGTTGATTCTCCTGTTCCATTTACTGAAATTCTCTAATTTTTCATTTGCTTTCATTTGTATTTCTTTCTTCTATATCAACTGCCATGAAACCTATGGAGGTAGCAAGCCAGGAACATTTTATTGCTTTCCCTTTGGCCTCTATCTTTCTCTTTTTGAGTACTTCTATTCCTTCCTCTGCCTTGTGCCCCCTTTCCATTTTCAGCTGTCCTTGACCCTGGCTGATGTCCCTGGTGACAGTTGGGAGTGGGTAACTACCCCCCCCCCCGTAATGAACTCCATTTTCTATTGCTCCCATCGTTGCCATTCACCATCACAGTCAGTGTGACTTATGCCTTCTCAACGCATTTTTCATCTTCCCCAGCTGCTGTCAGGGATCTGCCTGGCGGAGCTGCTCTCACAGCTCTGAACACCTCCCCCTTCCTCTTCTTACCTTTCATGTGCACTCTGGCTTTTAAACATGGGTCACTCCTTCCCAAGTGAACAACAGTTGCCATCCACAATCATTTCAGTAAAATGTCCCCATTTTACAGATACTGAAAAACTAAGAGTGTCATTGAACAACCCAAGCCAAAGCCTGCGTTACATATTTTGCCTTTGGTAAATTCCACTAGAAAAGGAAGAAGCAAGGAGGGAAGCAAACATTCAGACTCCCCCGTGCGTGCCAAGCACTTCTGGCCACCCACATGAACATTATTGAATGTATTTCCCACTACAATCCTGTGAGACCAATATTATTACTTCTACTGAGGGCATAGAAAAGGAAGAAGCTAGCCTCAGGCTACACAAGAAGGTCACATTACAGGGATTTGATCATTCTGATGTTTGACTCCAAAGCCCATGATCTTTTATACTGCAGCGTGTGGTTCTGCATTGTTACTTATCTTTTTATATAATCTGTCTGTCTTGTTTCCTGAATAGGGCAGAAATAATGCACCATCCATTTTATTAGCTATCGCAGAATTCAGGAAAGCGTCCAACACATTGAAATCACACATGAATTATCTGTGGATTGGCTGTCTTGCTCCTGGAACAAGTTACATGTTTGTGCAGCTACGTTACATCGCTTCAAGCAAAGAAACAAACAAAGGGAATAATCCACAGCAATAAAAATGACATGGAAAAACAATGATACAATTTCAGTCTGGATCCCAGGTGGAGAGCCTTAGCACATTCAAACTGGGTATTTGGTGAGAGTTTAGTTAAGGAGACTTACCGGGAATCAGAATAGCTGGGTTGACACAAAGGGCGGGATGGTCCAATCAGGTTTATGTTCATCAGTGACTGTAGCCAGATTCACGGATACAGACTGTCACAGGACACAGTGAGGCAGAAAGATCCAGGGCAAGGATTTTGCGGATCCACACCCTTCCTTCCTGGATTGGGCATGCCTTTCCTCCTCCAGGTTGAAAGGTCAGCATAGAGTACATCTGAAAGCCAGACAGAATTATCCCTGAATAGTTATATTATGGGAAGAACTAACATATGTACTAAGTGGCCATATCTCACTAAATTCTACCGAATCGTAAAATCAAGTTCAGGACATCCCCCCCACCTACCCACAAATGATTTCAAAGAGATATACTTCTGATTTTCTGTTAAAAGGGTTTGATGACTTTTCACTGTATTCCAACCAAGGTTTTAGACATTTTCTTAATCCATGCGGTTGCCATTTAAGTATTTTAATTATTAAAGAAAGAAAATAGCCAGTCCCTTCTTAAACACCATTAATATGTGAAAAACCTAATTAAGATGTAGTTATTTATGCCCAAAGCAAGGATTATAGTTCCCTGACATATAACTGTTCACATACTACACATAACATTGTTCTTATTCTGCAATGATTTAAAATCAATTAACAAGCATATATTAAATAATTACGTCATATCCAGGTCTATCTTAGGTAAAATCAGCTTACTGATGTATGTGGGAGAGTAGGACATCCTTCCCGTTTACCAAAGTTTTCCAGAATCTCCAAATATCTTTCTTCAAAATAGTAGTTTCTTCAATATATTAATATAAGTTCTGTTGTAATTGGCATTGAAACATTTTAGCCCTTTACAGGAAACATATTACAGGTGGCCTGCCTGCTCTTAATATCGTCAATCAATAATTGCAACAGTGTTCAATTTGAATAAATTTTCATTAGAAATACAGACTATATTTTAATGATTCTTAAACCTAGAGGCTACTTCTGGTACAAAGACATTTTTCCAACTAGTCTTTCTCCTTTCATAGAGAATTTTGAGTCATAGAAGAGATTGGGAATAGACAACATTGAGGACCTATAAACATGACATCTTGTGGCTGCCTTTTCCCCTTGTAACGCTGACATTTTATCCTTGATGTTTAACTTCTGCTTTTCCATGTCTTCCTTGGTAGAGTTAATTTCTAATTCTACCCTATACGGGTGACAAAGTGTTTTGTTAACTATGGTGTTATACAAAGTTAGGTCTCTGCGGTAAACATGAAAATGTCTGATCTCTCTATCTCATGAAAATTCAGATTTTTCACAGCTGTTCTCCACTTGGGGCTGATTTGCTTTTCCTGTGCCCTTGGTGACCCTGGAGGTATGGATAGGAGAAGTCAGCAAGCTCCATAGTGTTTTTAAGAAAGGCTTATGTGAAAAGTCCCCAGAACCAGGACACTGCTGCCCTTCCGTCTCCAGAGACCTGCTAACATGGTAATGAGGGAACTTGGCTGCCCTCAAAGTTAAATGAAAACCCTTCACACTTCCTCCATGAAAGATAGAGATATGAAAGCTTCCACTAAACTTTTCCTGGGGCAGTGAGCTCTGTATAGATCAGGAAAAGATGAAGAAGGTGGGGGGCGGGGGCTGGAAAGAACAGAAAGTGAAAGTTTTAAAAGCCATTTTGCCAGAAATAAATCATTTTTGAACTTTCCGGGGTGGAAGGATTATCAGAAATGATTGTTCATCTATAATTCTATCTTCCAGGCTCCCATCCTTTCATCCCCTCAAAGTCTGGATATTTGTGTGTGTGTGTGTGTGTGTGTGTGTGTGTGTGTGTGTGTTCAACTATCATTAACCCAACAAAGTCACAGCTGCCACTCTGGGACTTCTGTTTAATGAGAAAATAAACTGAAGGCATTTTGAGGAGGATTTTAAAGAGAATCTCATTATTATTTTTTTTTTTTCCAGAAAGCAGTGGCCATTAGCAATCCCTCCATTGCTTCAAATAGCAGAGAAGTTTTGTGCAATTCAATTTATTCTGCCCTCTCTCTATGGGAAGGAGCCCGGGCTGATGTCATATGTTGCCTTGTCATTCTGACCATGCTGTTACATTTCCTGGAAAACCGAAGGCATTTATTTTCTTCTATTTGCAAAACTACTCAGAAGTGATTTCATATTTTATTTAAGCTGGAAAATTGCCTTCACCTATACAAGGGGAGTGGTTGCCTCACTGGGAACATCCATGTCACTGAGGACCCGTTGATAGGTCCAAACTTTCAGACCCAGTTTTAAATTCCTGGTTTTGACTCACTGCTCCCAGGACCACCAACCCTATAGTTCCGACAATCATTATTTTAGTTTCAATTCCTCTGAAGCAAGGATTTGCCTTGGAAACTTACTAAATAGATGATCTTCGGAAGTGGAAGTAACGAAGAGGAGGGAGTTAGAAGGAGAAGAAGGGGAACGCTAATACAGACTGTGTTTTTGAGCTACTTTTCCCTGGGGGCCATTGAAGTGCAAGCCCACAGAGGACACTGAGATGGGAGGACACTGAAAGATGGGAGGCTGAGGTCCTCGTTGGTAGAATGGTGTCCCCGTCATGCTATTCTCCCAATTCTTGCTGGCTGTACTGGCTTTGGGACTGCTCTACCTCCCTTGGCTGGAGATAAAGCAAAACTGAACAACAAACAAAAACCACAGGAGTGGGAAGATACCTGTCAGTCCAGCTGTGTTGACGTCACTGGGCTGGAGAGGAAGGGACACACCACTCTGGTTCAGGGAGACTGGGGGCGGCTGAGAGACGTTCATGGCAGCTTGTTCAGTACATCACCCCATGAAATCTCTTGTGTTTCTTATGGCCTCTTTCAGCCAACGGAGTTGCACAGAATCAAATTTGAAGCCACGGTCTTAACATCACCCTGTGCATGAGACAATCCAATGTTAACTTTTAGTTCCAGCTGTGAGTCCACAGAGTTGTAGTCTATCATTCGTAGTAAGAAGGACCTCTTTTTTTTTTTTAATTTTTTTAAGCACACTGTAGAGATCGTGGTTTTACACAGCATATTTGTAAAGCAGGGGAAAAAATCATGATTCCATTGACTTTTTTTTTTAATGTTTCTCGTTGATATTTTCTCCCTTTCATTTTAGAGACCTCATTATTTCAACTTTTCCCGACTCAACATCATTTCTTTTTCTTTTCCTTCTCCTTTTCCTTTGCTCCTTTCTCCTACCCTCTCCCACTTCCCCTTCTCATCCATCTCCAGACAAGGGTGATTCCAAAGCTCTTTGGACTAGTTATTACTAATAAAAAAAATAACCTTTTGTTTGTTGTTTTCTTTTTTTTTAGTTCATCCTTATTTCATGCATTAGTAATTCATTGTTTTCATTGAGTTGATTTGGCTTGTCATTATACAACAACGTGTTTATTCATTTTGTTGTCCATCGGCATCAACTGCTGTTTACAGGTTTTGAATATTTGTTATGATCTGCTTATTTTAAATTCTCTCATTAAAATAACCTTAATGACTAAAGTTATTAATTGAAGATATCTTCCATGCCTGACAGTTAAGAAAATAGTGTTAAATAAAGCATTAGTCCCAGGCACTTAAATTTTGGTCTCTGGATGGCTGATTTGCTCATCGACATTTAACCTTGCAGTTATGAGTCCACTCTGCACCGGTGGGCAGCAGTCTCCCAATTCTCAAAGTGAAGCTTTTTCCCACATCCCACCCTCTTTTCGTCAAATACTTTATGTGGTGCATAAGCCTTTTTTTTCTTCTGCTGATCAAGAACAGCAAAGGCTTATAAATCACAAAACGTCTCCACTATTTTGTTATTCCAGCAACTCGCTTCTTACAAAGATGATGTGCCTGCAGATTTCCTCATTCTGTTCTTTCTTGACCCTATGGCACTGAACAGTGCTCAGACTCTTTTTAGTGTCTTTCTTCCTCTCGCCAAGCTCGCTATTCTAAACTAGAGTCATTGGCTTTGCCTGTTAAATTATATGACTTCCTGGGGAAACTTCATGTTTCATCTGCTCTACAGGAAAGAATAATAAAGATCATTAACTTTCAAGGCCTTACTATGTGACAGATACAGTCGCAAGCACTGTGTACGTAAGGATTCAATTACTCTTCGTGACATTCATGAGAGGTATCCCTTAAAGATGCCCAGTTTGCATAGAAGGAAACTGAGGTACAGATAGCAACAAAGTAACTTTCCCAAACTCAGAAGCCTATTCAGTGATGAAACAGGGATTTTAATTCATGTGTACTAGCCCTCTTAATCAAGCATGGCCACTCTGCAGGAACACGTGGGAAAATTTGTATAGTATTTGGGACTTCTTTTTATGGGATGGATTTTTGAAATTAGGGTATACACCAGCTTCTTTGAAGATAGAGTTTTATTTTCCCTTTCTTTTCATTCTTTTGTTTTGGATAATATTAAAAAAAGAGGCAACTTTCATCTGCCATGTTATCAAGTAGTCCACAGTATTTATTCATTTATTTTCAGCATGCCAAAGTTAATTTAGTTAATTGATTGATTTATATTGACAAAGAGTTTGCATATAATATGCATTAGCTTCAGGTGTTCAACAGAGCACCTAGACATTTATGTATGATCACCATGATAAGCTGTAGTTATCACCTGTCACCAGAATGCGTTATTACAATATTATTGACCACATTCCCTATGCTATACTTTATGTCACTCTGACTCATTTTATAACTGGAAGTTTGTACCTCTTAATGACCTCTGTTTTGCCCACCTCCCTATCCCTTCTGACAACCACTAGTTTGTTTTCTGTATTTAAGAATCCATTTCTGCTTTTTGTTTGCCTTCTTGCTTGTTTGTTTATTCATTTGTTTTGTTTGTAAGCATATAAGTCTATAAAGTAAAATCATACGTTATTTGTCTTTCTCCCTGTCTGACTTTTTTCACTTAGCAAAATGCCTTCTAGGGCCATCTTTGTCATAAATAGGCAGGTTTTTATGCTTTTTTATGACTGATTAACATTCCATTGTACATATATGTGTGTGTGTGTGCGTGCACAAGCATATCACATCTTCTTTATCTATTTATCTATCAATGGACACTTAGCTTTCTTCCATATCATGGTTATTGTAAATAACACTACAGAGCTGATAGGCGTGCATATGTCTTTTTGGATTAGGGCTAACAATTCCCTCAGATAAATACCCAGATGTGAAATTACTGGATTGTGGGGTAATTCTCTTTCTAATTTTTTGAGGAATCTGCATACATTTTTTGGTAATGACTGCACCAATTTACTTTTCTGCTAACAGTGCTCAAGTGTTCCCTTTTCTTCACGTCCTTGATAACATTTATTATTTCAAAATTTATTTTTAATGGCATTAACAGTCCAGTGGAAGTCATTGTTGAATTGCTTAAAAGGGTCAGTCAGTTTCTAACTCCCTAATAAGGACCCATGAATTCTGTTTGCAGATATTGGCAGGTTAAAGCCCAGTGCAGAAAAGGATGTGCATAGTTACTGTTCCCTGGAGCTTATACTTGGTTCCTATATCAGCACAATATTGTTGCCCAGAACATAGCAGAGACCACAATGCAGTAAGCATTCAGAAAAGTCAAACTATCAGATCCAGTCCCTATCTCTCCTGCTTGAATATTTTCTCCAAAACTGGTGGACAGCTAGCTGAACTCATTGGGGCATGTTCAAGGAGGGAGGGATCTGCATTCTCTAACTGCAGACTGAACCAGAAAAAAAAAGTTCCAGCACATACATTTAACATTTATATGCAATATGCAATTTCTCCCTTTGTGATCTGCAAAATAGACAAAGCAAAAAAGAGCATCTGAGAATAGAAATAACTCAAAGGCCAGAGTTGATGATGGAATTGACCATCGTCTTACAGTGTTAGCTTTGAAGAATCTCTTTTCTTTATCACATGAGGATGTTATTTGTCCTACTGAGCTCACAGAAATCATGAAAGTCATATATGACATCAGGTATGCAACATTTTCAGAAAAATAAGAGTTACTGTATTTTTTGAAAGGTATGTTCTAGCTTACAAAGCATTTTCAGATGATTTCATTACAGCTCTGCAAAATAGCCTGTGAGTCAAGGAGAAACAGAGTAAGGACACACTGGACTTATGTGGCCCCACAGACATAAAAATGTTGCATATGAATGACTGACCGAATCTCATTTATTTACAATATGTAACCTGTGCTGGAGAGGGGGAGTTTTGAACACATGCTGAGAGTCTACACCAAACCAAACACCCACCAGGATGCAGTAATTAGACATGGTTGGCTCCATTTTGTTTCAAGAGGAACTGACCAGTCACAAGGTGCTGTCAGTCACAAGAGCATCAAGGAAGCAAGTAGTAAAACCAGCAGGTGAACCTAGTCCCACTTGGAAGTTTGACATATTTCCATGATACCTTGATTTAGGATTTAATTTTTCACTGCAATAATAGAATTTAGTGGCGATGCCCTGATGCCCAGACACCAAAGAAATTATCTTTTCCTTCTAAGCTTATCACTGAACTTCATTTTTAGTGTCGTTAGTCACTATTTTTTTAGAGAAAAGGAACCAAACAAGTCAAATTTCCCCCACATTATTTTCACAGAAGGAAATCCTTTCACAGAAAGGATTCAACAAGATAACACACCAGTAAGCAAAACAATATAATATGGTCCCTTTTGATACAGATGTAGTGAAAAGAAGGGCCATCTGTACCCCAATTTTTATTGCAGCAATGGCTACGGTCGCCAAACTGTGGAAAGAACCAAGATGCCCTTCAAAGGATGAATGGATAAGGAAGATGTGGTCCATATACACAATGGACTATTATGCCTCCATCAGAAAGGATGAATACCCAACTTTTGTAGCAACATGGATGGGGCTGGAAGAGATTATGCTGAGTGAAATAAGTCAAGCAGAGAGAGTCATGTATCATATGGTTTCACTTATTTGTGGAGCATAACAAATAACTTGGAGGACATGGGGAGATGGAGAGGAGAGGGAGTTGAGGGAAACTGGAAGGGGAGATGAACCATGAGAGACTATGGACTCTGAAAAACAACCAGAGGGTTTTGAAGGGGCGGGGGCGTGGGAGGTTGAGGAACCAGGTGGTGGGTAATAGGGAGGGCACGTACTGCATGGAGCACTGGGTGTGATGCCAAAACAATGAACATTGTTATGCTGTAAATAAACAAATAAAAAAAAAATATGGTCCCTATTGTAGTTTCATTAATGGATGTGATTTTCCTGTGGCCAGTTCATCTCAGACAATGCAGGAAATGTCTAATGCTTTCCTGCAGGATAACTGAAGGATCTTTTTTTTTTTTCCTAGTAGGTCATGTACTGATGATAAAACTTCAACAATATAAATCTAATTGATGTGGGATTAGATGCTGATGTGTCTTACAAAAAGGAATGCGTGTTTTTGCAAAATATGTTTACTGTGATGTGAGAAAGGTAACTAGATACGCTAAAGTTTGCATTGGTACCAAAATTGACTGGAGTTGGGTGGTCTGGATCCCCCTTGGTTCATGAATCCACGGCCCATACTTTTCCAAAGCATCAGTGACAGAGAGGAGGAAAACCTCAGAGGGTTCTGCTGAAGACTAAACTTGCTCCTATTTCCCAAAGTGTAAGAAGGGAGTCAAGGGAGATACCAACTCCTGTTTGGAGAGTTGGAATTCTCAAAGACATGAGTGTGAGGATCATTAGTCTCAGAAACTTAGAGAGGGGGCTATAGAAGGGCAAGGAAAACTGGAGAAGAAGGATGCACACAAGTTGTTAAATATCCTTATGTGCCATGGGCTTGGAAGTGGAAAGATGTCACACCCAGTTTGCACTTTGTAAATGAAGATTTAGTAAATTGTACAATTAAAATAGCATATTGCAAGCATTACTATTTAAAATTGCACTTTTTGCGAAGCAATGCCAAAGAGGTTCATAAAAGAGTTGCCAATTGTTAGCACAATAGGGTAGAGCTATAATACCACTCAAAGCATTACATTTTTTTTTCCATCCAAGTCTTGACCAAGAGCATGGAGAACGATTCTCTTCTTAATAGCCTTTTCTTTAGATTATGAAGTACAACACAATGGTATAATTTTCAAAATTGAAGCTGCTCAAGAAATCATTAGCATTAAACTAAGATATCGTATTTGCTAGAATACATATTTGTAGTTCAAAAAATACACTTTGAGCTAAACCAAATCAGAAGGGAAACAATTGTATATCTGTATGTTGTTTTACTTACTGTCTTCTAATTATTTACTTCAGAAATTTCAGTTATATGGATTCTATGCTTCAATACCCTTCAGACACTAGACTATATCACACAGGTTAACCAGGTATTACTAGAAACAGCAGTTGTCAGCTAAAGTGTTCAAAATCCATGAATAGTAGAGTGACAATTTTCACAAGTGTTAGATAGGGCAACTGAACCCTTTATCTTATGAATGGAATAGGCCACTTGTGAGAATGTACCCTTGATACGAATCCACTAACAATTCCAAGATCAACAGAAGGTCTGTTATCAAAACATGTGTAAGAGATGACAGCTGCAGAATCATCCTAGAATTTGTCATCAAAACCCTGGATTCTAGTCCACTTTCAACACTTCCTTTGCTTTGGAGAAAATCAGTTGTCTCAGTTTCCATGCCCAGAAAAGGAAATTCTTTCTAACCCTAATTAGTCAGAGGCATTTTTCACCGTCCAAATAAATAATTGCATGAACCTCAATACTCAATACACTATTATAGTAATAGAAATGCACTCAGGGGCACCTGGGTGGCTCAGTGGGTTAAGCAACTGCCTTCGGCTCAGGTCATGATCCCAGGGTCCTGGGATCGAGCCCCACATGGGGCTCTCTGCTCGGTGGGGAGCCTGCTTCCTCCTCCCTCTCTCTCTCTCTGCCTGGCTTTCTGCCTTCTTGTAATCTCTGTCAAATACATAAATTTTATTTATTTTAAAAAATTCTTTAAAAAAAAAAAAAGAAATGCACTCAAAGTTGGAAAGGGATATTCCTTATCCTCCAAACTATATATTTATAATTCTTTATAAATTTCATTATACTTTACAGTATTATGGGACAGACACTGAAAAAGAATTATACCTTTGCTCTTAGAAACATACCCCTATAAGGACAATGATGAGAACCACAGTCGCTGGGCAGGTGCAAGAAACTGAAACCAAAGGCTTTTGGATATGGAACGTGTTTGGTGACACCACAGACATTGCACCAGTTTATTTATTTGAAGACAGAATACCAGAAAGTGGATATGCAAAGTATACTCTGAGGGGAAAAAAAAGAGAGAAAACAGTCTTCGCCTTTAATACATAGTCATGCGGTAGGTATATAAGAACACTTTATTTTAAAGTAATCTTTATGCCCAACGTGGGGCTTGAACTCTTGACCCTAAGATCAAGGGACACACGTTCATGCTCTACTGATTGAGCCACCCAGGCATCCCCACAGTCCTTCTTCTTAAGAAGGGATGATTCTGCAATATAGAGACCTGTGGAGAATGTATAGGGATAGAGTCTAGGTTTTCTTCCTTTTAGACAAGCAAGTGGAAGATTGGACTAGCGACAGTAAGGGGGGGTCATTACTTTAATGGCTATCAGAAATAGCAATAGATAAAAATGCTTAAAGCTAAAATTTCTGTCAAAGTGTTATGAATTCCCTGAAGTGCTAAAATTAAAACAGATTTTTTAAAAACCCTAAAGCGATGATTAAAATAATGGCTATTATATGCTGAGCTCTTTCTCAGGGACCAAGAAACCAGGACTTCACATGCATTATCTCTTCTACTCATGTTCACTTCTCTACAAGGTTAATATTCTTATTACCCCATTGTACAGATTAGGATATTTTTCTCAAGCCTGGAGAGTTGTCTCAGGCCAAATAATTAATAAACAACTGAGGTAGAATTTTACTGTAATTCACTGTAGCTTCATGATCTGAATAATATTATATTATCTCTCTGTTCATACTCTGAAATGATATCTCTAGTTGATCTCTAGGTGATCACAAGTTAAAACAGAAGATAGAAATTTCTGTAAAATTATGGAAATAACAGCATATTTTCCACTCTTTGGTTGCTTTAACTCCTCATGAGTCAGAGGCAGATGCAGTAGAATAACAGAATTATGTACAGTGCAAATGCAAAAGAAGAAAAAATCTCAGGGTTTGTTGGGTGAGTGATGATCTCCATGAGAAATAAATAAATACATACCTAGAAATCTGAGATCGGGATAGCTAGAAAGCAAGGCCAGACTGAGCCCCAGCTCTGAAGCCCTACAGAACAGCAAATGAGATGAAATAATGCCAATTATTCCCAGAAATTATAAGACAGCAGAGGGTAGAAACCATAAGCGCCTGACAGAGGACAGGTAGAATTCTATGCCCATGATGTCTGATGTCTCCTGGCATGTGCAGTGGGACCAGGAAGGGAAAGTTAAATGAAGCAAATGGCAACAAGCGTTTCCAGCTCCCAGCAACTGTCAGGAGGGGAGGGCAAATGTGAGCTGACCGGTAGTCCTCTGATGCACGCACACACACACGGTGACGGGGTTTGGGGGGTGCTTCCGGGGAACTCAGATTCTACAGACTCAAAATTAAACATAGTAAACATCTGCTTATTTCTTCAAAAAGCCCATTATTAGCCTTTCATTATTTCCCTTAAGTGCAGATAAGCCAGTGTTTTAATTAAGCACGTGGATTTGTTACATAGCAGGACTGTTACATGGCTGGAGAGAGTGTGAATATAGCCACTTACATGCCACACACACGCATACGTGCCATTCAAATTTATTGGGAATGATGCCCTTTATTTAATCAGTTTTGTAACTGATCTAGTAATACATTCCAGAGTCATCCACTCTAACATGGGTGACTTCTGCTAGCAAGAAGAGAAAAAGAAAATGTACTTCGTCTCACCAAAAGGCACTCAGTGAATTATAATTTACATTTTATTCCTCTGAAATGTTTTTAACTCTGCACAAATTCTGTTCTTTTTTTTTAAGATTTTTATTTATTTATTTGAGAGAGAGTGTGTGTGTGTATGAGCAGGGGAGAAGGGTAGAGGAAGAAGCACACTCCTGCTGAGCAGGGAGCCCAATGCAGGGCTCCATCCCGGGACTCTGGGGTCATGACCTGCGCTGAAGGCAGACGCTTAACTTACTGAGCCACTCAGGTGCCCCTGCACACACTCTGTTCTTAAAAGAAAAATCCTTTTTTTCTGGATTAGTAAAGAAAAAGAAACACAGTATTATTAAGTCCCCAAATTCAATTTTGGGATCAAAATATTAGAATAAAAAGATGTTTTCCCGGTGCTCATTTCAGATATCCCATTTGTTTGTTTTTCATTAGGACCAGAGACCATTTGCTGCAGAAGTATTTGAATGAAATATGTAAAGGCAGTCTGTTCATTGTCTACAAAAGGGCACATGTATTGTACTGAGTGTTAGCACAGGGCAGGAAGAATGTATACTGTTTTCTCTCGGATTGTCTTTGGATTAGAATTTCTCTGGGGTCGTAATGATGATGATGATGACTGTTGTTATTATAACTATGATTGATTGAGTGTCTACTATGGGTGAGTTCCTTAACACATCTGACTTCTACTCCTCACCAGAATCTGATATGATTCGAGCCATTATTTCCCATTTTCAAATGAGGAGAGCGATACCCAGAGCCATTAAAGAAATTTCTCAAGCTGAGAAATGGCAGGGTAGGGCCCAGATTTGAACCCAGGCACAGGGAACTCTCGTTCTCTGCTTTTTGCCCTTTTGCTCATGTGGAGTAGTGTGGCTGTGGGGTTTCAGAACTTAGGATTTCACTCATTTCTCTGAATCTCATTGTGATGAGTGACACAGTGAAGTAGAACTAATAAATACTTTTTAAAGTAAAAGTAATACCATAGACTCTTACAGCAACATGTCCAAACACTACTCTCTAAGATTCACAATAAGAACAACAAAATCGTTTCTTTATTTTCATACCAAAAATTGTCTATAGAAAAAAAAAAAAGAGAGAGAGAGAATGGAAATGTCAGTTGGCCTTCTTAGCCAAAAGCAGATAGATTACTATCTCTCTGGTGTCATTTGTATTATGTGGATTTATTTTCTTTATTGCACATGTTCTCTGAGTATAATATTACTCAAATGCAAAGTGAAGACAGGCTGGTGTAGCTCATTCATTAATTTTCACAGCAGTTGGTTCTCTTCTGGCATTTAAAATTAACGTAAGGAGAAGTTAAAAAATTTAACTTCATTTCAAATCGCATAAACCACTATGATTCTCTAGAAATGCTGCAAACTGATTAAATTGAATTAGTGCCAGATAATCACCCAGCAAAAGAGAGAAATATTAAACACTATATATTCCAGCCAATTTCAAAGCCCGGCATGTTAGTGTTTAAATGTTATATAGTATCAAAGATGACATTCCAGTTAATGCCACGTGATTACAAATAAACTGGGAAAGAACTGATAAATAAATGATACCTCATCTTGTGGAATAATTCTGTGGACTAGCCTTGCTAATAAAAAGTGTAATTTATAACTATATTTATAAAGAAGCCTTAGAAAGTTTAAATGCTGCTTTGAAACTTGCATCCTCAGAAGGATGAGAAGATGAGAGAATATTTTTGCCTCATGACCAGGTCAGAAGAACATAATGAAGAGAGGTACCGTTAAGAAAATATATTTATTTGTGAACATCCACGTCGTCGCAAATGGCAAGATTTCATTTCTTTTGATGGCTGCATAGTATTCCATTGTGTATAGCGTATCATGCTTAGTGAAATAAGTCAATCGGAGAAAGACAACTATCATATGATCTCCCTGATATGAGGACATGGAGAAGCAACATGGAGGGGTAGGGGGATAGGAGAAGAATAAATGAAAGAAGATGGGATTGGGAGGGAGACAAACCATAAATGACTCTTAATCTCACAAAACAAACTGGGGTTTGCTGGGGGGAGGTGGGACTGGGAGAGGGGGAGGGGGCTATGGACATTGGGGAGGGGAGGCGAACCATAAGAGACTATGAACTCTGGAAAACAACCTGAGGGTTTTGAAGGGTCAGGGGTGGGAGGTTGGGGGAACAGGTGGTGGGTAATAGGGAGGGCACGTTTTGCATGGAGCACTGGGTGTTGTGCAAAAAGAATGAATACTGTTACGCTGAAAAAATAAATAAAATGGAAAAAAAAAGAAAATATATTTATTTGAACAAATAGGTAGCAGCTCTAACTTTTCTCTAGGTTCTTCTATTAGAACAACTGAGAGTCCTTTCACCTTCCAGAATAAGTCAAAATAAATAAAATAAATAGTTCGTCTTCTTCTGGCCAATGCAGACCCATGGGCAACACAAAGTTGGATTTATCCGACAGAACACTTGAATACAAAAAGAACTTTGAACTTATTTGTTGCCCTAAATATTACAAAACAATTTTCAATAGTATTTATTTCACTGCTATAGTCCATCTGAACCGCCTCTGAGTTAATTAAAATGCTTGCCACTCTCATACTGGTGATAAATTGCTGCTAATGCCCCATAAAGTTCTTATACCACCTTCATACCATTCCCAGTTTCTATCCAATGCCCGATTTCAACTACAGATTTTATATTTTAAATCATAGTTCTATTTTTCCTCTTTCCTTGGATTTTCAGCTAAGTTGCCCTGGTTAGGAAGGTGTTATTCTAAATAAACACTGAATATCACCGAACATTTATGTTAAGAACTGTAGAACACCTCTCAGTAGTTCTTATGCTCAGGTGTTCATGGCTAAATGACACATTCATGGTTCCAAAATACAACTGAAGCTTATTGAGACTGTATCTACACAGGCTCAGGGAAGTGAAGACAGGAGACAATTACCCGGATAATTAAAATTTTCATTTCTACATGAATATAAAGGTCTCTACAGGTGTCTAAAGAAGTTAAATGTATTTATTAAGTTAACCAGTGTCAGAAGTCTGCTTGCTCTTTTACTGGCTAAAGTTGATTCTTCAAAACCTTCAGTCAAACTCCAGAATGAATTGCTGGCCTTAATCACTGTAGGAAAATGGTGGGCATGCAATCAAGTATCCATTACACCAATGCTTATCATTGTATATGTGAGGGAGGACCAGTCACAGGGATTTCAGACTCCTAGTTCACATGGAGTGCCCAGACCTGTGAAATGTATGGCCCCAGATACCCTTGAGTCTGCCTGAAGCATGGTCTTGGCCCTCCTTTTCTCAGCCTCTATTTGGTGAATCAGGCTGTGATTAAATACGTGTCTACATGACCAGGTTATGGTGCCCACTTGGTTGGCCAGAAACCATTCTAGATGCTGCTGTGAAGGTATTTTTCAGATATGATTAACATTTAAACCAGTAGATTTTGAGTAGAGCAGATTACCATCTGTAATGTGGGTGGGCCTCATCCAGTCAGTTGAAGGACTTAAGAGAAAAGACAAAGGGTGCCCTACAAAGAACCAATTTTTCCTTGAGTGGTTCAGACTCAAACATCAACATGCATTCTTCCCAATTCCCCACTCTTCTATCCTGCCTTGAAGATTTCAGACTTGCTAGCCCCCACAATCATGTAAGCCAATTCCTTAAAATCTCTCTTTATATATAATTATATACATGCTTCATGCTCTGTTTAGGCATCCCTTGAATGAGGGCATTACAGGGCTGCTGGATCCTGGTTCCACATGTTTTCAGGTCCTTTGAACTTTCAAGTTATTTTACCCTCCCCAAAAGGTGCATATCCAGAAGCTCCTCTATTTCTACCGTGCTCTCACTTTCCGGGCCAGTCTGCTTGCCTTACCCTCAATTGTTAAAAAGTAATGTCTTTTTTAAGATTTTATTTATTTTAGAGAGAGAGATCATAAGTGAGTGTGGGGGCAGAGGGAGAGGGAGAGAAACAGACTGAGACCGTGACCCTGAGATCGTGACCTGAGCCCAAACCAAGAGGTGGACCTTCAACTGACTGATCCAGGCATCCCTCAAAAAGTAGTTTCTAAGCGTTCAGGGAACAGAAGCTCCCAAAAGCGAACCCGAGCCGATTACTTAGTCCGGCCGCCGGTAAGGGCGGTGCAATCCCGCCTCGGGCAAAGACACTTGAGAGTCACTACAACAGGCCCCTCCCCCAGAAGATCAACAAAATATCCAGCCAGGACGAAGTTCATCTATCAAGGAGAAAGCAGATTCAATTCCTAAGACAGCAGAGCAATTCCAGAGGAGGAGAAAGCAAAGCACGGAACTCATGGCTTTCTCCCCATGATTCTTTAGTCTTGCGGCTACTTCAATTTTTTTTTCTTTCTTTTTTCATTTTTTTTTTCTTTTTTCTTTTTTCTTCTTCTGCTAAATTTTTTAAAACTTTTACCCTTTTCTTTTTTAACGTTTTTTGACTAGTTTATCTAAATATATATATTTTTTCTTTCTTTTTTATAATTTTTTCTTTATTTGTTTTATTTTTTAAATTTTTTTCTTTTTTTTTTCTGAACCTCTTTTTATCCCCTTTCTCCCCCCCACAATTTGGGGTCCCTTCTCATTTGGTTACAGCACACTTTTCTGGGGTCTTTGCCACCCTTTTAGTATTTTATTTGCTCCTTCATATCCTCTTATCTGGACAAAATGACAAGGCGGAAAAAATCACCACAAACAAAAGAACAGGAGGCAGTACCGAAGGCTAGGGACCTAATCAACACAGACATTGGTAATATGTCAGATCAAGAGTTCAGAATGACGATTCTGAACATCCTAGCCGGGCTCGAAAAAGGCATGGAAGATATTAGAGAAACCCTCTCTGGAGATATTAAAGCCCTTTCTGGAGAAATTAAAGAACTAAAATCTAACCAAGTTGAAATCAAAAAAGCTATTAATGAGGTGCAATCAAAAATGGAGGCTCTCACTGCTAGGATCAATGAGGCAGAAGAAAGAATTAGTGGTCTAGAAGACCAAATGACAGAGAATAAGGAAGCCGAGCAAAAGAGGGACAAACAACTACTGGACCATGAGGGGAGAATTCGAGAGATAAGTGACACCATAAGACGAAACAACATTAGAATAATTGGGATTCCAGAAGAAGAAGAAACAGAGAGGGGAGCAGAAGGTCTATTGGAGAGAATCATTGGAGAGAATTTCCCTAATATGGCAAAGGGAACAAGCATCAAAATCCAGGAGATGCAGAGAACCCCCCTCAAAGTCAACAAGAATAGGTCCACACCCCGTCACCTAATAGTAAAATTGACAAGTCTTAGTGACAAAGAGAAAATCCTGAAAGCAGCCCGAGAAAAGAAGTCTGTAACATACAATGGTAAAAATATTAGATTGGCAGCAGACTTATCCACAGAGACCTGGCAGGCCAGAAAGAGGTGGCATGATATATTCAGAGCACTCAACGAGAAAAACATGCAGCCAAGAATACTCTATCCAGCTAGGTTATCTTTGAAAATAGAAGGAGAGATCAAAAGCTTTGAGGACAAACAAAAACTGAAAGAATTTGCAAACACCAAACCAGCTCTACAGGAAATATAGAAAGGGGTCCTCTAAGCAAAGAGAGAGCCTAAAAGTAGTAGATCAGAAAGGTACAGAGACAATATACAGTAACAGTCACCTTACAGGCTAATAATGGCACTAAATTCATATCTCTCAATAGTTACCCTGAATGTTAATGGGCTAAATGCCCCAATCAAAAGACACAGGGTATCAGAAGGGATAAAAAAACAAAACCCATCAGTATGTTGCCTACAAGAAACTCATTTTAGACGCGAAGACACCTCCAGATTTAAAGTGAGGGGGTGGAAAACAATTTACCATGCTAATGGGCATCAGAAGAAAGCTGGGGTGGCAATCCTTATATCAGATCAATTAGATTTTAAGCCAAAGACTATAATAAGAGATGAGGAAGGACACTATATCCTACTCAAAGGGTCTGTCCAACAAGAAGATCTAACAATTTTAAATATCTATGCCCCTAACGTGGGAGCAGCCAACTATATCAACCAATTAATAACAAAATCAAAGAAACACATCAATAATAATACAATAATAGTAGGGGACTTTAACACTCCCCTCACTGAAATGGACAGATCATCCAAGAAAAAGATCAACAAGGAAATAAAGGCCTTAAATGACACACTGGACCAGATGGACATCACAGATATATTCAGAACATTTCATCCCAAAGCAACAGAATACACATTCTTCTCTAGTGCACATGGAACCTTCTCCAGAATAGATCACATCCTGGGTCACAAATCAGGTCTCAACCAGTATCAAAAGATTAGGATTATTCCCTGCATATTTTCAGACCACAATGCTCTGAAGCTAGAACTCAATCACAAGAGGAAAGCTGGAAAGAACCCAAATACATGGAGACTAAACAGCATCCTTCTAAAGAATGAATGGGTTAACCAGGAAATTAAAGAAGAATTGAAAAAATTCATGGAAACAAATGATAATGAAAACACAACAGTTCAAAATCTGTGGGACACAGCAAAGGCAGTCCTGAGAGGAAAATATATAGCGGTACAAGCCTTTCTCAAGAAACAAGAAAGGTCCCAAGTACACAACCTAACCCTACGCGTAAAGGAGCTGGAGAAAGAACAAGAAAGAAACCCTAAACCCAGCAGGAGAAGAGAAATCATAAAGATCAGAGCAGAAATCAATGAAATAGAAACCAAAAAAACAATAGAAAAAAACCAATGAAACTAGGAGCTGGTTCTTTGAAAGAATCAATAAGATTGATAAACCCCTGGCCAGACTCATCAAAAAGAAAACAGAAAGGACCCAAATAAATAAAATCATGAATGAAAGAGGAGAGATCACAACTAACACCAAAGAAATACAGACAATTATAAGAACATACTATGAGCAACTCTACGCCAACAAATTGGACAATCTGGAAGAAATGGATGCATTCCTAGAGACATATAAACTACCACAACTGAACCAGGAAGAAATAGAAAACCTGAACAGGCCCATAACCAGTAAGGAGATTGAAACAGTCATCAAAAATCTCCAAACAAACAAAAGCCCAGGGCCAGACGGCTTCCCAGGGGAATTCTACTAAACATTTAAAGAAGAACTCATTCCTATTCTCCTGAAACTGTTCCAAAAAATAGAAATGGAAGGAAAACTTCCAAACTCATTTTATGAGGCCAGCATCACCTTGATCCCCAAACCAGACAAGGATCCCACCAAAAAAGAGAACTACAGACCAATATCCTTGATGAACACAGACGCAAAAATTCTCGCCAAAATACTAGCCAATAGGATTCAACAGTACATTAAAAGGATTATTCACCATGATCAAGTGGGATTTATTCCAGGGCTGCAGGGTTGGTTCAACATCCGCAAATCAATCAATGTGATAGAACACATTAATAAAAGAAAGAACAAGAACCATATGATACTCTCAATAGATGCTGAAAAAGCATTTGACAAAGTACAGCATCCCTTCCTGATCAAAACTCTTCAAAATGTGGGGATAGAGGGCACATACCTCAATATTATCAAAGCCATCTATGAAAAACCCACCGCAAATATCATTCTCAATGGAGAAAAAGTGAAAGCTTTTCCGTTAAGGTCAGGAACACGGCAGGGATGTCGATTATCACCACTGCTATTCAACATAGTATTAGAAGTCCTAGCCTCAGCAATCAGAAAACAAAAAGAAATTAAAGGCATCCAAATTGGTAAAGAAGAAGTCAAACTATCACTCTTCGCAGATGATATGATACTATATGTGGAAAACCCAAAAGACTCCACTCCAAAACTGCTAGAACTTGTACAGGAATTCAGTAAAGTGTCAGGATATAAAATCAATGCATAGAAATCAGTTGCATTTCTGTACACCAACAACAAGACTGAAGAAAGAGAAATTAAGGAGTCAATCCCATTTACAATTGTACCCAAAACTATAAGATACCTAGGAATAAACCTAACCAAAGAGACTAAGAATCTATACACAGAAAATTATAAAGTACTCATGAAAGAAATTGAGGAAGACACAAAAAAATGGAAAAATGTTCCATGCTCCTGGATTGGAAGAATAAATATTGTGAAAATGTCTATGCTACCTAAAGCAATCTACACATTTAATGCAATCCCTATCAAAATACCATCCATTTTTTTCAAAGAAATGGAACAAATAATCCTAAAATTTATATGGAACCAGAAAAGACCTCAAATAGCCAAAGAAATATTGAAGAACAAAGCCAAAGTTGGTGGCATCACAATTCCGGACTTGAAGCTCTATTACAAAGCTGTCATCATCAAGACAGCATGGTACTGGCACAAAAACAGACACATAGATCAGTGGAACAGAATAGAGAGCCCAGAAATCGACCCTCAACTCTATGGTCAACTAATCTTCGACAAAGCAGGAAAGAATGTCCAATGGAAAAAAGACAGCCTCTTCAATAAATGGTGCTGGGAAAATTGGACAGCCACATGCAGAAAAATGAAATTGGACCACTTCCTTACACCACACACGAAAATAGATTCCAAATGGATGAAGGACCTCAATGTGAGAAAGGAATCCATCAAAATCCTTGAGGAGAATGCAGGCAGCAACCTCTTCGACCTCAGCCGTAGCAACATCTTCCTAGGAACAACGGCAAAGGCAAGGGAAGCAAGGGCAAAAATGAACTATTGGGATTTCATCAAGATCAAAAGCTTTTGCACAGCAAAGGAAACAGTTAACAAAACCAAAAGACAACTGACAGAATGGGAGAAGATATTTGCAAATGACATATCAGATAAAGGGCTAGTATCCAAAATCTATAAGGAACTTAGCAAACTCAACACCCAAAGAACAAACAATCCAATCAAGAAATGGGCAGAGGACATGAACAGACATTTCTGCAAAGAAGATATCCAGATGGCCAACAGACACATGAAAAAGTGCTCCACGTCACTTGGCATCAGGGAAATACAAATCAAAACCACAATGAGATATCACCTCACACCAGTCAGAATGGCTAAAATGAACAAGTCAGGAAATGACAGATGCTGGCGAGGATGTGGAGAAAGGGGAACCCTCCTCCACTGTTGGTGGGAATGCAAGCTGGTGCAACCACTCTGGAAAACAGCATGGAGGTTCCTCAAAATGTTGAAAATAGAACTACCCTATGACCCAGCAATTGCACTACTGGGTATTTACCCTAAAGATACAAACATAGTGATCCGAAGGGCCACGTGTACCCGAATGTTTATAGCAGCAATGTCTACAATAGCCAGACTATGGAAAGAACCTAGATGTCCATCAACAGATGAATGGATCAAGAAGATGTGGTATATATACACAATGGAATACTATGCAGCCATCAAAAGAAATGAAATCTTGCCATTTGCGACGATGTGGATGGAACTAGAGCGTATCATGCTTAGTGAAATAAGTCAATCGGAGAAAGACAACTATCATATGATCTCCCTGATATGAGGACATGGAGAAGCAACATGGGGGGGTAGGGGGATAGGAGAAGAGTAAATGAAACAAGATGGGATTGGGAGGGAGACAAACAATAAATGACTCTTAATCTCACAAAACAAACTGGGGGTTGCTGGGGGGAGGTGGGATTGGGAGAGGGGGAGTGGGCTATGGACATTGGGGAGGGGAGGCGAACCATAAGAGACTATGGACTCTGAAAAACAACCTGAGGGTTTTGAAGGGTCAGGGGTGGGAGGTTGGGGCAACCTGAGGGTTTTGAAGGGTCAAGGGTGTGAGGTTGGGGGAACAGGTGGTGGGTAAAGGGGAGGGCACGTTTTGCATGGAGCACTGGTTGTTGTGCAAAAAGAATGAATACTGTTACGCTGAAAAAATAAATAAAATGAGAGAAAAAAAAAAAAAGTAGTTTCTATCCAATATCCCTGCCCACTGGCCAAAGGGAGATTTACTATACAACTGAACTCTGCCAACTTCTAGCTCAAAGACTTCCAACAGGATACTTCCAATGGGACTTTGAAGATTTTAACCAAGGAAACTTTACAGTCAGAATAATATCAGAGCTCATAGCAAGTATATACATTAGAAGCAAAGTGACATTTACCCATAATTTTATTGAAATCAGCATTTCTGTTGGACACCCTTAATGGCCCACTTATGTTAATTAGCTGAATATAGACATAATGGTGCAACTAGTATTAGGCACATATATATGCACATCTTGGAATTAAAAGCAAACACACTTGTTAACCTCCAAGTGAGAAGGTGTTGTAGAAGTTACTTTTATAAATGCTGGAGACTAACACTTTTTCATCTTGAGTTTATCATACATTAGAAAAGTCAAAAACTTTAGAACAAGAATCTGTAATATAAATATAAATGTGATTTTGAAGAACCCCATTCATGTATGGATTATTAAACTTTTATGAGATTTTATTTATTTATTTTGAGAGAGAGAGAGAGAGCATGAGCGGGAGAAAGGGCAGAGGGAAAAGGAGAAGCAGGTTCTCCACTGAGCAGGGAGCCTGATGGACTTGGGGCTCGATCCCAGGACCCCAGAATCATGACCTGAGCTGAAGGCAGACGTTTAATCAACTGAGCCACCCAGGGGCCCCAAGGATAATTAATGTCAATCTTGCATTCCAAGCAAGTATTTTTCATCTTTGGAGATGAAAAATATAATTTAATATAAAATTATATAATATAATTTTAATATAAAAGATCCTTCCATAACTTTAGTCCCCTGTGCTTTCTACTTGCTATAAACTGATTTGGTGATGGAGTATACTTAGGCTTATTTGCATTTGCTTAAATTTGGAGGAATGTGGAAGGATAAATTGGTGAAAAGACACAAAAACTGATAAAATCATAGAAATGAGCAGCAAAAATAGCTGAGGACTTCCCATGGACCCTTTTATAAATTTCTGATGCCTAGGTCTACCCCAAAACCATTATCATGAATCTCTGTGAGGAGGGATTGAGAAAGCTATTTGAGTTTTTAGAAGCCCTGTGAGTACTTCTAATGATCAGAGTATTACACCACGGAGTCCCGACTCTTGGAAGCATAGAGCATATATGTCAGAAGGTGCTTTCCTCCTGAGAGTAGCATGAGGAAAAGCCAAGTACCAGGGGGATGGTCATCAGGAAGGCATATGGTTAAAGAGGTTAGCTAAATGAGGCATTTTATGGATGTTGTCTGATACTCTGATGATGCCTTTCTAACAACAGGTCTGCTTTAGAGACAAAACATCCAGTCAGGCAAGTCAACAAGCTGTGTAAGAGGGGAAGGGAAAGCTGTGACATTTTGCCCCCTTTGCCTAGTGAGGATTCAGAAGAGCACTGAGTAAACTGGATCGTTGCCTCACATACTAACATTTCAGAGTCGGCATCCTCTCTGGAAATAAGTCCCATTCTCATCAAGGCCAAAAATGAACTCAAAACCTTCATGACTGTTGACGAGCTTCTGAATAGGGAGCAAGGTTATCCCTGAGAGATTGCATCCAGACAAGAGTGAGGGGGTGAGTCCCCTCAAACATGTGCTCTCAAAATCATTCCTTCCAGCAATATGTAGGTAGTATCTTGAAATAATGTTTAAGATGATAATGAGAAGTTCACTGAAGGGTGAAACAAGGTTACCTAATCCATCACATGATTAAATAACAATCGTTGGACCTTGAGACATGTAGAAAAGGAATCCAAAGGGGCTGCCTTTAAAATGCATTGGCTTCCTCCCCAACCAGTGCAGAGGGCCCGCCAGCCCCTCCCCAACTAGCTTCTATCCCTTCTAAGATTTCTAAATCCCTTCTAAGATTTCCAACTTGAGTTTAGAAGATGAGTTGTTTTTTGTTTTTTGTTTTTTTCCTGGAGATACAATGATTTAAGAGTTTGCTGGGTCTCCTACATGGCACAGATGCAACCTCTTACAAATGCTTCAAGTGTCAGAAGGAAGCCGGGCAGAGCAAGAGTTCCTGTGCCCCTGACGATGGCCATGGTCTGTGATCTTCTCAGCCGGAGATGCTGGATGAAGTCTTATCCTGACATACCAGCCTCGGTGGCCAAAGTCTATCTCAGCACCCGCAAGGAGAGATCCCCACACACCATCCAACACCTTCTGGACAACCTCTCAGAAGAACAGAAATCACACAGGTCTGAGTGAGTTTCAGTGCAAACCGAAAAGGCTGGCCACCCATTATGGGACACCTAGAAGGGGAGTATGATCATAAATCAATTAAGTGTCATATCTACAAAACGATTTAAAAATATTAAGGACAGGGGCACCAGGGTGGCTTAGTCAGTTAAGTGTCTGCCTTTGGCTCCAGCCATGATCCCAGAGTCCTGGGATCAGGCTCCCTACTCAGCGGGGAGCCTGCTTCTCCCTCTCCCTCTACCCTTCCCTGCCCTGTTCATGCTCTTTCTCTCTCAAATAAATAAATAAAATCTTTTAAAAACTTAAAAAAATAAAAACATTAAGGACATATTGATGGTAACTATTATACTGAAAAGAGAAAGTTTTAAAGGAATGTTATTCCTTTTTTTTTCTTTTTTTTTTTTTGCTACTGCACTTTGCCTTTTTGTGGACTGATATAGAAAATAAAGAGACCTCATATTTATAGATGTTATGGACATCAAATGCAGGTCACTGCTCTGGAGTGAAGTTTCCCAGGGTGGGCAAGACAAATGTTTATATCTCTTAAAAGTCATGATGTTATCAATTCGACAGGAACAACTGTGGAATTGCCCATTGGCTCAATTTCAGGAAAGTTATATAAAGGAAGTTTACCTGTCCCAAGTATTTGGGAACACCCAAACTTATACAAGATCATTGCCACGGAAAAGGATGTGTGGATGTGCACAGACTAACATCAACACCAACAGATAATATACAAATATTGTGATTCTATTGCAATTTATAAATATATGCAAATTTTAAATCAATTTTGTAACATAAAATTTAGCAGCACATGTATAAATAGACTCATTCTAATATTTTAAAATTCTAATTAATTGGCATTAGTCTGTCCAATCAAATTTTAATGCAAAAATGATCTTTGTGTAATTACTTGTCAATATTTAATATAAATGTAGTGTTGTTACTACCCCAGCACAATATAGACACTAAAGAGAAAAGGATCCTATCTACAGAGAATTTATAATCTAATTTGGGAATATATGAATTGCAGATTAGAAGTACCAACCCAAATCACAAAAGGCATCATCAGAGGAAGACTGAAATTGCACCCAAATGTCAGTCTTAATAGCAAAGGATGAACTTCTGAGTTCCCATAAAGCAAAAAAGAGAACTTTTATAAAAAGCATTTATCAGCATTGAATTTACAAAGTGAAAAGATATAATGGAAGGAAAATAAACATTAATGAGGTGAGGGAAACTGGATTGTATTGATTAAGAAACTAACGAAATAGGTAACTAACCATGCATATTTATATTTGAATCAAGAGCGCAAATAGGGTTTGAGTCAGCAGGCATCAATAATGTATATTTATTGAAATACGATGAAAGGGCTGTTCTAGCTATAACAAGATTTGGGCTGATAAAAACGTGCTATTTGTGCTTTACATGATGAACAACTTTAAAGAATCATATCACCACAAGTGATATTTAAAAACAACAGAATCTATCCAGTATATGTTGATCATTCTTGGTATATTCAGTTCAAAATCATTATTAGAAATAACAGTACCATAGCTGTTGTCAGTCTTTGTCAGCATTTCCACCCACACCTTTGCTAAAGAAAACCTACATGAAGATGGGGGTGACATAATGATTCTCTTGGATAACAGACAATTTCATCTGTAATGTATTATTATAACTTTTGACTCTGCCTAATTAAAAATAATTAATGGCTTGCCCCAAAAAGCTCATGATTAAATAAGAGTGGAAACACATTCTTTACCTTTTTTCACATAAAATGAATTTCTTAGAATAGTTTTAGTTTACAGAAAAATTGCAAAGATGGTACAGCGACTTACTGCATACCCATTCCCGGTTTCCTTTACCATTAAAACTTCCTTAAAGTCCACGTTGTTCCACACTTCCTTAGTTATTACCTAATGTCTTTTCTCTGTTCCAAGATCTCAACCAGGTATATATTCCATTGTCATGTCTCTTTAGGCTCTGGCTTCTTGTGACAGTTTCTCAGAATTTTTTTGTATTTGGTGACCGAGATGGTTTTGAGACCTGACTGGGTATTTTGTAGATGACCTTGTATTGGGATCGGTCCAACTTTTTCTTGTAATTTGATTGATGTTAGGAGAAGGAAAGTGCGCTTCATATTACAACAGGGAACATGCTGTTCACAAGACTAATCCCTGTTGATGATCCCTTTAGGCAATAAGAATTCCAGCAGAACAGCACAGAAAAAAGCAAACAAAACAAAAACAGTAGTCCACTCCCAACCATTCCAACAAATGCTGAGTGGGGAAACTAGCTTCCATACTGGCACCTGTGTAATGAGATACCCCAAAACCCCACTGATGTGGAGTCAGAGAAGGCAAAGTAGGGCATCAAAACAACTAGTAACTACCCCTGACGCAGACCGTGTGTAAGATCACATGGGAGCTTGAACTTCCACTCCCACTCAATAGGGACAGAAGTGTCCCTCCCTCACCAGGTTGGGACAATGTGAGAAGAGGCTTGTGGTAGAGTCAGGACTGTCACCATCAAACAGCAGTGATGAGGAGCCCTCCTTTGGATGGTAAAGGAGGCCAAGTGGGAAACCTGGATTTTTGCCCCCACCTGGCAATTCAGTGCGGTACCCTCTTTCTACCATTGGAGCAGTATCAAAACAACAACAACAACAATGAAAACAGAAAATTTAATTTAAAATTAAAATTAAAATTTAAATTTAAATAAGGTCCAGAGGTCCTTATATAAAAATATGCTCATATATATATGAGTATATATATTATATATAATATATTAAGTATATATACTCAATATATATAAAACTACTCAAAACAGAAAGATCTCAAGCTGAATGAAAAAGATAATCAATTGATAGATGCCAACAGTTAACAAATACTTTAGAATTCTCTAATACGGATTTGAAAGCCTGCTTCATCAAATTGCTTCAACAAACAATGATGGACAAGCTTGAAACAGATAAGAAAAACAGAAAGTCATAGCAAAGAAGAGGAAAAGCTCAGCAAAGAAATTAAAGACATAAAAAAATCAGATAGAAACTTTAGAAATAAAAAAAAAATACAATAAAAAAGAGTTGGCTGTTAGACCTGAAATCATAAAACTCCTCGAAAAAAAAACATAGGTAGTAGGCCACTTGACATTGATCTTAGTGATTTTTTTTTTTTTTGGCTCTGACTCTAAAAGAAGGGAAACCAAAGCAAAAATAAACAAATAGGACCACGTCAAACTATAAAGGTTCTGCACAGCAAAGGAAACCATCAACAAAATGGAAAGCAGCATACTGAATGGTAAATGATAGTTGTAAATCATACACAGTAATTCTCCTTCACTGGGGGATATATTTCAAGACCCTGGGTAGGTGCCTGAAACCACAGATAGTTCCGAACCATGTTTACGCTATTTTTTCCTATATATAGGTACTTATGATTAGGCTTAATGTATAATTTTGGCACAATCAGAAATTAACAGGATTAACTAATAATTGAATTAAATCAAATCAAATCAAGTCTGCAATATAGGTTCAGTACTCAAAAATCAATCCTATTTGTAGGCTAAAGATGAAAACTTACATGATCTTATCAATTGATAGAGAGCATTTGACAGAATTTTACATCAATTCACAGTAAAAACACATAGCAAGGTAGAAAGAGAGCAGAACTTTTCTTCAAGTTGATAAGAGCATCTACACAAAACCTACAGCTAACATACTTAGTGGCAGAAGACTGAACGCTTCCCCCTAAGATCAGAAACGGAATGTTTTGCTCTCACCACTCTGATTTAACATGTTACCGAAGTCTTTTAGCCAGGACAGCAAGGCAAGAGAAGGAACTAGAAAGCAACAAATTTAGAAGAAATGGAACTGTCCTTCCTTGCAGCTGACATATTTTCTACCGAGAAATGAAGGATGTATTGGTGGTTGCCATGGCTTACGAACTGGGTGGCAGCAGGACAGTGCCGAAGGGCAAGAGTGGAGATCCTTGGGGGACAAAAATGGTCTGTTTCTCAACTTTATCAATCTCTATATCCCATTTTTGATATTGTATTACAGTTTTGCAAGATTTTACCATCAGAGAAAACTGCATGAAGGTGACATGAGATCGCTCTGTGACATTTTACAACTATATGTTAATCTACGATTTTAAATATTTTAATTTTAATTTTAAATATTAAATATTTTTATTTTGCATGAAGGTGACATGAGATCGCTCTGTGACATTTTACAACTATATGTTAATCTACAACTATCTGAAAATTATAGGTTTAATTTTAAATATTAACCCTTATTCATATTTAGTTCTATAAACTTTTACAAATATTCAGTTCTACCACCACCAGAATGTATAGAATGACTCCCCCATCCCTGTAATTTCCTCATGCCATTTTCTTATGAAGACTTCCCTTCACCTGCAGTCCCTAACCACCAATTAGATGTTTTCTGTTCTATTTTTACCTATTCCAGAATAGCCTAGTATTTTATAAGTAGGATCATGCAATATATTACACTTTTATTTTGGCTTTTTTTTTTTAACTTGGCATCATTCTTTCTCTCTCTCTCTTTCTCTTCCCTCCCTTTCTCTCCCAGTCTCCTCTCTCCCTCCCCCACCCTCTTCCTCTCTCTTATTCTGAGTATCCAGATATAATGGAGCCTTCCATGACTCAAATACTGCATAAATAAGCAGGGTCAGGTTTATTTGAGGTCTCCATGCAACACACTTATATTTGAAATAGTAGATAAGCACACTCAATAGAAGGTAGACTATAATGATTCTCATCTTTTAAGAATCCCTCAAACAACTGGACAGTCTGGCTTCCTATCAAAACTAAATATACTGCTGACTCTTTCCTTCCTAAAAATTCAGGCATGAAGCATTGGGCTTGACTTTCACAGGTAGCTAAGCAACGCTCTTTCACATTAAACAGATCCCAAGTCATATTTGACAGGAGTTAGATTTTTGAGAGATGATCCTTCCATGTCTATCTTCTTTGAAGACATATCTGTAGAGGTGGTTTAGAAATCAGTTTGCTACTTTATATACCCAGTGTGTTTTACTACTTCATGCGTCGTGTTTTTAAGAGATATAGAACATTACAAAGTTCTTAATCAGCTGTTGCAAAAATTAATTTCCAAATATGCAATTTTAATCAAAAGCAGAACAAAATTGATCTGCAAGCATATCTTTTGACCTTATTCGAATTTCATGAGGTTTAGTTTCTAATTCAGCATTGTGGGCATTCAGCATTGCCTTCAACAAAATGCTAGGGCCCAATCACTAGCAGATGGGGTTTTCAACACATTGGTGTATAAAATATTCTTCCTTATCATTGAGTTAAATGTCTTTTTAAGAGGTCTTTTTAAGTCATCTTCCAAATATTCAAATGCATTCAATTTACCTTGAAGGAATGTCTTCAGCATCAGAAACTTTGCTAAATCTGAAAAGTGGAGAGACTATTAAAAGTCTCAGTGTCTGTCTTCAAGGAACTCATAATCCAGCAGAGAAGAGAAACAGATAATTTAAGATATTTTCTGAGGAGTGGCAGATGTTTCAGGGGAATCTCAAAGAGCACAAAGAAAGGACTTCTAACCCCGTGTGCTGGCTGTCACATCCTAGCACTTGAACTTGACCCAATAAAGAGAAGGAAAAATTTTATCATGCAATAAAGGAGAACATGAGCAAAATCTGGAATTTCAAATGGCTGGAATATACAGTGTCAAGAGGATAGAGGGAGCTTGGAAGATGAGGGATGATGCCATATGAATACATAGGATTTGAAAGATACATTGAAGACATGGGTGAGTTTGGTGAATATTATTCTGATTTGATGACACATTTCATTTCAGTGTGATTTTGTTTTGTTGTTCAGCAGCCTAAGCAAAGGTCAGCAAAAGAAGGATGTTAGGAAGAAAGTAGTGATGAGAATTTTTATGTTAATTAGTTGGCTTGCTGTTTAGTTAGAAAGAAAAATTGTCTATCTCACTCCATGAGGTCAGTCTCAGGACGGGGATCAACAGTCTATTGCGGTTGGTGCTTTTCCATCTTTTTAATAAGAATATTCTCTTAAGATTGTCAACACTTCCAATTTTATTTTTATTGATTGATTGATGGATGGATGATTGATTGATTTTTAGAAACAAACTGCCCATACAATTCTAATCACTGGTGATTATAAAAAGATCTCTCACCAGAGAGATCTGGTGAGCTGTAACAAAGGCCAACTTTCATCAATTCCTCGATCTGTTGATAACTTGATAATCTCGAGCACACATAGAGATAACGCAGAACTAGTTTAGACTTCTTTGTGGGAACAGAAGTGGACAAGAAGGGAAGGTCAAATGTAGAAAACAGAAAACCTAAACTAAGAAATAGCAATGGAAAGTAGACAATACAAAATAGAAATCGTTCTCTGGTGCAAATATCAAAACTGACGATAGAGAAAAATCCTATTTGAAAACTCAGTTTTGGAAACTTTCTTTGATGTGGTTTCTTTTGTTTTGTTTTGCTATAGTTTTAAAGGATGTGAAGAAAGAAAATATATGGCTAACAAAGAAAATTTTGATGGGTTAGAATTTTGTATATCAAAACATGACAGAATCAAGCATATGTTACCGATACCTACAATTATTAATACAAAATACTCTCTTCTCTTTGAAACAGTTCAATCCTGAGGATATACGCATAAACAGAGCTTAAAGCCTAGTGAATAATTTTTGGTAGATAGTCATTATTTTGTACATCTTCACCAAACATGAGAAACTGTAAACTCTTTGGTTTCTAGCATAATTAGAGAACTGTTTTCTCCTTACAAACTGGCCATGTGAAAACTGATTTTATATATTGGATAAGCAATTTCAATTTTTGGAAGAACAGAATATAACAATGATGAAATTTTAATACCAAAATAACCCAGGGCTTAATTAAGCCATTAAATGTTAGAAGACACTTTTAGGCTGCTGATGTTTCTAATCAGGGACATCAATTAATACTGTATGAGAAAACTGCAAAAAAAAATTAAAAGACCCACAGAAAGTTTTAATTGAGAGGAGATGAGAGAAACCATATTTTATTGTGAAATTTGTTAGCTGGCATGTCAACGGTAAAAAAAAAAATAAAAAAAAAAAAGTTCAAGATTGAAATTATCCACACCCTTTCCACAACCATTTAAACCACTACAGATATCCTGTCATATTGCAAGCAATTAATTACATACTGGTCTCCTCTCCTTTACCCTGGGCTCCTTAATGATAAGGAGGTCTTGTTGTACATTCTTGGGCCTACCACTCAACTTCAAATACAAGTTCTTAATTAGCACAACCTAAACTGATTAGCAAAAATCAAAAAAAGCATGCCTTTCAAAGTGATACTGGCCTATGGAAATGGAAGAGGAGGCATGGATTTCTAAAGAAATATACAAGGCAAACTTGCCTTTCGATTTGTTTTGCATGCAGTGATACTGCTAAGAAACAGAAGTCAGCATGAACAACAGCAGGATAAAAGGCTGATGATACTTTTTCTGCAGCTAATAGCTCGCACATTGAGAGCCCGTGCTGCCCAATGCTGGATCAAGCTCGGATCTAGTGGAGGACTCCAGGAAGTTACACCTGTGCATTGGCACTTTCTGTATGAGTGCTACAGGTAAAAACCTCTGTCTGGAACGTCCCTGGTAAAATACTCACTCCAAAGTATAATGAAATCTAAAGATACCTAATAACGAGGGTTCCTGCTGCCTCTACATTTTTACCTTTAATTCATGTGCCTAGATGCTTCCCTGGAGGTCTAATTAAAACATTAAGAGCATAATAAAATTGAGATGTTTCTACAGCAATGCATTTGTTTTTTAAAACACAGAAACTCTGTAGAATAATATTATATGTAGAGTATCATTAGAGAAACGCATAGGTACTCAGCAAATATGAGGCAAAAGTGGGAAGGGGCTTGTCAGTATTTTGGCAGTTGGTGGGTTTTAAATTCAGGTCTAAATGCCAGGTAATGATTAGTAATTTAGACGTTAATATAGGAGACAAATGAAAGGGTCACAATTAGTGTGACTATCAAAAATAGGTGGGCTTGATTTTGAACACTGAATTTTGGAGCCACTTCCGCTTTCGTTATTAATAGTAGTTATAATTATGGTAACAATAGTAAGACTTCCGGAGCTGTGGGTATTTCATTGTTTCAAAGTGTTGACATCCATCTTGGTTGATTCTTATAATATATCCTTGTGGTAAGCCTGTAAATCCTGGTCTTGGTGGTTTTATGCAATCAGGACAGGGGTAGTGACCACAGAGCTAGAATCCTGCAGCAAAAGATCAGCTTGTCAATACTAAGTCTAGAAAGTCCTTTACTTCTCTATGCTCTTAAGGGAAGGGAGAAAAGCATTAGCATTGCATTTATACTTATAAGCAGAGAAAACATTTTCTGAGTTAGTTCTCATCTCTTCACTGGAAGGCCTCTGACTCCACTACTTTGTACCCATTGTTCCCTTGGAAATCCTCATGTTTTTGTTTTTTTTTTCCCCATTTTATTTATTTTTTCAGCGTAACAGTATTCATTCTTTTTGCACAATGGAAATCCTCATGTTTTTATCCTCCCCTGTCTCCTATTAGGTTGACATTCCTTTGATAATCAGTTGATTCATTCAAAAATAATCTTGAGTACCCAGTATGTACTGGGTAGAGGTGCAGTGTTAGCCTGATATCTTTGGAATTACCATTCTAAGAAAGTTATAGTTCACATTGGAATTTTCTACCCTTTTACCCTCCCCATCCAAATTATAAATATGTTTTATTTTCATAATCCTAAATAGGAAAGGATGTTCTATGTCTTAAAGATTTTGTTTATTTGGCAGAGAGACAGCACAAGCAGGAGGAGCTGGGGGACAGAGAAGCAGACTCTCCGCTGAGCAGGGAGCCTGATGTGGGGCTCGATCCTGGGATACCGGGATCATGACCTGAGCCAAAGGCAGATGCATAACCAACTCAACCAATCCTCAAGAATGCTCTATGTTATTTATATTTGTGTATGAAACACGATTTAAATGGTAATTTGAACTTTATATGTCCATGTGTCTCAGTATACCTACATGTGGAAATAAAAACAATGGCCTGGACATTATTTTCTCCAATACCGTCCTTAATGACAATTTTTCCAGTGAAGAAAAAAAAAAGTTTTCATATCATTGCCCATAAAATTTTATATTAATAAAATAATAATATACAATATTATTGACAATATTTAGCTTGAATAATAATGATATCTTCTTTATGAAAGTAAAAGTATAACCATTTTTTCTTCAGAAATATGTCTTGTATCCAGCAAAATGTAGCTCATACATTCAGCATGAAAACATATAGGAAATGAAGAAATATACTAAATTATTTTCTAAGGAGAAAAGAATGTTCTTTGGAATTTTATCATCTCTGTCTCTACGCATGTGAACACTGTGTGTGTGTATTATATGTACAGATGGCTGTATGTATTTGCATTTATATATACACATACACAACACATATGTGCACACACGTGCATGTTCTATGTAGCAAATGAAATAAATGAGTGTCTTTCTATTTCAGCATCAGCACAGCTAATGCTTCATCAGAAAGTGAATATCCTCACTTTTGGCCCACTTTTTCTGATTCCTTTTCTTCTTGTCAGGAATTGTATTTCTTCCCCAATTATATCATATGTACAGACAGTGTGGAGAAAAAGAGGAAGAAAATGGGGACTTAAACATAAATCTATTTTTCTACTTCCCATAAAAGTTTTGAAGGTGGAGAAGTTGGCAGTTGAGATAATGTTGAGTTTTATGTATTGCGGGCATTTTTTGGTCTTTAGTAACCACTCCCCTCTACAGAGAATAAAAAGGAAGAGTCTACCCAAAGCTTTCTCGATAACTTCCATCTCACCACTTCATTTATTGGTCTAAAACTTCCACTTTGGGAGCTAGGAAGTACATTCTAAGATTATGCCCTAATTGTTGGAAATTTAGGGCTGTCTTTTTTTCATTTGATGCATGAAAGAAAACAGCAAACATATCTACCCGTGAGTTGTACATTATAAATTAAGCAAGTGGTAGTGATTAGGATTCATTGCCATCAAGCCTCAGAAGACAAAATTTTTTTCCTGAGAAATGGTAAAAGTTTTTAAATTCTTGTTAACTATCACCTTGAAATTGCTGAGAATAATTAGATTACAAGGTTTTTTGTTGCTGTTGTTGTTGTTGTTTTACCAGAAGTTTCAACCTCCCTGAGACTATTTTGGTCTCTAGTTATATGTTTTTGTACATGGCAATCTGCAACTCGGTCTTTTCTAAGTTTATCTACATTATGATGGCTTAAAATAACTGTATGAAAGGTCCATTGGTTAGTACAGTAACTTATATCTCTTAGCTGGCTCTCTGCAAATCAGCCTGATAATTTTCTAGAAAAAAAGAAGATATTAAATTTTCTAGGATTGTCTCATGAGAGTGCTTTTTCTTGGTTTTATTTTGTTTTTACTATTGATTTTTTTTTAATTGGGATCCAAATAAGGTCCACACATCACACGTATTTATTATGTCTCTTATTTCTCTTTTCATCATTTATTTCTGGCAATTTACTTGTTGGGGGGAAAAAAGCAAACAAAAAATGGGCTGCTTTTTGGGCAGAGTTTTCCACAGCCTAGATTTCACTGATTGCTTACATGTGGGGTCATGTGACCTATTCATCTGTCCTCTTTATTCACAGGACACTGGTTATCATAAGAACTAGTTACAACATTCGTTCAGAAATGAAGAAATACACTTACATCAGAAGCCAGATAATGTCTGATTCTCTCCTATTTTATGTTAATGGCCATTATGATCATTGCCCAGATTGATTATTTCATTATGGATTTTTAAAATATAAATGTTCTTTTACCAACATATGCTAAAATAATTAGAAATAACACTATAACAACAATGTCATCTGCATGGCTCTGCAGCTGGTATGGGAGGCTCCCTTTAATTGAAGACACCAGGAGACCGAAAAACACTTTAAGCAGCATTTCTCACTATTAGGAGCACGTGTGAAACATATGCTAAGTATAATTATAAAGGAATAAGAATTAAAATTTCCATTCCAAGAACTGTATCAACTTGACTGTTGAATGTTGTGTGAAAATATCTTTGAACATGTGCAAAAATGAGACAGCTTAAAGGATTTTTTCTTTTTTTAATAACTTTTTAAAAAGATCTTATTTATTTATTTGATAGAGAGCACAAGTAAGCAGAGCAGCAGGCAGAGGGAGAGAGAGAAGCTGGCCCTCTGCTGAGCAGGGAGCCTGCGGCAGGGCTCAATCCCAGGACCCTGGAATCATGACCTGAGCTGAAGGCAGCCGCTTAATCAACTGAACGCCCAGGTGCCCAAAGGATTTTCAATGAAAAAACAACTCAAGAATATGGAAAGGAGAGTCTTTACTTGTAGTTTTTTACAGGACGACGAAACAATATACGATCGCCATTTTTCAAGACCTTCCAAATGCTCAGGTTAATTGATTAACTCATCCATCCATCCATCTGTTCAGTGAACATTGAGACCAACTATGTGCCAGGTACTGAGCATGCAGCAATGATCTTATCAAGACAAAGTCCCAGGCCTCAAAAAGTTTTCTTACCTTCTGGCAGGAGAGGCAATTTAGTACGAAAAAATATATATAAATAATATAATTTCATGTAGTGATAAGTGTGATGAAAAATAATAAAACTAAGAAAAGGAGTGTTATTTTACATCAGGATGCCATGGAAGAATGCTCAGGGAAGATGACATTTAAAGAGACAGAACTAAATGATATGAGGGGTGCCTCGGTGCCTCGTTCGGTTAAGTATCCAACTCTTGACTTCAGCTCAGGTCATGATCTCGGCATCCTGAGATGGAGCCCCACATCGGGCTACCTGCTGGGCATGAAGCCTGCTAAAGATTCTGTCTCTCCCTCTCCCTCTAGCCCTCTCCCACCCCGGCTCACATAGGCTGTCTCTCTTCCTAAAAAAATTAACTAATTAATGAATTAAAAAAAATAAAGATAGAACTAAAGAATATGAAAAATCAAGACAGTATACTATCTGGGAAAAATGTTTCAGAGGTGAAATTCCCAGAGTAGAAAGGATCTCGATGTGAGCTTAGACCTTATGTTTTAAACTGGAGAAAAAGGACTATTGGTGATGCCATTTATTGAGATAGGGAAAACTGTAGGAGCATCAAGATTAGAAATGGTGGTGAGGGGACCAACAGTTCAGTTCTGGAAATTTTAAATTTGGGATATCTCTTAAGACACCCAAACAGGATGTGAAGTTTACATGTTATTAAGATATATGACATAATATTACATATTAACCAGGAGTGAGTCTGAAGATACACATTTAGACCAATCCTGATCTTAAGCAGTTGGGATTTAAGGAAATCCAGAACAATACACTAGAATTGAACTTCAAGTTATTGTTGGTGCAAAGATGACTTTGACTTTGCCCTCTAGTCCTTATCTTAGTCTCCAGCTCAGGTGGGTTCTGATTTTCATCCCTTTGCCTAACTGCTTGAATGAGTCACCTACTTCTTATCCAGACTAGATACGAGCAGAGATCTTGCCTAACTCCTATGGGTACTATCCTTTAAACTAGGGGCCCATTGCTCATACTCTAGCCTTGCTTTGGTTTAAATGATGGATCTTCCCACCTCTACTGAAAACCTTGGAAATAGTTATGGAATATCTTACCATACCTTACCTATGGTCTCATAACATGAACCTATAAATCTATAATTTCTGAAATTGGCTGAAGGAAATTACTTACCCTCAGCTACAAGAGCAAAGGAGGGGGTGTGAGGAGAAGAATGTTAGAGGTGAAGTGCAGTACCAAACACCAAAGAACAAGGCAGAAGAGACTGAGGAGCAGCTAGTCAAAATGGTTGAATGTCAAATTTCAGAGACAGAAAGGCTTTCCATAGAAACTAATATGTTAAAAATAAATAAATAAATTAGGTCAGACAGGATACTGTGAAGCATCCTGAATAAAAGTTGTACATCTCCTTGCTTTTCTACCGAAATGTTACCTACTTAAATATGTCCTTATGCAGAACTCCACACTGTGCTAGGGCACCCTGTTATATTTTGAATTATTTTCTTGCCAAATGATATGCTAGATTCTCCCCTTGTCAACAGCCAAACCATGTCTGTGGTTCTTAAAATGTATTCTCTGGAAGGGTAATCCTGTGAAATGTTCACAGAAAGGGTTCTGTGGTTGAATTTGTTCAGGAAACACTGCTTACATTATCACTGGAATCATTCCAAAATCCATTAGAATATAAGAAGGAATGTCTTAGAATGCCATTGAGTTTTGACTACATAATCCTTGTTATAAGAAATATCTAACCCACCAATGGAAATTGTACCTGAGGAGCTGTCCTTAGGAAATGCTGCCATAGACGCAACTGCCAGAAAAAGCTAGTCTTTCCCCACACCTACAGATGGATCCGCCTGCCTAACAGCCATGCATCTTGACTAGAACGTGCACATACTCTTCCCTCCAGTCCTGATGCTTTGATTGACTGGTGCCCATAGATATCATGAGGTATAATAAGAATACTGCGAACATAAGAACTGTAACGCTGAGGGCATCTGAATAAATTCCACCTGCTCCATGAAGCCTTCAGTAAGCACGCTGTTGCCATTAGTTTTCTTTTTTTCTAAACTCCCTTAATGCTCACAGCTCCAATAATACTCAAATATTGAATGGCTCACTATTCAATATTTAATTGCACACAGGCTTTTATATCTGGCTCATTGCTTCTGTCCTTATAGCTAATCATTCTCCCCTTCTATGTGCATGCTCAATATGTTTCAGTACAACAAACTCAGAGTCCCCAAACATGCCTGTTTTTGTTTTTGTTTTTGTTTTTGGGGGTTTTGTTTTTGTTTTTTGTTTTGGGGGTTTTTTGTTTTTCACTTCTGGGCTTTGAAATAAGCTCTTTGGGATATCCTTCTTTCTTCTTCCCATCCTTTCCAATTACCACTGGTTCTTTGAGTTCTGGGTTAAACTTCACTTCAGCTGCAAAACTTTCCCTGATGCAGGGAAGAAGTCACTCTGCTTTCGGTGTTTTGATGACATTTTGGATAAGTCACACAGCCATACTTTAACAAGTCACACTTAACGATGCTATAAAGGTGAGCTTCTAAAATTATCCTCCACCTCTTGCTAGGAGAGACAGAACTCAATCTTATTTCATTGTGTATCTGTTTTGAAAGACTTCTGTTGAGATTAGATTACTCAGAAAGAAAAGAGAAACCAACTGATTTAAGGGGAAAAAATAACATGATCTGTCAATACTTGTTGCTTTTGACAGATAATTCTAATTTTTAAATTGAAATTGTATGGAGGAAGAAGACCTTCAGGTAATACATTTTAGTTGACAATGCCACTTGGACATTCAAAATTAAAGATTATTTCTTTATTCTTGATTAAACTGAGTTTGTTATTTTATATGAGTCTTCACATCTCAATTAACAGGAAAAATTACTAAATACCTAATCTGGACTATATTTTAGTCCAGTTCTATAATTAAACTTCCTTAAGGGGAGAGGTTTTAGTCTCTCTTGCATAAATATGCTCAGTTTTTGGAACAACCTTCCCCATCTCTTTGGACTCTTATACCCAGCATCTAACTATATGATAAAGCAAGCACCACATGCTTCATGGAACATAGGAAGCTGTGGGTAAGTGTTCTCTGACCGCATGCCCATCCTTGGATTTCCAGAATGATACTTCTTTTGCATCTCTGTTGTTCCATGTCTTACTAACATAGGTGGAAAGAGGTGCAGCCAGTTTAATTCATAGTCTGGATTCTCTAGGTTTCCGTGATAGTTTTGGGGTACTCGCTGTTGACTTCACTTCAACTCAGCTTTAACTCATGCTGGTTCCTGGTCCATCCTCTTTCTTGTCTCCTGGCATGGATGTTTACTTGAGTCTTCTGATGATGTCACCTTGTCATTCCACCAGTATTCTCATGGCAGGTCATTGGCTAGCAAATCAGCAGCCATACTACCCTGCAACCATGATTGGTCAGGATGGCTCAGCTGCAGCAGCTCCCTCTGCCCAAGCACACTGACCAACATGACTGATGACACAGGAGAGTACTGGAGATGATTTTCTTCCAGCAGCACAGCAAATGACTTCTCAGTGCTTCTCTCAGTATCTGAGTCAGCTTTTTCTCTATGAGTTTGATGTTTATCTGACTTTTTCATTCTACTTCCTCCTTACTCCCTTTCCTGTCCCTAAATGCCTTAGTTCAAGAAAGGGTCTAACTTGCTTTCTTCTTTCTATTTATCTCCCCTTGGGTAAAATCTAGTCTGACATCCCTTTCTGTTCATATGCTGAAAGGGGAAAACAAAGAATAAAATAGAAGCAGTTTTCTCCAGGAAACAGTTTAGGTTAAACATCGTAGTCTTGTTATAAAATCCCCATTTTGATTATAAGAAGCTGAATGTCAAAATTCCTAGTTTTCTATCTCCTTCCCACAATCCCAGAATGTGAATACTATGGGTCAACTAGGGTGAAACTCACATGCTTAAGAAATCAAAGAGAAAAAAAAAATCACATTAACAATCGTTAAACATTTTTCATATTAAAAAAGTGAATTTTCTATAAAGAGAGAACCTCTTAACAATGAGCTATTGTGCATTCATTCAACAAATTTTATTCAGTATCTACTATGTATTTGAACTGTGTTACGGTTTCACTTTGGAGAAATCCATTTTATGTGGTTCTAAATATAGAACCATTCTTTTTCTCCTACATTTTAACCTTTGGGTAGGATTCCAACAAGAGATTGGGCAGCACAGACCCAATGTCGTTCTATCAACAGGTTCTACCCACAATTGATGTCAGGTAAATATTTGTAAAAATAAGATTACATTAAAAAAAGATAATAACTATCTTTTCAAGATTGAATATTGATTCAATTTCACCAATTCATGAACCTGTTCTTTGAATTTTATGCAGTTCAAACTTCTAAAGCCTAGACTAAATTTCCCAATGTCATTTCTTCTGCAGCATTACATGGTCCCTTAGAAGACATGGTGACCTTCTCTTTTTTTATTGTACGAAAGTATTGTTCATTGAATCACAGAAGGTAACTGGGAAAGGACCTTGTGGGAGTATTCCATGAAACTATAAGAAGTAGTCTGTCATTAAACATTTCTCACCAAGAAGTTTTATATACTGAGAACAAGGTTTCAGAAGAAATCTCAACTGTAATTGTTTCCATACATAAGCAAACACTTGTTTCTGTGTGATTTACAATTTTTTGCATATATACACGTACATTTATGTTTGCATTATAACCCAATTCTAGCATTGATAAAGAAAACCATTAGCTTTCCTCATCCCTGTTTAAAAGGGAGTTTATATGCAAAAAAGACACCATTCAGAAATGGTTAGGAACTGATTATATCTAAAAAGCACATGAGGTTGTCTAAAAAATAAATTACATTCATGCACAATTTCCTCATTTCCATTTGATTTGTACTGCTTCCAAAATTCCATCTACTTTTTTATTTTTCTATCTGCTATCATCTAGCAATTAGGCTGTATGTTTGCAGGCTGTGCAGAAAGTTGTTTTATACAAATTCAGAAGAAGATATTGTTTAACTATTGTTAAACTAGGCTAAAGGGGATCAGAGTTCACTGATAAAGCAACGGCATCTTACCAGTTTGATAAGCCTTCTGTATAGCTACAGTCTGGTCTAATAAAGTCCACGAAAGAAACTCATTACCAGTCAAGGCAATTTGGATTTTATCACCATTCTAAGAAAACTTCTTTAGGGAATAAACACGTTTTCCAAATCCTGCTTCTCAGTAGGATAATTTATTTTCCATCTCCTGTTTCCCTCTCCCCCCTCAGCATTCTCAAGCTAACTCCGTTTCCACTCTACACAAGTCACTCCTTCATATCTCTTAACCATGCTCAAGTGTGTCTTACATTTTCACGTTTGAGAAGAGCAAATTCTTGATGCAAAAGAGGATGAAACCTTGGGCATTGGAGTTCAGAAGCATTAGAAGGGAGAACAGGGTAATTCCCTCTCTGATTTTGATGTTACATCATACAATTGACCATCTGCTCTGCTCTTAAGCAACATAAACCTGGATAATCACTGGAGTTCAAATAAGCATCCTTTGAACACTCTATTAACTACCTTTCCCCTCAAAACTAGACATAGTCTTTCAGATCAGAACTACCCAACATGTGTTCTGTGGCCTATTGTTATTCCCTAAGCTGTGTCCAGACTGTATGTTTCAGTCAGAGTTGACCAGGAATGAGAACCAATAGGAGATAGATAGACGATAGATAGGTAGGTAGGTAGATAGATAGATATAATAAAATATTTATTATAGGATTTGGTTCACAATATTATGAAACCTAAGAAGTCTCACAATTTGCCATCTGCAAGTTGGAGAATCAGGAAAGAATCCACTGGTATAGTCTCAAAGCTTGAGAACCAGGGAGTAGGTGGTATAAGTCTGAATCCAAAAGTCTGAGAATTGGGGTCTTAAGGTACAAATTCCCATCTAGAAACCAGGAATTCCTATGTCAGAGGGTAGGAGAAGTTTAAGCTCAGCTCAAGCAGCGAGGGAATCTGCCCATCCCTCACTTTTTTTGTTCTGTTCAGACCCTCATCGCGGAAGATGATGCCTACCCATGTTGGTAAGGGTGAACCTTCTTTACTTAAACCACTAGTTCAAATACTAATCTCTTCCGAGATACCTCACAGACACATAGAAATGTTTTACCAACTACCTGTGCATTCCTTAGCCGAGTCAAGTTGACACAAAATTAACCATCATAAGGCGATATGTATAGAAATTGAGTGTTTAGAAGCTTTGATAGCAATGTGACAAAATATGTTGATTCTAACAACGAAAAATTGCTTTAAATTTTTGGTCTTTTTTAAAAAATTCATCTTTATAGTAATTTATTTTCTTATATTTTATAAAAATATTGGTTGGTGACAGATTTAAAAATAAAAGTAAAGCGAATTCTTCACCACTGATAATATTAGAAATTTGTTTTAGGTCCTTGTATCTTAGAGAATCACTAGAAGCCTGGCTGACTTTTTTTTAATATATATTGTTTAAAATAGAACCTTGATAATAATATTTTACTAACCAACCTCCACAGTCAGTCTTAGAAGAACATAAGGCAACACCAAGCTAGGACCATGCTTTCGAATTTGTGTATACCTGATTATTCAAAAAATTACCAAGACAGGTAAAAAAGAGTAAAGGTAATTCACCAATACTGATTTTATTTCCAAAGATGGAACTTCTGTTTTTCTTTATTGAGGCATATCACTGACATTGTTTTTTTCATTATGTTAAACAAATATATTTGGTGCACCAGTGTAATTCCACTCTTGATATTTTAACTGTATTTTTGAAGTTATTTTCTTAGGATTTGTTTTAAGGATTACAATACAGATTTTAATTTATCACAAACCAATTGAGACTAGTAATTATGTAACCCCAATAATATATAATGACTTTGTTCTAATAATCATCCATTTCCTCCCCCTTCCTGCTCTTACTGATATGTACCACACATCTACACATGTCATAAAGCCCCAAATTGAATGGCTTATTTATTTTTTTATAAAATATCATACTGTTAAAACAAATTTATAAGACAAATTTAAAAAATAAACTATATGCTTTGTATTTACTCACATACCGATCATTTCTAATGACTTTCATTTCTTTCCTTAGATCCAACTTACTGTTTGGTGTCATTTTTTTTCAGACTAAAAGTATCACTTCACTATTTCTTGTTGAGTTTGCCTGCTACAGTAAATAAATATAAATGTATTTATAATTATATATAAATATAGCTATAGTATATCTGCTACTGTATATGCATATATTTACTATAGTTATACACATATATATAAATTAAATTTATATATACTTACAAAAAATGAATAAAAATATAATTTTTTATATATGTGTATATATAGGCTTCATTTCACTTTAATTTTTGAATGATACTTTTGTTATATACATTGGTTAAGAGTTTTTATGTTGTTTTCTTAAGCCTTTTGAATATGATCTGCTTCTTTCTAATCTCCACTATTTCCTATGAGAATCCAGGCATTAATTGTATTGTCATTTCCCCTGTGTGTGATAAATCATTTTTCTCTTTCTGCTTTGAAGATTTTCTCATTGTCTTATCTTGCAAAAGTTTGACTGCTGCAATAAATGTTTATAAAACATCTAGATGTAAATGTTTTCTGTTCCTCTGACTACTTATTATGCTTCTTTGATCTATAGATTAAAGTTTATTTGGTGGGGTCTTTGCCTGGTTTTGGGATTAGGGTAATGCTGGCTTCATAAAAAGAATCTGGAAGTTTTCCTTCTGTTTCTTTTTTTAAAATATTTTATTTATTCATTTGACAGACAGAGATCACAAGTAGGCAGAGAGAGAGGAGGAAGCAGGCTCCCTGCTGAACAGAGAGGCGGATGTGGGGCTTGATCCCAAGACCCTGGGATCATGACCTGAGCTGAAGGCAGAGGCTTTAACACACTGAGCCACCCAGGCGCCCCCTGTTTCTATTTTTTGAAATAGCTTCAGGAGAGTGGGTATTATTCCTTCTTTGAAAGTTTGGTAGAATTCCCCAGGGAATCCGTTAGGTACCAGGCTCTCGTTTTTTGGGAGGTTTTTTATCACTGCTTCAATCTTGTTATTACATATTGGTGTATTCAGGTTGTCAGTTTCTTCCTGATTCAGTTTTGGAAGTTTATAGGTTTCCAGTAATGGATCCATTTCTTCTAGATTGCCTAATTTATTGGCATGTAACTGTTGATAATAATTTCTGATGATTGTTTCTATTTCCTTAGTGTTAGTCGTGATCTCTCCCATTTTATTCATAATTTTATTAATTTCGGTCTTCTCTCTTTTCTTTTGGATTAGTTTGGGCAATGGTTTATCAATCTTATTGAGTCTTTCAAAAAATTAGCTTCTAGTTTCCTTGATGAGTTCTACTGTATCTCTAGGTTCTATCTCACTGATCTCTGCTCTAATCTTGATTATCTCCCTTCTTTTGTGTGGGGTTGGCTTAATTTATTGTTGATTCTCCAATTCTTTAAGGTGTTAAGAGACCTGGTGTATTCTGGATTGTTCAATATTTTTGAGGGAGGCTTGGATGGCTATGTATTTCCCCCTTTGGACTGCCTTTGCTGTATCCCATAGGTTTTGGACCAAAGTCTCTTCATTCTCATTGGTTTCCATGAATTGTTTAAGTTCTTTGATTTCCTGGTTGATCCAAACATTGTTAAGCAAGGTGGTCTTTAGCTTCCAAGTATTTGAATTCCTTTTGAACTTTTTCTTGTTCTTCCAAACTCTTGTTGAGTTCCAATTTCAAAGCATTGTGATCTGAGAATATGCAGGGAATAATCTCAGTCTTTTGGTATCAGTTGAGTCCTGATTTGTGACCCAATATATGATCTATTCTGGAGAAAGTTCCATGTGCACTCAAGAAGAATGAATATTATGTTGTTTTAGGGCAGAATGTTCTGTATATATCTATGAGGTCCATCTGGTCCAATGTGTCATTCAATTCTCTTGTTTATTGATTTTCTGCTTGGATGATCTGTCTATTACTGAGAGTGGCATGTTAAGATCCCTTACTATTAATGTATTTATATCAATATGACTCTTTATCTTTATTAACAGTTGTCTTAGTTGGCTACTCCAATATTGGGGCATAAATATTTACAATTTTTAGATCTTCTTGGTGGATAGACCCTTTAAGAATGATATAGCATCCTTCTGTATCTCTGACTACAGTCTTTAGTTTAAAATCTAATTTATCTGATATGAGAATCGCTACCCCGGCCTTCTTCTGAGGCCCATTGGCATGAAAGATGCTTCTCCATCACTTCACTTTCAGTCTGGATGTATCCTTATGTTCAAAATGGGTCTCTTGTAGTCAACATATGGATGGGTCCTGTCATTTTATGCAACCCTGTGCCTTTATAAGAGCGTTTAGGTCATTCACGTTGAGAGTGATTATAGAGAGATACGCTTTTATTGACATAGTGTTTCCTGTAAAGTCCTTGTTTCTATAGATTGTCTCCATAAATTTCTATTCAATGACACTCTTGGGTTCTTCCTTATTTTATAGAACCCCCCTTAATATTTCTTGTAGTGCCAGCTTGGTGGTCAGATACTCTTTTAAACCTTGCTGGTCTAAGAAGCTCTTTATCTCTCCATCTGTTTTGAATGTTAGTCTTGCTGGATAAAGTATTCTTGGCTGCATGTTCTTTTCATTTAGTGCCCTGAATACATTTTGCCAGCCCTTTCTGGCTTGTCAGGTTTTTGTGGACAGGTCTGACATTATTCTGATGGGCCTCTCTCTGTACGTAAAGAATCTTTTTCCCCTAGCTGCTTCCAAGAGCTCCTGTCTAAAATTATGAATCATCATTTTCACAATCAGGTGTCTTGAGGTCTTTGTAGATTCTGTGATTTTAAGGGGACATCTTTCTGCCTTTAGGACACAAACACTGGTTCCATTCCCCAGATTGGAAAAATTTTCATAGAGAATTTGTTCAACTATATCCTCTAGTCTTCTTTCTTTCTCCTCCCCCCTCAGGGATTCCAATAATTCTGACATTGGAACATTTCATGGTGTCATTTATTTCTCTAATTCCTTTTTCATGGCTTCTAAGCTGTTTGCTCCAGGCTTCCTCCTGATCCTTTTTCTCTATCAGTTTTTCTTCTAGACCACTAATTCTCTCTTCTGCCTCATTATCCTAGCTGCTAGAGAATTTAAATTAGATCGGAACTGATCGATAGCATTGTTAACATCTTCCCTGGTGGCTTTCAAAATTTGAGATGTCTTTGGTTATTATTTCTTCAACTACTTCTTGTACCACTTGCTCTTTGCACCTGGAATTCTCATTACATGGGTACTGATATGGCTGATGATGTCCCACAGGCCTCTGAGGATCTGCTCATTTTTGATCAATATTTGCTCTTCACATTAAATAATAATTACTCCTCTACCGTCAAGTTCATGGATTACTTTTTCCGCCATTTAAATATTTTGTTGTTTCCATTTAGTGAAATGATTATTTCAATTATTATGATCTTCAACTCCAGAGTTTCCACTCCATTTTTAAAAAATACATATTTCTACTTATTACTGATGTTCCCTACTTGTTGAGTTATCATTGTCATATTTTCCCTTAATTATTTGAATATGGCTTTCTTCATTTTAAATTTAGCCCCCTTAATCCTTTTAATGTAATTATGTTTTGCTATATCCAACTTCTTAGTTTCTATTAAACTTTTTGTTCCCCTGAGTATGGATTATATTTTCTTTTCTTTCTATCATCTGTCAGAATTCTTGTTATAAACTAAACATTTTAGATAACATGCTACTACTCAAATCTGATTTCCTTCTTAAGGTGTGTGGGCTTTTGTTTTTCTTTGTTTTGTAACTTGCCCGGATTTAAATTCCCATGAAATATGGCCACTAGTGTCTTTGTTTAGGTTTTTTGTTTTTTTTTTAAATCCTTACTTTTGTTTTTTAACCCAGCTATCTCAGGGTCACTTCCTCAGGGTCACTTCTCTATGGCTTAGTGGCCAGTCAATATTTTGGGAAGAGGTTATGCTTAAACACATGGATACCATAAGGCCTACTCCCCTTGGCAGAAGACTGTCTCTGTGGAATGCATCCAAAATTCAACTGGTTCTCAACTCTGCCTAGACTTTTGCTTTCTGCTTGCTTCATTTTCATCTTCCTTGTACATGTGCTTATTTTCCCCCTCAGTGAGAGAGGCATAAGGATCTTACCCCATCCTGCTATAACTGCCTTATTTCTCAGTTCTCTTCATTAAATGTAGAGCTTCTTGACTTCTTTTCAACCTTGAGATAAGAGAGGAGCAAATTTCTCAATTCATTTCCTCCCCATATTGTTACTTTAATTAGTAATGTAAATGTAATTTTTGACCTTTGTGCCAAATCAAGTCAGCCCCTTCCGGCCATAGGAGTACTGTTTTTCAGAGCCAGTGGCAAAACCATCACTTGGTAAAACTAACACATCACCTGAACTGGGGAAAAGAGATAAAAGCAGTTCCAGAAGAAAATGCTCTAGCTCCCACTGTCCTTACAGTTTCCAGTAGCATTTTAGGAGTAAGTGCTTCTCAACTTGTTTGCTTTCGGTTGACTTCCAGAGCCCTGAAGTGGTTATTTTTGCTGATATTTTGATCTTTTCACCACCATGCCAGAATCTTCACCTCTGGAGAGTAAATTAAGATTTTGAATGTTTTATGTGAATGTACTAATTTGTTAGTAGTAGATAGACAAGTTTTATAGTACTCATCAGAGTCCACAAGGGGTATGTAATTATGAATATTTAAAATTCTGTGATATTTACATGTATCATGAGTAACATGATAACAGGACTCACTAAGTATCTGCCAGTAAGAGTAGAACAGAGAGAGCTAGGATTCCCCTGCAGCAGACATGTGCACAGCAGAGAGAAGAATCAGGAAAGCATCAGAGGCATGAGAATTTGAAAGGGAACCCAAACAAACTAATGCCTGTATTTACTATCATTTTTATTTTTTTAATTTTTTTTAAAGATTTTATTTATTTAACACAGAGAGAGAGATCACAAGTAGGCAGAGTCAGGCAGAAAGAGAGGGAGAAGCAGGCTCCCTGCTGAGCACAGATCCCAAAGCGGGGTTCGATCCCAGGACCCTGAGATCATGACCTGAGCAGAAGGCAGAGGCTTAATCCACTGAGCCACCTGGGTGCCCCCTTTATTTTTTTTTTATTAAGATATAATGTATTCTTTGATTCAGGGGTACAAGTCTGTGAATCATCAGTCTTACACAATGAACTTTAGGCTATTTGGCAACACAGGACAGCCACCTCCCAACCCTACCCTACTTCAGGTGGAGGACCAACATGTCCATAGCTGATGAAAATGCTCCCAAAATGCCTAGCATGCAAAGCCTCTCTATTTGATTATTTTCCAATCAAACTGTAAAGTTCAAATCCTGAAGCATAAGTAGGAGAAGCACAAAATAAATCTGATAATCTTCCCCAAGGGGGAAAGGGTTATGCAGATGGACTTGGGCCTTGAAATCTAAATGGGGTTCAAACCCCTTGAACACTAAATGGTGTTCAAATCCACCATTTAGAAGTTGTGTAATACTGAGTCATTTAACTACTGAGTTAACGTCCTTGAGCCTCTATGCTTTTTTCAAAGAAATTTGGAACAATAGTATCTATTTTGTAACGTCTTTGTAAAGATTAAATGAGTGAATCTGTAGAAGTTGCTCACTTGGTACCATGTTAAGACTTCAGTATTTGCTAACTGTTACTTACCAGGTCTCTTCAGTGGTCTGGACATCTTTCTTTAACTGCTAGCTTGTTAAAGTCTTGCTACGGCAAGACTACGGCATTCAGGGAAGAGCTACGTGGAGCACGGAATGGTCAGACAGTACCCAGAATTGCCGGCATTCTTGATGAAGATATTTCTCTCTAGAAATTCACATACAAGAAACACCCATAACCTTTGATATTTGTTAAAATCCTCCTAGACAATGAGAATAGCATTCTGTGACCTATGAATATAGTGCATTTTTGAGACCTCCTTGTCTAAGGACCTCACTGAGAAATAAAGCATTGAACCAACTATTTTGGGGGGGGAGGGGGCTAGTGACAGAGGATATATAATGAGGGAAAGATGAGACCCACGAATAACACAACTCGTATTCTAGCCAATTATTACAAAATCCCTTCTTATGAATAAATGTGCCTGTGTATGATGAAAAAAACGCACTACTGTTTCCCACATTTTAGAACTGTTATTTGGTCCAAATAGATAATAAAAACAACTCTCATTTTATCTGTGCATGAATGTTTGGTTTGGTGGGGGATTGTTTTTTGTTTTTAATTTTTTGCTAAAAAATGTGATGAACATTTTATTATTCATTCCCACAATGTGAATAATTTATTTGAGTACATTATAGTGTTCTTTATTGCCTCTAAAATAGAGCTGTAATTCTCTCTCTCTCTCTCTATATATATATATATTTATTAAGCCTTTAGTTTTTGTTCTTGTCTCCTTCACTAATACTTCTTTATGCTCACGTAATAGGTCAGTGTATGCATAATAAAGCTGCTATCTTTCAAATAAAAAAGGACATTTGCATATTTAATTCTTGGCTTTCATTTCAATGTGGCTTTAGAATCATTAACTTTGATATTAATTTCTTTCTTCTCTTGCGTTTAGGTAACTATTTAGAATTAATCTTTCTCACAGTATGACTGAAAACTCCTCTAAGACAAATTCAAAGTATCAGTTGACTTGAACTTATTTTTTACTTTATTTCCTACTCTCATTGGTACTCAGGAAAGTGTTGTGGTGAAATATTTTATCATTTTGGTTGTCAAACATCCAATCTCCTTCACTATTTTATATAAATTCGTATTGCTTATACTATTGGAGGGACATAATGTCTTACCTCCCTCACCAGAAACTGAAGGTGGGTGTTCTTTTGTCTCCTTACTCCCTGGGAGAAGAGACTTGAACCCTGCTCAGCCAATTAAACATTCTCTCTAAGTCACCTATTGTATTGACAGCAAGCACCAGAGAGATGAGTTAATGGCTGGACTTTGTCCTCTATTGCCATGAAGTCCATACTGAAAGCAGCAGTAAAATCCCAGTCCCATTGTTCTTGCTACCAAACTCTGTAAATCTTAATCTTCCAAGACTCTCATCAATTTAGGTTCTTACAACAACCATCTGCCCTTTATCTCATATACCAGAAACGGATTATGTTTTTAAAAATTCTTGAATGATAAAAATATTCTTCTCAAAACCATTACTGTATGTTTTGACTAAACACTGCCTAATCCTTAATGCTACCTGTTAAGCTTTGTGAGTTCATAGGCTCATTCATTTATATTATTTGTTTCATTGATTTATTGAGTATCACTGTGATTTGGTATAGATAACATAGGTTTTATAGGTACATCTGGGCTCAAATTCTGACTTCAACAATTAATATGCGATCTTGAATAATATGTGACACAAGCAAACAATGCATTTTGAAACTCACTGTATAAGAAAAAGAGCAACGAATTCAGGATCAGAAAGTGCATTACTAGCTCTACCTTTAAGCAATGCTGTAATCTTCGTAAATAACAAGTTTTGATTATGTTGACGTCATCTATAAAGAAAGTGTCATCTCGGATGATTTTCATGGCCATTCCTGGTTCTAAAATTCTATAATTCACATGAAATTCAGCTCCATATGTCAAAACTGTGATTGTATTTTTCTGTATCTCCCTGTGTGTATGTCTGTGTATGTGCACCAGATATTTTATGTAAACTCATGCTCTTCTATTATGTCAGTCCAAGAGAGATATTGTTATCATGGTATTTCATGGAAGAGGGCGTTTATACCCAGTGATAGAAACAGCTTGCATTGTCATAGACCCTGTATGTCCTGGGTGTAACCACCACCCCTGGGAGAGCATTCCCACCTCCCATTTTTCCCAGAGCTCTTGATGTTCCTTTATATCTTGTCCCTACTTTGTCTTGTCTTTAACTGACTCTTTCAAGGTTTGGGTTAAATTTATTTCTTGGGGAAAACCTTACTAGATTTCTCCCAACTTCTTCTAACCTGAGTTAAGCTTTCTCAGGGTAGGCGCTTTCCTATGCGTTGCTTCTGTGTGGCACTCATCACAATTCTACCTCAATCATAATTTTTACCATCACTCAATTAAGTTCCATGAAAACAGAGTCTTGAGCCTAATTGTATCTCTAGCAACTTGCACTGTTCCAAGTCCATAGTGGGTACACAATAGCTATTTGCTGAATTAGAAGAAAGAAAATTACTACCAAAATGAAAATCCGAGTGTCTCATTCAACTTCCAGCTGTCTCTGCATCACTGTGATGACAAGAGAAAAGGATTTAAGCTTCAGAAATGTATCCCATGCAACAAAGTCTTGCTGATACTTGCCATGATTTTGGATCATGGTCTGTTTCTTGCCCCAGTTTCCTAGGAAAAGATATTACATGTATTGGCCAGCATCTCATCACGCAGCTGCCTTCACTGTTCTCCCAGTGGTGAGCTCATCCATCTCTTGTTGATAATGGCCCTGTTTTGGGTAATTGATGACAACATAACATTTAAGGACACCCTGGGGTTATGAGCCAAGTCATGGGAGCAATTCCAGACTCTATCACTCCAATTAAAGGAATAACTCTCTCAAGGTAGAATTCACAATCCCCAGGAACTGGTGGGTGACATTGGCATTTGACTAGAGTCCATGGATAATGTAAAAATGAAAGCCAGTGTAAATCATCCCTTTATGGGAAAATGAATCACATTGTCAAGCAAATAAAAAGGGCATTTGTAAGTAACTTAAAGTGCCAAATCATTTGTAAGCTTTCCAAATCCTTATAAACAACCATAGGACCTAATATTGTATAAGTACTCAGTCAATATTCCTGAATTGTAGATTGACTGAAATAGCTGTGCTTAGGAGAAATTTTTCTCTACTGTGCATCCTTATTGATCGTAAAGTCTTAGAGAAAGAATATTCATTTAATTCCAAATATTGAATGAGATGAATAGATGTGATTATAAAAGAAAAAAAGTCCAAAATATATAAAAGGGTGGTTAAGGAGTGTTGAAAACTTCTAATCTCCAAGAATAAAACTAAGTCTTTCCAGGTGACTAGAATGATGATGGCAAAGTGTACACAGTATATCTGTGCTCTTTCATCCATTGAAAATGTGACCCCGATTTGTCTCAGACTTGGGATGGCTTGAAAGTTCACTCTTGGAGCTCCATCTGTCTTCCACTCAAATATAAAACAATGACAGCACAAATGGAGGCAGATAGTCACAAAATTACACCCACACTCAAACACAAGATGAACTTTGGTGATGCAGGACTTCAGAGCCAAAGTGGAAGCCATGCTTGGCTCCAGGTTCAGTCTATATTGGATGATGGACTGAAGGGATACCCCTAACAGGGCAGGACAGGTCGGATCTCACCTTCTTATGCTGGAGATGAATTCAGTCAGAAGAAGAGCCTGAGTCTGTCCACGATCTGTGATATTGCCAACATGACTTTTTGGCTCTCTAGTTTTGGTTGACACCACATTCTTCCTCTCAATGTTGATGTCTGTCTAATAGTCTTCTTTGTTCTTTTGTTCTCATCACTTTTCTTCCTCTTGCGCACTCACTCTCCTTCTCATACCTCTCTTTTATCTGCCTGACAAATTTCCCACATTGCTAAGAAATAAATACACCCCATTATTTGACTCAGAAAAATTGGAATTAGTGTAGTGGAAATAAAGACCACAAAAGAGAATATCATAATTGATGAATAAAAATTGGTTTTGTCAAAAAATTGATCAACAAATCAAATTTTTATTAGCAATTTAATTGAGAAAGCATTTGTAATAAGGAAAATATTTTCAGCAAGATATAAATAAGTGGAAATCTTTTAATTGTGATGAATAGAAAATTGACCAATGAAATCAAATGGACTAACAGAATCTTTGTAAATAACATTTATTGGGGTTCATATTATTTAGTAAAAATGTTTTGTTCAAAAGACTCTTAAGATTACAACATTCTCACCTTGAAATATCATGGAAAAACATCATCATTCTGGAATCCCAGAGAATTATTCAAAACTGATTTTATAAGTCAAACTAGATGACCTGGAAAACCACCTCCAAGTCTAAAACCTTGTTTTTCCTATTTCCCTAGTATTCCAATAAAAAGTTTCTCATGAGATATAAAGGCAACATTCCTTGGTAAATCGACACATTTTACAAGCCAAAACATTTCATGTTTAAACATTCACAGCTCAGTGGTGTGAGACTCGAACACAGCCTGATCTTCAAGGAAATCATAAACATGTGGGATTTTGCAGTAGGGTTTTCAAACCTAGTTTACCACAGAGTTAACTAAAATTGTCTGTAAAAGATACAGTAACTTATCATAGAAAGAAAAAAGTTTCTCTTATAACTTCCTTCCCATTTGGACAATGTATTTTTTTTTTTCCCTTTTTATTAATTTTTTCAGCGTAACAGTATTCATTCTTTTTGCACAACACCCAGTGCTCCATGCACAACGTGCCCTCCCCATCACCCACCACCTGTTCCCCCAACCTCCCACCCCTGACCCTTCAAAACCCTCAGGTTGTTTTTCAGAGTCCATAGTCTCTTATGGTTCGCCTCCGCTCCCCAATGTCCATAGCCCGCTCCCCCTCTCCCAATCCCACCTCCCCCCAGCGACCCCCAGTTTGTTTTGTGAGATTAAGAGTCATTTATGGTTTGTCTCCCTCCCAATCCCATCTTGTATTTTTTATCAGGTCACTGTCATCTTGTTTTTGTTTTTGTTTTTGCTTTTTTTTTTTTTTCTTTCTGAAAATGTTCATTCCTAGCCAAGAAAGTGAGAATGTTCCAACTACGTGAAGGTGCACAGTTGTTCATGCTGGCATTAGAATTCCTCTGGGAGAATCCGAGGTATGTGATTCAACCAAGCCAGCACCGGGCCCAACACATGTCTGAAGGTCTGGGTTCTTCTCAAATCAGTTACAAAGAGCAAAAGTTTTCCTTCCAACTGAGGAAGAAAATCTCCTACTGATACTTCCACCTAGGAAACCACTGAGTAGGTGCTATGCTGGTTCTTGTGAGAAAAAGAAGCAGATTTACCCAGAGAGAAATGCTAGTTCTTTTCCTCCACTCCATGCCCCAAACATCTTCTTTTATACTTCAAAGAAAAAGAATAGTCTTGCTGGAAATGAATAGATTTTGGTGTTTTCCTCCTTTGGAGTGTCCATCGATCCCTCCCCATGTGAGGCTCTTCCTTCTCCCCCCACTGCCCCCAACAACACCCTATTGCCAACGCACACCATACATGTGATCCACATCTTTTTTTTGTACACAGAAAAATTTAACTCCAGAGTGAACATATCTTATACAAGGTTTTCAATATAGAAGTTGTCACTTAAGTGAGGGCATCTCAGGATGTCCAGATTCTCTCTTAAAACAAAGCAGTGGTTGGAGGAATATTAAATTAACTGGAGTAGGAAGTGTGTTGATGACTCTCTGAATGAACCTTCCAGAGGAAATTAGTGGATGTCTTCAGGTGCTTGGATTCCTGGCTCACAGACACAATATTCAGTATAGAAGCACAGATTTCTTTTGTTGAACATACTTTAAAGAGAATCAAAGACCACATCCTTGTTATTTTTGCATCTCCTACAAATAGAAATTCTCACGATTCTAAGGACACTATGGGGTCCCAGTGTCTCTTACATGGCTTGATGGTTTATCAAGCAAGACTGCATCTGGTTGCAAGAAACAGAACACCTGACAACATGTGGTATAACCAAGTAGTAGGTTTATTTTTTCCTCAGAAGGAAAAAGGATCAGAAAGAGGCTGTTGAGGGCTGATGAAGTGGTTCCATGATGTCATCATGCAATCTAGATGCCTTCTATTTTGTTTTCCTGCCCCATCCCACCTTAGCATTTGGTCTTCAGCTTTATGCTCTCCAGATGGCAACAACAATGCCAAGTATTGTGTCCATGTTTCAGGTGGGAAGAAAAGTAAAAACGAAGAGCAAAGGTGTAAAGGATACATGTCAGCTGAGTCTGTCTCTCTTTATCTGTAATGCAGTAGCATTGGGCCTCCTGAAGGCCCTAACCAATATCTCCACTTACATTTTCCTTGCCAGAATGAGGGCTTCTGACTAAACCTAACTGCAAGAGGGCATGTAGGAAAATCAAGATTTTTTTTTCACACATATTGCCTTCTCCCAGATAGAATAATAAGAAAGAAGGGCAGGATGGATCTAGGAGAGGCAATTAGTAATAGCTATTACACAGACATGGAACGTCCAGATACAGGTGACTGATAAGTGGGTAGAGTTTGGGAAGAATTTGGCATGGCAGAAAAAACCCTTCATCATCTGGTCTCAGGAGCTCAAAGGTACCCTCTTTTCACCCAAGAAGTCATGTGTGTGATCATTGTCATATATGCTTCCTTGCACCAGAATTACCTATTTTTCCTCATTTACCTATAAAACTATTTGCCTGCAAGGCTCAGTCCAGGTGGAAGCTTTATCCTGCTCCACAAAAATGGTTTGCTGATCTGCTACTAGAAAGTGAACTCAGGGAGGACAATAACTGGATATTATTTGCCTTTGTATTTTTAACTAGACCAGGGCCTTGATTGCTTACTTAGTTTATATTCCCCAACTGCCATGCAGATAGTGCGTATTTCAGCTTAAGGTGCCTGACTAAATGGTCAGCTCACATAATGTATTAGGTTGAGAACACTTAGAGGAAAGACTCAAATCTCTCTCATTTGTTTTGGAACTATTCAAATATATGCGTGAATAAGAACATTATAGGCCATCTGGCAAAGATCACAAAATCAAATACTTAGCGGGGCATGAAAGGTTAACAAGTATACAGAAGAATAAGTCCTTAGTTTACAAGTAGGGGGTGATGTGATGAACCAGTGGATATATACTACACTTAAATATATTCAAATTCAAGAATATTTAACCTTTACACTGACCAAACAAAACTCATCTGTAGGCCAACAGTTGGCAACATCTGGAAAAAAAAAAATGTTAGCCCAAAATTCTTTAAAAAGAGATCCTACGAATCTCATCCACATTTATAGACAATCTCAGAAATCATCTATTAAAAAGGGCTTGCTTTTCCTTAATGTAGAATTTTGGTGAACTCTCCAGGAATAATTATTAGTATACCATAATTATCAGTATATTATTAGTATATCATAAACCTAGGTCATTGAATTATTTTATCCGGTATAGAAAATCACTGGGTACAAGACAGCTGAATTTTGGAAAATATTTGCCAAACAACTTGACATATGGTATAATAAGAGCAGCTCAAAAACTTTTATTGAATACATGACCAAATGAAATGATAACTCTAATATTTTGTTGTTGTTGTTATTTATTTTTTTTGTTTATTTTCAGCGTAACAATGTTCATTGTTTTTGCACCACACCCAGTGCTCCATGCAGTACGTGCCCTCCCTATTACCCACCACTAATATTTTTAAACTCAGTGTCAGTGATAACCCTTAAATATTTATTTACTTGTTGGTTGCATTTAATGAGTAAATAAATTAATTAATGATTTTTATTTGTTTATTTAAGTCCATAATTAATTATATGCTAATTAACCTTACAGAAAGTTATGGTACCTGTGATACTTGAAACTGTGTCTTCACCACCCCTGCAGAGTTGGGGTCGGCCATGACTGTGGTTTCCTGGTCCCTTGACTTTGGACTATGCTTTCTGATTGGTTATGGTTGATGGCAAGAAGGCAAAGATCACAATATGCCAGTTCTGAGCATAGGCCTTAAAAACTTTGTGTGTTTTCACTCCCTTTTCCCCATCTCTCATGCTTGGAGGGGAAAAAAATATATACAGATTTGATCAGTTTAAGAAAAGCATCTCTTTTCTTCTTTTAATTTATATTTTAATGAAACTCTAGCCACATTAAAAATAAAAATCTTTACATAAGTGTTGAAACTGGAACCCCATTAAAGACCTAATAATACTTTTAATACATTTTGTTTCCTATTGAAATTTCTTATGAGGCCTTTTCTATGAGCCTCTTATTTGACAAGCAAGATTTATGAAAAATAATTTTAGAGAATATAGGAAAAATTAATGAGTTTAATTCATTCTACATTTTTCATGCTAAAAATACCAATGTCCTCTAAATATTCTATACCCTTGCAAAGAAAAAAAAGATATTAATTTCTCTATTACATAAAAGATATTTTCCCATTGACCACTCTGATTCAGAAAATAATTTATGAGGCAAATGGAATTAGTATTCTATGAGATGAATTCAGTACGACGCATTGTTCATAGGTTATTTTATTCCATTCCTTATTGTAAATTACTGAGTAAGCATTGTTATTCTTATTTTGAAATGAGAAAATTGAATCCCGGTGAGTTTAACTAAGTTTCCCTAAATCTCTCAGTTGAAAAACACACAGGTGAGATTTGTAACCAGGACTATATGGAAAATGAGTTTTTGCTCATTGAGCTGTACTACATCATAATGTCAGAAAATAAATAGGTATACAAAGATAATTAAATACTAAAATAATTTAAAACATGCCAGAAAGTATATAATCTCCACCATGAAGTTTTGGGGAAGAAAAATGGGTTAAGAATGAAAACTTCTGGGACACTTGGGAGCCTGTCTGTTAAGCCTCTTCTTTCAGCTCAGGTCATGATCTTAGGGTTCTGGGATAGAGCCCCACGTCACTTAGCAAGGAGTCTGCTTCTCCCTCTCCTTCTACCCCTCTTTCCCGCTCATGGTCTCTCTCTCTCTCAAATAAATAAAAAATAAAATCTTAAAAAATATACTGAAAACTTTTGGGATTTATTTCTACATTCAGAAGTCAGAAGGAAGAAGAGGTCCTACTATCTGGGGCCTGACCGACAAGAAAGATCCCAGTCCCAGAAGTTTATAATGATGGAATTCACCTTCTACATTCCCAGAAGTTGACAAAGATAAACTTTGAGCGATAATGCTGTGTCTCATGGTGTAGGAGAAAAGATGATTCTAAGAGATGCAAAGATGTATTCTTAATAATGTTGAGTCACCAGTTGAAGAAAATATGCCCTTGTACAATTTTTTTTTGAAATATAACACACAGAAGAGAAAATGAAAAAATTTAGGAGTACAACTTCATGACTCCTCCAGTGTGATCATCAGCTAAGTCAAAACTAACATCATCACCACCACCTGGTAAACACCAAATTATGTTCTTTCCCAATCTTTAACTTTTCCTTTTTTCAAAATCAGTCACTGATATGACTTCTGAAACCACAGGTAAAGTATCACGCTTTTGAGCTTCATTTAGATTGAATTATAAATTATGTATTAATGTCTGGCTCCCTTCACACAACATTATAATTATGAGATTAATCCAGGTAGTTTTCTGTAGCTATTCATTCTCTTTGCTGTATAATATTCTACTGTGTAAGAAAAAAATAGACTTATCCATTCTATTGCTGATGGCCATTCTTTACACATTTTTGGCTATTATGAATAGGACTATCATTAAAATTTTGATGCACGTCTTTGGGTGCATATATGTGATCATTGTCTGTTGCATAGGATTAAGAGTGGAATTTCTGGGGAAAAGGTAAATATTTGTTCAACTTCATTGGATAATAGAAAGCAGTTCTTCCAAATATTTATAATATCTGAACTGCCACAGGACAGGGAAGTTCCATTTGGACCACACCTTTGCCAAATTTTTTAGTTTTAATAAAATTGTTATATAAACATAATGGTTTTTATTTGACTATCTCTGCACCTTTTTATGTGTTCACTAGTGATTTGGATAATGACCTTTTGAAGTGTCTTTTCATGTCACTCAAACATTTAAAAAATTTTTTTTCTTTTTTACTTGCTTATAGACTTGTAGAAGTTTTTATATATTCTGAATACATTTATATATATTCTGGATAGACTCATTTTACCAGTTATGTTAGTTGAAAATATTTGCTCTCCATCTGTGCATTGTATATTCACTGTTTTTCTCAAGTCTATTAATAAAAAGAAGTCTTAATTTAATAGCCTAATTTGTTAATATTTTACTCATGGCTAGTGTTCATTATATCCTACTGAAGCAATCGTTCCTTCCCCATACTATGGAGATATTGTTGTATATTAACTGCTGGAAGCTATATTGCTTTATCTTAAAATTTAACACAAACAACAGTCATGGAATGACTTCTTTATTGGGATGAGGTATATATCTGCTTTGGTTATTCACTTGCCCCACGACCTTTAACCTGAAAGTCTATCCTATCCCCACTGCTTCGCAGTGAAATCTTTGGCAAAAATCAAGCATCTATTAATTCTTTACTTCATTCCATGCATCTGTTTGATCACCCTTGTCCTGATACTACACTCTCTTAAATATTATATTTATGGATTTTTTAAATATTATATTTTTATTGTCATTCTTGATGTCCAGGGAAGAAAGTCCTCCCGTCTTTTATTGTCAAGTTTTTAATTCTATTTTCAGTCCTTTGCATTTCACTTTAAATTTGAAAGCAACTTGTAAATTTTAAATTTTAACATTTCTAACTTTCTTAACAATCAATTTGGAGAGGACTGGCATCCTTACATCATTAGTTTTTCTACTCCATTAATATGAAATATACATGTTAAGTTTTGTATCTATTATTTTTTAATTTCTTTCAGTAATGTTTTATAATTTTTATATTGAACTCTTGTACACATTTTATTCTAGGTATCTAGATTTTTTATACTATTTTAATTGATACTCTTCAAGTAGAATTCTGATAGTTGGTGATATTTAGTTATACATTTGAGTTTTATACATTAATATTTCATCCAGCAAATTTGCCAAGTTCACTTACTAGTGTTAATAGTTCATGTTGGTCCTTTGGAACTTTTTCATATGCAAATAACAGAGTTTAGTTTGTTTTTTTTTCCAGCCCTTATATGCTTCTTTTTCTTCCATTTTTGCAATTTCTAACTTTATTGAACTGGCTGTGAGATTCAGTAAATTATTGAGTTCAAGTATTACAGTGAACATATTTCTCTCATTTTCTATCTCAACACCTTACCAAAGGATATGATGGGTATTATGGGTTTTTAGGTTAAAGAGAGCCCTATATGAATAGCTATCTGAGAATTTTTTTTTACTCTTGAATAGATGTTTAGTTCTTTTAAATGTATTGTCTAATCCTTTGAGATGACCATGTGATCTTTTTTCCTCCTTCAATTATTGTGATGGAATACATTGATTATATTTTCAAATGTTAATTTTGAAAGCTTGAGGTAAACTAAAATTAACTGATGTGGTTACCTTTTTTGTATATCACTTAGATTCTGTTTGCTAACATTTGAGGTAAAGAATTGCAAAGAATTTGAGGTAAAGAATTATGGTAATAAATGAGAGTAATTTATTTTTTTCCTTTCTATAATGTCCTTCATCACAGATATATGTATATATTTTTATAGTTATACATATCATATATACATTATGATATATATTATATTATTATTATTTTATATATTTTATATATACATATATATATAAACTTTTATCGGTGATATCCTAGATCTATAAAATGACCTAATGTCCCCTTTGTGTGAAGGAAGACTTTATGTAATATTCTTTTTTTTAAAAAAAGATTTTATTTATTTATTTATTCTAATTTTTATTTTTATTTTTACTTTTTTTTCAGTATTTAAATTTATTTATTTTTTCAGCATAACAGTATTCATTGTTTTTGCACAACACCCAGTGCTCCATGCAATACGTGCCCTCCCTATTACCCACCACCTGTTCCCCCAACCTCCTACCCCTGACCCTTCAAAGCCCTCTGGTTGTTTTTCAGAGTCCATAGTCTCTTATGGTTCGCCTCTCCTTCCAATTTTTTTTTTTATAAACATATAATGTATTTTTATCCCCAGGGGTACAGGTCTGTGAATCGCCAGGTTTACACACTTCACAGCACTCATGATAGCACATACCCTCCCCAATGTCCATAACCCCCTCCCCCTCTCCCAATCCCACCTCCCCCCAGCAACCCCCAGTTTGTTTTGTGAGATTAAGAGTCATTTATGGTTTGTCTCCCTCCCAATCCCATCTTGTTTCATTTATTCTTCTCCTGTCCCCCTAACTCCCCATGTTGCATCTCCATGCCCTCATATCAGGGAGATCATATGATAGTTGTCTTTCTCCGATTGACTTATTTCACTAAGCATGATATCCTCTAGTTCCATCCACGTCGTCGCAAATGGCAAGATTTCATTTCTTCTGATGGCTGCATAGTATTCCATTGTGTATATATACCACTTCTTCTTTATCCATTCATCTGTTGATGGACATCTAGGTTCTTTCCATAGTTTGGCTATTGTAGACATTGCTGCTATAAACATTCGGGTGCATGTGCCCCTTCGGATCACAGCGTTTGTATCTTTAGGGTAAATACCCAGTAGTGCAATTGCTGGATCATAGGGTAGTTCTATTTTCAACATTTTGAGGAACCTCCATGCTGTTTTCCAGAGTGGTTGCACCAGCTTGCATTCCCACTAACAGTGTAGGAGGGTTCCCCTTTCTCCACATCCTCTCCAGCATCTGTCATTTCCTGACTTGTTAATTTTAGCCATTCTGACTGTTGTGAGGTGATATCTCATTGTGGTTTTGATTTGTATTTCCCTGATGCCAAGTTATCCTTCCCCCTCTTGATGTTAGAATTCACCACAGAAATTATCTGTGACTGGTGTTCTGTTTGCTTTTGTTTTTGCTTTGAATTTTACAAGTTTTTTATATTGTGGGTTCCATTCAGCCACTAGATATTAAGTAATAAGATTTCAATTTCTTGGATGCCTGGGTGGCTCTGTCAGTGAAGCATCTGACTCTTGATTTTGGCTCAAGTCATGATCTCCAGGTTGTGAGATCAAGCCTTGAGTCGGACTCCATACTGGAAGTGGAACCTGCTTAAGATTCTCTTGCCCTCTCCCTTGACTCTTCTCCTTTCTAAAAAAAATTTAAAGGATTTCAATTTCTTTTGTGTCAAATTTGATATTAGTTTTGTTTTAAGGAATTAAGAAAAAATATGAGAAATTGTACATTAGTCAACATTTTCAAGTTTGTTGATATAAAAGTTGTTCAAATATAACATTAACTTCTGAATGTCTTGAGATCTGTTTTATTATGTCATTTTTTATTCTTCATATTTACTGTTTGTACCTTCTGTCTCACACTGTTACTCTATTTCTCAGTTGTTGGTACCAGCAGTTTATCAACCTCTTATTTTATTTTTTTGAAAATTTTTATTTATTTACTTGAAAGAGGGAGAAAGAGTATGAACATGGGGAGGGATAAAGGAAGAGTGATAAGCAGACTCCCCTCTGAGCATGAGCCCAACTTGAGGTTTGATCCCAGGACCCCCAAGGTCATGACCTGAGCCAAAGTCAGAGGCTTAACCTACTGAGTCACAAAGGTGCCTCCAACCTCTTTTTTAAAGAGTCAGTTTGGGGCTATATGGATGGTGTCCATGATAGATTTCTACTTTATCAATTCCTCCTTATCAATATTATTTATCTCCTTTTATTTGCTTTTGATTTAATTTTCTCTTCTTTTTCTTCAACATTCTTAGAGAGATACTTAGATTATGATTGTTCAGTCAATCTGCTTTTCTAATATGCATCTAAGTATAGCAGTTTCCCTATATGACTGTTTGATCTATATTCCACAAATTTTTATATGTCATAGTTTCATAATCATTCATTTCAAAATTTTATTTGTTTAGGATTCTTCTATGATCCATGGGATTTTTAAAATGTATTTCTGAATTTCAAAATATAAGGGCATTAACTAGTTATCTTTTACTTACAGACTTTTACCTTAATTCCAATGGAGAGACCATAATTTAATGTCTTTCACCTTTTTAAATTTTGCTGTGGTTTACTTAATAGATTAGCCAATGATCCATTTTGTCATGAATTTTGTGACTGTTCCATCTGTACTTCAAACACCTGGGCTATTTTCCCAGTTGTTGGATGCACGATCCCAGCTGAGCCTGGCTGAGCATAAGCATTTTCTGTTCGACCAGGAGTCTGCTTCTCCCTCTCTCTTTGTTGCTCCACCTGCTTGTGTGAGCTCTCTCTCTCTCTCTTTGAGTTAAATAAATAAAATCTTTAAAAATATATGGTTAGTCCGGTAATGGGTATTAAAGGGGGCAGGTATTTCAAGGAGCACTGGGCATCAAACACAATTAGTCATGGAACATCACATCAAAAACTAACGGAGTACTCTACGGTGACTAACATAACGTAATTTTATATGTGTGTGAGTGTGTGCGTGCATGTGTAGATTAGATCAGGTTTTATTTACTGTTACATATATCTTTTATGTCTTTAATAATTTCTTTTTGTCAGCTAGTTCTATGAGCTTTTGGTGAAAGCATGTAAAATGTTCTTAGCATGGTTGAGAATTTGTCCACTTTCCCTTTGATTTCTGTCCTCTTCTGTTTTATGTGATTTAGAGATATATTCTTGGATACATGGCAATTCAATTCATTATGATCATGTCTTTCTTTTGGATTGACACAGCTCATTGAGAAATATCCCTCTTGGTCTCTAGCAATGCTATTCCAGCTGCTTTACTCACAGAAGTGATGCAAGGTAATCCTGCCATAGAGCCTCTATCCTTCTCAGAATCCACACCCACACAAGAAATCCCCCAGAGCTTACTTATACCCACTTTTGAAAAAAAATTATATATATATATATATATATATATATATATATATATATGTCAGATAGAGAGGGCAAGAACACAAGCAGGGAAAGTGGCAAACAGAGGGAGAAGCAGGCTCTCTGCTGAGCAAGAAACCTGATGTGCCACTCGATCTTAGGACCCTGAGATCATGACCTGAGCCTAAGGCAGCCTCTCAACCATCTGAGCCACCCAGGCATCCCTTATCCCAAGTTTCTGCAACTCTCCTATGGGATTATATGAATGGAGGGATATATACTAAAGGTGAAACAGAAATATGCATGATAGGGTCCACCTAGACTCTTCTGCACAGGTCAGGAGTTTTCTTGCTGTAATCTTCATATTTTAAGTAGCATTGATAGTCTAAGTCTATGGGTCTTTTCACTTGGAATCCTCACTGGTATATCACTCCACCTACTTTCTAATTATACTAATTATACTATGTATCTAGGATGAAGAGGACTTGGCTTGATAAGATAATGTCTCAAGATTCCTGATTTCCCAGTCTCTACTCTCCTTATAAGACATGGTCAGGATGTGAGGGTGAAGAATAACTATGTTACCTGAATTGACCCTACTAATGTTTTGTTTTGTTTTTTTAATTTTTGCAAGCTGCTAGAGCTCCTCCCCTTTTGAAACATAGATATTGAATTCTCTACTTAGTTTATGTTAAAATATCTCTCAAATTATTTGTTATGGCAGCAGTAAATGCAATACTCACCTTAATTTTTCCATTTACTCTGACTAGTCAAGTCTCTTTTATCATATTATATCATCAATATTTATAACAGGATCCCAACTTGAGATTACCTTTTGTTCATCTGAGGATTCAACCTTGTCTGTGTATGGGGAAGAAGGGACTTATAGAATGAGCCTTTACAGTTCTAGTTCCATGATAAAACATGAAACTTCTGAAAAAAAAATCACCATGAGGGAAGAAGAAATCATGTTTCCTAGTGTGGTCCAAAGACCGTGGGCCTGCATCGGAGTGAATGTAGCAACATTAGTTACTCCACTGACCTTCTAACCCAGCCCCTAGAATATATGCCTGAGATGAAGACTATTTGGTGAAGAATGAAATATAAAAAGGACTGTTTCACAAGGAACTTGCACCAAAATCTTCTTCAGGGATGACTTACTAAACCAGCAGTATTAGGAAGAGATGCTTGCACATATCTGCATGTTTGATATTGGGGAAGCAGAGCTTTGCTCCAGAAATGGGTGAGCACCCAAGAGGACTGTGCTGGCACTTGGCTGGCAACCAGGATGGTGACAATTTTGTAGGTATTCACTCCACAACTGTCACATTAGGTATTGTAGCTATGGGAGATGTCACCACAATAAGCCAGAACAAGAGATGGGATAAAGAGTCTTGTCACCAAGATGTATGGCCATTGGTGCCACTGGGAGACATGCCCTGGGGAATTCTTAGCACTCACTGGGGGAATTTAAAAGGAATGAAGTTCCTTCAAGGCTGATCCAGAAAAACATAATTTTATATTTATATCATACATTTTATTGCATTACGTTTAAATATATTCATTATGCATGTGTATATAATATAAATGTATTGTATATTAATATACACCATAGACAGATGAGGTAGATATAGCTATTATATATATGCACACATTGTAGATAACCTCCTCCCCAACACACATGCGGACACTTACATCCATGCTAGGCTGGTGCCGCTGGGTGAGTAGTTATGTGGCTTTAAACACTGCGAAATCCAAGATAAGAGGCCCAGCAGCTTGCAACAACTAAGATAAAGGCTTTCTCCAAATAATTTAAGAACTTATGCTTTCATGGTAGTATGTCAACGATGTAAAAAATCTGAATTTTCCTTGAAAACAATGATATTGACTTGCATCACATGATACCAATGATTAAATGATAAATTTTTAAAATCGCCTCCATCCTTGCTTTATTTCTGGCCTTTTAGAAACACGGGTTTTAAAATTGAATAAAAGTATAATAAAATGAATTCATTTCTTTCCACAATTTGTCCCAATATCTTAGAATATGAGACCACTGGAATTATAAGTATCACCCATCTACTGATAGGTTCGATTTAGAAATGTAATTACTGTATTGATCAAACACCACCTGGCTTATTAGACAGACAGAGGTGCTAGGGGAGACTGTAGATATTTAATTTTGATTTTTCCATCGCAAATATTTTAGCATTCAAAATGGGTTTTTCATATAAAAAGGAATATTGGAAGTAAGGAAAACAGTTTTATCAGAAGGAAGGGTTATTTTTTCATCCTAATCTACTTTTCCTGGTATCTTCAAAGCTGCACAAACTGATCATTAGTAGGACAAGCCAATTAGAGTGTAGGTGCTAATAGCGGAAACATCTGGCTAATCATTCATGGTGATTAGGTTTCACATCTTTAAATCTTTATCTCAAAACATATTTTTTCCTTAATTTCTCCAAGGAAAAAAAAGAATATTATCATCTAATATAGAATGAAAGTCTTGATGGGCTGCTAAAAAATTAAAGGAGTCAAACTCTTTTCACAAAAAGAAAGCACAGCAGTAGTAGAACCATCACAAACACTTCTCGTTATTAAATTTGATTTCCAAGGCACTGCAAGTCAAACCATTTGTCCAAATATGAAACAACCACAGACAATAAAACTAACACAGTACTCACAGCACCAACATCAGTCACTTTCTGAGACATGCTCCCCGGGTTCCTACAAAGTGAATGACCCAAAATTGTTTAGGAGGGGACAAGGTTTCAAAGGGATACCTGAAAAAGAGCTTAGTGACAGATGCTAGCTTGTACTTTGCTGACTGAAAATTAGAGATATGATTCTAAATTATGGGAAGTCCCTTAAATTGTACTGGAAATGGCACCAGTGCACATCTGAGAATTCTGTGCACAGCCCTCAGAGTTCTGGGGGGAAGCCTAGGGAGTCTCCACCCACACAATGGCAAGAAATAGGAGATGCTGACTCCCCATCACTTTAACACACTCTAGAACTGGTTATGTGCTTTGCACCTGCTGTTGACACATTACTTGGGAAAAAAGTACCTTTCACTCCCTAAAGCCAATGACATTTGGGGTTTATTGTTAAGGTAGCAAGCATAATCTGAAATAGTGCACCATCATATATAAATAAATTATAAGTATTCTATGAATGCTGGAACACTGAAAAGAAATAAAATAAAATGAAATGAAAAAAATAAATAACGTAAGTATTCTACTATTGTGGAATACTAAGTGGTTTTCAAATTGTAGTATATATAGAGCTGTAATTCTATGCAGAGATCAATCTTTGTGCATACAGGTATCTTTAAGACATGTTACTAGAAACTGCATTGATTCAATGAATGAACATTTTAAGTTCCTGGTACATATTTCCAACTTGACTTCAAAAAGTCCTCAAACAATGTAAACTTCAACAAGTTGTGTATAAAATGCCTCATTTCCTGAACACTCCATCTTACCGAATCTTTGCCAAACTCATAAGTGAAAAACAATGTTTTCATTTCTTGGATCATACCACAAGTTATATCATTTTCTGTTCTTCCTTTCCCATTATAACTGTGTGTTTCCCCACGTAAGCTGACATATAAGACCAGCATCTCTACCCTGCATATCCTGAACCAAACTGAAACAAGGCTGCTAGGAGAGCAACATATTCACATTCATCAATTTGAGTTTTGGAGTTGATTTTGTTGTTTTAGGTTTAGCAGTGTGAACCTTGGCATCTTTTTGCCATAGACTATTCTTACTATTCCTGAGGGGTATCTGTCATCTGAACTTGGGCCAAACTTCCTAATCTCTAGATCATCCGCTGGGATAGAATTCCTCTCCTGAACTCCAGGCCTCCAGGATGTTGTCCTAACAACCTATATTTCCCCGCAGCCCCTCTTTCTAGATTCTAGATTCTATTTGCACACACCCCTGCTGCTTCAGTGATCCTGCCTCTTGCATCACCACAAGTCTTGTCAGTACTTGGAGACAGCTGATGCTTTTATATTCACTCATTTATTCACTCATGTTTATGACGCATCTCCTACGGTCAGCCACTTGAGAAGCATTGGTGCTACTGTAGTAACCGAAAGGGCAAGGTCCCTTCCCTCCTAAAGCTTAGAGTCTAATGTATGTGAAAGGAGAGGAGAAAAGAAATGTCAGGAGGAACACAGTAAACAAGAAAACACATCAGTAAATATATAACTCTCAAAGACAGAAACCAATCAAGTAGGGGGATTGATTTTATTCAGGTTATTTTAATAGAGAAAGCATTTCAGAGCCAAAGATTGGAGAGTATCAGCAAGGAAGTTTTGCCTCAAGAAGGGAAAACTAGTTTCCCAGGGGGTGGTGTCCAGTGGGGCTATTCAGTAGGCATGGAAAGTTGCCCTCAGAGCACGTGTTTTTTTCTGTGGAAAGTAAGTTTCTGGGTAATTAGTTCAGAAGAACAGTTCTAATCTTAGCTAATCAATCATGACAAACTGTTCTCATCTTAGCTCATCAATCAGGAGACAAAGAACAGGAAGTTGGGCTCTGCCTAGTCTTATGAGCAGATTTAGGCAAAAGGGGAAGAAAGGTCTATATTTAGCTTTGTCATGGGTTAGCACTGTGGAAAAAACCTATTAAAGTAAAGATGGGCTTTCAAGAGAGGAAGTGGCAGAGTTTAGTAACAGTCGGGAAAGGCTGTCTAGAGGTTGGGCAGGTGAAGAGAGGCCAACTGAAAAAGCATTCCCACACAGGAACGGCAGGGTCAGATCCCTGGAGTAGAGACAGCATGAAAGAAACAAGAACATTGAAAAGGCCAGTGTAGCTAGAGTGAGTAAAAAGGAAGAAGACAAGAAATGTCATCAGGGCCAGATCAGGCAAGACCATGCAGGACAGGGTATTAAGTCTTGATTAGATTCTGAGTGCACTGAGAAGTTACTAGACAATACCAAGGAGCGAACTGTGCTGTAGGTGATGTTGGAAAGGATCACTCTAGTTGCCATATGGAAAATTAATCGGTCTGCAGGGGATGTGTGGCAAATTAGGAGAATCAGAGATGAAACTTATGTAGTGATCCACATGAAAAATGATGAGAGCCTGGACTCTGCAGGAACCCATGGACTGCTGAAGCCCTCAGTTTTATTCTCACTGATATTATTCTCATACTTCCACACCTCTCTGAAACATGGAGTTTTGAAGGCTGACCATCCCGTTAAGGGCCCCGCAAACCTGTGAGCCAATCCTTAATGTGACGTCACCCAACCTCAAGGTCTTTCCTTCTACATCAGCCAATTGTAGAGGTTGTAATGGGGCTCAGAGTCACACCAGACTTTGTTATGACCACCATGTCCTGATTTCCAGTCACATATCATTTCAGACCTGGGCTATTGTGCTGGTCTTCATAAAATCCTTCTCATTGCCCCTGAAATAGTCATTGTGTAAATCGCCATATTTTTTTGTTATCACTATTCTTGACTCAAATAGCCTCACCATCCCTTTATTAGACATGGAGTCAAAATCAAAGTCCTTAAAAACCCCTTCAGGAGAGCCTACCTACCTTCTTATCACTCATCTTTTTTTTTTTTAAGATTTTATTTATTTATTTGACAGGCAGAGAGGCAGGCAGAGAGAGAGGAGGAAGCAGGCTCCCCAATGGGTAGAGAGCCTGATGACAGGGCTCGATCCCAGAACCCTGGGATCATGACCTGAGCCGAAGGCAGAGGCTTAACCTATTGAGCCCCCCAGGTGCCCCATCACTTATCTTTTTTACCAGCTTCTAGATCAACAGAGTAGTCTGCCCACTCAGCCCTGAATATTTCCACTTCAGTGTTGCTAGGGATCAAATGTGTGCCCTCAAAATTCCCATGCTGAAAATCTAATATCCAGTGTGATGTTATTGGGAGGTGGGGCTTTGGGGAAATAAATAGGTTATGAAGGCAGAGCGCCTGGGAATGGGATTAGTGTGCTTACCAGAAGTGATAGGAGAACCTTACCCTGTAGTCTCTACCATGTGAGGATACAATGGGAGGATAGCCATCTACAAGCCAGGAAGTCGGTCCTCACGTGACATCAGGCACCGTGATCTTCTGTTTCCCAGATCCAGAGCTGTGAGAAATAAATGTTTGTTGTTTAAGCTCCCCAGTCTATGGTAACGTGTCAGAGCAGCCTAAACAGCCTAAAGCATGTGTTTTTTCAATATTACAAATATATATGTTCAAGTAACTTAAAAATATTTTTCTACTGATAAATTTCTTCTTTTTCTCTTCATTTTAAGAAGAGACTTAGAGCGTCTTTGTCTGTGAGAAAGAAATGGCATCTTGTTAGGGGGAAGTACAAAGTTATTTTTGTCACCTTATGGAAACTGAAATATGTGTAGAAAGATCAGAAAGAATGTCAAAAGTGTACAATGTGCTCGTATCAAATATTTTTCTCTCAGCTTCGAGCTCAGTCTTGTACATCTGGGGATGAAACTCTACAAACCTCATTTCTGTGTTGTCACCAGGTCACTGGTAGACTCAGTCAGGAGAGGCTCTTTGGGCTGACAGGAAGACTGGAGGATGTTGGAACTTTCTGCTTGCTCCCTCTCCTTGTCATTCGTCCCTCTTATGGTGGGCATTGGCTAGGGGTTCCTATTGGCAATTTTCTCCACATCCCAAACCAGCCTTACCATGCCTGAGAGACAGCCAGCTGGTGTGCCCTCATCAGGCTCAGGATCCCAGGTATGCAGAATAGCCAAACATTCCAGAGTCTCTGCCGGCACTTACTGTCCCTGTGAAAACTCAGTGTCCTTTTTTTTTTTTTTTTAATTTATTTTTTCAGCGTAACAGTATTCATTGTTTTTGCACAACACCCAGTGCTCCATGCAATACGTGCCCTCCCTATTACCCACCACCTCTTCCCCCAACCTCCCACCCCTGACCCTTCAAAACACTCAGGTTGTTTTTCAGAGTCCATAGTCTCTTATGGTTCGCCTCCCCCTCCAATTTTTTTTTATAAACGTATAATGTATTTTAATCCCCAGGGGGACAGGTCTGTGAATCGCCAGGTTTACACACTTCACAGCACTCACGATAGCACATACCCTCCCCAATGTCCATAACCCCCTCCCCCTCTCCCAATCCCACCTCCCCCCAGCAACCCCCAGTTTGTTTTGTGAGATTAAGAGTCATTTATGGTTTGTCTCCCTCCCAATCCCATCTTGTTTCATTTATTCTTCTCCTATCCCCCTAACCCCCCATGTTGCTTCTCCATGTCCTCATATCAGGGAGATCATATGATAGTTGTCTTGAACATTTTCACTTCTCTAACAACTGGTTACCAAATCCTTGTATTCAATTAGCTCCGTTAACAATATCTGGTGCAGTTTCATTCTTTTTTTTTTTTTTTTTTTTTAGATCTTATTTATTTATTTGACAGAGAGAGAGAGAGATCACAAGTAGGCAGAGAGGCAGGCAGAGAGAGTGGGGGAAGCAGGCTTCCTGCTGAGCAGAGAGCCCGATGTGGGGCTCGATCCCAGGACCCTGAGATCATGACCTGAGCTGAAGGCAGAGGCTTAACCCACTGAGCCACCCAGGTGCCCCTGGTGCAGTTTCATTCTTAACCACGCTGAGCAGATACCATAAGGAGGTTTCATGACAAGGCTTAGAATTTTAATCCTGTCCATTGAAAGTGAGCAGCAGAATTAATTTATGGATATCATGGATGAGGCTAACTAGTTGCCCAATGTTATCATTTTAAGCAGCTTTACTGCTCTTTGTTATTGCGCAATTCATTTGACTTTAGTGTTGGGTTTTTAGGGGGATGGCAGGGGATATGGTAATTATATCTCTTCTGCTCATTAGTCGGTGAGTCTGAACCAGCGAACAGTCCAAAAAACAATTGGCCTCAAACCAGTAGGACCTCGATTCAAACCATACCTCCTCTACTTTCTAAATCCGTGAACCTTGCTTAAATGACAGCCTTTCCACACCTGCCTTGTTGGTAAAATGGGGGTAATTATCATCTCGAATTCAGAAGGTTGTAGTAAGGATCAGATGATGTAATTTATTTTTTAAAAAAACCTAGAAACACACCTGACCTATAATAATATATGTTCAGTACACTTTTCCTTTTCTATTGTCATTTACCATGTAAATGTGGGAATTCGGAGTATTTTATTGCTAATATATATCAGCTGGGGGTGTGTGCATTTCTAATCACAGTTTGAAAGGGTTCATCTAACCTCCAAGCTGTGTGATCTGACAAGGCATCTTTCTTCATTGAACCAAACTTATGTGTGCTTAGGATGAGGGGAGTGCTGAGAATAAGGCTATGAGGCTTAGTTAGTAGTCACCTGTGGTCTGTGCGGAAGGCAGTGCTTTCGTTCTGGGGACATGAACTCACCATTTGGATTTCTTTTGCGTAGAAAACCTTAGTAAGGCATCAGGGAAAACATATGAAATACATGAAGTAATTTTATTTGCTTCTTTTTGAGTACTACATATGGGTGTGTGATACAAAGTTCACAACACAACTCTGACCCACAGCTGCCAAGTTACTTGTTGAAAACTGAACTGGAATGGGCTGGCCAACCAGACATCGGAGGGCAACGCCAAAAGCCTGGCCCAGGATTCAAGTCCGATGCTGCCAGCAGACTCGTCCTCTGGAATACTGTGGAAGGCAATACTCCCCTGGGTTGGCCAACCGCCATGACTCCACCCTGTTTCTGTACTCTTTGTAATCTACCCTCCTCATGGTGATTTTTCATCTCCCAAAGTTCAAGAAAGATTCTGAGCAAGACTATGTTCTCTCCTGGGAAAACTATACTCTAAGCTGATTTCTTGCTAATTCCCCTGATTCATTGAGCACCTCTATATGACCTCTCAGTGAACAGTCTCACCACACATGTTGGGTTTTTGGAAATGCAAATTCAACTAAAAGCCAGATAACCATTTTCAACCAGGAAGCCGGCAAAAACTAAAAATATTGGTAACAGCAGATCTGACAAGCCTGTGGGAAAATGGGGCCTCTCCTATATTGCTGGTGGGTCTGCAGATAATAATGAATTTTTGGAAGTTACCTGACAGTGAACAAAAATATTAAAATGTTCAATCTTTGAACTCAGTATTTATACTCTAAAAAATATGCCATACTGAAAAAAAAGCACCAGTACGTAAGCATGTAACTATAAGAACATTTGTTTGAGTACATTTTTAGTGATAAAAGAGGTAAATCTGATTTTTCCATAAATAAGTAATAGTCAGGTAAATTACAGAACATCTAGATTTTGCAATATTTTTAAGCTCTTAAAGCAGACGAGTCCCTGCAGGGGACATGAAATTGAAGTGAAGAAACTGAGTTGGAAAAGACTTTGTATAACATCCCCTTGATATCATGATACATGATACAATCCAGTTGGGAAAAATAAAAATAAAGAAAATACCTATATATACTCTTTTCTAATGTATATTTAAATATGGAGACACAACAAAGGATAACCACACAGAGATGATTTGGTCATATCCGTGTGTGTGTTTAGGGTGGTGGCCCCGATGGGAAGGATTATGGTATGACTGTCATTTATTTTCCCAGCAAATATTTGCAGTATTTCAAGATTTGTTACTGCAGCCATGCTTTTCATTTGTAATTTTTCAATAAAAATAAATACAAAATTAATGTTTTATTATATGAAATTATATATATACTATATATAATTAATAAATACTAATTAATATTTTATCCTACCAGATAAGAGAAGTAAATCTAAGCTTCATAAATGCCCACACCTAATCAGGAGATAATTAAAGTGCTATCTGAACCCAAGTCTGTGTGATTCCAAAGCTGTCCTTGTTTTACCCCCATCTCCTCTGGCCTTGTGAAATGTATATTTCAAGGGAACAGGTAGTGTGGGTATTTTGCGGGGGAGGAGAGCATTTCTGGTTCCCTTCATCCCACGGGAAGCCATTCGTTTCCCGTGGGATTCCCTGAGCCCACCCAGTAAGAAAACACACAGAACACATTTAGCCCGGTGTTGCTTTCTTTCTGCAACATTTAACTACAATTAGCCAGATCCAGTGGTGTGCTAGGAGTATTAGAATAATACAGTGGCACCATTTGGAGCAGGCATAGAAAATCCTTACCCAGCAGAAGGACATAAGAGGAAGAAGACCTGCTCCTTGTGACTTCGGTTCATTTTCTCAGGGCAAGGGCTTCCTTTGGGGCAAGAGAAAAACCATGAGTTTGTGAAGCAGTTTAGCCATTGGAGCTGTGAGCTCAGGTACACACAATATGTAAAAGGCACCCAGACGCACACCTGCCAACCTTCCATTGGAGGGGTGTTGAAAGGAATGATAACTGGTGAAGTCTTGTTTATCCAGTAGTTTGTTTTTTATGCAAATGCTTTCCTGCAGGGAAAGAGGAACCCGTGCGGAATTCATAAGCAGTCTTAGAAGCTGATGAGAAAAGCAATAAGCCTCTGTGAAAAGTCCTGCATCGTAACATATCCCCAGGGACCTCATCTTATGAGCATTACTATGCAATGTGAATTAAATCCACCACATAGAGCAGCTGCCTGGTGCTTTGGAGCTGATTACCATCATCCCTGGAGGCTGAGGCTTTCTGCATCGGTGACCTAGCATCCTAGGATTGACCTACGGGAAGCCTAGGGCTTACTGAGCTTGGTGCCAGCGGAGGTGGGCATGCCCTTTGGCTGAATGGTAAATGTGAGCACGCCCAGGGATTCCCCGGTGATGAAAGTCATGGCCTAAATTCCAGGCACATTGATTTGGGCAGTCCAGAGAGAGCATAGGGTGGGAAGACATGCGGAATGGGAGCTGTCACAGAAATGATATTAGAATCATGGTGACTAAATATCAAAACACTAAATCAAGGGCGGTAGGCATCCCTAATGAAGTGTTTGTAGGGCTAGAGTCAAAAACTGCTGGGAGGCCTGTGGAAATGGCTGCACTGTGCATTCAGAATAAGGAAAGGCAAGAAGCAGACGGAATCCATCAGCACAGAAGGACCTCCAAATCTGAAACGGAAGGGGATAGAATTTCAGATTCTCTGTTCCTTGAATCAGGCCTTGAATGATTGTTTTATAATTCATGTAGATACAGGAGCCAAAGGGGCTCATGAAAAAAACCAGGACCTGTCATGTAAAAACAAGTTCTTGCCGTTTATTTTTTCCAAGCTTAATCTGGAAATGTTTATTGTTTTTGTCAGGAAAGGAAAGTGTTGCAGGCGTTGAAACGTAGAGAGAGATATCAAACTCCACTAACTATCCAGCACACAATTAGAATTTTTCAAAATGGGGGTGTCTGGGTGGTTCAGTTGGTTAAGCATCTGCCTTCAGCTCAGGTCACGATCCCAGGGTTCTGGGATTGAGTCCCACATTGGGCTCTCTGCTCAGTGGGGAGTCTGTTTCTCCCTCTCCCTCTGCCCTTCTCCCCAGTTCATGCTCTCTCTCTTTCTTATGCTCTCTGTCCTACGTTCTCAAATTAAAAAAAAAAAGAATTTTTAAAAACCTCTTTGCTCTCTTCTTTCGGATGAAGGTCTAAATGTCAATAAACAAGTGTTCATGTTAGAAACTGAATAATTAAGCAACTTTTCAGCCAATGTCAAATATCATTTGTATCCAGAGCCCTGGGCAATAAGAGACAATTTTCATAAAAACGTTTTTTCTTCCTTCAAATAACTGAATAATTGAATTCTTATTTCTCTCCCTCATTGCACCTGAAGCTCCCAATGGATTGTCCCCAGCGTGACCAGATTTGGGGTGTTAGAAGTTTAAATGCCGAAGGCAAACAAGCCCCAGAGACATAGGCCCCCAAGAGAGGAAAGAAACAACCCCATGAAGATCCACTAGTGAACTGGAGTTCGGGCAACGCAAGGAACCCCATCCTAGAGCAGATTTTTCTCTTAAACGTATTCATCCTGCAGCCCACAGACAGCATAGAGGGGAAGCTGCTTCTAAGAATGGCCAAGGGGCAAAACCAGGGAAGAACGTTCAAAGCGTTCCCAGGATAGCAAATCACAGAAAGCTCCTTGCCGGCCCTCTATGCTTATGTTGCAACATGATCCATGGGATTATCTTTAAGTTCAAAGAACACCTTCTCCACCCTCTGGGGTTCGGGCTTGGCCATGGGCAGCTCTAAGAACACTGACAAGGTCGTTAGGGCTTGGCCATGGGCAGCTCTAAGAACACTGACAGGTCTTCAAGCCATCTGCCTTCAATGCAGAGATGCAAACAGAAAGGCTAATAGGCACAAGCCCAGGGCACAGAAGATAGTTGCAGACACCAGCCAGAAAGCTGACATTTGTTTCTAACATTCCCTTTATCTTGGGGTCAAAACCCCTAGGGTGGGAAAGAAAGAAAAAAAAAAAAAAGGAAAGGAAGAAAATAACTTTTATCAAATGGTTGCCTTTGTCTGCATAAGTGGATTCCAACCTTTTCTAGCCTGAGAATTTCCCTTTAAAATACAAAAGTTGTGAATCTCCCAGAACACTGATTATACCAACTAGTGATTGGCTGAGAGCCTATAACCACATAAATCCAATAATATTTTAAACAGTGGTCTAGGACATGAACCCCAAGAACTTCTGCACACAGATGACAAACTGAACAATGTTGGTGTGAACTGTCAAATTTTTCAGACAACAGAAGATGTTCAAGTCTGCTTTATTTTTAATTGAAAAGAATGTTAAAAGGTACATGTGGTGGGGTTCAATTTTATACTTTTTGTCATTTTCTTTGTTCTCCTGCACCCTTAAGCCCTTGGTCCCTGTAGCCACAAATGCTGATCATCATGGTGAAAGGTGGTGTTGGCAGGAGAAAATCTAGAATTGAGACACAGCTTTCAAATTCTTGGATTCTAGATTTTATTGTGTTCATTCAAATGTTTACAGAAGCAAAGCCTATAAGAATGATCCTCCTGGGGTGAATGGGTGGCTCAGTGGGTTAAGCCTCTGCCTTTGGCTCAGGTCATGATCTCAGGGTCCTAGGATCGAGTCCTGCATCGGGCTCTCTGCTCAGCAGAGAGCTTGCTTCCTCCTCTCTCTCTCTGCCAGCCTCTCTGCCTACTTGTGATCTCTGTCTGTCAAATAAATAAATTTTTTTAAAAATGATTGTCCTAGGGGCTCCTGGGTGGCTCAGTGGGTTAAAGCCTCTGTCTTCAGCTCGGGTCATGATCTCAGGGTCCTGGGATCGAGCCCCGCATCCGGCTCTCTGCTCAGCGGGGAGCCTGCTTCCTCCTCTCTCTCTGCCTGCCTCTCTGCCTACTTGTGATCTCTGTCTGTCAAATAAATAAATAAAATCTTTAAAAAAAAAAAATGATTGTCCTATAGACATCACTCAGTTTCAACAACTAGATACACATCCCAGGGTGTTGGTTCACAGTCTTGGAAGATCCCTGGCTAGGAGCTGAAGCCACCCCCTATAAACAGAGAGTGAAGACAGACCAAAGAAAGAGTAGATCTCCACCACAACCTGCTAAAATCTTTAAATAGAGGCCTTAGCAAGGTTCAATCATGTATAGAGATAGTCTCAACAACACATCACCGACTCAAGGCTCAGTCCTTGAAATGCCTCCCACTATGGGAACGGTATGATGTGCTAGAATGGACTTTTCAAGGACCCAGGAGGGGTAGGGAGCCTCTTATTGCCCAGATCAGCCTCAAGGGTCAACCACCATCCCTGTCCTTTTGATGACTTCCTCCAGCACAATCTTATGTTATATCTTATGACACTTTATGGTCTCATTCTTTTAAAGCAAATTTCAGACATGTCTTTCTTCTGGAAATATTTTCAAATAAAGTGTTTGTTGTTATTTTGTTTATTGGTAGTTTGCAGAAATGCAATGCCGTTATCACATTGAACCAAATTACCAACAAATTCTTACTCTTCCTTAATACCCAATCTACATTCAAATTTGCCTGCCTGGTCTCAGAAGTGTTTTTTAAATTGGTTTGTTTAATTCAGGATCCAAACAAGTTTCCCATGTTGCATTTAGTTGTCTCTTAGGTCTCTTTGAATCTTGAGCAGTCTTCCTTCCCCTTTTAAGTTATATGGTTGTTGAAAAAAAATGGAATCATAGAGCATTCATCACATTCTGGGTGTGGCCAATTGCTGTTTTATGGTGTCTTGAACTTGGTCCTTTCTCTCCAGTAAATTCTGTAGGTTGGTAGTTAGCTTGAGTAATCTGAGTTCAAGTTTCTTTGTACACACAGTCATATTTCCATTTACGTCACACCAGGAAACATTTATATGCCGTGGGTCCGTGGGTCCGTGGGTCTGTGGGTCTGTGGGTCCAGGCTAAGACTGAATCTTAGCTTTGACAAAGTAATAAGACAAGAGTTCCCAGAAGGAACATGAAGAGAAAAAAAAAAAAAAGATGGTCTGGTTTTTTTGGGGGGGGGAGGGTGTTGGTTGGTTTTTTTTGTTGTTTGTTTGTTTTCTGAACAGAGGAGAAGGAAGAGGCATTAACAGAGAAGGCTAGATTTTGGTAGACTATGGCAGCTCGCTGGCCCTTGCCCCTTCTACAGACTGAAGTTGTGAGGGAAACAGCATCAGAGCCCCATGTCAATTTGAGATTCTGATGGTAAAAGAAGTTTAGGTCCTGCCTTCTACCTTGAATTCTGAGAAGGCCAATCACCTCAGAGACAACCTGCATCATGAAACAGGCAAGCTTCCATGAGCCAGCAGCAACTTTGGAAACCCAGCTGGGGTGCAGAAGCCAGCAAAGAGGATCACACAACACAAAAAGGACTATTGAAAGAGGTTGGCTAAAGATGTTGGCCTAAACTGCATGCTTAGAAGACAGAGGGACGGGAGTCTCAGCAGATGCTCAGGTGAAGAGTGACAACAGTCATGACCTACAACTCCAGACTTCTCAGCAGGTAGTCCTTGCAGACCAGCAACTACAGAGAAGCATTACATGTGCCCAAACACAAGGTGATCCCAGGAAGGAGGCTCTTTCCCTATTTCCCTTGGTCAACATGAGCACATAAATATTGACTTCTAGAAATAGAGAAGAAATCACAAAGTAGCCACTTGTAATAATATTGATTTCATTAGTTACACATGCACATCTAAAATCACAGATAGTGATGTTCGATCTCACATGTCATGAAACAGATTGTTCATGTTCTTGACACAGATGATGACCTCTGGCAGGACATCATCATCTTTTGAGGAACCAAATACATGTTCTGGGGCACATTGCCCTCACTTCTGTCTTGGTTGTTTGGAATACAGCATGTTTCAAGTCTTGTGCAACACTGTGCTGTTGGGGGAAAAAAACAATGTTGCCCCAAGTCCCAAGCATTCTTCTGCAAGACTTTCAAAGATTTGTTTTTTGTCTCCTCTGCAATTGAGATACATGGTTGGTCTCTTCCTTATAATCATTTATCCTTTTGTTTTTTAAAGGTATTTTAAAAGCCTTACTTAGGCTAACACTTAACTTGCAATGTGAGGTAATACATCCAGGAAACAAAGATAAATCTGTATTAAATCTATTTGTCTGTTTTTGGATACCAACACTGTCAGGTGATCTCCAGACTTTTGGTCTTGTCTCTCTGTTTCTTATCTCCATAAGCACCCAAAACTGTTCATTTCAAGCTATGTGTGAGCATCCCTACTTAGTATTGTGCTATTCAAAACAGAAAGGGGAGGAAAGGAAGGGCGAGAGAGAGAGAGTACAGTATAAGAGAAAATGTGATCGATGCAAAGTAAGATAACTTTGTCTTTTCTGAGGTATAAGTTTGAAGAAATAAAAATCTGTCTAATATTTGGGCACATGTAAATGATGCCTTAACCTTATTAACCACATGAAAGCATAAGCCCAAGAAGGAGAAAAAAGAAAATATATCTGAGTAATTTTCAAGTCTGAATTAACTCAGGAATAATCACTGAATTTGACCGATATTTTTGGAAGTAACTAAGTTAAATATTTTGCTATTAGACAAAATGTCAACTCGAGGCAGAAATTAAGACATTCCAGGAAAATAAAACAAATTCCATTTTTCACAAATGAATATACAACTGCAAAATCTGTAACTACATATAAAGTACATATATATCTCTACAGATATATATGTTTGTATGTCTGTATACACATATATAGATTGCAATAGAGGAAGTAATAATATGTGATTTGATGCAATGAAGATATACTGAGTTCCTCTTATGTTCTAGATACTAGGCTGAGTACTCAGCAGAGAAAGATGGTAAGACAGACCCAGTCCTTCCAAAACTCCCTCGTTGAGATTTTCAGTATTCTAACAATATGCTGCCTTTCCTAATACTATCCTAACATCAAATCCCAACCCCAAATTCATGCATTTGTGTGCTTTTATGAATATTTTCAGAAGTCTCAGTTCCTACCTGTTAGACTCCTTTCACTATTATTCATGGCCACCTTCTGATGATTAGGCAGAGATCATAATTAATTAAGTGAAGACCTCGATTAATGCAATAAGTTAAATCATTAGTTCATTGACCCAAGTTATTGGAAATATTACCACTCTGGAAGCTAATGGACTTGGAGGACATGCAAAGATATTTTTTTTTTTAAGTTCAGTAAAGTGTTAGCTTAATCTTGGTTTCTTTGTCTTTCATTCAAGCTAATGATGAAGTTCTAAAACCTAGGTGAGGTTCGGTGGGCTGAGGTCCAGAGCCGATGACCAAGAGAGAATTCCTGAGACATCTTTGGTGCAAAATGGTGGTTTATTTAAAGCACCCGGACAGGACCCAAGGGCAGGAAGAGCTGCTGCCCTGGGTTGTGAGAGATGGCAGGTTCTGTACCCTGCAGTTGGGGGATGGTGAGGGGAAGGTAGGTTTCAATGGAGCTTTCATATGCTGAAGAGGGCCTATGAGTTGCCAGAGTATCCTGGAGGTCTTCCTGGCTTGATCAATGCTGTCTTTTGGCGAGCCATTAACATCAAGATAGTTGGGAGATTCCTGGTGGGATGTCACAGTCCTGCTATGGCGCGTCTTTGTTAGAGAGATTTAGGTTCAGAAGAGATTGAACTATATTCACATTTTCTTCTACCTCAGCCTCCTTCAGTTTTGTGTATGGAGGGGAGGGCCTGAAGAACTGAGTTATTTGCCCCCTGAAATTATCAATAGCACAAGGTAACTTCTTTGTTTGTAGATCTCTAGGACATTTGTAAACCAAGGGGAACTATTTGTTTATGGCGGTCAGGGGTGCCTGAGGAATGCTACACATATTACGGAGAGGAGCGGATGGAGAGGGGGTGCAAGGTGCCAGCTTTTGCTTTGTCCTCAGCCAGCCTCCTGCTCCCTCATCACTAATAGTACTCCCCAGCTTGTAGAACTGTGTTGATTAAAAAATAGATGCAAAGCGGTTAGCATGTTGCCTATCCCTCATAATCACTCATTCAGCTGTGTTAAAGGTTCTGCAGATACTGTCCTCTGGAGTGGTGGATCCTTGTTAGTGTTACCGCTGTTGACAAGGTTATGGTAATTGTGTGGCTGAAAGAGGATTCCATGAACTTGGGATCACGGATTCATTGGCTCATGTACATGTACGTCAAGGATCAACTCTCTTTCCTCAGACATTTGGATCAGTTTGTCAAACCCCTTACTTTCAAACTGAAAAGCCAACTTTTCTCATTGAACCAAATCCATTATCACTTAGAGCCGGAGTATGTTTTAAAAACTTAATTAGTGAAAACTTCTTATCTACAGTTAAAAAAAAGGTGGAGATGAGAATGTGTTTACTCCAGGGATGTGAACTCAATGTTTTGATTCGTAAGCATATGCGGAATTGGTAATTAGTTGGAAAGATGTAAACAATATCTAACCTCAGCTGCCAATAGTTTTACTTTTTAAAAGAGAAGGGCAATCAACTTAAAAATAAAAACAAATGTACAGAAAGAAGGGTTTATAACGGAGAATTGTAATAAATTTTAGTCAAGTTCAACTACTCCTATTGAGTAAGGACCTAGGAAGTGCCAAATACCGCTTGAGGCTAAAAGTACGAATTTTTTTTTTAATATTTTATTTATTTATTTGACAGACAGAGATCACAAGTAGATAGAGAGGCAGGCAGAGAGAGAGAGAGGGGGAAACAGGCTCCCCGCTGAGCAGAGAGCCTGATGCAGGACTCGATCCCATGACCCTGAGATCATGACTGGAGCCAAAGGCAGCAGCTTAACTGAGCCACCCAGGTGTCCTAAAAGTATGAATTTAAATAAGAAAGAAAGCCTACTGCTGAGTAATTCTGATGTACTATGCTTAACACATTTTACTATTAACAGTATTTCTTTCCCACGAATGACTGATTTCACTATCTCCCACTTGAACTCACACCCACCAGCCCCTCCCTCCTCCAAGTCCACAGGCATAAAACATTCGACTGTCAGAAATGTTTTCAGAATTCTGATTATCCTGTTTTTCATGGCCCAGCCCTTCTGTTTGAACATTCCTGACTCAAGGATTCAATAAAAGTCTGTTAGCATAAAAGTGAATTTTGAATACTTAATGCTACATTAGATCATCAAGACAAGTTGTATAGAAATATTACAGTTCAAGAAGACAAAGTCACAATTGTTACTTACATATACTATAAAGATAATTTGCAGCATGTGTTTTCCAAACTGTGATAGCTTTATAAAGACATTAATTTGGAAGGAAAATGCAAAGAAAAGAGGTGACTGAACAGCAAAGCAGATAGAGAAAGGGAATATTCTAAAACAGCTAGTCTTACTTGAAAGGAAGAGAAATAATGAAGCAAAGTCCCATTTTCTGAGAAACTATCCTCACTTCTGCTAATTCATCATTTGTTGTTTAATCTCCAAAGCAATAGTATAGACTAGCTATAGTCTACTTTTGGAGAAGATAAACCTGACCCCTAGGAAACGTGTCTTAGCCAAAGTCACATCATTAATAAAATACAGAGCCAGACTTTTGGCTATGTCTATCCATTTCTAACACACATTGTTTTGCATTATGGAATGATTATAAAAATTCAGTTACTTTACTTTGTGGTATATTTCATTATGGTAGACTGTTTTTAAATCTCTTATTTATCTTCTGATTTTGAGGTATTCACTGTGACCACATAGTCATTTGCAATTATCAGGTAGTAGAACATTAGTCGGACCCAGGGTCTCATCAAGAAGACCATGAATCGATATGAAATTATCTGCTTACCCTCAGACACTGTGAATCCTAAAAGCGCACCATATCACTACATTTGCACCTCCAAGAAGATACAAATATGCAAAGGAAGAGAAAAGCCCAAGGAAGAAGTGAGCTAGTCCATCAAGTGAAAATACAGAAGCTTTCCACATGCAAGCCTATCATGGGAAAAAGCAGTAGGTGCGACTCAGACTCTGTGTGTCAGAAACTTCCATCCAGAAGGAAACAAACACTGACAAGCTGTGGAGCTACTACTAGAAATTCTGAATTGCAACAGAGGGAGGGGAAAGTTTGATACTGTAAGTTGTTACATATAAAGTAATTATTATACTGGAAAGAATGAATTAAGTGCTTGTAATAATACTATCTAAGACTTAGTACAACCTAAACACGTGAAGAATTTTAGGTGTTTAGAAAAGTTTATGAGGGATAGACACATACAATGATTAAGAGGGATTACCTTATGACCTGAACCTAGACCCTGAAGTTACTGTTGTAGAGAATGAATTTTCATTTTCATTTCATCATCATGTTTTATAGATTTTGTTTCATTATGTAATGTGCCCTTCCGCTTCCAAATAGAGGTAGAAGCTAGGGCATGTTTGCAATGGCATTATCCTGGTGTATTACTCCTAGGTTTCCGTTCATTTCTTCAACAATCTTTTATTGGATGTCTACCTTGTGCTTCTGTTTATAGGCACAACAAACGTGGACCATGGCTCTGTTTTGTGGCCATGGATCAAGCTAACTGCTAACTGGAGCATGGATGGTTCTGGAACTCATGTCCTATTTGGGGACTGTGGACATTGATCTGCTAGTTACACTGTTAATTATTTACTTACAACTGTAAAATGTGTCACAAAGAGCACTGGGCTTCAAGAGAGAATACAGCTGTGTGGCCTGGCCTGGTCCGGGAAGGCAGGACTTCCTGAGGAAGTGATGCTGAAGTCTGAATGAACCACCGGTGAGTAGTGAATTGGGAAGGACACGAGAGTGTTTCCAACCAGTAATGACAATGTTGAAGTTGTCACATGCAGAACAGTGCCCTAGTGCACACCCGGAGAGAAGCAAAGGAAAGGGGGAGGTGGGGCTATGGAAATCAATATGTCAGTCCCTCTTGGCCACAGGAGGAAGCTTAGCATTTGTACTGTGAGCAGAAGAAAGCCGCTGTGCTGGTCCAAGGCAGGGAGAGAGGCACAGGGGTTTAGTGAATTCCTCAGGAATCAGGGTGAGAGGATTGAAAAGAAACTGGTACGGATTGAATGTTTACAATGAGTGAAGCACTCAACAAATTTTATTTCTCTAACACACACACACACACACACACACACACACACGCTGTAATTCCCTTTATGCTGAAAACTGAGATTCAATAACTTAATGTAGATCCTACTTTCTACAAAGCAGGTAAGATGTGACCTGACTCTGTTCTGCTTGACTCCAAACTGTGCGTTCTTTCCCTTTGGATCTTTCCTGTACCCATCCCTTCTGATTAAGAATTTCTACCATCTGTCTTCCCTCACTCTCTCCTCTTACCAAATCATCTTTGTCGCCCCACTTTCACCCCAGCCATATTCCTCATAAAAAAGGGATTTGGTCCACTTTGTTCACTGCCAAATCCCGAACACTGAGATGGGTTTCTCGGACGTGTCTCATGTTCAACAAATAGTTATTGGATGAATTCCAACATTCTGTCCCCACCATCTGTCCTCCCATCCCCTCTGGTATTCAGCACTTCCGTGCTAATGATGTGTAGGTACACACCGTTCCCCAAGCTCCTCACTGGAGTTCCAGATTGCTATTCCTGGGCATCCTTTAATGTCTCACCAGCACTTTGAGCTTCACAGATATCCTGTCTTTCCCCAACATCTTTATCTAATTTTTCCTCATTTATTAAAAAAGGATCACCTTTTCCCCAGGAATTTGATTTTAAAACAGGAGTTATCCTCACAGCCTTTTTGCTCCTTACTCTTCACATCTCAATATCTCAAGAATCAAATGGGAACTCCCTACCTGTAGCAAACTGAAGTGAACATCACCTGGGCTCTTTTCCACCACCAGTTCATGTAGCCAAACATCTCCAAACTCTTTGTTCTATTTCTTCAGGCCTTCCCAACTCTACTGCTTCTTCGGCACGTGTCATCTTCGTTTTATCTTGCACTGGCTCATTCTCTTTTGGGCTCCTCAGTCATGAGAGTGAGAGGAAGCCATAAAAAAGAAAGACTAATTTGGATGGAGTTTTTACAATGAGTGAGGCACTCAATATGTTTTATTTATCCAATTCCAACCCCCCAAAAAAATGCTCAAGTCAACAATCTTGTGAATATAGGAAGTTTCCTGAGAATTTGGGAGTCCCACATAGGAAAGACCATATCCAGCATCTGTCAGCTTCCATACCCTCTAGGCACTATCTCTTCCAACCAGGGTTAACCCACATGCTGAGAGTGGCAACCTGTCCCCCACATTCAGCTTCCACTCCCCACAAGGCACCTGTCCTGCTTCTTCTAGGTGAGTAGCCCCACCAGGCAGCATGTCTTCCCCTGGATTTCTGGACTCCTAGGAAATGACGTATTTTCCCATTTTAGTACAACAACTTGACAACTGAGTCCTTCTTACTCCTTCTCCATAATGTTTTCATATTTGCATTATTACCACATTTTCCTACTGATGTCCTTTAAAGAATCCCTTTCTAAACACTTCTACCTTCCTCACGCTGTTTCCAGATTCTACCCCCTATAAAGTGCACATTACTCTGTCTCTAAAACACAGAGCTGCTCACACCATCTGCAAATCAAGGGTCACTAACATGGTACTTCAGCCATTTCACAGACTGACAACAACCTCTCTTTCCATATCTCCAGCCCATATTTCTGCTTCATGTGCTCTTCCAAGATGCTGGTCACTTCAACCCATGACCTTTCTCCCTAAAACGAACATAGTCACTGTTTTTTGTTTTTTGTTTTTTTTTCATTCTCTCTCTTCCAAAAATATTTTCTGTTCTTCAGTTCATATCCAAACACCAATACTATTTATAGCCTTTTGAAAATGTTACTTTACCCTTTCATGAAACCTACCCTAAACCTCAGTTCCTAAGTATTTTTTCATCATTGGCACTTTGTAACTATTTCCATTTATCATGTTCTTCACACCCACCTTAAAGTACATTATGCTTTAAAATTCACACCTGCATTTTTCTCACTATATTTTAAGATCTATGAAGTCACAAAATGTATCTTATATTTTAATCCCTATAGTCCTTAACACAAACAGAGTTTAATTGTTTACAGTACTTTATGATTAAAACATACAGGAAATAATTCGCTTGAAGACTAATAACTGTTATAGGAATAATTCTATTCATTTACTTACCTTTGGTGGAGCAGAATTATTCTGTATGATATCAACTTCCAAGGTTAATTTCATGTGACTTTAGTTTTATTTCCATCTCTTTCCACAACTCTGAGAGGGCCAGAGCCAATGGGGCAGGAGAAGGGAGGTTGTGGTACAAATTTTTACAAAGAAGCTTCAGTTGAACATGATATAATCTTCTCGGTGTTTAGAAGCCCCAACTTGCAAGGCTTCTCTCTGTTGTTCAGCCAATAATCTCAAAGCGTGAAGATAGATGCTGACACAATTACAGCTCATTCCACCAAAAATATAAATAGAAACACCCCAGGAGTGTTTGTCTCCATGGTGGACAACCATACTTCTACTTAACAAGCATGTGTTCATTTTACTCAGTTTGCTCTTGGTTCCCCATAGACAAGCATACTGTGTGTATCATATGTTCGCTCTTGTTAAATCACATTTACATGTTCAGTTTCCTCTAAAAACCTCATTTTACAGCCAAAACTTTATAACCAACTGGATATATTTTGCTCAGTCCTCCCTAACTCCTGTAGCTTTCTGATTTTACATTCACTGTGGGTTGAGTGGGTGATGAGTAAGTTTCAGATGCTTTGCTTTGAGCTTTTAAAATGTTCGTCCCTCTGAATCTCGAAGATCTCTACAAAGCAGGAGAGTTTTGGGTGGACTAAACATGTTACATTTATTTTCCATTTTATCTGTCTGTTAGTGTTCCCTTGAAGCTGGAGGGTTTTTTTTTTTTTTAAGATTTTATTTATTTATTTGACAGAGATCACAAGTAGACAGAGAGGCAGGCAGAAAGAGAGAGGAGGAAGCAGGCTCCCCACTGAGCAGAGAGCCCGATGAGGGGCTCGATCCCAGGACCCCAGGATCATGACCTGAGCTGAAGGCAGAGGCTTTAACCCACTGAGCCACCCAGGTGCCCTGAAGCTGGAGGTTTTAACATAGTTTAGACCACATGGTCATTATCACTTTCTGAGTGTCCTGGGCTCCCTCATTTTTAGATGTGTTATCAAGTGATAGGAACACACATTAGTGGCCAAAGGAGAGATTGTTTCTAACTTCTCTTTCTCCCCATCTTTCCCATATTAAAATGGGAGACTGAATTTCATTAACTTCTATGAATATAACCATTCAGAGCTTATGCATATCTTTGCATCAGTGCATTACTCAAGTAAGTTGTCTTGTTTTTACACCAAGGGGCATAACTTGGTGAGTGCAGGAGAATGTGTGAGTTCTGCTTTCGGTTCTGTTCTATCTTTTGCCATCTGCATTAACAGATGTGATTCTCATTTTGATATATTAAAGGAAAGCGACACTCCAGAATAGCATATTAAACAGTGGCATAAATAAAGTTTATAATTTCTTCCACAAGTTGCTTGATGCTTAAAGCCAAAGACACCTTTAAGATAGATCATTTTATGAGTGATGACTACAAGATAAAGAAAAAACAAAAAAGGGTATCTACAAACTACCAAAAATTGTTGTTACATGCAGTATATTCTCCCTTCCAGCTTCCATACTTGAAACATATTTGAGAGGAGGTAAAAGAAGTCTGCAGCTGTTATGGCTTAATCTCATTGGGGAAATATTTCATAAGGTTTTATATACATTATGGATCTGATTTTTCTTTGCCCCGATATCAAGAATACATTAGCAGAACAAGATAGACCATCTGAATGGCTTATAGGATGAGGAATTGCTACTTCTCTCATCTTCCGCAATTGGCAGCCATCAGAGATACCTAAATGGGCCATTAGGAAGATCAGCCTGGAAAATGATATGTTCTGGGATGGGAGGCGAACTTCCTGCATGTGTGTGTGTGTGTGTTGCTTATAATCTCTAAAAGAAAGAAACCTATCTTTAGCATCTTTAGCATCTGAATACAGGTACACCTCACATACATATACACACACACAGGTCATCAGAAGGTCAGTTTGTCAAGATGTGGCTCATGATTACCGCTATCAGACTGACTTTGTAATTTTGTTAACATGAAGATTGCAGAATCGTGCTATCCACACTGTATCTGAGTCTCTTGTTCTCTGAGATTGAGATCCTCTGGCTTCAAATTAATGCCAACCTTTTCCAATCCCTGGGATTTCCACATTTCTTGCACTTGATCAAAATATTGAAAGAATCCCACAGCCACATGTTGTAGCCTGTTCAAGAATTGAAATGCCACATCTGTTTCCTTCCATTTGTTCTCACTCCGAATTGTTTTAATTCCATTACTGGTTCTGTCTTCAATATTACAGAACAGTTGGTTTCTACTTCCAGCATCATAAACCCCCTTTTCTGTACTAGACTATTCTGCCTAAGTTATTTGTTGTGAGGAAAAGTAGGTGCATTTTGGGAAAAGTCTTGGGTGATCCCAGCACATGTGCTGAAATGTTCACTCGTGTGTCAGGCAGAGCGACATTCTGGAGGTGAAGGTTAGAGTTCCCATCATTGATCCCTTGTTCAATTTATACATCTTTGAGCTTTCCTTTAAAAGTATCATATCCCCCAAGCCTTTAATAAAGTTGAAAGGAAACGAAAAAAAAATTATATAAAATGAAATCGACAAGATCTTAGGTACTTATATGTCATACTGCTCGATAGAACACAATTTTATAAGACCATAAACAAAGAAATATAAGTGGATCTATATATCTATTTCTGCTCTACTGAAAACCCAAATAATTACTCTAGAAGTTGAGACACATTCATCTCCCTACATCTGGAGATCTTTCAGAAAAGAAAAATTAAAGCAGCTTCCAGCAAAGATAAAAAAAATACAATAAAAACAAGAAGATGCCCACGGATTTTACTGATAGACTGTTTCAGTCTAGAAGGAGCGGGACAACGAGGGTGGAAATGGCAGGGATTTTAGACACAAGTTATTTAGGGCCCACTAGCATTCTACATAAAGACTTTCCTTGAAGGAAAGGCATCCGATCCAGCCCCAGGTGGGAAAGGGAAGGATAACAAGTTATGGGAGCTTTGAAGACAGAAGGTACTATGGGGAGGCAGCCCTTTGAGTTTTGGTAAGAAAGGTATAGTCTAAGCACAAAATGTTTTCCCAGCCATTCTCCCCATAAGTCATAAATCCTCTAAATGCCTCCAGCAAATGGGGAGTATGAGAGCTATTGAAAATCAAATCCTGAATATACCAAAGAACACAAGCAATCTGTCTCCTTTCTATCTTGAAATACAGAAAACTGACATTTCTGGAGAGATTCAATAATGACCCTATAACCAAGACAGCTGCCTCCAGGCAGCAGGAGTAAAAATGGCCATGAGGGAAGTTTCCAGGCTGAAAAGAGATTTGGAGCATCCGTTATAATAATAACCATGGTGAATAAATTTGTTAAAACTCATTGACATGTATACTTAAGATCTGTGGATTTTACTATATGCAATTATGCAGGATTTTTAAAAATTCTCTTGAGTGTTTTTGTGAAAATTCGATAGGCTGTTTTTAACAAATTTTATGGAAATACAAGAGACCATTAGAGCACAAAGAATCTTGGGGAAAAATTGAATTGGAGAACTTACTCTATTAGATAGAAAGTTTTATTATAAATGTACAGCAATTAAAATGGCGTGGTTGGTGCAAAGAAATGCAAACAGAAATGGAATGGAATAAAGAGTTCGGGGGAGACCCACGCATGCAACAATATAAACCTAAAAATAAATGTGAAAAATAATACCCATATATAAAAGTTATAAAACCCAATTTAAAGGTATCTAAAGAATCTAAATTAAAATATATATGTATATATTCTGTTCCTAGTTGTGGAAAATTGGTATTGCAAAATGCTGATTTTTCCCCATTTATCTGGACTCAAAGCATTTCTCAATGAAATTTCAACCTGGTTTTAATGGAATTTGAAAAGCCAAAGTCCAAACTGTATATAGAAGATAAAAGGGTTTAAAATAGCTGATATGTTGCTGGGATAAAAGAATCTGGCATGGGGAATTGCCTTGAACAGTATCACTTCACTTTAAAAGTATAATAATGGTAAAATGCGGTGGTGGCAAATAGACTCATCAATGAAACTGAAAAAACTCTAGAAACAAAAAATCATGTATGTGTAACTAGAGCCAAAATTGCAGATCACTGTGTATAGCATAGAAACCACTGACTACAAATATTAAAAATATGTTAATGATTATTTTATATCACACATCACACTGCATCCACCCGGGCATGCGCACACACACACACACACACACACTCCAAATGTAATAAAGACTTAAAAGTAAAAAGAAAAACATGAAGTTTAAAAACCTTTAGGAAGAAATCTAAGATTTGGAGTTTGTGCTTAAAAAGCACAAATTATAGGGGTCCCTGGGTGGCTCAGCCAGGTAAGAGTCTGACTCTCAGTTTCTGCTCAGATCATGATCTTAGGGTTGTGAGATTAGGCCCTAGATCAGCTCCTTGCTGGGCCTGGAGACTGCTTAAGAGTGTCTTTCTCCCTCTTCCTCTGCACCTCCCCCCACCTCTCTCCCTCTGAAAAAAAAAATTTTTTTAAGTACAAATTATAAAGAAGAGTTTGATATCATCAACCATATGAAATATGAGAAATTCCGTTTATCAGAAGATACATATATAGGTAGATAGACAGATGCCATAACTATAAGGAAATATTTGGAAAACATAACTGTTTTCTAGGCTTTTTAAAAGCTCTATGAATCAATAAATGATCAACCTAAATAAAAACAGACACAAGATGTGAACAAGGATTTTTAGAGAACACATAAATAAATTGTAAATTATCAGGGAAATGCTAATTAAAAAACAATGATTTAACACTTTTTCAATTTGACAAAAAATAAATAAAAAGTCTGCCAAAAGAAGAGAACTCTCATCCACTTCTAGAAACAATGAAAAATTTGTAACAAATTATTTCAAAAATCATTTAATGTTACCTAATACAGCTAGACATACACATGATTTATAACTTAGCAGGGCACATTAAGAATATTGATTATAATGAAACACACACATGAATGGAAACCACCTTATGGACAAGTAAGCTGTGACTGTTCATACAAGGGAAAATTGTACAGCGGTGGAAATGAATGGCCTAGAGCTATCTATGTCTACAGAGCCAATTCTCAGCAACATCATGTTAAGTAAAACTTGCAAGGGAGCTAGACACCTGCACAGTGATGTTCCATTTATGCACATTTCAGAAAAGGGGCAGAACTAAAAAATAGATAGTTTATAAGTACATAAGTGGCAAGACTATAATGAAATGAAGGAAATGATTAAAACAAAAGTAAGGCTAGTGATCAGTTACTTCTGGGTGGACGGTGGGGCATGAGATTGGGGAACAGTAATCTGGATGCCTCAGAGACACTGGTAATGTTCTATGTATGAAATAAGATTCATATTATTAATAGCTTTTAAATTATGCCTGTTCTCCATATATGCTTTTTTTGGTATGATGTATTTTATTACCAATAACATTAATGCAAATAAAGGCTCAAAGTGTATGGAACAAAAACGATTATTCCACTGCTAGCACTAGGATTTCTCTCTTTATATAAATGGAGACTCCAACTTTATTAATAAGTAGAAATTAGTTACACAAATTAAAACCAAAAAAAATGTAAAGGATTTTCCAGACTGGATTTTATTTTATGGTACTTTAACTTCCATGTGTTGGACAATATAACTGGAAATGGCAAACAATAGTCACAGATGTCTGCTCGAGGCTCCTGTTGGCATTCAATAAAGCAGATTTCTTGAATTCTACCCAACAAACATTTTTAACCTTCTGTTTCTGACAGGTACCATACAGAATATTGCTGGGTTTCTACATCATTTTCATGTAGGCTGTAATCATTGTGTGTCTAAATTTTTCCAGCCTGCTTAAAATATTGTTACAACCCTCACTTTTCAGAGACACAACTAAATAAGGTCCATCTCTGAATGGGGCCCAGAATGGAAGAATCACCCACAATTTTTGGTAATTGTGTGATTCTTTTTCAGATTGTTCAGATTGAAATGTTACAGTAACCACTCCAGGACTGAATGCTGGGGCAGGGGCAGGGGGAGGGGAGGTGGCAATGCTCCATGGTTTATTGATATGCCTTATTTCTCTTAAATCTGAAAGCCCCTGCCTCATCTCCTGCTCGTTGCATTCTCCAGAACCACGGTCATACCCTAGGCATTCTATGTCTCTGTGCCTGTTCTTCCCTTTCTTGAAATTCCTTCCTTTGGTGTTTCATTTATCCTTTTAGAATTGATCATGCATCACCTCCAGAAAACCTTCCTCAGGACCCCTAAGGCCAGTGGATTCTGTACCAGTAGCCGGACTCTTACTTGTTAGAAAAGCAAATTCTTGGGTCCAAGCCCAGACCTTCTGAATCGGGCATTCTGGAGGTGGCCCCACCACAGGGCTAGTCAGTTCTCTGAGCGATTCTGATATGCATCAATATTTAAGAATCACTGGGTTAGATAAAATGCCTCTTCGATGTGTTTCTATGTGGGCTTCTACTCACTCTATCACTATACCTTTAATTTATGTTGAAACTCCACATTTGCCCGTCTGTCTTTCTCCATGAGATTCAGAGGTACAGACTCTGGCTTATTTCCCTCGGTATCCACAGAGACCGAATGAATAGACCCTTGTCTTCCATGCTGGGAATTTGACACCCGTCCTGTAGGCTACCAGGAGCCATTGGAAGGTCTAACAGAGAAGTGATTTGTCTAGTCTGGATTTGGGATTCATCCCTCAGACATTGGAGGTCTTGTGTGATGAAGTTTTGAAGTCAAAGCATTAGAAGTCTGAAGTGGATTTAGGGCCTAGAAGGAGGTTATTGGAGCTTTCCTGGGATTCCCAAAGCCACAACATAAGACTAAGTTCTCCTTTCTCATTTTTGACAAGAAAGGAGGGAGTAATGAAAGAGAAGAACACAGGGAGGAAAGATACCCTGTCTTTAGAGACAGAGAAGTGTTTGTTGATTCAGCTATTCTTTTCTTAGTAAATATAACTAGTGAATATTTGAAATGATTAATTAAGTTTTCCGAGTTCTAAATCTAAATTTTGAGGACAAATCAGAAGTTACTATGATACCTTCAAATTATTGAGTACAAAGTTAAGGGAAGAATGAAGACTTTCCAAGGATTGGCACCATGGAGTGCTGAAGACCAATCATTTTTGAAAAATGAACAAGCAAACAAATCGGAAAAGTAAATGAATGGGACATATCTGGCCCTGAAACTTTGAATTTTTATAAACTAAATCCAGTTCCCAAACATTGACATCAGCGAGGTGGCCCTGGTTACCTGGAGAAGCCAGCTTCCCTCTCTCAAACGGAATTTCACCAGGCCCCATGCGGCTCTGTGGTCAGTCCTTACCAATGCATTTCTCTTTTCAATTATGTCTGCATGTCAAGTTCTTCTTGACGTTATTGCCTATACAAATATGTTCAGAAAGGGGAAGTTCCTTTTCCTTAGGTCCCCCAGTTCTCTAGGGTTAAAGGCATTCTTTTAATTGACCTTAATTATCAGGTAACAGAAATCAAAGAGGCCCAAAATGGCACTTGGGTTAGGGGTTATTTGGATCACAACAGAATAAAAAGATACAATAGGCATTAAGGAGGGCATGTGATGTGATGAGCACTGGGTGTTATTTGCGATGAATGAACACTACATCTGAAATTAATCATGTACTATATGTTGGCTAATTGAATTTAAATTTTTTAAAAAAGGAAAAAAAAAGATATGCACATGACATTAATATTCCTGATTGCAGGGGTGCTTGGGTAGTTCGGTCAATTAAGCACCTGCCTTTGACTCTGGTCATGATCTCGGGGTCCTGAGATCAAGACCTGAGCTGCCCAGCAGGGAATCTGCTTCTCTCTCCCTCTGCTCCTCTCCTGCTCATGCACAGGAACGCATGTTCTCCCTCTCTCCCTAATAAATAAACAAAATCAGGGCACCTGGATGGATCAACCATTAAATGTCTGCCTTTGGTTCAGTTCATGATCCCAGGGTCCTGGGGTCAACCCACATTGGGCTCCCTGCTTGGCAGGAATCCTGCTTCTCCTTCTCCCACTCCCACTGCTTGTGTTCCCTTTCTCGCTGTGTCTCTCTGTTAAAAAAAAAAAGAAACAAAAGAAAAGAAAAAAATGGTTAAAAAAAAAGCTCCTGACTATACACTTTACTACTGATGAGAGCCCTGGTTCTCTCTTTTGTGTAGCTTGCTGTCCCAGCTATGTGTGTAGGACAGAAAAGCTGTGGGTAGAGCCTGCTATCCTCTGGTACTCTACAACACAGCAGCAGCTGCCGGCTTACTGGCCTAGATGAGACTTAAGTATATCTGGAATGACATGTATCACTTTGAATTTGTTTTTCACAAGCAATAAACATACAAAAATATTTTTTCTATTTCATCTTAGTCCTTTTCTACTCAGTGAAACTAAGAAAACTTGCTCTCTCTTCTATTCACATTTGCCACCATATATCCATAGTCAGGGCCCCAAACCACCAATTATCAGTACCGCTTGGAAAAGTAGAAAACAATGTCTTGGAGGAAGTACTCTGTAGGTTTATTTATACAAGAAGACCAAGAACAATTTAGTTGTAAGTTTAGTATAATTTAGGGATATGCAAAGTCATTTTCCAATGAATAGTGTTATAATTAAGTCAGGAATTAGTGGTTATTTACAGCAATTTACAAGGAAGAATAAATAATCCTTGGGATAAAGAAGATTCTACAGTCTTACATGTGCAATACCACCTATGTTTCTTGATTCTATAGATTAATAAAGAACAAAGCAAATGAGGGGGCGCCTGGGTGGCTCAGTGGATTAAGCCGCTGCCTTGGGCTCAGGTCATGATCTCAGGGTTCTGGGATCGAGTCCCGCATCGGGCTCTCTGCTCTGCAGGGAGCCTGCTTCCTCCTCTCTCTCTGCCTGCCTCTCTGCCTACTTGTGATCTCTCTGTCTGTCAAATAAATAAATAAAATCTTTAAAAAAAAAAAAGAACAAAGCAAATGAAATATTTCTGTTCACAACCACAGAAGTGGTGCTGAAAATAATTTACTGGGTCTGGTCTGGTCAGGCAAAACTAGATAATGTATGGTTGTAACAATATATTATTTAGCATTGTAATTTTTCAAGATAAATTATGTAATTACAGAGCCCATGATCTCTAATACATGGTAAAATTTCTAAGATACAATCTGTTCTAATAGTACATTGATGGTGAATCTAAAAATCAGAGAAGGTGAAATAATTGATTTAGACCCCCACATAACCCCTTCAAACTTCTTAAATAGAAGTACATCTGTGCCTTTTGTGAATAGGTAGTTTTATTAATTATCTTTCCTCTGAAGATAGAACTGGATCAAATAAAATCCACTTCAAAGACAAAAATTATTTTTGATTTCACTTATCATTTCACTTATCATTATTTTGCCAGGTGTCTATAAGCCTTTATTTCTTCTTCTCAAGGCTCCTGGCTGAGTTGATTTTTTTTTTTTTTAAACTATTGGGTAGCACTAGTGGGAAAGAGTATTGAATGTGAGATCTGAGAACATAAACCTCATAGTCCTTGTGTGACTTTTTATAGGTTTCAAATGGCTTCAATTTCAATTGATAATAATACTTGCCTCCCAGAATTTTTATAAGATTTAAATTAAAAAAAAGGTGAGACAATGCTCAGTGGTGTGAAATATTACACACGTTAGTATCGTCATAATCAGCAATAGATTCTAAAACATTGATCATAATATATTAATAGTTCATTAGAGTGAGAGGGATTGGGGGAAAAAGGAAGATAATATTTTCCAAAATATTCTGAAAGCCTCAACTGTCTGCAAAATGGACCTGGAATAATAAGTGTTCTGCAACCTCATCTTTGTTGCTGGAACAGTCTAAATTAATGCATTTAAGTATTTGCAGAAATCAAAGACTGTTCATTTGGCACTGGGATCCTTAGAGTCCCAAAGACAAGATCTAAATGCTCCACTCAGAGGAATAAATGCATGTAACCAATGTTAGTCATCTCATGAGCTAGATCGCTGGAGACTGGGGTAGGTGGAGAAGAGAGAGGAAGTTCTCAACCAGAACCCAGAACCTCAGTCTGTACAGATACACCTAAACTGTAATTTGCTGAGTTTTTCTTTCAGCGAGCACTGTTTTAGACCAAAATGCCTCAAAAACAATAGAGAAAAGGCAGACAGAAAATCAAATGCCTTAAATACGATAAAAGACAAAGCATGGTAAATATTGATATTTTTAAAGATGTTATTTACTTATTTGGGAGAGAAAGAGAGCACAAGTAGGGGTGAGGGAGGCAGGCAGAGGGAGAGGGAGAAACAGACTCCCCCCTGAGAAGGAAACCCAATGCGGGGCTCAATCCCAGGACCATAGGATGATGACTTGAGCCGAAGGCTTATGCTTAATAAATGGAGCCACCCAGGTACCCCTGCCTCCCAGGGTTGATTTTTGTGAACCACAATCCCCCTACTTTTAGTCCATGAATACAGATGAGACTAAGTCAGCCCTCAACCCCTAGAGTGGAGCAGGCTGCTAGGCTGAAGACAGTCAGAGTAGTTTTCCAATCCATAACCATTAGTTCAGAGATGGACTTGTTTCCCAATAGAAACAAAATTATGGGGCCACTGGCGGGGGAGTCAAGATGGCGGGGAAGTAGGAGGAGGTGCCCTCTCAACCTGTACTCTAAAGTGAGCTGATTACCTACCAAAGAACTCCGACCACCCATGAAATCAGCCTGAGATCAGAATTATACACGTCTGGATCTCTACAGGAGCAGAAGACACCAGTGGGCAGGTAAAGCGGAGTGGGAATATCAGACTGATATCGGAAGATAAACAAAAGGGGGAGGGAGCCACCAGAGGTGACCGATTGGAATGTAATACCCCAATACTAGAGTGCCCTGCGTCTGGGGACCAGCATTAGCTTGGAGTCTGGTTGAAAGCACTCAAAAAGAGCAAAGGATCGTGGGGGGAAATTGTGGGAATCGGGGCGGTTAGGGACAGAGGCTTAAGTCCCCGGACCCAGGAGAGCCTCCCCTGGCACTGAGCCAGAGAGAGTGTGACAGAGAAACCAGGTCTTGGTCCTTGAGCTGCCAGCACGCCTGAGCCAGCAGCGCGCCCGAGAACGCATGGGGTCCTGCTCCCATGAGGGGCTGGGAGCTTCGTCAGATAGCATTCCAGAGACGTGGGCGCCCCACACCCTCCCTGAGAGAGGTGTGGGCAGGCATTAGCCTGGCCCTCTTAGACCCCCACTGAGGGATCAGAGCCTGAGATGCGAGCGCCCCACACCCTCCCCTGGGAGAAGTGCTCACAGGCACTAACCGGGAGCTCTGGGAACCGGAAAAACCAGGCACTCCCAGCCCGGGACAACGGGAAAATCTCAGTGTGCGATCACTGCTTGGAACCTCTCTGGTGGTCTGGAGCTGCCCAGACAACCACCGCTGCCATGGTATTGGGTACAACGAGGAGCTCCTGCATCCCCAGGGACCATGACTCGGAACCTACTCTGCCAGCAGCGCTGCAGAACATTCTGAGGCTTCTCTCTGAGAGGGAGGTCTGGGTGCAGTTTGCTCTCCTCTAAACCTCCAAAAACCATCAAAAGCTGTCAAGGCAAGAGAAAACAGATGAACAAACATAAAAACCTCCAGAGAACAAAAGCCTGAAAAAAACGGTATCCTCAAAGCCCACCCCCTTGAGGGGGGCAGGAGGACTTAACTCAGGGAACATCATTGTCTGAAAACCCGCATGGCAGGCCCCTCCCCCAGAAGACCAACCAGGAAGGAAGAAAAAAAAAAAAAAAGACAACAAGAGAACAACCACCACTACTTCGTAAATACAACTTTTATTTTTAATTCGTTACCACTATTCTGGTTCATTTTTTTAACCTATTTACCATCATAGTGAGATGTCCAGTACATCAAATTCCTCAATAACCTTCTAACCTGACCTTTTTGATACATACACCTGTGTTTTTCTTTTGCTTTTCTATTTTTTTTAATTTTTTTTAAATTTTAGTTTAGTTTAGTCTTGTTTATTCTTTTTTAATTTTTATTTTCTAATATACATATAGAGTTAAACTTCAAGGTAATCCCCTTTCCCCAATCAATGCTATCCCTATAGGTAAACCAATTTTTAATCCCCCTTTATCTTAGGAAAGTTGAGTCCTTTAACAAAGACATCAAGATACATCCAGGAAGAATCAAAATAACCTTCCTCGCCCACACTGAGAATTTATAACCACTCTTCCATCTTTTCCTTCCACCAGTGTTTCTGTGTATTTGTGTTTGTCCTGATAGTATATAAATCTTATACTTGGGGTTCTTTTTGACGAGGTTCTTCCTTTTTTTGCTTATATATATATATTTTTTTTTTCTCTCTTGTCATACACTTTTATCAGTCCTTTTGTTTGTCTGTTTTTGTTTGTATACTTCATAAATCTTACCTTGGGGCCCATTTGGGCTGAGCCTTCTCTTTTATCTTCCTTTTCTCTCTTTTTTTTCTTTTTCTTTCTTTCTTTTTTTTTTTTTTCTCTCATTTGGGTGGGGAATCCTGATTGCACAGAAGCATTCCAGGGTGCACCTTGACTGCACCACAGTTGATACATCCAGCTACATCTGTTCAGTCACCTTTCACCAAAATGATTAGGAGGAGGAATGCCCAACAGAAGAAAAGTACAGAGGATGGACCTTCTGCAACAGAGCTAATGGCTATCAACATAGACAATATATCAGAAAAGGAATTCAGGCTAACAATTACCCAGGCAATAGCTAGGCTGGAGAAAGCCATGGATGACCAAATGGAATTGATTAGGGCAGAACTGAAAGCCACCAGGGATGATGTTCAAAATGCTCTCGATGAATTCCAATCTAATCTAAATTCTCTAAAAGCTAAGGTAACTGAGACAGAAGATAGAATTAGTGATCTGGAGGACAAACAGATAGAGAGAAAGGATCAGGAGGAAGCCTGGAACAAACAGCTCAGAAGCCACGAAAACAGAATCAGGGAAATAAATGATGCCATGAAATGTTCCAGCGTCAGAATTATTGGAATCCCTGAAGGGGAGGAGAAAGAAAGAAGTCTAGAAGATATAGTGGAACAAGTGGTCTATGAAAATTTTCCCAACCTCACGAATGGAAATAGCATTCATGTACTAGAGGCAGAAAGGTTTCCCCCCAAGATTTTAGATTCTCGAACGTCCTCGCGACACCTGATGGTTAGAATGAAGAATTACGATTGTAGGCAGATCCTCTTGAAAGCAGCTAGAGCAAAGAAGCTCCTTACATACAGAGGAAAGCCCATTAGAATAACATCAGACCTGTCCACAGAGACCTGGCAAGTCAGGAAGGGCTGGCAAAATATATTCAGGGCACTAAATGAGAAGAACATGCCGCCAAGAATACTTTATCCAGCAAGACTGACATTCAAAATGGATGGAGAGATAAAGAGTTTCCAAGATAGGCAAGGCTTAAAAGACTATGCAACCACCAAGCTGACACTGCAGGAAATATTAAGGGGGGTTCTATAAAAGAGAAAAAATCCTAAGGATATCATTGAACAGAAATATAGAGACAATCTACAGACAGAAAGACATCAAAGGTAACACGATGTCAGTAAGAATGTATCTATTAATAATCACTCTCAATGTGAATGGCTTAAATGCACCCATAAAATGACACAGGGTTGCAGATTGGATAAAATGACAGGACTCATCCATATGTTGTCTACAAGAGACCCATTTTGAACCTAAGGATACACCCAGACTGAAATTGAAGGGATAGAGAAGCATCTTTCATGCCAATGGGCCTCAGAAGAAGGCCAGGGTAGCGATTCTCATATCAGATAAATTAGATTTTAAACTAAAGACTGTAGTCAGAGATACAGAAGGACACTACATAATTCGTAAAGGGACTATCTACCAAGATGATCTAACAATTGTAAATATCTACACCCCCAAAATGGGAGCAGCCAATTACATAAGAAAACTATTAATCAAGATAAATAGTCATATTGATATGAATACATTAAAAGTAGGAGATCTTAATCTTAATACGCCTTTCTCAGTAATAGACAGATCATCAAAGCAGAAAATCAATAAATAAATAAGAGCATTGAATGAAACATTGGACCAGATGGACCTCATAGACATATACAGAACATTCCACCCTAAAACAACAGAATACTCATTCTTCTCAAGTGCACATGGAACCTTCTCCACAATAGATCACATACTGGGTCACAAAGCAGGACTCAACCGATACCAAAAGACTGACATTATTCCCTGCCTATTCTCAGATCACAGTGCTTTGAAACTGGAGCTCAATCACAAGGAAAAGTTCGGAAGGAACTCAAACTAAAGCTAAAGACCTCCTTGCTTAAGAATGCTTGGATAAATCAGGAGATCAAAGAAGAACTTAAACAATTCATGGAAACCAATGAGAATGAAGACACTTCAGTCCAGAACCTATGGAATACAGCAAAGGCGGTTCTAAGGGAGAGATACATGGCCATCCAAGCCTCCCTCAAAAAAGCTGAAAAATCCAGAATACACCAGCTGTCTCTACACCTTAAAGAACTGGAGAATCAACAACAAATCAAACCAACTCCACACGCAAGAAGGGAAATAATCAAGATTAGAGCAGAGATCAATGAGGTAGAAACGAGAGATACAGTAGAACATATCAATGAAACTAGAAGCTGGTTTTTTGAAAGAATCAATAAGATCAATAAACCATTGGCCACACTAATCCAAAAGAAAAGAGAGAAAGCCCAAATTAATAAAATTATGAATGAAAAGGGAGAGATCACAACTAACACCAAGGAAATAGAAAAAAATCATCAGAAATTATTACCAACAGTTATATGCCAATAAGCTAAGCAACCTAGATGAAATGGATGCATTCCTGGAAAACTATAAACTCCCAAAATCGAATCAGGAAGAAATTGACAACCTGAATAGACCGATATCTAGTAACGAGATTGAAGCAATGATCAAAAACCTCCCAAAAAACAAGAGGCCAGGACCTGACAGATTCCCTGGGGAATTCTACCAAACTTTCAAAGAAGAAATAACACCAATTCTCCTGAAGCTGTTTCAAAAAAGTGAAGCAGAAGGAAAACTTCCAGACTCTTTTTATGAAGCCAGCATTACCCTGATCCCCAAACCAGGCAAAGACCCTACCAAAAAGGAGAATTTCAGACCAATATCACTGATGAATATGGATGCAAAGATTCTCAACAAGATCCTAGCAAACAGGATCCAGCAGCACATTCAAGAGATTATCCACCATGACCAGGTGGGATTCATCCCTGGGTCACAAGGATGGTTCAACATTCGCAAATCAATTAATGTGAGAGAACAAATCAATAAGAGAAGAGAGAAGAACCACATGGTCCTCTCAATTGATGCAGAAAAAGCATTTGACAAAATCCAGCATCCGTTCCTGATGAAAACACTTCAAAGGATAGGGATAGAGGGAACATTCCTGAACTTCATAAAATCTATCTATGAAAGACCCACAGCAAATACCATCCTCAATGGGAAAAAGTGGGCAGTGAGAGGATGCCCACTCTCACCACTCTTGTTCAATATAGTATTAGAAGTCCCAGCAATGGCAATCAGAGAACAAAGAGAAAGAAAATGTATCCAAATTGGCAATGAAGAAGTCAAACTCTCTCTCTTCGCAGATGACATGATTCTTTATATGGAAAACCCCAAAGACTCCACCCCCAAACTACTAGAACTCATACAGCAATTCAGTAACGTGGCAGGATACAAAGTCAATGTACAGAAATCAGTGGCTTTCTCATACACCAACAATGAAAATACAGAAAGGGAAATTAGAGAATCGATTCCATTTACTATAACACCAAGAACCATAAGATATCTGGGAATAAACCTATCCAAAGAGGTAAGGGATCTGTACTCGAGGAACTACAGAACACTCATGAAAGAAAGTGAAGAAGATACAAAAAGATGGAAGACCATTCCATGCTCTTGGATAGGAAGAATAAACATTGTTAAAATGTCTATACTGCCCAGAGCAATCTATGCTTTTAATGCCATTCCGATCAAAATTCCACCGGTATTTTTCAAAGAGCTGGAGCAAATAATCCCAAAATTTGTATGGAATCAGAAGAGACCCTGAATTGCTAAGGAAATGTTGAAAAACAAAAACAAAACTGGGGGCATCACGTTACCTGATTTCAAGCTTTACTACAGAGCTGTGATCACCAAGACAGCATGGTACTGGCATAAAAACAGACACATAGACCAGTGGAACAGAGTAGAGAGCCCAAATATGGACCCTCAATTCTATGGTCAAATAATCTTCGAAAAAACGCAAAAAATTTTCCAGTGGAAAAAATACAGTCTCTTCAATAAATGGTGCTGGTAAAACTGGACAGCTATATGTAGAAGAATGAAACTCAACCATTCTCTTACACCGTACACAAAGATAAACTCGAAATGGATAAAAGACCTCAGTGTGAGACAGGAATCCATCAGAATCACAGAGGAGAACATAGGCAGTAACCTCTTCGATATCAGCCACAGCAACTTCTTTCAAGATATGTCTCCGAAGGCAAAGGAAACAAAAGCGAAAATGAACTTTTGGGACTTCATCAAGATCAAAAGCTTCTGCACAGCAAAGGAAACCGTCAACAAAACAAAAAGGCAACCACGGAATGGGAGAAGATATACCAAAAATTGTTCCCTTTGTTTTTGACACATCCATGTCTTCGTCACTAAATTGCCATACATAAATATTCTCACCAACATTTTGGATAGATAAAGCCATGCCACCAGAGTGTGGGCTGTGGAGTCGATCTCTGGACTGCAGAAACTGTTGGCACATTATTATTCCTTCTTCACTCTCTCCATCCAGTAGAATTAGACATCCATGACCTTGAGTGGCTTTGCAGTGTCCCCATGACAGTGGAGAATATGGTCCCATGTCTTTGAAGATGATTTGCTTTGGGCAGAGTGACAGTGGGCTGATTCCAGACTGAAGATGTATAAGCTTCATGTGTCTCCGCTCCTCTCTTGCATTTCTGAAATCCGCAATGGAAGGAACATGGCCCAGGTAGTGAAGGCATAAACCGGAACTCACCCAGAAGTGTGGAATCTAACCAAACCCAACCAAGTCTTGCCTAAATCAGCACATCAAGAGAGTAAAATAGATGTTTGTTGCAGCAACCCACCAAGATTTTGAGATTATTTTTATCATGGGACTTTTTAAAAAAGGACAATGATTCTGAAGGACTCATCGATTCACCACAGAAATATCTAGAGGAGGTAACACTAATCCAAAAGCAAAGCCAGATTTGACTGGCAGATGGGATCAAGAAGGTTCTGGCACCTGGCTAAGAGGAGCCCTAATCCTGATTCACTGACCTTCTGCCTGCAGCCAATATATTTTAAATTCATCTATTATCAGACATGTATTACAAATGGTTCAGGTCACTGTTGGAGTGATTATAGCAAGAGCCCAGGCAGGTTCACTGTAAAATCCAGCCTCTGCCACTTGCTGGTTGTACTAACCCTACCACGCCTCTTGTGTTGAGTCTACAAAATATGACAAATAACATCTCACTCACTGGCTTGCTCTGAGGGTCTGTTGATGGAATGTTTTATCAAAATCTGGAACAAAGCCCAGCCCAAAGCTAGCACTTACTTAGCCAAGGGTGGCTCTGCCTGGGGTAGTTGTATCTATCAATATCGTTTGTTACAATCACTCCCAAATGATCCAAGTGACCTGTTTCGACAAAGAAGTCCTCTGGTGTCGTAAAGTATATTTGAGCTGGGAAATCCATTTGCCAGATGGGTATTTATTTCCTTTGGAAAGAAAAATGCAAACTAGAAGAGGCAGTTACTCATCTGGCCATGATAGTAAATATCCTCAATCCAGAAACTCAAGTTTCCCCTGGAAGATGTCAGCTTCAAGTGGATTTTAAAGATATATTTTCTTTCAATTTTATTGATTTCCTGATTTGATTTCAACAGTAAAAAGCCAACAGGGGCAGCGGTTATATCTTTGTTGATTTTCCTCAATAGTTAGTAAAATAAGAGGTGCATCACAAAGATAAAATTCAGCAGTCTTTTTTTTTTTTATGTTCACTGGATAGCCACTGGATATACATAAGTAGTCCTCGGTGCCGTGTTCAATGATTCGTTGTAAGTATAACACTCAGTGCTCATCACAGCATGTGCCCTCCTCAGTACCCATTGAACAGTCTTGTGATAACCAATACTACCTTGTGTGCCCAGAGGAGCAGATGGCTCCAATTTGACATCCTGGGAGAAGGGAAGGAGGATCACAGGCAGTGGCCACTGAACTTTCTGCTCTGTTATTATCAAAGTAAAGATACAAATTCAAGGGGCAGCAAGAGAAGCAGCCGTAGGGGAGCTTTATGTAAGCGTTCATTACCTATAGGAACTTTGATAAACAGTCTCCCTACAAAGGACTTAATTCATACAACCAGCCTATGAAATCAATATTATTGTTCCTTTTTTTTGCAAAGGAGTTCTTTCCTGGGATGCCTAATTTCCTAAGCGTCTGCCTTTGGCTCAGGTCATGATCCTGGGGTCCTGGGATCAAGTCCCACATCAGGTTCCCTGCTAAGCAGGGAGCCTGCTTCTCCCTCTGCCTGCTGCTCCCCATGTTTATGCTCTCTCACTCTCTCTTTGACAAACAAATAAGTAAAATCTTTAAAAAAAAAAAAGTTCTTTCCCATGATTATACAGTCACTTGATCCTACATATATTTTACATCAAAGACTATGTTCTTAAGTATTTTAATATCTTTCCATTTACTCGTTTATTTATTCTTTCAACAACTATTCAACAAATAATATATAAGCAAATATATTCAGATAATAAATGCTATGGGCAGGCATGAAGAAAAGCAAGAAAGAACAAGGGGTGTAGCAGAGGGATGATGCTGTTTTAAGGAGGTGATCACCTTAATGAAGTCTTCAAGGTGACAATTGCGCAGCTCCTGGGGAAAGTGTTCCCGCCAGCCATGTGGAAATTTGGAAGAAGACTGTCCTAGGCAGAGAAAAATAACATGTAGAAAGGATTTAAAACAAGGCCACACTGGACATGTCCAAGAAAGGGCAAACAGTCCAAAGAGGGCAACAGTGGTGAGAGAGAAGATGAGAGAAACAGCAGGAAGGCAAATCATTAGGGACCCACAAGCCAGCGCAAGGACTTTGCCTCTGAGTGACATGGGAGGTCACAGACAAGTGTAGAGAAAAACCTTGGCACCATTTGACTCCCATTCCTGGAGGTTCTCTCTGGCCTCTGTCCTAACAATAAGAAGTAAGTGTAGAGAAACTAATGAGGAGACTACTGCAGTAGTCCAAGTGAGAAATAATGATGCTTTGTACGGGGCACTGTGGAGGATTTCAGTGGAGGAAGCTGAAGGTGGAACCCACAGAATCTACTGATGGATTGGACAAAAGATGTGAGGAAAAAAGAGGATCCAAGGACTGTGCTAAGTGGTGTGGTGCAAATAACTGAACTGAGTAGGTTAAATCTGGAACAGTATATCTGTAGTGTGAAGAGATTGACTTAACAAGGAAGCACCTAGACAGCCCAAGGTGCAGAAGATACAGATAAAGGGGTCAGGAGGGTGGGATGAGAGATAAAAGGACTGACGGACTCTGAAAGCACTGATTCATGTTGACACTGAGTCTGAAGATAAGGTAGTTTGTGAGGCAGGCCCCTTAAACATTCAGAACAAACCTGTTTATTTGGGGAATTCTGTGAATCCCTACAAAAAACAATCTTAGAGATAGAAATATTTAAGATGACATTGTTTCATCTAAAAGATTAATGGAATAAAGAATACATGAAGACTGTCATCTCTGTCATTCTCAGAAGCCACTTAAGCTGATGGTGGGCACAGTGGGCATTTACTTCCCGAAGACACAATTGCACAGATGTCTGCCATGGTGAAGGCGTGTGCACAGGTTAATGTGTGTCTTTAGAGCTTATAAACAGTGAATTACAACAAATTGAATTATAGCACATCACTGATCACAAAACTTAGCTTGCCGCTGTAGGCATATATTTGATTTTTGTAAATACTCTGAGGTGTCCTAGAGGCCACCTCCATGACAAGGTCATTCAGATCAGATGGGGACTGAGAGTCACAAAATGAGATGCCATCATAAAATAGTGGGACTACTCTCCTGCGTGGGTCAGAAATTACTTCCAAACATATCTCAAGCAACAAAATTTCAAGACAATCAGTCAGTCTACAAATGATTTCTTTAAAAAATAGCTCTATTTTGAGTATAGAAATTAATGTGGTATGTAATAAATTTTACAACACAGTCACACATTTAATAAGATACTGACAAGAAATGGGGGGTAAATTAATTAGCACAATTTCCTCTTAATTTCATTTCTTGATGTGTTTTGACCAATTTCTTGCGTGGTATTTTTGAAATGGATAGGAACACAGTGAACTCCTGAGAAACTGGGAAATGTCTGAGAATTCAGGTATAATCTGGGATGCAGGAGATTACTCTTCACTTATCCTGAAAGGAGTTCCAAAAATAAAGAAGGGGAAGAAAAACAAGACACAATACTGGTGAACTGAGATTGGCTTTTCACTCTTTTCAAAAAGGATGTTTTCTTCTTCTGTCTTGTATTTCTTCCTCTTTATTTCCCTGTGAGAAAAGACAGTGAGAAAAACACATTACTCAAAACGAGCCTGAGACTGAGAGAAAATGATAAAATCAAGTGATAGGTTACAAATGAGCAAAAGGTTCAGCAGATGAAATATCTCATGACAATGAAGGTAAAGAGAAGGTGTAGCAGCTGACAAAAAGAAAAGGTAGTAGAAGGAAAGACCTATAGATCCAATCACAGACGGCCTGAAAATTAAATGCCCCTACCAAAAATCGGCCTGCAGGCAGATAAAAAGAAAATGGGAATTACAGACGGAAGGGGACAAGTAATGTAATCTATGCCTTCACTTGGGTTTAGTGAGAAGAAGCCATTAATATTGCTTATCCACTCAAATGTCATCAGGAAGAGTCAATCCAGCATAGCCCTTCAGTGAAAGTAGACACGTGGTACATGTGTTACTGGCCACGGGCCTCACAAGAAAGCCCACTTGTGGGAGAGCTCTGGTTTGAGAATCAGGGGACCTAGAATCTAATTCTAGATCTATCACAACTCATCAATGTCCTTTGGGGAGTCCTCGGGCCTCAGCTTCATCATTTTAAAATGGGACAATGGAACTAACTAGTTTGGAAGACTGCTTCTGGCTCTAGTGTCTAATAACTTACCCAATGTCTGCCATGAAATGTTAAGTATTTGACCTCAAAATGATAGTAGGATAAATTACTCAACTTTGGGTTTCTTGATCAACCTTTCTGATGGCTCTTCGCTTTTATTCCTGCAAAGAAGTCTTTAAAAGCTTTTCAAACAAATGTTCATTACCTTATTAACTTGTCCATCTTTTAAGTCTCATGATTTATTAAATCCCATCAGTCTGAAAATACCCATAATGAAAATGTAATGATTCTCCCTGTGAGTCTCTAGAATCAGAGCACAGGATGTACAGAATTGTCACTTGGAGAGCGCTGTGAAATGCCAGCGTCTTCTATGTCTGGAACTTATTTCAGAGTATGTTGGTGCTGGAATAGATTTAAGGAAACATAATGAGTACTTCACAAAGGAATTATCAAATAACCTTTTTTTAAAGATTCACTTTCTTTAAAATATGCTACATTTGGGGGACACCTGGGTGGTTCAGTCGGTTAAGCACCTACCTCAATCTCAGGTCATGATCCTGGGTCCTAGGATCAAGCCCCAAGTTGGGCTCTCTGTGCAGCAGGGGGTCTGCCCCTCTTCCCCTCTTTCTGTCTCCTGCTTATGTGTGCTCCCTCTCTCTCTCTTTCAAATAAATAAATAAATATTTTTAAAAATAAAATATGCTACATTTTACAGCATAAAACTGAGATTTTTAAAACTCAGTTAAAAAAATCTGTTTACAAAAAAACTGCTTCCAAATAACTTCATTTCATCAGTAATTTTTGAAAAAAATGAACACCTTCCACACATGCATTTTGCCAAAATTACTTATATTACCTGTCTCTTGAAGCCATTTAATTTTAAAGGATGATGATTTGTTTATGAGACTAAAATTCTAATGTTTTTAAGAAAACGCAGCATCAGAGTGGAGAAGGTTTAAAAATAGATTTGTCATTAATTAGCTATGTTATCATTTGATAAAATCATTCTAGTGTAAAATATAATAGCAAACCTAAACATCCAAGAGGTATTAATGCCCCTCTTGCCACATACACTAACCATCATCCCACAATTTATTAAAGCATCCTGTGTGGGTGTGCGCATGTGTATACAATGTACTATATACAGAATACTTGGAACAATTAGACTAAGTGAAAGAAACTGAATGTTTATACTGATGAGTCTAACCCAGTGAGTGTTTTTAGAAAATGTCAGAATTTAGCAAATGCAGTTTCTGTTATCCAGGAAATTCACATATAGCCCTGCCCCGTTCCAACCCCACACTTAGCTGCCAACCCCACAGAAGTAACACAGGAAAAAAAAGATATTTTTGCATTACTTTCTTTAAATTTCAAGGAAATTTCCCTAATTTTCATCATTGTGGTTTGGTGATTACATGACTTTTGAAGAAATTATTGACTTTTAAGACCTAATCAGAAATTCAATCTGTAGAAAATTATTTTTTTGTAGGAAATTGTTCTAAGGAAATAATCACAGATGTCTGCAAATACTAACATATAATAGTATATACCTCTTATTATGCATAATTTGAATATTTTTAGGTAGCCTCCATATTAAACAGTTAAGTACTGACAGACTGATGTAGAACGAGATTCAATGACATTCATACCATGTAATGCTGTGTAAAAAAAAAAATTTGTCTCAAATTTTTAGTACAGATGTTCAGATGTTCACCAATAAAAGGTGTCCAGAAAAGAATGTTTAAGGCAATAAGCAAATTGAAAGAATATGAACAGTACTACTCCATTGTTGTTTTTCAAACGCTTGTAAAATAAGCACGCAACAAGATGTTAACGTAGCTTGTTTGTGTTGTCCTATCGTGCCTTATCAGCTTGAATATTCCTCTTCCAGATCATATTATTCAGTTGGTCTCTCTTTTCACCAAGACAGGTCAAGCAGCTCAAACACATTATCTGGGCTATGACAAAAGTGCAGGTTTCTGTTTTAGTTTTGGTATTTTTTATAGTCCTATAGGAAAACAAAGTCAACTTCAAAGAGATTGAAGAAATTGAGGTCACGTACCTATCCCTTGATCAGTCCTCTTTTTCTCAAACTGCCCATTGATATTTAAAATCTCAAGTACTCTACTTCAGAAGATCAAACTAAAACAAGGGCGTCCTTTCAGGCCCTGTGCCAACTAATTTGGAAGAGATCATAACTCAGGTCAGAAAAAGGCAGGACCAAGGAACACTTCAATGTATCAATAGTCACAGGGATTCGTATTATTTAAAGCTAATTATACTGCTTGCCTTTCTTGTCCCTAGTATTTCTGAACAAAGGAAATTAAAACACAAGTAATGTCTAAAAAAGGGGAAAAAGCATTAAAGAGTGCCACCGTATAACTTTTAGGTTTGACATTATATGGGAAGGGGAATGCTGCTTGCGGGGCTGCTCACAACACCGAAACAGCTGGTCGAGGAAGATTTGGACTTGTCTAAGTCACAGTTTTTTCAATTCTTCCATGGAAATAATACTGCCAGTTGCATAGCATTATGGTAAACCATAAATGAGCAAATGAGTCTGCGGCACTTAGCAAAGCATAGAAGAGAGCAAACACGGAACTGGTGGGTAACACCAGCTGTAATTGCCATGATGCTGTTAAAGAAATGGTAGTCATTCTAGTATTGTTTACTGTGGTCGTGGCACTGAGAGTTCATGGACGGAGAAGTGGAGCACCAGGAAGAGACCTAATGAGAGTTTGTTATCAGTAATTATATACTGATTAGGTAGACATTCCTGAAAACCAAGAAGGGACCTAATCCCGTTATGCTCTGTAACAAGGCTCAGCAAACTATAGCCTGCCTCTTAGTTTTCGCTGTCCAGAGGGCCAGGAATTTTATATACATATTATATTATATACATATATTAAAATTACATATTTATATAAATATTATATATAATTGATATATAAATTATGTAGATATGCCATTTCTATATAAATTTTATAATTTATATGTATTTATGAATAAATATATGTTTAATATATGATTTTAAAATATATAATTTATAAATTATATAAATATTATATATAATATATATTGAATCTATATAATTTTATAGATATAAAATTATATGTTACATATCTATAATTTTTATAGATATAAAAATTATATATAAACAGTTATATTTTGGTTATATATAAATGTATATGATTTTTATATATAATTTATATATTTATATTGTGTATTAAATATATTTAATATTTATATTAAACATATTAAATATATAATTATGATTTATAAATATGTAATTTATAGATTACATAAATATTATGTATGATTAATATATATTAAATATATACTTTATATAGATATAAAACATATAGATATAATTAATATATTAAATATATAATTTATATAGATATAAATAAATATATAAATGGTTATGTTTCAAATGGTTGTACATATGCCTACAGAAGATCCTTACCTTTGTCTTTTGACCCACAAAGCCTAAAATATTTACTAGCAGGTTCTTTAGAGGAAAAGTTTGCTGACCTCTGTCTTATATTGTTGATTACTACAAGACTCCCAGGAATTCCCTTATCCCTTGCCCAAATCCCTTGCACTCATAGTTCCTAATCTGACCCAGTTTAACAACTCCTTAAATACTCACAGTCTTAGCAAAATTCCCTAAATTCTCAGAATCCTCTCTCTCCTTACCTTCTGAAGATACAGATTCCTCTTTTCTTGCCCACAGAGCTGGTAACTTTAAGATTTTATTTTTATTTATTTATTTGACAGAGAGAGAGATCACAAGTAGACAGAGAGGCAGGCAGAGAGAATGAGAGGGAAGCAGGCTCCCTGCTGAGCAGAGAACCCAATGCGGGACTCAATCCCAGGACCCTGAGATCATGACCTGAGCCGAAGGCAGCAGCTTAACCCACTGAGCCACCCAGGGGCCCCGTGGTAACTTTAAACCTAGAATGGGAAATACTATCCTCCCTCCTTTTCATGACACTTCCAGGTTATTCTCCCTCTCTCTGAAAAAAATCCAAGTTTCTTTAAAATCCATGGGATCAAATAAAGCATATTAATTATGATGGTCTTAATTGTAATTCACTAATAACCATTATCTTACTGGATTAAATCAAGAAAAGTGTATATCTCATTCACCTAATGCATCCATCTCGGGTCAATGAAAAACTTTACTCTAGGTCACTGTCATCTAGCAGCCAGATGGATAGAGTCTGCATCTGATCACTCATCATGGCAGAGATAAGTGACTTGGAGACTCATGTACTGGCTCTTGAAGATGGCTTTCCAGAAGTTGCATCTCATGTTCACATTAAAGGACTAAAGTGATTCATATAAATAGGCATAACTTCTTGAGGGCATTTTTTTTTTCTTTTTAAGATTACATTTATTTATTTAATTATTTGAGAGAGAAAGAGAGAGAGTGTGTGAGTGGGAAGGGGGGAGGGACAGAGGGAGAGAAACTCAAGCAGACTCCCAGCTGAGTGCAGAACCCATCTTGAGACTCAATCCCATGACCTGAGATCATGACCTGAGTCAAAAACCAAGGGTTGTTAGCTCAACCAACTGAGCTACCCAGGGCCCTCAAGGGTATTTCTACCACACAACTTGAAAGAGGAGAGCGGAAAATATTTCTGAACAACATTTAACAATTCTCATTCCCCCACCACTCAGATGTCCCTCCTTATTACAGTCATCTGCAGATCTCAGGACCACTGTCCCTGGGTCCTTGGAATGTTAAAATATGGTTCATCTCCCTCTATTCCACAGTTTTATCTGATACTCAATGATGTTAATCTCCACATTATCTTTCTAATATCTGCCTCTCAGTTGACTTGGTCATCATTCTATCTCTGTTAGTTTCCCTATGGTCATAACCTAAACCTTGTAATTAGTCTGACTGTAATCTCTCCATAATCTCAAGCATGCCATTCTCCTATCAACACCTCCAATCTTTCCATCGCAACCCTTCCCATCTTCCAACCCTACCATTCACTCACCCCATTGGGACCTCCCATCCGCTGCAAATTTTCACTGCCAATCATTTACCCTCTACATTTTCATGTCTTTCCCTGTTGTTCTTATACCTCATAATCCATCATTATTATACTTATTTTCATACTATGTCATCCCATTTGTCCTTCTCCCCCCTCCTTTCTACACATTTAGGAAAATGCAGCCTAGGTTAAATCCTGATCTTCACCTACTCCACACCTGGACCCAAACAGAGAAGAGGACTTCAAAAACACACAGTCTTTGATAGTCTCACTTTAAATTCATGATCACAAATATTAAGGGAATCTCTAGAAATTTTCACACATAGAAGAATATTCCCTGTGTAATTTACTTTGTCATTCTGTCCCAGGTTCTGCTAGTGTGGCCCAACAGCCAGCAGAATAAGCATCCTCTTGGAGCTTGTTATTCTTGCAGAATCACAAACTGTCGAGTACCCATACTCACATCAGAATTTACTTTTTAACAAGAAACTCGGGTGATTCGTACATATACATTAAAATCCAGGAATCTCTACCATAGATAACTGTTTCAAATGGGCTGCAGATGCTTAATGTCCTTTGACTATTCCTGTTTACCTGCCTAACTTCTAACATTAGGAAGCTTTAAGTGTTCAGCCTTCAGACACGTTCTCAATCTGCGCTCAACATCTTAGTTTAGATCATCCCTTTGAACTTTTCGTAGAACTGCAATGACCAAATATATGTCTCCAGTCACATTCTGTCAATACATTTCAGATGTTTGCGTTCAATTGTCTTCTACTATATTCCCACTGAGATGTCTAACTGGTACCTAAAATTAAACATCTATAAAAGAGAATTCTTGACTCTCCGTCCATCCCTCCCCAACCATCAGTCTGGTTCCTCCCACCATATTCTCTATCTCCATAAAGGTAACTACATTCTTCAAGTTGTTCAGACCAAAATCTTGTGATCCGAACTTCTTTTGTGTGTGTGTGTGTGTGCATACGTGCCTTATATCTAGTCCACCAAAAACTCCAATTGACTGTGTTTTCAACAACATCCAAAATCTGACCATTTCTCAGTTCCTCCATCACTCCCATCCTGGTTAAAATCATCACTATTCTTCATGTGAATTATATTGAAAGCCTCCCAATTGGTCTTCTCTCTTCTCCCTTGGTCCCCTCTATGGCATATTCATTCACACTGTTGGTAGAGTAATGCTTTTGAAACAGGTCAAATCATGTTACCTCTCTGCTCAGAATTTTTAGATTGGTTCTCATCCTCACTCAGAGGAGAATCCAATTTTTTCACAGCCTAAAACCTCCTATATCCTCTGGCTTCAGCTTCATTTTCTGCTTTTTTCCCCTACAATTTCCCTTGCTCAATTCTCCCCAGTCACATATCACTGTTTACCTTGAACATGCCAAACACACTCTCAACCCAAGGACTTTGATACCTGCTCTTCTTTCTGCTTGGAATGTTCTTCCCTCACTAACTATATGACCAGCCTCCCCATTTCCTTCAAGTGTCCTAATAAAGGCTTTCCCTTACCACACACACATATCCCTACTCTATCATTTTCCCTATTCTTTTCTTTCTTAAGCTCCAAATTTGCTTCTCATAATACTTATCAGTACCTGAGATAATTTATGTGTGAATAAGTATGTTTCCATGGGTATTATTGTTCTTAACACACACTAAGCTCTCAGTAAACATTCGTTTTGTAAAATAATGAATAAATAAATTATTGGACCTAATCATGGAATTCTTGGGGAAATGTCAATAACATTTTTAAATAAAATACTATAATTTTCTTTTTTATTTCAAACATAATAAATTATTATTTTATAAATTTTAGAAAATACAGAGGTGACACATATTTAGGAAATGGGCTGCTGATGCTCGATGTCCTATCATTTAGATAAAACAGTTATAAGCATTTTTACATGTTTTGTTCTCCTCCATTTTATTGGAAAAATATTTGTGTGTATATACACTAACCTGAGGTTTTTATATGTCAAATATTCTGTCCTGCTTTCCTTGTCACATTATATCATAAGAATTTTATATAAAAATGATGCAATGGCCATATAATGATTCTGCCTCATAAGCACATAATTTATTTAGTCATTATCTTATCATTAGACATCAAGCTAGCTATTTTCAAGTTTTTGCTATTTTAAAAATCTCCAAGAAAACTTGTTGGACATAAATATTTACCCGTCTCTAGTTATTTATTTAAGATAAATTACAATAGGTTGAATTACTGGCTCAAAGGAATTATTTGAAAGACTTCTGCTCTATATAATCAAATTAACCTTGATAAATTTTGTGTTAATCAACATTCCTATAAGAGGAATCAGAGAACTTAGACCTCATCACATCCCTGATAGTCCCAAATCCTTAGTCACTTAACAAAATTGTCAATCATATAGACTGAAAATGCTATCTCATTTCAATAAGAATATTTTTATTAGTAATGAGGTTGGTTAGTTTTGTCCTCATCTTTTGTGATCAATTCTGCAGATTATGTTCTGCCCAACACTCCTGGTTCAGGTAAAGCCTCTCTCCCAGAAGCATGAATCCTGCCTCTGCAGTAAGAAAGAAATCACTTCAATTTTATTCATTAGAACTGGCCTCTTGCCAGGCAACCTGTCATCATTCTTTTTCAAACGTTGACCTGACCCAGTGCTGTCTTGCAATTGATCCAGTCAACACCTAATTAAGGGGGTGTCTATTGATGGTAAATAAGCCACACTGTAATTTATAATGATTTTATTTCAAGAATTGTTTACCTATTGGGAAATGAGACTTCTTCTCTGCGAATTCAAACAGTGTCTCTATCAGAATCTCCAAATCAACCCAAATGGATTTACCACAAGAATTTTATGTCCCAGATTTCCCCAAGGCAACAGACCAAAAGCACAATTTATGCATAGACATAATAAACTGTTACTTGTTTCAATGTGATTTGCAGGCCACTGTTAAATCTTTCCTAGCCAAGATAATTTATTTAACTTACCTTCCACAGTGTCTTAAATTTTACCATTATAGAGACCCTCTGGCTAATGAATTTCAATGCTTTCAGGTGTGAATTTATGATACTCAGAACTAGCATTAACACATGAGGCTCTTTTTAACTCACTATCAGCCTAGGCCTTTTTAATCCATCTCTGAAGGAAATGTGTAGCCGAAGAAATTGTGGGTTATAAACAAAGGTATTTCAGAATATAAGGCATTGTTCTGGGAAAGAAAAAGAGTTTTAGTTGAGATTCCAAAGTTGGGGATAAGAAGTTGGAAGGATACTCTGAGACTGATAATTGAGAAATTGAGAAATTTCTCATTGAGAAATAAATTAGTGGTGCTTGCCTAAAGAATGAGAAATACAAGAAATATTCTATGTTTAAGGGGTGAGAAATAATATAGTCGTAGGTGAAAACTTCCATCATGGGGAGAGACTAGGAGATAGCACTGCAGGTACTCTGTGTTTGACTAGGTGGGTCCACGATTCCCCAACTCCAGCTTGCATTAGAATTTCCTGGAAGGTGTGTCAAAATGGATTTCTGGGCCCCAACCCCAGAGTTTCTGACTCAGCTGGTCTGGGTGTCGCTTGAGTATTTGTATTTCTAACAAATTCCCTGGTGATGCTGATGTTACTAGTTAAGGACCTTGAGAACTATTGGCTTGAATGTTGGGTACCATCCCCTTACTGTTGGACTGTAGGAACCGAGAAAGAAAACACTGGATTTGAGAAGTCTGTTATCTTTAACTCTCTGCTGAAGAGTAAACACATTCAAAGTGTTTTTAGGCCCATACAGTATAAAGCCTCATATCATACAGTTCTGTTATATCATGAGGAGCTCTTAAAGAAACTTTACTGAAATTCTTAGAGTAGGATTGTCAGATTTACCAAAAGAAAAGAAAATTGTATATAAATAAAAATATCCATATATGTAGGCATATGCATATATGTTTAGAAATATGCATGTATGCCTCAATTAAATTTAAGTTTCATATAAACAATAATATTTTGGGGTTGTAAGCATGTTCTGTGCAATATGGTTCTGAAATTCAAATTTACTAGAAATTCTGTATTTTATCTACCAATCCTATCTCTGAAAAACCAATGTGGGAAAGCTTCTAGAAGAGTGAAGTGCAATAATTCCTCTCCTAAACCAGAGATATAGAGAGAATTTTAAAGATGACTTCAGAAACACCATAGGACTGGTGATAAGTGCTTTGAATTAGTGGTCCAGCTCCCAAGTGGATGGTGCTTGGTCCTGGTTAGCAGGTTGCAGAAGTAGTAAGCGGTGGCAGAAGGCCTAAAACCTACTAGAAAGCCACCAAAAACTGAAGTGGGTGGTACTGAATCTGTGCCCTCTCTCCCCCGCCAGCCCTCCATTCTATCACTTTGACCTTGTTCTGCAATAGTCTTAGTCAATTCAAACAGAGGATAAAGGAATGGTGGGCAACGGAAAACACCATCTTGGTGAGATTATATTAGTCCACAACAATAAGGAAAATTCTAGGTACTTATAAAAATTGAGTTTAATGTAAGACTTTGGCTTAATGGAGATGAAAGAGTCGGAGGAGCAACAAAGGAAGGTAGATTTATCACCAAATTCATAACTGAAGGTGGCTGCTACCTCCCTTAGGGCTGAAGAAACAAAGGTCTGCCACCGCCCAGAGCACATGACCGCTACCCCCTTGAAAAGGCTGTGGTCAGATCTGAGCTGCCTCATCCTGAACCAAGGCACACACCTGCCAGGTACCAATGCTGGCATCTCCACTGTTTCTGCCGATGGTAGCGCGGCCACGTTAGAAAGCACTGCCAGGAAGTAGGAAAAGATGGCTCTCCCGTTCTCCTGCCTTGTCATCTCGCTCCAGTACGTCCCATTGGCTGAACATGACAGGAAGCCAGCTGGCAAGGGAGTTTGGAGAGACATGTTTTATAGTCTTCCAGCCCTGTTAGGCAAGGGAAAATTATAAAAGTGTTCATACGGAGCTAAGAGAATACAGATACCATTTGGCACAGTCCATTCTTGGCAATTCGTTTCCATACCCACCATGACTCCCATAATTGCACTTCTTAACAATAACTTTAATGACATCAGTTTTCTGCACAGCAAAAAGCAATTAACCCTCATAAGTATACTTGTTCCCCCAAAAAGACCACACATGAGGTCAAATAAGTGAGTGGATACTATTAATTCAATTTCTAAGTTAGTTATAAGCCCACTAGATATACTGTTACCTAAAGAACAAATGGAAACGCTTCCTGCATAATATAGTAGCAAAGGGGGAGAGGAAAAAATGAAAAATATATAAAATATGCATATAGTAAAATATGAGTAGTCACTACAGACCTCATTTCTGTAACTATCTATGAGAACATAGTTGATATTTATAATTTCCTTTAATCAGTGACTTATGTCATATTCTCTTTGCCCCAGCCAATATTCCATCTTGTTGTTTGGTGTTCTTTGCCTGGTGTTTGACCTAAATATTTATTTTTGAAGATTCTGGTTATTTATAGGCTCTGCTTTTATTGGATTTCTGTAATCTTCCATTAATGCTTGCTTACTGTGCATGGAAGTACTAAGAAGCACCCCAGAGAATCCCTTGGGTTTCTTAGTTTTCCCTGCCTCTAATAGCAACATTTTATTTCCATTGGATAATCAGAATAAATAAACTTCAGCCTGTACAGTAATCCCATTATTTGCCTCTAGGCTCAACAGCATGAGGAGCTCAAAATAACCAGGTAGCAGTCTCAACTTGGATTTTATTGAAAATAGTATTGTGATCCTTAGAAATTTCCCTCCTGGGGACAAAAATCCCTAAATCAGTAAAGTCCAAAACTGTGGGGATGGGAAGCAAATATTTGTGAGTCTTTTATTAAGTGCATTAGTGAATGAGTCATTCTTGTTCCCACTCTTGATTTTTAGACCCCAGTATTCTTGCTGTGAGGAAAACAGCATGATATATTCATATAGGTCCAAAGCAAAAATCAGGGTCACCTGGGCATCTCATTGGGTTAAATGTTCAGCTCAGGTCATGATCTCAAGGTTCTGGGATCTAGCCTCATGTCTGGTTCCCTGCTCAGTGCGGAGTCTGCTTGTCTCCCTCTCTTTACAACCCCTGCCCTCATGCTCTCTCTCTCTCAAATGAATACATCGATCTTAAAAAAAAAAAAAAAAAAAAAAAAGGCATCTATCATACCCAGTAAGGAAACAGCCCAACCTCCCAAGGTGTTGTCTTCTAAGGAGTGTCAAAAGCATCATATTATTCTTTACAACCAACTGCTTCAGAATGAAACAGTAGATGCTATAACCAGTGACTTCCACACAGCAGGATTTCCAAGGACTGTGTCTTACCTTCTCATGCAATTCATTTCAGTGTTGAAAATAGGATCAAGCCCTGCTTCATCTAGAGTGCTGATGTTTGATGCTAAAATGCCAATGCTGCCACCATTCTTATTGCCATCACTGACCAGAGGCACCTTCTTTTCTCCTTGTCCTACCGGCCAATCTCCTGTTGGTACTTCCTGTTGGCAGAAATCTGACAGAAATGTAGTAAGCAGCCTTCTAGCTCCATTGCTAGAGAACAGTCTATAGCAAGACAAGTATGGAGCTGAGGAAAAATGAACACCATCCAACACAAGAGCAGTCCTCAAAGAACATTAGGATGACAAAGTCAGAGAGTCATGATATTATTCACTTCTCCTGATGCAAAATTACTATTAACTTTTTAATCCTACTTACCTAATAACTTTCCTGATCTTGAGCCCTGGACCTCACCAAAGAGAAGGAAATGTCTAATTTTTTTTTTCAAGGGCAAAATAGAGTCTTGGGAAATACAAAAAGAGACTACTGTGATCAGTAATTTAAAAATTACTGAGCCATTAATACAGACCACACGCTTTGCTACGCAATTTACTTACGTTGTATCACAGAACTCAAGCAATCCCTTGGATAAGCATTATGATGGCCCTAATCGCAACAACGAGGAACCTGAGGTATAAAGAGTTAAACAATTTTCCCAAGGTCACCCAGGTAGCACATGGCCGGGCATGGATAGAAACCCAGCCTAGCAGGCTCCATAGCTCACATTCTCAAATGCCAGGACTGCTCCGCCTCCAACCACATCTCCCTTTCCCTTCCAGTGCCTCTTATAACCATGCAGACATTTTTTTTTTTTTTAAGCAGTTTGCCAGGACTAACTTCAGCTTCATTGTCCCATTGAGCTTTATTACCATTAATTCTCCCAAATGAATTCTTGAGTTAAATGAACATATATACTATATACATAAAGTCCATACCCTCAGTCCGATTTCTTTCTTGTTATGTGAACAGGAGCCTAACAAATGGATAAAATCAGGACATAATGCCTGGCATATACCAAGAAAACAACAAATACGTATTAATGAATGGATTAATCACATTTCTCTGCAAAGGTACAAAAGGTACCCACCATGTTTCATATAAAATAAACCCCCTTTTCCAATATGGAGTTTAGGAAATTTCTTCAAATGGGAAATATTAGACATTTGTAAATTATTTTAACTTCCCCTTCTGCTCTGTACCAAATGAAGGAGAGATACCTGAGTCCGGCATCTGTATTTTAGAAGAGAGAAAGGCAAAACTTACCAACTCTTTCAAGGAAACTAGACCAGGTTATTGGGCTACAAAGCCCAAAGGATATTATACTGATATTTTCTGAGGTCAGACACCAGAAGCAATATATGAGGGATCCCTAAGTAAGGATTTGACTTCTGGTGCCCTCTCTAAAGTCTTGAACACACTTTAATTATCTTTGAGTTATGAATAATATTGAAGCCAATTAGAATAAGGTTATAGTTTCAAGGGTGGACCCATAAAAAGAAGGTTCTGGTTCTCACAGCAAACACCAAGAGAGTCCTTAGACATGAGATTTCCTGATCCTGGACCTATATATAATCATGAGTCCTGATTCTCCTTGTCCTTAGCTAATAGAAATTGAAATTGTAATGTGGACATTATTATCCTTCCATGAAAAAAAATTAATAATGAATGTCCTGATTGTCCTTCATCCCAGTAATGTATCTGGACCAAAATAAAAGACAAAGGAGTGCTCAGATGAAATTGATGTGATGGGAACAATGTCCCAAAGGTTTTTTTCTCCAAATCTGCTTTCTCTGCTTGTCCTCTTCTTTTCCACAGCTCCTTTTTTCCTTTATGCTCTTACCCCCATGCACCTCAAGACCACTTCTCTCCCACCATCAGGAAGATGTTACTGAGGTACTTCCTTTTTCTACTAGGCTCTATTGCATTTCCTCAGGAACTCCTCCATCTCTCCTCACCCCCAACCCTGACCTACCCAGGCGGTGCCTCCCTATGGTGTTCCCTTGGAAAATGGCCCTTCATGGGCCATCAAATCCCTAATTCACTCTTCTCCTTCTGGTTTTTAAGATAGAAAGAAGACTGGGGACTGTCTAATCATTCATTCATCTGCAGAAAACTTTAATTTATTGACCAATTACCCAGGTGCTGATCTTCTTCTAGTCTATCCCCAAAGGCATACCTGCTTTGCTTTGTTTTTGGGGTGTGTGTGTGTGTGTGTGTGTGTGTGTGTGTGTTTTAATGAAGCCTTAAGACTTACCCCTCATATCTACCAGCTGCAGCCCCCACAGCAGGCATCTCCTTAATGTGACAGGCAAGCACATTATGCTAAGTAGATAATCACAACAATTAACTGAAAAGGTTATGATTTCATCCTGTTTGGTATAGTTGGCCTGTCAAAAATAATTATGTTAAAATAGATCTCAAGCCTCCCTCTGCAAAACTGAGGGGAAAAAAAGAAAGAAAGGAAAAGACAACAGCTAAGAACTTCTAAATTGGCCAAATTGAATGTTCTGAAGTTTCACTGTTAACTGAGACACTGGAGAGATATTTAGCAGAAGAGCCCTTTCAACTCTGTTGGAGATATTCCATTTCTAGATCAGTGATGCTTAATATAAATACTGAATAAAACGGTATATGGCAGACTTCCAAGTCACAAGACCTGACCAAAAAGGTAATCTCTCACCACTCACAAGGAAATAAAAAGAAAGACAGAAACAGTCCAATTAGCAGTTCTAAATCCTACCTTCAGCTTTGCTTGTCGTCATGTCGGGCATCTTAGTTGATCTAGAGCTGGATATTTGCACTGTGGGATCTTGTCTCCACTCCCAGTCCAATTAGCTATGGGATTTGGAGCATCTCACTTTGTTCCTTTAGTTACCATATTCATTATTAATAAAATTAAGAGCTCAAAACTAGAGCACTAGTTTTAATTCTACTAAAATGCGCTATACCGAAGATAAACAAGAGTTCAGGGACAAAAATCTGATTCATTAGCAGCATTATCACAGCCACTGGAAGAGATTTTTCTACTTGATTCCATTTCTTCTGATTGCCTTCCATTCCTGTCGTATTTCCTGCTATTATGGGTGGAACACAGATCACCATTATCTTCCAGTGCTTGCCCTCAAAATCTTTTAGCCTAGCTGGTGAAGCAGAATCTAAACATATGATAGAAGTAGACAAACAAATTAGAATATAGTAGACAAAATGTGTGGAAATTCACACTAGCATCACAATACCAATCTAGGAAATGAAAAATCGCTGTGGCTTATTATGACATGCTTGGGAATTTCATACATTTTTTGTATATTCAAAACAAACTGTGTGTATTACATTTACATAAAATTGGACCCTTATATAGTGTGAGAGATCACAAAAGTACAGGGTGGACAGCATAGAGGCAAATGAGTCTTTTCAGTGTAAGAAGAGGCACTTCTTATAACTTTTCTTTTTCCATGTTTTTTAGGCCATTGTAATTTACACCCTAGAATCTGAGGATTCACTCTCTGCCTTTTTAATTATCAACAACAAAAACACAATCATTGTCTATTTTCAAGTCCTAAGTCCATTTGTACTTCTGACTTGCTTTTATGCAACTGTTCCTTATGCTTGCTACCGAAGTAAGCTTTGTCTGAACTCTTAGAGGCCACAGCTCACCGAATCACATGGTACAATTCATTGCTTATTCATGTCCCTTCCCAGGATGCTGGGACCTCTGTGAGCACAAGGATTCTGCCATATTTACCTTTAAACCCTAGCATGGAGCACTGGGTGTGGTGCATAAACAATGAATTTTGGAACACTGAAAAAAAATTAAATTAAATTAAATTTAAAAAAAAAAAACAGCTCCCGTACAGTGTTTATCATATGGTAAATATTAATAACAGCCACTGCTGGATTCCTATTTAACAACCATCTTTCCCCTTTGTCATTTTTAACAGGACCTGAGTTCCACTCAAGCAGTCCCCCTTTTCCACGTAACTGTGTGCTGGAACAGAGGGGAACCTTCACGCCAGTCCCTGTCAATGAATCACCTTCTCAAGAGAACAGTGGTCTCATTCCTTTTGCCAGTGATTGAGGTCCAGTAGTGCTCAGGAAGGGAAATTTATTTGAACACAACAAAAAGTTCTGGGGCATGATATTTCTAAGGTTAGGTAGCTCAGCAATGAAATAATGTCATCCAAGACCCAGATTTTTTCCAAATTTTCCCTCTATCATCCTCAGCAGGTTGGCTTCGTCCTCAGACCAGATCTCCTTCTATGTGAGAGGTTGCGGTTCCCAGCTGTCAGATGTCACTCACAAACAAGATAACACAGACCTTATTTTAGCTAATGAGTTCTTAGGAAATGTCTCTTGGCATTATCCTGAAAGATTTTTTTTCTTGCCCATAAAAATAGACACAGAAAGAAAAAAATCAGTGTCCTCTGCTATATATTTTCTTCTTCAAATGTGACATCTAGAATGATGGCTGCCATTTTATAATCCTGAAAAGACCCAGTGTGGACACATGGCCACCATGCTGAGGAGAGAAGAGAAGAGCAGAAAGAGAATAAACTCCATGAATTCAACCAACTGTGACAATGGTCCTCATCAAGGGAAATGAATTTCCCTTTTTTTTTTTCCATTATCTAAAGGGGTATTTTTACTGCCAAATTCACCACAAGGAACATAACAATAATTCTCTTGAAGAATAAATACTTCCAATCTTATAGAAATTACTGAAGTTAAGAAAGGAATCAAGAAATTTTGTCTAAACCAGGATTTCTCAACTTCTAACACCATTGGCATTTTGAACGAACTAATCATTTGTAGTGTGGCAGTACTGTGTCATATAGACTGTTCCCAGATTCCCTGGCCTCTACCCACTAGATGCCAGTAGCACTCCACCTCTCAATGGTAGCAATCACAATTTTGTCAAAAATTGCTAAAAGTCCTCTGAGGGGGAAAATTGCCCCGGTTGAGAAGCACTCTACACGTCTCATGATTTAAGCATGTAAATTTAGAATCAGAGAATGAAATGATTTCTCAAGATCACATGGCTAATAGACTTGTAGAAGGAATAGAAATACATGCATACTGATTTTCAACTATGCTTCTTGTGTGTCCATACCTCATTCCACCTGTGAGCCACTATGTTTAACAAATTAATGAATCAAACAACACTATATGAATGAAATGATGAAATGTATTAATATTGGACTTGCTGTTGGAGACCAAAACTCAAAACAGAAGTGTTTCAAGCTAGATGTTTCTTTTCTCATAGAAATCCAAGCATGGAAGACCGAATTGATTTATTATAAGATCCTGCCTTCGTCCACCTCCTTGTTTTACTAACCTAAAAGTGCAGCTTCTGCTTCCAAGTCCTTAGTTATTTCACCTCTGGCCATCATCCTCACAATGGTCTGTAGGAAGAAGAAAAGGAATCAGGAAGTGTTCAAGGCATCCCACCTTTAAAAGATGTATCCCAGTTCCCACCTGTTACTATGTCCTACCATGGGCCAGAACCTAGCAGTCTTCATTTGGGGCAGCTCTCTGTCCAGCTAACATACCTGTTCTATTACTGAAGTAAAAAGGGGGAGAAGATATGAGGAGCCAATGGGAAGCCCCAACTACAGGAAGAATGAGAAGGTTTGGAAAGGAGAGAGTGGAGTGAAGGAAGGCAGAAGGGCAAAAGAAAAATGAAAAATATTAACATAAACTGCCTGGCTCCTAGTAGATCTTCAATAAAAATGAGTTCTCTTTCCTCTTCCAATCCTGCTTTAGAATTGATTTAAGTGCTATCACTAGCTCCCTGTCTAGAGGAGAAAGAGGACAATTATTTAATAGCACAACCTAAATGCAACTAAACTGCAGGCATTAAAATTAAATGTAATTTTCCTGGTATTTTTATTCAAGCAGGGAACTAGGGGTTTCATCTCTTTGTCTTATTTCTGACAACACTTCCATGTGTAATGTGATTATTAGTATTTTTTTTTTTATTCTGGGGTTGTATCCTGCTGCTTTCTGACATTAATTCATCATGTCTGCTGTGCTTACAGACTTTCTTTCTAAGCTGGTTATCCAGGAAAACTATAGGAACGTTCTGTGTATATATCATGCTCATTTCATAGCAGATGGAATAGGAAATAAGTTGCATGACAGATGGTTGTTAAAGAAGTTTGCTGGTCAATCACAACCCATGTGGGCTTTTTGTTTACAAGTCAGATCAGGCACTGAAAGGTTACATTCAAGGAATTTCCAGAACAGTTTATATTGTTTCTAATAAGAGGTTAAACTAAGTTTTAGTTTCAGATTTATAACAAATAATTTCATTTAAGTTTTTGATGCTTAGGAAACTATGTATCTAAGGGGAAAAAAACCCTCATTTATTTATATATTCATACAGGAAGTTTTCAGGGAGTGTCAGACATTGTTCTAAATGCTCAAGGAGGGGAACCTGGGTAACTCAGTCAGTTAAGCTACCAACTCTTGATTTCGGCTCTGGTCATGATCTCAGGGTCATGAGATCAAGCCCCAGTTGGGGACCTCACACTGAGTGTGGAGTCCACTTGATATTCTCTCTCCCTCTGTCTGTCCCCTCCCCACAGGCACATTCTCTCTCTCTTTCTCTTAAAAAAAAAAGGCAAGGATATTGTATCAAATTTTGGGACCAAAACTTGGGGCCAAATGACAGGTAGAAGTAAATCTCTGAGAAGTAAGGCTCTAAGATCTCCATGTAGAACATACTTCCTGACAGCCTAGTCTGTGGTTGGCATCCTTCCTCTTCACTCACATAGTGGTGTACCCATGACACTCTCATGGTACATTCCACTCAGAACCACAGTGCTGGTTCCCTCTACTACCCTCTTCTTCCTTTGAAGCTATCGAATAGAAGGATTGTCTTAGACTCCTCTCAGTACTGTGTATTCAGCACTCAACCAAAGTTAGGTAGATAAAGATTTTAAAAATCACAATAAAATTTTGTTTTTATTTTCTTTAATTCAACAAAATGTAAATAGTGGGCACATACACTGAAAGTTATGGGAGAGACAATAATGTAAATCAGAGAAACCATGAAGGCTTCAAGATAAAAGTAATGGGAATCCTTAACCAAACAAAGGCATTGGCCCTTTCTCGCAAGGAACCATTACTACTACTCTAATTCACTTCAACTTGTCAACTTACTTGCAATGTCAAAGGCAGAAGCCACTCTAACATGGTTAATTAATTCCATCTTCAGCTAGTGAAATCACGTGTTAGCAACTCCTTAGCATTGGCTTTTGGAAAAGTTACCATTTTCTAAAGAAATGCCTATGTAAGAGGTATCTGCCTGAGTGGCCACTGCCTCCTCTTTACTCTGGTGGTTCTACTGTCCTGGGATGGATGAATTCACACTGGATGACAGGATGGCAGACAACAGCTGCAAATGTCATTGTGATATGGGTCCCATCAGGCGAGACTTCACAGTGACCTGGTAGAAGATGAATTAGGAATGATGAAATGGTAGATTACTTTGTTTCATAACAAAACAAAACAAAAAAGCCTACGAAACCAGGTGAAGTGTTTATGCAAATTTAGCACATTTTGCAGGCATTAGATTTTGATATTAGAAACACTTAAACTGGCTTCAAACTCAGCACTTGAATCCTTTTCCATAGCATGCTATATTATGTTTTACACTGTATTTCCAACATAATAGGAAAAACACTCTGAATTTTGGAGACTTCCTTATGCAATGCGATTGCAGTAACTAGATTTTGGAGTAGTTGGTAGACAATCAATAGAGCACTAGAGCAAGTCAACATTTACTTAGGTCTCCTTTCCTTCTCTCCATCATATCCTCTGTTACTTGTAATTGACCATAAGATGTATTTTGTACTTGAGAGGATGTGGAGAAAGGGGACACCTCTTAAACTGTTGGTGGGAATGCAAGTTGGTGCAGCCACTTTGGAGAACAGTGTGGAGATTCCTCAAGAAATTAAAAATAGAGCTTCCCTATGACCCTGCAATTGCATTACGGGGTATTTACCCCAAAGATACAGATGTAGTGAAAAGAAGGACCATCTGTACCCCAATGTTTATAGCAGCAATGGCCATGGTCACCAAACTGTGGAAAGAACCAAGATGCCCTTCAATGGATGAATGGATAAGGAAGATGTGGTCCATATACACGATGGAGTATTATGCCTCCATCAGAAAGGATGAATACCCAACTTTTGTAGCAACATGGATGGGACTGGAAGAGATTATGCTGAGTGAAATAAGTCAAGCAGAGAGAGTCAAGTATCATATGGTTTCACTTATTTGTGGAGCATAACAAATAACATGGACGACATTGGGAGATGGAGAGGAGAAGGAAGTTGAGGGAAATTGGAAGGGGAGGTGAACCATGAGAGACTATGGACTCTGAAAAAGAACCTGAGGGTTTTGAAGGGGCAGGGGGTGGGAGGTTGGGAGAACCAGGTGCTGGGTAATAGGGAGGGCACCTATTGCATGGAGCACTGGGTGTGGTGCAAAAACAATAAATACTGTTACACTGAAAAATAAATAAATAAATAAATTTTTAAAAAAGATGTATTTTGTACTTCTACCTATTTAATATCAGGTAACCCTTTTGAAGAAAATGTTTTTGCATTATTTTTTTTTAAATGGGCTAGCCATACACAGACCTGCTATTTCATGCTATTATTTACTTGTCCCTCTTTCTTACCTCTCATCCTTATTCAGTGGGCATTTATAGCATCTCCTCTTGTGCATAACAGCACTAGTCTTTGTCCTGCAAGGCAAGGTAAACACATATACACTTTTTGGCTCAATCTTACTGAGATATTAACTGAAATATTTCCTATTGCTCCACAATAGGTGACTAGAAACCAGTGGAGAACACAGAGGCATAAGTCATTATTCCAAAAAGAAACCCAAAAAACCAGTGGGAGACACCATCTTTAGGATATTTGGAAAGGTCACTAAACAATTTCTGGGGGTGCCTGTGTGGCTCAGTTGGTTAAGTGTCCAACTCTTGATTTCAGCTGAAGTCATGATCTCAGAGTTGTGATATAGAGCCCTACCTTGGGCTCTGTGCTAGGCATGAAGCCTGCTTAAGATTCTCTCCCTCTCCCTTTACTCCTCTCCTCCCCATCTCTTAAAAACAAAACAAAACACAACAACAACAACAACAAAATTTGCTATTCCATCTCAGTCACAGCCCGTCTTCCATTCCATTCTGTATTTGAAGACTAGGAGGACCAGAAAAAGAATAGGAGGACAGCAGTTCTGAGTTACTGGCTCTGTGTAACTCCTGGAGCTTTGCTATGCCCTCTCTGGAAAGGAAAGGATTCTTCCTTGACGACAAGGTAGATGGAGAAGCTCCAGGAAATTTCATTTGTAGAGATTGGAGCTGTCCTCAGGATGGGTGACTGACATCTTATTCCATGATTTGAAGTTTGTCTATGCAGCAGACTTGCTGACTTGCCTTCTAAACCTATATAAGCAGAAGCAGAAACAGAAAAAATGCTGTCAGGACAGAGATGAGATGTGAGACTTCGGTCTAGCAGAGGTGTGTGAGCACGCATGCCAAGGAGAGTATGCATGAAAGAGTACAGCTTGAGCTGGATTTCAAGGATCCTACCCAAGAAGACAAGCAGGAGGACTTCATCATCAAGAGGTGGTGAGGCATTCTTCAGGAGTAGAGCAGGGCTATGAATGTTAAACCAGAATCTCCCATGTCAGACAATGGAGAGGGGATACATATGCCCCTCCAGGGAGCTAGAATTTGGATACAAAACCGGCATCTCTGGCCAGTTAGGGTTAGCCAGAGACACAGTAACCTCTAAGGTAAAGGACCTGACAGCTGATTTTGAAAGTCACATTCTGCCATTTCTTCTTTCCTCTTCCAGATTCTGAACTTCAAAGAAGAGAGAGGAGAAGTGAAAACGAAGGGAAGGTGAAAACAGACCACAATTCCCTCATTCCAAAAGGCAGAGTGGGAAAAATCATGAGTGAACAGTTCATGTCCTCATTCCCAGTGAGATCTCCCAGCCTACAAAGCATCTGGAATGCCACTGCAGGGGGAAAGAAAAAAGAGACTAGAATTGGAGTTACACTGGACTGGACTTTGATTTTATAATGCAAAGCCCTATTATTTTATTTTATTTTATTAATATTTTTATTTGAATGTAGTTGACACACAATGTTACCTTAGTTTCAGGTATACAACATAGTGATTTGACAAGTCTATATGTTATACTCACCTCAAGGGGAATTACTATCTGTCACCATACAATGCTATTAAGATACCATGGACAATACTCCCTAGGCTGTATGTTGTATCCCCATGACTTGTTCATTTCCTAACTGGATACCTCTGTCTCCCAGTCTCCTTCACCATCTTGCCCTCTCTCTAACCCTTCCCCCTGGCAACTATTTATTTATGGGTCTGTTTCCACTTTTTTTGTTTGTTTTCATTTCTTTTGTCTTTTAGATTCCACAGGTGAGTGAAATCATATGTTGCCTTTCTCTGTCTCAGATACTCCATTTCACATAATACCCTCTGGGTCCATCCATGTTGTCACAAATGGCAAGATCTCATTCTTTTTTATGGTTAAGTACTAAGCCATTTTAAAAATTTTATTTATTTTTTAATTTAAGTCAATAATCCTTTTATATGTTGCAATGATCCAAACAATGACAACATACTATCCCATCTCATCTTTTCCATCTCCTGTGGGTAACAAATTTTACCAAATTCTTGTGATTAATTATGCAAGTCCTTTCCTTTCCTAATATAAAGCATATTCTCATTCTTTTTTGTTTGTATAATATTTCATGAAGTGGATATATAACATTTTCTAACCTAAACTTTTTAATACCTATAAATTACCAAAAATCTATAGTACCTACCAGATATTATTTCAGATTTGACAAAGCATGATTATAGGCAATATTTTTTTTGAAAAAATCAAGTTTATATCCTACCAAATTCTGCTTGTTTAACAAAATTTTTCCACTAAAATCTATGTCCTTCCTCAAATTTTATGCTTAGTTTTATATATAAAAGTTCCTCTGTCTCATAAGCATCTCCAATTGAGCAAATTTAAAACTGGATTAATTGTCTTCTCCCTAGAACATGTGCATATTTATCCTACAATTCCCCTGTAAACCAGAGTTGGGTGAGTACTGAAGGCTATGAAATAGAGTGCCATGTTTCCATCCAGCCCTCCCTGGCAGCACTGAACAGTCATATTGAAAGGCTGGTTGATTTCAAGGCAAGTCACGGCCTTGCAATAATAGGGATATGGTTTCTCTCTTCAAACTCTGCTCTGTGGTGGTGCCTGGGTGGCTCAGTGGGTTGGGCCTCTGCCTTCAGCTCAGGCCCTGGTCTCAGGGTGCTAGAACCAAGCCCCAAGTCAGGCTCTCTGCTCAGCAGGGAGCCTGCTTCCCCCTGCCTCTTTGTCCACTTGTGATCTCTCTCTCTCTGTCAAAAAAATCAATAAATAAATTTAAAAAAAATTTGTTCTGTCAAGGACTGGATAATATCTGGCATGGAACTCAAGTTCAAGTCTTCAAAGTCTATTTAGCCTCTCCCATCTCAATTTCCTGTGGGGGGTTCCTAAAAGAAAATTGCACAAAAGAGAGGCCAAGGAAGTTAAAAATATTAATTTGATGTGTTTCTTACAAAACCAGAGTCATCAATTGGTGAAGTGGGCTGAATTTTGTGGAGAAATGCTATTTGCTTAAGCCTCACATAGACTTCATAAATCCTATTAAAGCATCCATGAACTTCCTTTGCTTTGTCTCAAGGTCGTGCTTCTGTCTTTGAGTCTGATGATGGGAAATGTCTACTCCACGAAGACCATGCTAAGATAGTGTAAGAGAAATCAATATCTGCCTTAATGCTCAAAATAGGGTGAAACATTTTTCTAGCAGAATTAGCACTGACCTCTCTCACCACTTGCATGGAGGAGGATAGTGAGATTCCTGAAGGACCATCCTTAATTTATTGGAACTCTTTTATGCCTAAATGTCAAAGTCTCTAGACTTTGTTTTGTGTTTTCTTTTGATCTGCTAGAAACTACTTTGTGTTAACAATATTAAAATAGATGTTGGATAGAAGGTGATAAGAATTCATTTTAGAGAGGGTTTATGTAGTAAAAAATAAAATTCCAGGGACAGATATCAGGAAATAAGTCACACCCAAAATACAACTTTGGAAGGTACTATAATTCAAATGCACAGAGAATGGCACACACGCATCTTTTCTAGAAGTCTAAAATTAATTGAAAATAAAAAACTCAAAAATAGGTAATATGATATAATATATATATATATTTATATATTTCTCTCTCCCTCTTTTTTCCTCTCTCCTTCTCTCTCACACACACACTGCACCCTGAAAACACTTCTGCTACAAATCACATAGAAAATCTAGGTAAGATATAATAGCCTATTCTAAAAGAAAAAGCTGAAAGCCAGAACAGTAAGCATGAAGGGCACTGATGTCAAGCTTTTCTGAGAGAATTTGCTTATATCTATCATCGAGAATAGTGGTTCTCAAACACCATCGTGCATGAGAACCACCTGCAGAACTTGTGAAAACACACTTGGCTGTGTGTTTTCCACCGTCAGTTTCTAACTCACCAGCTCTGGGCTGGGGCACAGAAATGTGCATTTCTAATGAGTTCCCTGGTGATCTGTATCACATAGTTGCCCGGGTCCAGAGAACAACCACGGAGAATCAGTGTGAACTGGGGAACTGAGAGATCAGGTGCCAACAAGACTTCATCCCCACCCCCGCCACTGACAGAGCTCCTGCCCAGGTTATTGTGACTGCACATTAAAAAGACAAAACAAAACAAAACAAACAGACAAAGAAAGACAACCAAGGATCATTTCTTTTTTTTTTTTTTCTTTCCTTATTTGAGAGAGAGTGCACATGCATGAACCCCAAGAGCGGGGAGCGGAAAGGGCAGAGGAAGAGAGACAAGGCCCAGCATGGACTCCCACAAAGGGCCAATCTCAGGACCCTAGGATCATGACCTGAGTCAAAATCAAGAGTCAGATGCCCAACTGAATGAGTGCCCCAGGTGCCCAAGACAACCAAGTATCATTTCTATTGTTCATCTTACTTGAGCTATCAGAAGCCTTTGCCACAGATGAGTGCTTTCTCTTCCTGAAATATTTTCTTAACTTGGATTCTAGAACATACTCTCTTGATTTTTTCCCCTTAATTTTAGTGGCCGTGACGTTCAATTTCTCTTCTGTTTCCCCTCATCTTCCAAACTTTAAATATTAAAGTGAATTGAGGCTCAGTCCTTGAGCTATTTTGCTATCTACACTTTGTTCCCTGAGTGGTTCCATCTAGCTCCATTGCCAAACAAGCTTATACTAAAACTCGTAATCTTATACCCCCAGGCTAGACCTCCCCAGTGAACTCCCAATTCATATATCCTTCTGTTTTCCTCAACATTTCCACTTCAATGTCTTATAGATTTATAACATTTAAATGAACTTATTCATCTCCCCCTAACCTGCCTCTCCCACAGTATTCCTTATCTTAGTAAGCAGCAATTCAAATTTTTCCTTGTTTTTCCAATAAACAGAAAGTTGGATTTAGTTGCTCTGGTTGACATTGCATTCTGTGGTCTCCTAGAAGCCCTTCTTGCTTTTCTCCATGCAGCAAATGAATTGTATATAAGATAAAATTTAAGTTGTAATTGAGATCATGCCAATCCTTAGTTCAGATCCTACCAAAGTCAATACCCTTTCAAAGTTAAGACTTCTTCCTGATCACCTCCCTAATGCAAGTTCTTACCACTCTCTTTCTGCCCACTCCAATCTACTCTCCTTGTAGGTCCTCAGACATGATGTGCATATTCCTGCATGGACAAGGACTTGCCTCTCCAACCATTCTCCTCCCATTCTTTAATCATTCAGGGCTCTATCCAAATGTTGCTTTAATGTCCTTTCCATGTCTACCCTAGATAAAGTTGCCAGCTTCTAAAACTCCACGTCCCTTTACTATGCTTTATTGTTTTGCACAGCACTTCATACAAACTCAAATGCTATGCAATCAATCACACATTGTGTATTTCTTTCTATGGGAAAATAGACAACTATAACATAACTACATAAAGTCAGTATCTATGTCTATCACATTCACTGTTCTATTCCCACACCGTAAGCACTTCCTGGCATATGATAGTTGGTCTATAAATATTTGCTGAATAAATGAAATGACCCAGACTGCAGCTCAGGCAGGTCGATGAAAAGATCTCCAAGATATGTTAAGAGACGTAGCAAATGAAAAGAGGAGGTCACTCAATGTGAATGGCCTAAATGCGCCCAAAAAACGACACAGGGTTGCAGATTGGACAAAACGACAGGACCCATCCATATGTTGTCTACAAGAGACCCATTTTGAACCTAAGGATACACCCAGACTGAAAGTGAAGGGATGGAGAAGCATCCTTCATGCCAATGGGCCTCAAAAGAAGGCCGGGGGTAGCGATTCTCATATCAGATAAATTAGATTTTAAACTAAAGACTGTAGTCAGAGATACAGAAGGACACTACATAATTCTTAAAGGGACTATCCGCCAAGACGATCTAACAATTGTGAATATCTATGCCCCCAATATGGGAGCACCCAATTACATAAGAAAACTATTAATCAAGATAGAGAGTCATATTGATATGAATACAATAATAGTAGGAGATCTTAATACGCCTCTCTCAGAAATAGACAGATCATCGAAGCAGAAAATTAATAAAGAAATAAGAGCATTGAATGAAACATTGGACCAGATGGACCTCATAGACATATACAGAACATTCCACCCTAAAACAACAGAATACTCATTCTTCTCAAGTGCACATGGAACCTTCTCCAGAATAGACCACATACTGGGTCACAAAGCAGGACTCAACCGATACCAAAAGACTGACATTATTCCCTGCATATTCTCCAATCACAATGCTTTGAAACTGGAGCTCAATCACAAGGAAAAGTTCAGAAGGAACTCAAACATCTGGAAGCTAAAGACCACCTTGCTTAAGAATGCTTGGATCAACCAGGAGATCAAAGATGAACTTAAACAATTCATGGAAACCAATGAGAATGAAGACACCTCGGTCCAAAACCTATGGGATACAGCAAAGGCGGTTCTAAGGGAGAGATACATAGCCATCCAAGCCTCCCTCAAAAACATTGAAAAATCCAGAATACACCAGCTGTCTCTACACCTTAAAGAACTGGAGAATCAACAACAAATCAAACCAACTCCACATGCAAGAAGGGAAATAATCAAGATTAGAGCAGAGATCAATGAGGTAGAAACCAGAGATACATTAGAACGTATCAATGAAACTAGAAGCTGGTTTTTTGAAAGAATCAATAAGATCAATAAACCATTGGCCACACTAATCCAAAAGAAAAGAGAGAAAGCCCAAATTAATAAAATTATGAATGAAAAGGGAGAGATCACAACTAACACCAAGGAAATAGAAACAATCATCAGAAATTATTACCAACAGTTATATGCCAATAAGCTAAGCAACCTAGATGAAATGGATGCATTCCTGGAAAACTATAAACTCCCAAAATTGAACCAGGAAGAAATTGACAACCTGAATAGACCGATATCTAGTAACGAGATTGAAGCAGTGATCAAAAACCTCCCAAAAAACAAGAGGCCAGGACCTGACGGATTCCCTGGGGAATTCTACCAAACTTTCAAAGAAGAAATAACACCAATTCTCCTGAAGCTGTTTCAAAAAAGTGAAGCAGAAGGAAAACTTCCAGACTCTTTTTATGAAGCCAGCATTACCCTGATCCCCAAACCAGGCAAAGACCCTACAAAAAGGAGAATTTCAGACCAATATCACTGATGAATATGGATGCAAAGATTCTCAACAAGATCCTAGCAAACAGGATCCAGCAGCACATTAAAAAGATTATCCACCATGACCAGGTGGGATTCATCCCTGGGTTGCAAGGTTGGTTCAACATTCGCAAATCAATCAGTGTGATAGAACACATCAATATGAGAAGAGAGAAGAACCACATGGTCCTCTCAATTGATGCAGAAAAAGCATTTGACAAAATCCAGCATCCGTTCCTGATGAAAACGCTTCAAAGTATAGGGATAGAGGGAACATTCCTGGACTTCATAAAATCTATCTATGAAAGACCCACAGAAAATATCATCCTCAATGGGAAAAAGCTTGCAGCCTTCCCGTTGAGATCAGGAACACGACAAGGATGCCCACTCTCACCACTCTTGTTCAACATAGTATTAGAAGTTCTAGCAACAGCAATCAGACAACAAAGAGAAATAAAAGGTATCCAAATTGGCAAGGAAGAAGTCAAACTCTCTCTTCGCAGATGACATGATTCTTTATATGGAAAACCCCAAAGACTCCACCCCCAAACTACTAGAGCTCATACAGCAATTCAGTAACATGGCAGGATACAAAGTCAATGTACAGAAATCAGTGGCTTTCTTATACACTAACAATGAAAATACAGAAAGGGAAATTAGAGAATCGATTCCATTTACTATAGCACCAAGAACCATAAGATACCTGGGCATAAACCTAACCAAAGAAGTAAAGGACCTGTACTCGAGGAACTACAGAACACTCATGAAAGAAATTGAAGAAGACACAAAAAGATGGAAGACTGTTCCATGCTCTTGGATTGGAAGAATAAACATTGTTAAAATGTCTATACTGCCTAGAGCAATCTATACTTTTAATGCCATTCCGATAAAAATTCCACCGATATTTTTCAAAGAGCTGGAGCAAATAATCCTAAAATTTGTATGGAGTCAGAAGAGACCCCAAATTGCTAAGGAAATGTTGAAAAACAAAAACAAAACTGGCGGCATCACATTACCCGATTTCAAGCTTTACTACAAAGCTGTGATCACCAAGACAGCGTGGTACTGGCATAAAAACAGACACATAGACCAGTGGAACAGAGTGGAGAGCCCAGATATGGACCCTCAACTCTATGGTCAAATAATCTTCGACAAAACAGGAAAAGATATTCAATGGAAAAAAGACAGTCTCTTCAATAAATGGTGCTGGGAAAACTGGACAGCGATATGTAGAAGAATGAAACTCGACCATTCTCTTACACCATTCACAAAGATAAACTCGAAATGGATAAAAGACCTCAACGTGAGACAGGAATCTATCAGAATCCTAGAGGAGAACATAGGCAGTAACCTCTTCGATATCAGCCACAGCAACTTCTTTCAAGATATGTCTCCAAAGGCCAAGGAAACAAAAGCAAAAATGAATTTTTGGGACTTCATCAAGATCAAAAGCTTCTGCACAGCAAAGGAAACAGTCAACAAAACAAAGAGGCAACCCACGCTATGGGAGAAGATATTTGCAAATGACAGTACAGACAAAAGGTTGATATCCAGGATCTATAAAGAACTTCTCAAACTCAACACACACAAAACAGATAATCATATCAAAAAATGGGCAGAAGATATGAACAGACACTTCTCCAACGAAGAGATACAAATGGCTATCAGACACATGAAAAAATGTTCATTATCACTAGCCATCAGGGAGATTCAAATTAAAACAACATTGAGATACCACCTAACACCAGTTAGAATGGCCAAAATTAGCAAGACAGGAAACAACGTGTGTTGGAGAGGATGTGGAGAAAGGGGAACCCTCTTACACTGTTGGTGGGAATGCAAGTTAGTGCAGCCACTTTGGAGAACAGTGTGGAGATTCCTGAAGAAATTAAAAATAGAGCTTCCCTATGACCCTGCAATTGCACTGCTGGGTATTTACCCCAAAGATACAGATGTAGTGAAAAGAAGGGCCATCTGTACCCCAATGTTTATTGCAGCAATGGCTACTGTCGCCAAACTGTGGAAAGAACCAAGATGCCCTTCAACGGATGAATGGATAAGGAAGATGTGGTCCATATACACAATGGAGTATTATGCCTCCATCAGAAAGGACGAATACCCAACTTTTGTAACAACATGGACGGGACTGGAAGAAATTATGCTGAGCGAAATAAGTCAAGCAGAGAGAGTCAAGTATCATATGGTCTCACTTATTTGTGGAGCATAACAAATAACATGGAGGACATGGGGAGATGGAGAGGAGAGGGAGTTGAGGGAAACTGGAAGGGGAGATGAACCATGAGAGACTATGGACTCTGAAAAACAACCAGAGGGTTATGAAGGGGCGGCGGGGGGGTGGGGGGGTGGGAGGTTGAGGAACCAGGTGGTGGGTAATAGGGAGGGCACGTACTGCATGGAGCACTGGGTGTGATGCCAAAAAAATGAACACTGTTATGCTGTAAATAAACAAATAAAAATAAATTAAAAAAAAAAAAAAGAAAAGAGGAGGTCAAATATTTACCTATTTGGAGTTCTAAAAGAGAATATGGGTACCTGGGTGACACAGTAAGTTAAGCATCTGACTCGTGGTTTTGGCTCAGGTCTATGGGTTTTGATAAGTGTATAATAACATGTATCCTCCATCATAGTATCATACAGAACAGTTTGATAAAAATTTTCTGTGTTCTGCCTGTTCATCCCTCCCCTCTCCCTAACCCCAGGAAACCAACGATCTTTATAGTGTTGACATAGTTTGCCTTTTGCAGAATGTCATGTCACTGGAATCATACAGCATGTAGCTTTTTCAGATTGGTTTCTTTCACTAAGTAACATGCATTTAAGATTCCTTCATGTCCTTTCATAGCTTGATAGCCCATTGCTTTTTAGTGCTGGATAATATTCCATATTCTGGATGTATCACATTCATTTATCCATTCACCTACTAGGGACATGTTGGTTGTTTCCACAGTGCTTTCAGCATCTGTGTGTAGGTATTTGTGTGGATGTATGTTTTCAATTCATTTGAGTAAATACCAAGGAGCACTATTATTATTTGCTTTTAAGAATTAAAAACATTTTATAAAAAGAATAATTGAACATAACTTAATGAAGATACTTACAATACAGACTTATCATTTATGGTTTCAATATTTATTCAAAATAGTTTTGTTATACATGAATTTAAATAATATTCATATTTTATGGATTTTAGCTCAGGTATGGATTTGTGTGCCCCAGTAAGTCTTTTTTTCCCTCAGTCTAAGTGTTTCCAAACAACTACCAGCACTATAAAACAAGCCATTTTAAGCAGAAAAGTGAAAGTTTTTTTAAAGTGTTTGCAATTACAAAGTATAAAACAAATGTCTTTAATTAGATCAAATGTATAAAGAAGTATCATTTAAATATATAAATTATCATTTCAAATATATAAAGCAAAACTGAATGGGTTTATAAGAAAAAACTGGCAAATCTATACTTCTCCCCATAACTGATTGATGAAACCTACCCTCTTCACCACAGAAAATGAAATATCAAAGATGAAAGCAACACATAGCCCTCTATGTCTTTGTACACCATAGTTTCTTATTTTATTGGATTTTTGCCCAAAATAGCTCCAAGACATTTCTTTTGTCCTTCTTCTCCCAATTTGTATTATCATATCATTTCTTCATTGTCATATCAAATTACACTTTTATTCTGTTCTGCATTCTAATCACCACATTTTTCTCAGTCAAACTTCTACGGTCAAATATTTTCAAAGCTCGTTATCTGTTCTTTCTATTTGGTTACTCCATTTACTCTAGCATGTTTTATTTAAATTTCTTTCTGTCTCTTTAACCATCTACTTTTGCTTAACTATCATTTACAAATTACTCATATTAAATTTAAGACACCATTGTTTATTTTAAGCCAACTCCTTATTTACATGTTATAGTGTTAAAGGTTTAGAAAATTAAAGAATAACTAAATTGTATCTAAATAAATCTTAAAATAGCACTCACCATATTTAAGCCATATGATATAAATCACTTGATTCAGGGTTTTAGGGAGAACAAACATATTTATGATAATAACTGATTAAATACATAAAACTTGCTTGTGGTTGTGGGAAAACAAGGCATCTATTTCTTTTTGGACCAAAATGTTGCATTTAGATTTATGATATATTAGTCCGTATGATTCTCTCTCTCTCAATATTTTAATCCAATACTAGTAATTTGAAAAGAAAGTAAGTTTCAACCTTCCTAGGAGATCTCTGGAAGGAAACCTGGTATGTAGACAAGATACTATGTATGTAAGAAATTAGAAATTATCCACAGTTTTTAAAGTCCTGACTACAATTCCTCTTTCACTTTTTTCACATTATATCTAAATACAGACTTTAAAAATATATAAACATCTACTTGCTAGTGGCTGGAGGTGAGCCACAAAGATCTGAATTTAACAAGCCCTCTGGGTGATTCTGCCACATGCTAGGCTTTGTCATTCATTCTCAGCAGGACAACACTGCCAAGGATGATGTGAAAATTGTTTCTTGGGTGTAGGCAAACCTTAGGCATTACAATGCTTATGCCAGAGCTTTGCCCTCCATAACAAAATCGTATTCCTTAGTATTCAATTTCATGGGGAAGGGGTGAGTTAATGTCCAAAAAAATCTCCTTATGAGCGCCTAAGGGAAAAAAAGTTGGGAAACATCAAGGTAAATTGAAAAGAGTAAGGGTCCCATGAAAGACCTTGTAGATCTGGGACCTGAAAGGGGAATAGGACTGAGAAAATTAATGCAGAAGAAAAAGGGGCTTCCCAGCAAGATCCCTGCCCACTTCCCTATTGCACTGGCCAGAGTTTTTCTAATACAAAAACGAGGTGCAAGGGTGAGGACAAGGGTGAGGACAAGGGTAGGATCCAAAACTGTAATTATCAAGGTATTGGGTTGGTTCACTCACCTCAAAAGGACAGAAATAGTTATTGTCACAGGAGTGAATAAAATAAAATCCTAGCTAAAACTGCTGCGTATCAAAAACACTAGGTAGAAGAGGAATTGACCATCAGATCCAAAGTGCTTGGATGAGTTCTACTAGTGAAATCAAGATACTGACATTTCTGGATTTGGAAGAATCAATACGTTGGGGAATGAGTTCCAATACAGAGTGAAAAAAAATTCAAAACATATAAGAAGAACAATAGAAAAAATCTGAAGTTCATTTTAGGTACTAATTGCCTAGTTGGACGGGTGTGTGTGTGTGTGTGTATGTGATATGTACAAATAATGACATGAATCAATATGCAATCTGTTATTACTAGTCTATTCCTTTTTCAAGTACAGCATTCACCTATTGCTTGTTGACCAGTATCTCACCACCATCATTGGGGTTCAGTAAATGTTTGTCAAAGGACTGAATCGAGGCCTGGGTAAGACAGTCATTGCCATCCTTGATAACCTAGCTTTCTTGTAGGTTGGTTTATATTAAACTTATTGGAAAAGAGATATTTCAGAATCTAATGAAATCTGCAGCTATGTATATATAGCTGTTTGTGCATGATTTCTGGGGATTTCTGGGGATCTCCTGTTGCCTAGAACCCTTCTATAGAAGAACCATTGCTGTTAGCACTAGGGGAGTTTGATATTTTCTGAGTAATTACTCCTAACTGATTAACCCAAAAAACCACTTTCTACCAAATGGAAAAATCACATGGACTAATTATATCTTTGCGGGGGCATTTAAATTTGATATTCTTCTAAGCCATTTTCTCCCTTCTGCCTTGATATAGTGGTTCCTCTGCTACAACTAATAACCAGAATTTCTCACTAAGAAACCAGGCAGTCAGAGAGGTTTTTGTCAATCAGCCCATGATGACTCACAAACTGGACCAATTTTATGACCAGAACCATGACCCAAACCAAAACTTGCCTGATCTGAGGAAGTGGAGAAGCAACATGGGGGGTTTGGGGGTAGGAAAAGAATAAATGAAACGAGATGGGATCGGGAGGGAGACATACCATAAGAGACTCTTAATCTTGCAGAACAAACTGAGGGTTGCTGGGGGAGGGGGTTCGGGAGAGGGTGGTGGGGTTATGGACATTGGGGGGGGTGTGCTGTGGTGAGTGCTGTGAAGTGTGTAAACCTGGCGATTCACAGACTTGTACCCCTGGGGATAAAAATACATTATATGTTTATAAAAAAGAAAAAAAAAACTTGTCTCTCCCTCCAAAATAGTATGAAGACCTCGGACCCCACCCAGCCTATGAAATGTTCTACTGTAAACTTTGTAATCATGTGCTCTTAAATCATTTAAACAACCTCAGAAAAAAAGGAAATCTCCAGCAAAGCCATATAACATTTTCATAGCTTGTGTACATTACAATAAAGACTTGCCTAGGCACACAATATTTCAGTAATTGCAACTACTAAGTAGGATTTACCAGTATTTCTAATTGGCTGGCATGTCACAGGCTCAAGAATATTTTCATAGAACTCTTGGAAGAGCCATAAAAAGAGCAGAATGGAAGCCATGTTAATGCAAAGCTGTTCTTCTCCTTCATTCTGTCCCCCTTCCAGTCACTTCTCATACTGCCTAAATCTTTTTACAAAGAGTAATTTAAGAAATTCTAGGTGCGGAGGTACAAAGCCAACTGCACTCTATTTAAAGAAAGAGAGTCTAAGTACTGTAGTCCACGCATTGGACACCGGGCAGGCTCATAAATCTCCTGCATGTCTAAGGAAGGAAGACTCTGGCACATGATGGATGTGTAACAAGCCTCTTGTGAACATGTGTCTACTCACAGAGCAAGAGGCCCAGAACTATGTGTTACAGCCTTTGATCATGCATTCAACAAGTTTATTGAGCACTATCTGTATGCAAGTCACTTTGTGTAACTTGGATGATTTAGAACATGGAGTTACTAAGAGCTACTTCCTCGATCTATCCCATGTGTAGACAGAAGTAATGACTGTTAATACATTCATGATTTAAAGGAAGCCTGACCTTCTCTACCCAAAACTATCACTTCTCATGGTCTGGTGTGGCTGGATCCATTCCTTTTCTGGCTTCATGTTTGTGTATTAAGAACCCTGTCTTTGGTTAAGGAACCCAAAGCAGGGAAGTTTCAGTCAGTCTTCAACAACAGGAGAAATTCTAACACCTGCATGAGCATCTCCTCTATCTTAGCTCTGTGTTTCCATACATAGATCCTAGGGATGACTCGATAGCCTTATGACATCTTTCATTTTTGCTAAAATTAACAGAGCAACCAAAGAGCTCTCACAGACAAATAACTCACAATCAGTTAAGCAGATTAGCTAATTTTTCCCCACAACCTGCAATCCATGCCAAGATCCTAGAAATATCAGACACAAGCAGCTAATTTTATAGTCTAGGTACAATAAGAATATTTGACTGATTAGAAGAAGCTTAGAGACGAGCGATTATCAGAAATAATGCATAAGCCCCAACAATGGGCAAAAGAGAGGAGCAGGAACTGACAAAATTTGAGAATTCACTCATTCAGCCAATATTTATATAGTACTACTCTATGCCAGGCCCATGCTAAGTGCTAGAGATACATCAGTGAAGTTGACAACCTCACCAGCCTCAAGAGTGAGAGAGACCAAGAAAACACACAAACAATAAAATCAATACTGTAATTATTGCTATGAAAGAAACAAAGAAGATGAAATGATACAAAGATACTTTAGCAGTGATGCAACCAGAAAGTGACCTTGAACATAGAGGTTCTATACCACTCAATACAAAGTGGGACACTACAATGAGAGGAAATAGCATGGACGAAAGGGGAGATAAAGGAGAGGATAAAAGAAAGTGAGAATTGGGGTTACCTGGGTGGCTCAGTCTGTTGAGCATCTGCATTTAGCTCAGGTCATGATCCCAGGGTCCTGACGTAGAGCCTCAAGTCAGGCTCCCTGCTCAGCAGGGAGTCTGCTTCTTCCTCTGCCCCTCCCCCTGCTTGTGCTATCTCTGTCTCTCTGTCTCTCTCAAATGAATAAATGAAATTTAAAAAAAAAAAAAAAGTGGAAATGAGGAAGGAAGGCTATTCAGCCATACTTGATGCCATCTATAACAGACCTTGAACCTCAAGGATACAGCTCCCAGGCACTCCTGGTCAGGGTGCAATGTCCTCAGTGGGCTGGGACCTGTAAGGGTGAATCTCCCAGAACTGATCTGACATCCCAGTAAAGGCTAATGATGAAAATTTGAAGACTTGTATGATGGGAAAGATCAAGGAACAACAAAACTCATACACCGTGGACAGTAAGTTGAAATAAATTCCCAAGTACCTGTATCCAACCTGATGCTTCACGTGCTGAAAAGCGAATGAAGTTATACCAGCCATTACTTCCAACACCTCTCTGCGCAGGACTTTGTTTACCTGACAATTTATACAGCATAACATGATCCTGGATTATATGTTAGCTGTTTAAGGCAGGAAGACACAGTGTGTTTCAATAAAAAAATGCACGAGTTTACAGAGCACCTGAATGGTTCAGTCCCTTAAGCAACTGACTCTTGGTTTTGGCTCAGGTTATGATCTCACGATTCTGAGATGGAACCCCAGATGAGGCTCCCCACTCAACATGGAGTCTATTTGGGATCCACCCTGTCCCTCTCCTCTGCCCTTTCCACCACTCGCACTTTCTCTCTTTCTAAAATAAATAAATACAATCTTAAAAAAAAAATACATCCATCCAAAGAAATACCATAATAAAAAGCATCATGTAGTTATAAAAAGAAACGTAGGAGTGTTATATGTAGCAATCAGTTGTTTTCTTTTTAGTGGACAATACTGAGTTCCTTTCCAGAGCCTCTCTGCTGGGCTGGCGAACCTACTTTCCAGCTACAGTGAATGCTAGCTGCCAACCAATCACAGCTGCACTCTTCCCACAGAAATAACCTTCAGCCAATGAGAGCGTCCACCTCAAGGAGAGATGCGAGGGAGACTATAAATCCTCCAGCGATCTAAGGATGACTGTCTGTAGTCAACATCTGGCTCATTCTGGGGAATAAAATTCAGCCCCCTTTCCTTGAGCACAACAATATGTAGTGTAATTACTATTCAGAAGTTCGTGTGGAAACACTTGACTTCAGGGGAATCCACATTGCTACTCATCTTCTCCTGCCCTCCGCCTTCATTCTCTTACAGGTTTCCCACCTGAAAGCACACATGCAATAACTCACTAAAACAAAAATATCCATCTTGAGATCTGCTTTGAGGTAACCTGAATTAAGAGGCACTTTTTTTCTCTTTTTGCTTTTAAGATCTTCCAAGCCAAAAAATTTATATAAAACCACATCTCACAGAAAGATGAAAAGTAATTGAGAAAGAGAGGAAAATGGCTTGAGTTGTGGACAGCTGGCCTAGAAAATTTTGTCTGCTTTTCCAGAAGAGTTTCAAAACCAACTCAGCTGATTCTTCAAGAATCTGTCTTAATCCTGAAGAATCTATCTTAATCCTTATATCCCCAAATCAGTTAATCTCTCCTAGCTCAAAACTATGACCAAACTGGCAGGATAACACCAGCCCTGGGGGAAAGTAGATCCCTAGGACCTCTCAGAGAGAGAAGAACTAGGGCTTCTAGGATCTGTAAGAGAGCACACAATGGGGACAGATGTGGAAAACAGTCCAAAAAAAGGAAACCAACACAGACCCTCACCCTTGAAACAATACGTATTGAGTATACTTGGATACAAATGGCTAGAGATACAGCATATACTTGTTTCCATCAATTCTGATTTCCATTTCATTGGGAAGTCATCTTCATCCATCCTTGTAGGCCTGCAAGTTATGTTACTGGAGTGGTCATTTCAAATTTTACATAAACATTCATTATATATTCTTGCCCATTGGGAACCTATCACTGAGACAATCATTTCATGCTTAATGACATCACAGTGCCGGGCTGCCTTTAGTTTGCATTAACCTAGTGGAGTTGAGCCACCATATGCATAGTTGATATTTTTGGTGCAAATTTGAAAATTACAAACTACACTGAGAGCGTTCAATGGTCTCCTCCCTTATCTGTGTTTGAAAAACCTATTTTGTGAAAGTCCAAAATACCCTCTCCTAGCCATGTAATGCTGTGGGTCTCTAAACAATTGTGATTGATTTTGTTTGGTCTGGAAAACACAAATTATCCCATAATCATTTTAGCCTGGCAGTCATGCTTACATTGACTTGTTTGTGTTTTAGAGAAGAAAATGCTGTGGCTGTCATGAAAAATGGAAAGGGTTAGAGGCAAATGAAAGATTTCTCTGTGCTGAGGAAAAATGCATCTACTTTAATTTTCTATACCAAATGGGCTTCATTTGATATCAAAGTGAAGTGAATTTGAAAATAGAAAAGGGTACTTCAATTTTCAAGTGAACTGGTCCTTTAGACATCTATTATGAGATTTCAATTCACAACCTTGCTCCGTCCAAAAAAAAAAAAAAGAGAGAGAGAGAGTGAGAGAGAAAGCAAGAGAGAGAGAGAGAAAAGAAAAAAGTAGACGCTAAATTGGATGCCAGTTTTTACCTTTCCATTTTAAAAACACTGTTATATAAAATAACATCACAAAAATTCAGTAATGGGTTTAACACACACACCCATAAAATATTCTCATAGGCTTGAAAATGGGTAAGTGATATGGACATAAATAAATACTGGAAAGAAGGAGAGTAGAGAGGGAAGGAAGGAAAGAGGAAAAGAGACAGTGAAGAAAGTAACGTCTGTGTTTGCAGAGCTGACCCCGTGTCATCTTATATCACAGAAAGGGTAGGGTAATATGGTGGGAAAACAAAGTCTTCTTTGTGCCAGTAACTACTCAAAGACACTATGGAGGTCAGAATCCTTTCCTATCTATTTCCTTAATGGAAAATATGCAGGCAGGACTATTTCTTCTCTGAGGACCTTCCTACCGTTGACCTGCTACGATTCGAAAGCAGTTTCTGCAACAGCAGGCATTTGATAAATGTCCCCATAGTACCAGCTGGAAGGTTGATAAAAGTCAATAGGGTACAAAGTTTCCAGGGAACTGTGCAGAGTTTGAAAAGTAAGAGTCATTGAAATGTTCCAATGAAGAAGAGAAAGGTGTCAAGTCAGCAATTTGGAAATACCCTTTTGGGTAAAATAAGAAACAATTATACTCCATCAGACATTTCTGAGTAGTTCACCTTGACAGTCTTTGCCATTTCAGCTTTGTCTCTCAAGCACACGCCTCCCACGTTGGATCTAATTACTCTTCCCTTTGGATACTCTTACCTCCTCTGACTTGGCTGAAAATGCTTGATTGTAAAGTCTTGTCTACTTTCACAGTGTTGATTTTCATTGTTTGACTCATCTTTTTTTTTCATTTAGGGATAAAGATAGTACGGCCAATTGTGCAATGCTCTAATTAACAATACTTCCCACCAAAATAAAACAATCACAACATGTGCCAAGTTCACTTGGTATACACTGCTGTTGAGATTGTTTCAGGAACTGAATCTGAGTAGGTACCTCCATTTCTACAGTTTCTCGAAATAGCCCTGGAAATTGAGGGAAGTATTAGTTTCTGCGTTATCCTTACTAATAACATGAAAGACAGTAAACTTGTTTGAATTTTATCGATGTCCATATATGCATTCAAATTCATTCAACATTCATTGAGCATTTAATATGTGTAAGGAATTCATCAACATTCTGGAATAGAATGGATATGGAAGATAAAATTAATGGATAGGGTTCAAGTTTTAGTGAGGTTATAATTTTCTACATATTATTTCACAAAGGGAAGTCATATCTGTCATCACTTTTGGTCCTTTCAGCAACCTTAGGTGGTAAGCAGTGCAGGGATACTCTCTTTTCATAGATATTTAAAACACACACAAACACACACACACACACACACACCCCCAACCCAGATGATTATTGACTTTCCGAAGTCACTGCAAATCTGAGGGAAAATCAGCATTAAAATACAAGGCTCTACCAAAAACAGAAAACTTCCTTACACATCAGATTAAAACCATATGCTACCAAACTTGGGGTCAAGGAGACAAGCACATAATAATACCATTAAGGAGAATATAATATTGCATACATGTGGCAGATAAAGTATCTAATTTAATGATTTAGCAAACATTCATTGGGAACATAATATATGCCAGGCCCTCTACTAGACAATGGGAATAAAATGATGAATAAGACATCATGTTTACTGTCAAGAATCTTTTTTAAATTTTTTTAATTTATTTAGTTGACAGAGAGAGAGCACAAGCAAGGGGAGCAGAGGGAGTGAGAGAAGAAGCAGATTCCCTGCCAAGCAGAGAGTCTGGCATGGGGCTCAATCCCAGAACCCTGGGATCATGAGCTGAGCCAAAGACAGATACCTACCTAACTCACTGAGCCACCCAGGTACCCCTATTGTCAATTATAGGCTGTTACCATTATAAAAGTATAAAGAATAAACCACAAATCAGATAACATGACAGAAATTTCATAGCTACATTTCAAAAAAATTGAACACTTATACTTGTAGCCTTACTGAAGGAACCAGTACCAGATTTACCCTCTGGTCATTAAAAAAACAAACAAACAAAAAGAAAACAAAAACAAAATAATAACAACGAAGACAAACAACACACAAAAAAACAAACACAACAAAAAAACCTAGGAAACTGGACAGAATGTATGAAATATATATATATATTTTTTAATATCAGACAACAGATCATATAGGGCTATGGTCCCTGAGACAAAGGAAACAAAGGAGGTGAGCCCTCCAGTTTTCTGCCAGGAGGCACTTTCTACACTGAGGCCCAAAGATGCAGAACAAAGGCTCATTGGCAGTCATGCTGATTGAAAAAACATGTCAGAGTTTAGGGACGTGGATCCAGCTGACAATTGTGAGGCAAAATACTGGAAGATAGATATGTATATAGGATAAGAATTCCAAAAGTGATCAAAATCCCAGAGGGTTTATCTTGAATCTTTGACTAAATACCAAGCTGCACCCAAACTGAAGCTCCACAACTCTGGGGATAGTGCAGTAAACTAAACAACTCCCAGAGAATGACAGATTCCATGCACTCTCTATCAAAATTCCAATGGCTTTTTTTTTTTTTTGCAGAAATATAAAAGCCAATCTTAAATTCATATGGCATTGGAAAGGGCCCTGAATAATCAAAACAATCTTGACAAAGAAGAACAAAGCTGGAGGACTCACAAGTTCTGATTTCACATGTCTCGTCAAAGCTAGAGTAAACAAAACCTTGTGCAAATGGTATAAAAGTAGACCTACAGACCAAAGGATACCACTTAAGATAGAATAGAATGAAAGATCTAGAAATAAACCCCTAAGTATATGGACAATTGATTTTGACCAGCATGTCAAGTCCATTCAGCGGGGAAAGAATGGTCTCTTCAACGGATATTTCTGGGACAACTAGATTTCCACTTTCAACAGTTTGGTCTCCACCTCACATCAAACACGAAAATGAACTCAAAATAATCAATGACTTAAATATAAGATCTAAACCATAAAATTCTTAGAAGAAAACATTGGAATAAGTCTTCCCAAACTGGGGTTTGGCAAGGGATTCCTAGCTATGACAGCAAAACAGGAACAACAAAAGAAAAAAAAAAATAGATACATTTTATTTCATCAAAATGAAAAACTTTTTTCCACCAAAGGATATTACCAAAAAAGTGTAAAGACAATGCATACAAGAGGCAAAAATATTTATTCCATTCTAGTTATCCTCTCTTTTTATGTATTTATAACATCTTTTAAAGTCCTTATCAGCTAGTTTCATTATTGCAGTCATTCCTGGGTTTGCTTCCATTGATCAGATTTTTTTCCTGATCGTGGGTCATGTTTTCTTATTTCTTTTGCATATCTCAAATTTGTTGATTGGATGTGGAATATTGTAAGTATTACAATGTCTACTTTTCTGCATTTTGTTATATTCCTACATATGTCAATTTTACTCTGGCAAGCAATTAAGTTATCAGTGTAATCCTTTCATAACTTGCTTTTAAAATTTGTTAGGTAAGATCTAGGTGACTTTGGTTTATGACTTATTTAACCCTACTTAAAAAAGGCATAACTTTTGGGGTCCCCACTGAGTGTCCTGGGTCTTCATTGAACTCTCCCTATTCTGGCTAATCAGAATTATTATTTTTTTTTTCCTAGTGTAAAGAATTTAAAAGAACCTTGCACAGTTTGCAATATTATCCCTATCTTTAAATGAAAGATGAGTCAAAACAATGAAAATAAACATCTCTGACTTCAATTATTTGGATCTTCTCTCTTTTCTTTGTCAGTCTAGCTAAAAGCTGGACAATTTTGTTGGTGTTTTAAAAGAATGACCTTCTTGTCATTCTTTTGTATTGATTTTCTCTATTGTTTTTCTATTCCATATTTTATTTACCTCCACTCTAATCCTTTTTTTTATGGTTTTTCTTCTACTAGGTTTAGGTCTATCTTGCTTTCTTTTCCTACTTCCACAAGAGGGAAAGTAGGCCATTGATTTGAGAGCTTTCTCCTTTGGAGAAGAATTCCAATTTCTGATTCGGAGAGGAATTCTGATTGAAGACATTCTACTATGAATTCATTGATTTATCTGTTCAGTCAATCATAATTCCTAGCATAGGTAGAAAATGGATAAATTAAATGATAAATTAAATTTTTAAATGTTTTTAAAGCAGAAATCCTCAAATACATCCAGGAAATGTAGAGAAGATGAATGGGCATTCTACTCCCGTTTTATGTAGTGTCTCTCCTAGGTTTCATAATTTAATGTAATAAAACTTGAAATTACAAAATATCATTTCAGAAATATTCTCCCTATAAAAACGCAAAAGCAAAATAACATGTAACATGGCACTCCAAACTGTGAATTAAATATCCTCCAACATTCAAAGATACCAATTTATTTAGAAATAAAGAATAAATGAAACAAGATGGGATTGGGAGGGAGACAAACCATAAATGACTCTTAATCTCACAAAACAAACTGGGGGTTGCTGGGGGGAGGTGGGATTGGGAGAGGGGGAGCGGGCTATGGACATTGGGGAGGGGAGGCGAACCATAAGAGACTATGGACTCTGAAAAACAACCTGAGGGTTTTGAAGGGTCAGGGGTGGGAGGTTGGGGGAACAGGTGGTGGGTAATGGGGAGGGCACGTTTTGCATGGAGCACTGGGTGTTGTGCAAAAAGAATGAATACTGTTACGCTGAAAAAATAAATAAAATGGAAGAAATTAAAAAATAAAAAAAAAAAGAAAACTATAATCAGAAATTCAAAAACTGGGCACCTGGGTGACTCAGTGGGTTAAAGCCTCTGCCTTTGGCTCAGATCATGATCCCAGGGTCCTGGGATGGAGCCTCACATAGGGCTCTCTGCTCAGCACGGAGCCTGCTTCCTCCTCTCTCTCTCTCTGCCTGCCTCTGCCTACTTGTGATCTCTGTCAAATAAAGAAAATCTTTAAAAAAAAAGGAAAGAAAGAAAGAAATTCAAAAACAAAAAAATGAAAACGGATAGATATGCAAAAAGAGCAAATTTAATGAGATTTATTTAACCCAGGAAGGAAACTGAGAAAAAGACAAAATCATATGACAACGAATAAATTATAATAAAGCTGAATTAGAATTTGATCAAATGCATTAAAGAAATGTAAAACACATACAGGAAAGAAAATAAAAATAAGAAAGAAATATGAAGGATCTCCAAAAAATTATTAAAATGGAAGACAAGCCAAAAGGTCCAACATGCATATAATTATGGTTCCTAAAAACATGTGCAGGAGCAAAACAACAGGAAAAAAAAATTCAAGAAGACATTATAGAAATCTGAGAAAATGTAAATCTATACATTGAAATGTCCCACCATCTACCTGTCAACACTGAACTAAAAAGATTAATTCTTTGGGTTTCAAGTCAAATAAAATAATTCTCAGGGCCACCGGACCAAAAAATAATAATAAGTTCTAATTACTCATAAGAGTAAGAGAAATAGGTTATTGTTCACTTTACAAGAGTAATAACAGAGCATAATTTTCAATAAGCTGAAAGACAAAGCAGAAGACAAGGATTTTATATCCAGCCAGTTTTTCAAATATCAAGACTACAAAAGAAAAAACAAACAGAAACCAGTTTGAATTACTGCAAGACCTCACATTTCTGAGGAATCTGTAATGGATGGACTTCAGTTATCCCCAAGATAACTGGGGAAATTAAAGGAAACAAGTTGAAATGGAGAACTCAAAGTACATGATTTTCAATGTAAGACTAAAACAAAGGGGCACCCAGCTGGCTCAGTCCATGCAGGCTGGAACTCTTGATCTTGGGGTTGTGAGTCCAAGCACAACATTGGGCATGGAGATTACTTTAAAATAAAATCTTCAAAAAAAAGAAAGAAAGAAAGACTAAAACAAAGATGAAAACATGAAGGGGAAAGGTTAATATGTAAAGGCTGCATCCTAAGAAACAGAATGTAAGTGAAAAATGGGAAGAAAGAAAAGTTGAGATGGGGACAAAGAATAACACTTAAAATTGACACACTACAGAGTAAAATATCAAGTAAGAAAAAAGGAAATTGAGGACATCATTAGAGATATAAAAATGCATATTAGAACAAAAATGCAAACTTCCAAATCAAAGTTCTAGAAAACAAAAGAAGATCCACCAAATGAAGAAAGAAATTAAATGATTAAATTTAATGCAATTATCACATTAATTATAAAATAAATGTTGGCACCAAACATCTCATGATATCAGTATGACTACACTCAACCAACCTATTTTGAAAAATGATTTTCGTATTGACTTGCAAAAGAAAATCTGTTTGTCTGCTATTTACGATAAACACACCTTAAGCAGTGGTTTAGCAGGACCCCTCCAACCATGGAGAAAGTGATGACTCATGGTAGCTGAGGCTGAAATGCCAAAATTATGTGGCAGATGCTGGACCAAAGGGGATAAAACCCTCAGGAAGTCAGGCATGCTGAGATGCATATATTATGTGTGGCTGGGAGGCCCACCAGATGATTATGTTCTTGGGAAGGACCAAATACTTTCATTTATCAAAGGCCATAATTATTTCGCTGGTAAGAAATTTGTGCTACCCTAGGGATCTGAAGAATGATGAGTAGGTACCCATTATATCTACATTTATTTCAAAAGTCTGGCCCCTGAGAAACCAGACATATCCTGGTGGATGATAGTAAATGATCACACACTCAGGCAAGGAATGTGCCCAATTACAGAATCCCAGTACCAATGTAAGATCTTTGTAATAGATGATTAATACAGCCTGAGACACATAGCCTGCAGTCATTATCTGATAAATGTGTTCTTTTCTATCTTGATCAAAAAAAAGAATCATAAACAGCTTGTTTCCATAGAATGAACAATAATATATATTTATAGTTTCCTCTACAGCTAGATTAACTATCTTACTTATAATATAGTCCAACAGCAGATGTCCCACCAAATATCACATTGATCTGTTGCACGGATGGCTTTATGCTGATCAGTTCAGATAAAACAAGGTTGCCTGAATCCCATAGGTCTTTGTGAAACACATGAGCTCCAGAGAGTGGGAGATAAGCCCTATGAAGATTCAGAGGCCTAGTGGGAGTCCTTGGGTTCTGGGGTCAATACAGTCTATACCTACTAATACTGCTCTGGTCCTTAGATGGGGCGATGCAAAATTTTTCGGCTTAATTGGGACCTAAGGAAGGAAAGGTCTCTGGAGATGGTCCGAGCTAAGATGTGAACAGTCCCTTGGCATCGGACATATGGCAGAGCTGACCATACAGTGATGGATTTATCAGTGATGGGAAAGTATGTTATTTATGGTTTGGGCAAGCCTCAGCAAAAGAATTATAATAACTCCGACATTCCGAAGCAAAGCCATAACATTTAGAGGCTTTAGCAGAAAGTTAAAAACCTTTTAAAAAACCATATTAGTGCCATCCTAATATTATGGGCCTCTTAAGGGCTCTCATAGAGACAAAATTCCTGACCATAGTTCCTATAGCAGTATTTCCTGGTGATGCCAAATGGCTGCTTGATGAAAAGTTGGCCGCCCAGGGCCCTCTTCATTCTGAAAGGGACATCAGTTTTCCCCCATGGATATTGGTACCTATTCTGGGTACAGTTTTGCTTTACTTCCCACATAGTGTCAGCACCACCGTTTTCCAGAGCTGTGGAATGTTTTACCTACTAGCATGCAACCCCACAGGCCACTCCCCAGCAAAGGCATAGTGTAACAATGAAACCATAATTACAGGGCCTCCTGGTCATTGGGCAGTCACACCACCCAAAAGCTGGTAAAGCACTGGATGGCCTACTGAAGGCATAGCTGAAATGCTCCATGGCTCAGAGGTACCATATGCACAGATAGTGCCCTCCTCCAGATCTGCAGTGTAGGCACAGATTCAAAGATCTCAGTATGGCTCGGTCCTTAGTAGAAAGAGGGCAAGGAGTCCAAAAACCAAGAATGGGAGCAGGAATCACCCTACTCACCATTATTTTCATTATTCTGCTGGGAGATTACATGCTTCTTGTTCCCACAGCTCTAGATTCCTCATTTAGAAGCTCTGGTACTCAAAAGAGACACACTTCCCGTAAGGACAAAACAAGAGTACCAGGGAACTGTAAGTTATAGCTGCTGGCTGGGCACTTGAAACTCCTTGTATCTAGGAGCTAGAGGCAAGAAGAGGAATAACTATCTTAGCAAGAATGACAGTAACTGACCTGGATTATCAGGAAGAGGGAGGGTTGCTGATATATTCTAAAGGCCAGGAAGAAAATAGGTAAAATCTAAGTGATCTACTTGGGCAACTCTTGGTACTGCTTTGCCCAGTTGTGACTGTAAATGAATCTGTGTAGTACCCATGATCTGATATTGAAGCTCATGGGCCTCAGTCTATTGAGGACAGGGGCTTAGACTTCTCATGTGGGAGGTCATGAGTCACAATAACAGTAAAACACAGAAGTCAGCAGAGGTGGTAGCTGAGGGTGAGGAGAATTCTAGAATGGATTGTAGAGAAAGGAGGCAGTAACTATTTATTATAGCTGTGAAATTCTCATAAGGCACAGAATTTCACTGGTGTCCTACAAAAGCTGCTTTCTGAAAGTATATGTAGACAGTCAATTTAATTGTCCAAGGTATGGAACATAGTGGAAAAAAAACATGTGCCTCCCAGATTCTCCTTCAAGGAAAGATGGATTGCCAGGAGCAGGGGGTGGAGTGTGGAGTCTCTGGTTTTAGTTCCTTCAGAGACCCATAGAGCTACCTCATCCAACATGACAGACTTCCCCGGGGAGCCCACGTCTGCTACCTGAGCAGGATGGAATGTGAAGGCCCCGCCATTATTGCTTGTCACAGGGTAGCTTTGACAGGCAAAACAAACTCTGTCTCGGCTTCTTGGAAAAATCAGACCTGTAACATTTGGATATTTCCAAAAGCAAAGAAAAAAATATTCCTTAATAAATATCTTCCTGCTCGAACACCTATGCTCATAGAACAAGCCTGAAACAGGCCCTTAATGTTGGTTAGAGCCCACTGGAATTTTTGGAGTATGACACTTCTGTGTGAGGAAAAATGTTATGAATTCAATTAATGGCATTCTGTGACATATATAAGTCTTTATTTTAATGAGTTGAATTATAATGGAGTTGATTTTCATTTTTACACTCCAGGGTGATTTCAAAATTGATCCAATCATCTTTCTCAAATAACCTCTTCTCCTAGCTACTCAATTACATATTGTTTGTTTTCTTTGTTTCCCTATGATATACAGCTTGCATTACAAGAATAAGAAATAATGTCCTTCCCACACAGAAGGAATTCTTAAGCAGAATTTTCTGCTACCAACAGGTTAGAGAGGGCCCTTCCTCAGAAAGTCAGCCTGAGGGCACCAATCCTTGCCAATAATTTCAGACAAGAGTTCTGAACTAGATCTAAGGAGCCCTAAGTTCTTGTTCTGGCTATATATGATCTCCAATTAATTTAATCTTCCTGACCTGAAGGAGCCTTCACTTTTCCATGGAGATCGTATTATCTCCCTATGTCACCATACTATTATTGTAGGATCTGAAAAATACTCATGAGAAAGTGCATTGGAAAGTTAATAATGATTCCTTACATTATGGAGCAATTTTGTTACCTTAGATGTACCCTTGAAACTGTCTGAAATATTAAGCCCATTCTCTAAAGTTAAGTAAAATAATATTTTGAGGGAATTCTATTTTAAGCAATAGAGGGATTGTTACAGCTGGAAGTGGGGAATAATTAAAGACCAAAAAAATGGTGCTGTGTAAGAGTGCAAAGACTATCACAGGCATTAGCTCACATCCACGTCAAAATATTTGGGATTATTTAAATAGGGCTAAATAGGGGCGCCTGGGTGGCTCAGTGGGTTAAGCCGCTGCCTTCGGCTCAGGTCATGATCTCGGGGTCCTGGGATCGAGTCCCACATCGGGCTCTCTGCTCAGCAGGGAGCCTGCTTCCCTCTCTCTCTCTGCCTGCCTCTCTGCCTACTTGTGATCTGTGTCTGTCAAATAAATAAATAAAATCTTTAAAAAAAGAAAAAAGATATATATAGGGCTAAATAAAAGAATAATGGTGAGGCGAACCATAAAAGACTATGGACTCTGAAAAACAACCTGAGGGTTTTGAAGGGTCAGGGGTGGGAGGTTGGGGGAACAGGTGGTGGGTGATGGGGAGGGCACGTTTTGCATGGAGCACTGGGTGTTGTGCAAAAAGAATGAATACTGTTACGCTGAAAAAAAAAATAAATATTATTAGTATATTAAAAAAAAAAAAAGAATAATGGTGATAATTAAAGCTCTGTCCAAATAAAACAGTATCCAAGAAGTCACTACTTAATAAATCCAAAGGTAGCTTGACTTGTTCTGTGACACTACAGTGGAAAAGGAAATAAATACGTCAACAAAGCCTGAAAAGACAGAGGAACCATTAGGTATAAATTACACAGGATCACTCCAAACAAATTATATTCAACAAACTTTATAGCTATGCAATTATCATTTGCAACATAATGAAAATGCATTGTGAACTGTATATTGGGATCTTACTGAAGTATTTGATTGCCACGGCTCATAAAATTTTACTGGGAAAAAATTAGGAAAATTAGTTTTATATGATCAGAGGAATGGGGCCTGAAACCTTGGAAGGAAATAAAGGAAGCCAGAGAGGAGGAAAAACTGGGTGGTGCTCAGTGGCTCTCAGTGGCTGATCTAGGGAGCAGCTGCAGAAACTCTCCAGGGCCTGTGTGAGTAGGTGGGAGATACATACACACAGAGGCCCAGAACCTGTCTCGGGTCTACTAATGGAGACTCTCAGGAGTGGAACTGGAGAATCTACATTTTTAACAAGATGATTCAGGCGATACGGTTGCGCATTCATGTTTGTGACTCAGTGACACTGCCAGGTTATTTGCGAAGGAGATAGCCTAAGCCTCCCCAGTAAGTCAAAAGGCAGAGATCATTTAAAACGCTTATGCAAGTGTGCTATCGGGAAGGAAGGGATTGCATACCAGCAGGACTAAAGCCGTTAACACAGGTCCGTGCTGCCAAACCTCATCCGTGAACGCTGGGCCCCGCTCAACCCTCCGCCTGCCAATGAACGCATTCCAGCACCTGAGCCTTCGGCTGTGCGGCTTTTGTCCTGGAATGCATCCTCCTTAGGATTATTGTATCAGAGCTCTTATTCTAGTCCAATAATTCTCAATGATCGTCCTAGGGAAGATAATAAGTGCAACAGAAATAAAAATGTTTGGCGGTTAAATAAAAGTGAGACCCAGTTAACAGAATCAAATGGGCTTTATTGCAGGACTTCTTGGAACCTTCCATATGTAAAAGTCCTCTGTGGAGCTCCAAGTATAAGCTCTAGGCTGCAGTGTTTCCGAAACATACAAAGGTCATGGAGCCCTTCTAAATTCCACGAAACACCAACGATTGGGTCTACTCTCCTGTGGAGCACACTTTTGGAATCACGGTTCCATGTGAACACAAAATCCCTGGTCCCATTGTGTGTAACTCAAGCAGTGAACTCGGGAGACCTGACACTGTACATGGGTCTAATTTTTCCCCCAGCTTCCCGTTATCCAAGACTTCTTCTTTAAAAAAGGGGGGTTTCCCTCACTTTGTCAGTCTCAAAGGGAGGCAAGATCTGGATTCACAAATGCCCTGTACCTGCTTAATGTTCCATTCGGTTAATCCTTTGCTGCCCTCCTGGCCGGTAGATGGTGATCACGTGTTCCCGGCTCAGCCAATTGGATAGATCCATCTTGGGCTTTTGTGTCTTGAGTCACTGGGTCATACCTACTGAGGTAAGAATGGATCTGGTCTGAAAGTACATCTGCAGAAATTACATGAAATATGTCCCAAAATTTTAGAAATTAAAAAATGAAAGAGATTGAGAGACTTGGAGGATATAAAATTCAATATGCTTCTAATCTGTTGCAGTGAAAGAGAATCTTGACCGTGCAGGAACACTGGTCAAAGAACTCACGGCAGAAGTGCTTCTGTAGCTAGTAAGAAGCAGGAGTATTTTGATCCAGAAGCACATTGAATCCCAAGCAGTATAAATAAATCCAAGATGTGCCACATGAATCAGATAGTGTTAAAGCCTGGTACAACCGTATTACTAAGAATTTTGAATTCCTTAGGTTTACATTGCCCTGTAGCATATTCAGAGAATTTTCTCTATATATTTACCTGCTGAACTCCTCTATGGAGAAAGCCATTGTCATTCACTTAGGAATATTTAAGAATTCATTTAGGAATACTCAGAAGTGATATGGTAAGGCCAAAAGAAAATGAATCCATACTCAGAAGACCCAGGTGAAAACTCGCCTCTACCACTTGCCAGCTACTTGCTATTACTCTCTATGTAAGAAAGAAGCATTGTCCAAAGGAGAGAGATGGAGATTTTTGTCCCAATTCTATCTATAATTTAGAATTTCATGACTAGAAAATCAATTCGTTATTCTAGACCATTCCATGCCAATTTTCTATGCCATTTATCTTTTCTGGGGAAAAAAGGCATTTAAATTACTTTACCTATTGTTCACAATGTTAAAAAGCAAAACAATATTGAAGATAAATGTGAATGTGTACCACACAAATGCAACCTATTATTTAAGATTGTTTTTTAGTTGACTACTATATTCTTGTTGGTTATCTCCCATAGAGACAGAGCCTTCTACATTTGCTGCTGTTTCACAAGTAGAATGCACATTGTACTGGATAAAGTTTCAGGCTACTTCTGGGACATACTTCACCACTTACTAGAAAAATGTCTTGAGTCAAGTAAGAGAAACTCAGGATTCGAAGGGATAATAAAGGTTCTATTGGGGGCTCGCTAAGTTTTTAGTAGTAAACACCCTAATCTTCCCTACCACAGCCCTGTGTGGTTAAACTTATGATTAAATATACCTCACAATAAGAAACTCCCTATTAACTAAGGAAGTCAATTCTGAGTGCCAAAAAATTATGCCTTATTAAGGCATACTCAACCTATGGAAGAATTATTTTCCTTAAAAAGAATAATGGAGGGATAATAATGGCAACTACTTCTCGATTACCTACTGTATGGCAAGCATGGACGTTGGCACTTTATATAGTTAAAGTCTAATTATCACAAAACCCTGCAAGATAAGTATAACTATCCTCCTTTGACATATGAGGAAATGTGAGATCCAGATTTAAGTGGTTTGCCTTAGGCTACACACTAGTCATTAGTAAAATCTAACTCTTGTGTCCAGTCTGCCAAGGTTGCTGTAAAATTTAGAAATATATACATATACACATATATATATATGAAAAAGAGAATCATTAAATGAAAAAAAAATTAAGTATAAGCTGCTCTTATAATTACTGGAAATGCCCACATGGTAGGACTAGTGTCCAGTTTCATAAAGGCTAGCACAATTCTTGACATGGCTAAGGTCTTCCTTCAATAACAGTTCATTTAATTGAGTCTTTTGAATTACAGAACAGTGCACCGTTAAGTATATATAATAATGCTGATACCCACCACACCTTCATTCTGGTAAAGAGACTCATAAACAAGAAAGGCAAGGTTTTCATAAGAACCAAACATTTTAGCCACATCTAAAAAATGAGGAAGAAATGTCAGAATGATTCTGATGATGGTAATTTGGGTTATAATATTTTTGAAGATATATGTTATATTTTCTATTTTGATTCAACATTATTAAGAATTTAAGGAAAAGTCTGGGAAAATTCTTACCTTACCCAGAGCTATGGAAGGCCATCATAATTTCTGATGTTATAAAAATACAAAAAAGTGTCAAGAAGACAGCTTTTAAGAATTTCAACTTCAAAAATACCTTTAATCATCATGTTCCCTTTCCATTCTAGGATTGACTTAATGACTGTTGTGACAAAATTATGAAATTATAAGCACTGGAGTCATAAAATTTTAAGTTCCTCAGAGAAAACATCAGGAAGGGAATTAAAAAAAAAAAAAAGAGTACTCACTCTGCATTTCCTCTCCCTGGGATTCCACACACACCTCCAAACGTGAAGGGGGATTGAGGGCTTCCCGAAGCCAGTGGGTACACTCCTGTGGTACTCTCAGGCTACTCAGCCTCCTCTCCTCCACTCCTACCCAGACACTGTCCTTGGGACCCTGACTGATCTTTCATCTCCCTCCACTGCTTTGTCCATAAATTTCCTGATTCCCACACACCCAATTCGGTCTTCCTTAGCTGAAATATTTGTTGAAGGTCTGCTATTCTCCAGGTTCTTTGTTAGATCCTGGAGAAAACTAATGGTTAACAAAACATCTGAGGTCCTGACCCTCATGGAGTCCAAAGTCTTGTCGGAAATGATCACCTCGATAAAGGAAATGTTAGAACTTGAATAAGTGCTTTAGGTGAGAGGTCATGGTGCTTGAAGTACCTACAGGGGGAATTGATCAGTCAGGATCAGGAAAAGTTACCCTGGAGACAATGGTGGAATCAAAGCAAAGTTAGGAATTTAGTGAAAAGAAATCCTACATCTATATGACTGAAAAGAATACTAGAAAAATATATTTAAACTCTTGTTCATTTTTCCCTAATTATGTGCTTTACCAATGTATGTTTCCTATTGCTGTTTCCTATTCGTATTTCTGTATGTTAAATTGCCATCAATTTAATGGCTTATGAAAACACATACTTATTCCCTTACAATTCTAGAGGCTAGATAGCTTATCACAAGAACTCCCAGTACCTACAGAAATAGCAGGCTTCTCTTTCTTTCTTTCTTTCTTTCTTTTTTAAAGGAGTGGGGAAGAAACTCTAAACTCTTTATGGTTTGTTTAGATCTCGTAGTTCTCCACCCTGGCTGCACATCATTATCACTGGGGAGTCCTTTAAAAGAGAATTATGTATTAGCCACACACCATGAATTAAATCAGAATGACTGGAGGTGGGCTCAGGTATCTAGACTTTTTAGAATTCCTCAGCTGATTGTAATATGCAGCCACTTTGGGGAACTACTGAGATAGTCTACAGGTAATGAAGTCACTTGGCAGATAAAAGGATTGAAAGAAGGGCTCCCTTGGGGTGGTGAAAAGACAAAGAAACTAAATTCAATGATCTAACATCAGGAATAGCTGGGGTTCAATCCTAAGATATGGATCTTGTCCACCACTTTCACTGTGCCCACCACCATGTAGGATAGAGACATGTACAGCACTACTTGCTTATAATCGTATGTCCTAGTGAGTAAGTGTGGTAGGCTCAGTATGTCCCCCAAAGATTTCTAAGCCTCAGTCTCAAACCCTATAAATTGTATTACCTTGCATATCAAAGGATTTTTGCATGTGTGATTAAGTTAACAATCCTGAAAACCAGAAATTACTAACAGTACTTACTACCCCAGGCAGAGATAATTCTCATGTCAGTTTCATCTTTCCACTGTCCCTGCCTTTTCTCCCTGCTGCAGAGGGAACTGGAAACCCAAATGACAGGGAAACGTCAAGAAGCAAAAACATGACTGAGTCTTGAAATATAAACGGGAGTGGTCGGGGGGGAAAGGGAGAGTATAATTTAGGAAGGCTTAAGGGGGAAATAGAATTAGATTGAAAATAAAAGGGGGGGGTCACCAGGGTGGCTCAGTTGGTTAAGTAACTGACACTTGATTTCAGCTAAGGGCGTGATCTCAGGGATGTGAGTTAGAGCCCTATGGTGGGGCTGGGCCCTGGGCGTGGGGTCTGCTTAAGATTCTCTCCCTCTCCCTGTGCCCCTCTTCCCACTCTTTGCATGTGTTCTTGTGCTCCTTCTGACTCTCTTTCTATCCCTCAGAAAGAAAGAAAGAAAGAGAGAGAAAAGAAAGAAAATGAAGGCTCTGTGGACAGCAAAAAGACTAAATAAAGGAGAAGGATAAAATGAATATATACTGGACAAAGGATAAGTTTAGTTGAAGAAAACTTAGAATAATAAGGCTTAGAAAGTTACTGAAAAACACTTTGATTTAAAGTTTTAATGAGTTTAGATGTGTTTTACTAGAGATGTTTCAGATTACTGAGAGTGAGAAATAGCATATCCAGAAGAATACAATTCCCAAACCATCTCCCGATCAGCACAAGCCACTGTCCCATATAGATACAAATGCACCTATTCTTTCTCAAAAGAGAAACAACCTGGATTCATGCACACATATGTGTACATATTCCACAGGGAATAGGATGAGCCTTCTCCAAACCCATATTCTCCATGTAATCTCCAGGTTTCTTCAATTTCAGTCTGCTCAATTCCAATATACCTTATGACAATCATGGGACAAATGTCTTTGGGATAAATGCTAAATTTAACCATTCCCCAGAACCAGTGACTGATGATGAAGAAGGAATATGGTCCCAAGTAAACACCTTTCCTTCAGTGCATCTGTGGGAAACCAGTGTGCCAACAATTGCAACAGGCTGGAAATTTCTGGGACGGGATTTTATACCTGTGCACTCTAGTATTGGTCCTAGTCTATACAATTAGAATGAAGCCTCCTTGAAGGCATATTTGACTCTCTTATAGACTCTAGATTTAGTGTTTATTGAGTGCACAGACAGGGAAAAAATGGTTTAATTATTAAAGTTAGTGCAACTTGTCCTTAAGAGGACCAACTGTTCATTTTTTCTAAATAAGATTATTATAGAGAACAGTGAGGTCTTTCTGTAAACTTTAATAATTAGATTCTACTCACTTATGCAAAAAAAAGCAAATTCAAATATATCAAAATGTTTTTCACTAAAAAGTGATTTAAAGGGGGATTCTACTTACACATTTTACCCATGAAATTCAATGTGCTTTCTCCTTATTCTCTCAAAACAAACTCTGGACTTTTATCAATAGAAAATCCTGAGATATTTGTGGAAAATGCAGATTCCTGGACTCACACTGCTATATATACTCCACTCCATACCCACTGCCGAACCAGATTCCCTGAGGACCTGCAGAGCAGGATCACACATTTTACAAACACAGTAAGTGATTCTGTTGTACAATAAAGTGTGAGAACCACTGCCAAACATTCTATTTAATTCAAGTTTGCCCATATTTGTCTAACCAAATGTTAACTTTATTCCACTCTGAATGGGAACAAGATGGTCTCTCTTGCCTGAAGAACTGGAAATTATATAATAAATAGAGGATAACATCCTGTTTTATGTTTTGTCTTTGTTTTTAACTTGAAGGTCCAGTATTTATATCTACAATATTATTCCTAAGTAAGAGTTGGAAGTGACTAATTGGCCTGGTAATGGAAGTTAAGCTTATTAAATCACCTAAAAACCCTAGGGTTATGATAACTATTTTATCATTTATAAATTCTCAAAATAACCCTATGCTATACACAGTATTACTTGTTTCTTACAAATGAGAAAACTGGTGTTCATATAATTTAAGTGCATGCTTATATCATATCATACATTTGTAAGTGGAATAATTATTCAAACTCAATTTCAATGTCTTATACATTTTCTGGTTTTTTGTTTGTTGGTTTGTTTTTTATCCAGGGGTTCAGGCTGTCTTCTGAGATCAGTTTCAGAAGAAAGAAAAGAAAGAAGGAAAAGAGAAAGAGGGGGAGTAGGAAAGATGGAAAAAGAAAAGAGAGGAAAAAACATGAATACTTCCACAGAATCTTTGTTAAGAACCAGAATACAGAGCAATTCAAACTTTCAGCAGCAGAATATTCTTCTCTTGATGCCCACCTCATTTCTAGAGATGATTTTACTTGCTCATTACAGTCACAAATGTCCATTCTAAATTTGGAAATTCTTGTCAGTTAGAATAAAAGCTCTCCTGAAACAATAGGTTCCAAAAGACAAGCAGAGCCTTTTAAAACTGTGAACCAAATGACCCAAGATTTTCTTAAGTAATTACCTTAACCACTGGTGTGTTGGGCTTGACTCTTGAATTTCAATGTGATGGGTTAGATTTTTCCTTTTAGTGTGTGTGTTTTCCTGAAAAAGAGGAATAAAGAAAAGTTACCCAGGATGTAGTGTTAATGGAAAAAAAAAAAAGTCTGTAACAGTGCAGATAAATGTCAAAGTGTATGCTCTTGTCTGCAAAGTAAAGCCCACACATGAATCAATAGAGAAGAAATGTTTTGGGATGGGGAGGGAACAAATTAAATTTAAAAATAGGTTAAGTTCTCTTTGTTTTTTGACTATTTCTTTAGCTGTGCAGAAGCTTTTGATCTTGATGAAGTCCCAAAAGTTCATTTTTGCTTTTGTTTCCTTTGCCTTTGGAGACATATCTTGAAAGAAGTTGCTGTGGCTGATGTCGAAGAGGTTACTGCCCATGTTCTCCTCTAGGATTTTGATAGATTCCTGTCTCACGTTAAGATCTTTTATCCATTTCGAGTTTACCTTTGTGTGTGGTGTAAGAGAATGGTCGAGTTTCATTCTTCTACACATAGCTGTCCAATACTCCTAGCACCATTTATTGAAGTGACTGTCTTTTTTCCACTGGATATTTTTTTCCTGCCTTGTCAAAGATTATTTGACCATAGAGTTGAGGGTCCATATCTGGGCTCTCTACTCTGTTTCACTGGGATATGTGTCTGCTTTTGTACCAGTACCATGCTGTGATCACAGCTTTGTAGTAAATCTTGAAATCAGGCAATGTAATGCCCCCAGTTTTGTCTTTCTTTTTCAACATTTCCATAGCAATTCAGGGTCTCTTCTGGTTCCACACAAATTTTAGAATTGTTTGTTCCAGCTCTTTGAAAAATGTCAGTGGAATTTTGATCAGAATGGCATTGAGAGTATACATGGCTCTAGGCAGTATGGACAGTTTAACAATGTTTATTCTTCCAATCCATGAGCATGGAATGGTCTTCCACCTTGTTGTGTCTTCTTCAATTTCTTTCGTGAGTGTTCTGTAGTTCCTTGAGTACAGATCCTTCACCTCTCTGGTTGGGTTTATTCCCAGGTATCTTATGATTCTTGGTGCTATAATAAATGGAATCAATTTTCTAATTTCCCTTTCTGTATTTTCATTGTTAGTGTATAAGAAAGCAACTGATTTCTGTACATTGATTTTGTATCCTGCCACATTACTGAATTGCTGAATGAGTTCTAGTAGTTTAAGGGTAGAGTCCTTTGGATTTTCCATATAAAGTATCATGTCATCTGCGAAGAGAGAGAGTTTGACTTCTCCTTTGCCAATTTGAATACATTTTATTTCTTTTTGTTGTCTGATTGCTGTTACTAAGAATTCTAGTACTCTGTTGAGCAACAGTGGTGAGAGTGGACATCCTTGTTGTGTTCCTGATCTCAAAGGTACAGCTGTCAGCTTTTCCCCATTGAGGATGATATTTGCTGTGGGTTTTTCATAGATAGATATTATGAAGTTGAAGAATGTTCTCTCTATCCCTATACTTTGAATCATTTTAATCAGGAATGGATGCTGTATCTTGTCAAATGCTCTATCTGCATCAATTGAGAGGACCACGTGGTTCTTCTTTCTTCTCTTATTGATTTGCTCTATCACACTGATTGATTTGTGAATGTTAAACTCCCCTTGTACCCCATGGATAAATCCCACCTGCCCATGGTGGATCATCTTTTTAATGTACTATTGGATCCTATTAGCTAGGATCTTGTTGAGAATCTTGGCATCCATATTCATCAGGGATATTGGTCTGAAATTCTCCTTTCTGATGGGGTTTTTGGCTGATTTGGGGATCAGGGTAATGCTGGCTTCATAAAAAGAGTCTGGAAGTTTTCCTTCTGTTTATATTTTTTGAAACAGCTTCAGGAGAATGAGTATTACTTCTTCTTTGAACGTTTGGTAGAATTTTCCAGGGAATCTGTCAGATCCTGGGCTGTTGTGTTTTGGGAGGTTATTAATCACTGCTTCAATCTCATTACTGGATATTGTTCTATTCAGGTTGTTAGTTTCTTCCTGATTCAGTTTTGGAAGTTTATAGGTTTCCTGGAATGCATCCATTTTATCTAGGTTGTTTAACTTATTGGCATATAGCTGTTGATAATAATTTCTGATGATTGTTTCTATTTCCTTGGTGTTTGTTGTGACCTCTCCCTTTTCATTCATAATTTTACAATTTGAGTCTTCTGTCTTTTCTTTTGAATTAGTTTGGCCAGTGGTTTATTGATCTTATTGATTCTTTCAAAAAGCCAGCTTCTAGTTTCATTGATGTGTCCTACTGTATCTCTAGTTTCTCTGCTCTAATCTTGGAATGGGAGAAGATATTTTCAAATGACTATACTGACAAAGGACTGATATCCAAGATCTATAAAGAACTCCTCAAACTCAACACACATGAAACAGATAATCATGTCAAAATAATGGGCAGAAGACATGAACTGACACTTCTCCAAAGAAGACATACAGATGGCTAACAAATACATGAAAAATGTACATCATCACTAGCCATCAGGGAGATTCAAGTCAAAATCACCTTATACCAGTTAGAATGGCCAAAATTAACAAAACAGCAAAAGATGTGTGTTGGAGAGAATGTAGAGAAAGGGGAACTGTTGGTGGGGATGAAAGTTGGTGCAACCACTTTGGAAAACTGTGTGGAGATTCCTTAAGAAACTAACAATAGAGTTACCCTATAACCCTGCAATTGCACTACTGGGTATTTACCCAAAGATGCAGATGTAGTGAAAAGAAGGGCCAGCTGTACCCCAATGTTCATAGCAGCAATGGCCACAGTCATCAAACTGTGGAAAGAACCAAGATGTCCTTCAACAGATGAATGGATAAAGAAGATATGGTCCATATCTACAATGGAGTATTATGTCTCTATCAAAAAGGATGAATACCTAACTTTTGTAGCAACATGGACGGGACTGGAAGAGATTATGCTGAGTGAAATAAGTCAAGCAGAGAGAGTCAGTTATCATATGGTTTCACTCACTTATGGAGCATAAAGAATAAAATGGAGGAAGGACATTGGGAGATGGATAGGAGAAGTGAATTGGGAGAAATCAGAGGGGGAGACAAACCATGAGACACTGTGGACTCCGAGAGCCAAACTGAGGGTTTTGGAGGGGAGGGGGGTGGGAGGTTGGGTGAGCCTGGTGGTGGGTATTTAGGAGGGCAAGTATTGCATGGAGCACTGGGTGTGGTGCCTAAACAATGAATTCTGGAATACTGAAAGGAAATAAAATAAAATAAAATGAAAAAAATAATAATAGTAAAATTATCAACTTTTACAAGTCAAAAAAATAAAAAAATAGAAAAAATAAAAATAGGTTAAGTTCTATAGGCATGACTAGAATTAATATATCAGCATGTTTCAATGCCATTGTTTATAGGTGTGGTTTCTTCATATGTTAATGAAATTCATCATATGTTTTATTGATCCCGAAAAGAAATTGTATGTTGATCCTTTGTGTACAAGAGAAACCCACACAGAAATTTCACACAGAAAGCATTGCTCCTCGCAGCCATTTCTGCACATCCAGTCCCCAACCTCTCATCTTCAGGTCTTACCCAGCCAGAATCTGCTGATGTCAATCAAGGCTTCCGATGGAGACTCCAGACTACCGTTCTAGGAGACTGACTTGCCTTCCTAATCATTCTTTTATTAAGGATAAGAAAAGTGCATGAAGTAATTGAATAAAATAATGATTGATTTTTCCTCAATCCAAAAATGTCCCAGAATTTATACATTCACATTAAAGATTCACAGCAAGGGACTAAGCAATATTTTCAATTCACAAAACATTATGAGATGCTTCTTTTGGAATTGGATTTTGAGCTACTTCTAAACCCCACAAGAAAATTAGCTCACTTCTTTAATACCACACTATTTGGTCCCAAATTTGTTTATCCACCTAGCACTACTTCTGAAATTGTAAAGAATGAAAATGCACCATATTGTGGCCATTCAAAAGGAATTCTGAGGGCAATGCCACCAACAGCAGAGTTCCCAGACAGGTTGTGAGCCCCTTGTCCTGAGTGCACAACTGGGAAACTTCAGTTCTGAAAGGGATTCAGGGCTCATTTGGAAAGAGTACCTCTCCTAACTCCTGTTTGCAGAACAATAAAAATAAAAACAAAGAGCTCAGTTTGGCTTTAAAAGCTAGTTCAGTCCAGACTAGCTGGAAGGACAGTCCAGCAAAGTATAGAAAAAGGGCATTTGGACAACAGAAATTGCACCAGGAATTGAAACTGACAAGGGCATTGGTGATGATCATGGCATCATAGATAAACTGGTAATGGCCTTGGATGAATTTGAAGTCATACTCCTATCCTAAGAGACCAGCTAATGAAGCCAGCCTTGCTTGTGGCAATCAAAAGGGTATGGAAATCCCAAGGAAGGAAAGTCACCTCAGGATTGAGAGCTCGTAGTGTTCTTCCAGAGGCCTTGGGGTCATCTGCATGATGGCACAGACCTGGGCTCTGGTCTCTAGCAGACCTGGATCTTGTCAGTTCTGCCACTCCCTGACTGCGATACTCATTCAACTTCCATTGGACTTCATTTTCCCACTGCAATATGAGCATAATAAACCCTCTCGTGTGCGGTTGTTGAGAAGATTAAAAGAGGTAATCGAGTAGGTTAATAAGATAATGGCTTCCGGCCCTGGCAAATAATAAGTGGCCAAATGGATTATTTCACCTGATAGGCAGGAGGACGTGGCCTACTACCAAAGCTAACAGGAAGCTGCAGTCATTTTCAGTCTTGGTCTGTCCATGCCGAACGTGAGAGGAAATATGTTTTGAAATTAGAGAAAAAGAAGGAAAAGTTATGAGTGGAGAAAATACGGATTTGTTTATTATATTATATGGACACACCCCTCATATTCCTAAAAGAGGTAATTAGGTCAAAATAATGAAAGAAAAATGGGAGGTCTATCCTTCAAGTTTGTGCTCAAGCTTAATCCCCCACAAAATCTTAAAACCCTTGGGGTGACTGGGTGGCCCAGTTGGTTAAGTGTCTGACTCCTGGTTTTGGCTCAGGTCATGATCTCAGGGTTGTGAGAGGTCAAACCCCACATTGGGCTCTGTGCCCAGCAGGGAATCTGCTTGGGATTCATTCTCTCCTTCTCCTTCTACCCCTTCCCCCCCTCAAAAAAAAATAGTCTCTCCTTACTTGACATTCATTTTCTTTATAGCTTCTATCCCTGCCTGGTATATTTGACATTTGTTTGTTTTCATCATCTTTGTTCTGTTCTAGCATATAAACTTCATAAGAACATATAGTCGTCACTCAATTATTTGTTGATGACGGAATGAATAAAGTTAATAAACAAAAACATGAATTCCAAAAAATTATGAAGGATTATTAAAGGAAGATGGATGATGCTTGAAATATATCTCTGATTTTTTAACTGAGGCAGCATAAATAGGAAAGACCAGCAGACTGAGAGAAGGGGACCCAAATGAGCTCAAGCCTTACCAGTAATAAGCTGAATGTTTTAGGGTTAATTCATTCAGAGCCTAATCTCCTAACTTGAAAAATGAAGATTGGACCAGACAATCCCTTAGGTGTTGTCATTTTATTTGGGGACTTCATGATGGGAAAAAGGAAGAAGGGATAACACAGGTATACAGCCTATAGATGTTCCATGAAGAACAAGCATATTTACCAACCAGGACAGTAAACTGATGCCTGTGGGTGACTTTGTCCTGAGTGGCTGAACAAGTAATCATTGCCTTCCAGAGAGACTGCCTTTGGGGTCAGAATCCCCAGACAAGCCCAGCTACAGTCTGAAATATTGGCATTGACCACATCACCTAACGTCCACATGTTCTTAACTATATCCTCAATCTTTGCTATAAGACATAGCCAAACCCTTGTCTTAGATCCCAGGCTGTCAATTCTTGTCTCAACCAGCAACCAGCAAACGGACGGGAAATGTACAATTGGTCCAGTCTAGGTTTCCGTTTCCCCTGGTGTGTCTTGTATTTTACAATTGGCATATTCATTAAGCACTTCCAAACAACTTTATTAACTCTTTCACCTTCCAGAAGCCTCTCATTGCCTTCCCTTACCAAATTCATTTTCCTCTCCCTGCCCTGGACTCCACAATTGTATCCAAATGTGTTTCATTTGTTTCTAACTGGAAGGCACACATTTTCCTGTGACTTTGGCCACCTCTTAATACCAGCTTATTTCTTTCCTTCATCACCTTCCTCCTTCTGTATGCACCTTCCTCCACTTTAATTTCTCTCCCAAGGCACCCACTGATTAGCTGATGAGGCTTCAGGTTTCATTGGCCGTGTATAACTTGTTCGTTCCACAGCTGCCTGGCACAGAATTGCTCTCGATCAGAGCAGTTGTGCACTCAACGAGCCGCAGACCATGGAAGACTTCAGCAGGCAGTCAACAGCTCGTGCACGCTGTCAAATTAATGCGGCTTGAATAAGCGCTGGGAGAGCCAAGTCTTTCCCCTCGTGGTGGTGTTCTGGTATGAATGTAACATACTCTGTCCGAGCCCTTTTATTTTTCCTGGAGGACATTCAAAGAGCTCCTGGTAGAATTTTTTAGCAATGCTTGAGGTTGCTCTCAGCCCACCTCTCCATCATTTTTAAATTGTGTCCTTCAAAAACTCACTGCCCTTTGAAGATATTCATAAAACAGAGTAGAAGCACAGGAGGGAGAAGCCAGCCAGGACCTGAGGTATTTTCTAGCCCAGACACCTGGTTTGTCAGAGGAAACCAGGGCCTATAGAGAGGAGCTGACTTAGCTAAGGACACCTCTTGAACCAATACCCTAATTATTCCCTGTGGGCCCATGGAGAATTAAGCCAAAAATATATTTAATAGTCGATCTAAGATAGCTCCATAAACTTGAAGAACTAGGGGCTGGAATTTGTGGGGAGCTGGCTGAGTTGCAGGCTACTAGTTCACCACGAGCGGAGCAGCTCAGTGCGCATGGATAGATACAGAAGGAAAATGTGGGATCAAGGGAAAAGGAGTGATTCCTGTGCGATGGCTGTGAGTATCTCCACCGGACCTACGCTGGGTTCCAGATGCACGTTGGCAGGACAGCTGATAAGCTGATGGCAATTGCTGGAGTTCCGAAGAACCACTTGGTTCTCTTACCTCTGAGCTTCAGTTTTTCTTATCCGACCTGTTTGTATTCTATAAAATATGTAAAGGCACACTCATGTGCCTATAGGCGCTGTTTTCACCCACTGGGAATCTGCATTTCTCTTCTGCAGCTCGGCTCATTTCCCCAGGCAACGAGCATGGCTCTCCTTCCATGTGCATCAACATCGCCTTCACTCGTTTTCACTGCTGCACAGTATCTTACTGTTTGAATAACCATAATTAATACATTCACGTTTTTTAAACTAGCGTATATCTACTTCTTTAAACTAGCCTTTTTCTAATAGTAAAAATAATGCATGACTTTATTAATAAAAATACTTTGAAAAAAAATAAAAAGAAAGTGAAGCTCTCTTTTTCCCTCAATCTTGTCCCCACTCCACAAGGATAACTCTGCCAAGGCAGTTTCAGTTCATCTCAGCCTTCACCTTTATGGCTTGGTACAGACCACCTAGTCACCTTCCGCATTTACCAACTTCAGATGACTACTACAATTGCCCTGTCACCAAAAGTGAGCCGCTCAGCTCGCCCGGCTCATCTTCCTTGGCTAGGCACTCATCGACTGTGTGTTCCTCATCCCAGTGTTACCACTTTTTTATTTCCAAAGTCTAAAATATTGATATTTTCATATAAGACTACATTTAGTCTCCTATCCTTCTTATTTAGGATGTGACTAAAACTCAGAAAATCAACGTTTTCATTATTATGACTGTGCAGTTCTAGGTCATCAGAAGTTTATTGGTAGAAGAGCAACTTTTTGTCTTTGTCCGGGGGAAACCACATTTTTCCTCTCATCTTTTTCACTTCGTTGGGACTGTAGTTTACCGCTTCTGGTCTCTAATGTCATCTTTTACCAGCATTAATGTTGTCTTTGCCGTTTTCCTGAAGTATGTCTGAAAGTATACTTTTTCATAGAGGATGTCTGAGAGAAAAATTTTCTGCATTCTTATAGGTCCACGATAGTTTTTATACGTTGCTCTTCCGTGTGTTTGAAAACTTTCCTAGAAATAAAATTTCAGGTTCAATGTTTTTCTATCAGATTTTAAAGGTGTTGAAATATTGTGTTCTGATATTCAGTTTATCAGTCTGATTCGTAACGCTCTGTGAATGACATTTGCTTTCTCTTTATCCTCTGCTTTCTGATATTATGAGCAGCCAAAATTTGTGTGGTTGTTTTATCAGGATCAGATTCTGATTACATTCATTTTCTTTTTCATTTTTCCTTTCCTTTTTTTCCCCCCAAAATTATAATGAGTAAGCCATCTGTGGACTTTCACACCATGGACATATCCTGTTCTCTGACAGCCTTTTACCTTTGATGGCCTGTGCCTGAAGCTAATTTTTAGTAGTGAATTGCAAAGTAGCAATTTTCTAAAACATTTATTCTTTCTGTTAAAAGAAGAAAAAAAAAGCTTCTCTCTCTTTTTCTTCTTGCTCTCTCTCTCTCTCTCTCACACACACACACACACATATCTCAACTATCACTAGGGCTCATAACATTATTTTTATTTAATATGTTATAAACCAATTTCTGATTCCAGTAAAGGGGAAGATAACTTGTTTTGTACTAACCCTTCCAGGGATAACAACTGTAAACAATGGGAAAAACTAGACAATAACAGTCTGAAATCCCTGAGGGCAGAAACTAGAAGGATTCAGAGCCTTGCAGGGTGAGAATCCCACCGAGTGAGACCCAAGTTCATCCAACTTTTCCCCCAGATATCACCCTCAGTCCCTATGTCATTTCACAGCTGGAATTCAAACAGAGAGTTGCAGTCTGGCTGGTCTGAGGAATCAAAGGGGGAGCTTGGGATTATCAGAGTTGCACAAAATTGAGGGGGAAAGTCTAGAAAGAAGAAAACCTCAAGAATCCCCAGATCTGCACATGAACTCTCCTCCAATCCTTGGCTAATCCTGAATGGTATGTGTTTGGTGGAGAGCAAAGAGAACAAGTAGAAAAGAACCTCTGAATAGGGGCGCCTGGGTGGCTCAGTGGGTTAAAGCCTCTGCCTTCAGCTCAGGTCATGGTCCCAGGGTCCTGAGATAGAGCCCGGCATTGGGCTCTCTGCTCAGCAGGGAGCCTGCTTCCTCCTCTCTCTCTCTCTCTCTCTTTGCCTGCCTCTTTGTGATCTCTGTCAAATAAATAAATAAAATCTTAAAAAAAAAAAAGAACTTCTGCATAACGGGGAGAGCTGAGGAGAGGCTTCCGTAGATGGACATGGGATTCGGAACGTGAGTCTTGCCACATTACAGGGGTTTGGTAAATACCTCGGTTTTTCCAGTGGAACTTCAAAAGTCCCACACCTTAGAATTAAAAGCATACAACAATGAACAGATTCACTTCAGGACTAAGGGAAATTCTAAAGTAGACCCACACTAACAGCACATAAAACTAAAAATGTAAAGACAAAATTCTTAAAAGCTTGCCTGAGAAAAATGAAACACATTATTGACAAAGAAATGACAATAAGAAAGATAGATAACCTCTCATCAGAAAACAATGGAGAACCAAAGATCATGTCCTGACATCATTAACATACTAAAAGAAAAAAGAACTAGAATTTTGTACTCACAAATGACAAAATAAAGATATTTTCAAATAAACTAAAATGAATAAAATTGTTGCTAATCGACACCATCATAAAAAATATTAAAAGCATTTACTCAGTAGGGTAAGGACACCAAATAGGAAATCACACCTAGGGGAAGAAAGGAAGCACATTGAGAAATATATGAGAAATAAATGACAAAAAAATATATTTTTGTCATTTCCTCCGATTATTTCTTACCATTTTATAGTCTGCCTATGTTTGTTTTCTACTTTTCTTCGAGACTAAAATAGTTTTTGGTTTGTCTATTTTGGTTTTTTTTTTTAAGAACCAATATTTTGATTAGTTTTTCTGTTATTATTTCTTCTTGTAGGGGTTTAACTTGTTTTTTTAATACTAGCTTTATAAATTTGATTTAATTCATTTTTGTTATTTATTCATTTTATGAAACTATCAATTGATATAAATATATAAGGCTATAAATTTTTCCTTTAACACTGATTTAATCATATCCTACAAATTTTAACATACGTTTTAATTTTCATTATTTTTAATTGTAATTTTTTATATTTCCTGTTACCCAAGAATGATTTAATAGAAGGATAGTTTTGACATCTATTTTGTTATTTATTGCTAGTTTTCTTTGTGCCTAATATATAGTCAATCCTTTTTTTAATGATCCATCTGTATTTGGGAAAAAGAGATAGTTTGTATTATGTAGGGTTAAACTGATATATCCATAGGTATGCTGGTAAACTGACCCTAAGAAGAAGAAGAAACAAACAAAAAAAGCCCTGATTTAGGGTTTTCCACTCTCTGTGGAATAAACAGTGAACTCTTCGCCAATTTCACGTTACCGCCTGTTGTCACTGCACCCACTGAGGCAGCTGCAGCTTCTAAGCACAATAGATACAATGTATCACCCATGTTCTTTAGGGATTCTACAGCTTCACCTATTTTTTTAGTTCACTTACCTGTCTTGGATTTAGAACAGTTTCTTAAAATCTACTGTTGTTAGAATATTTCTGCCATTTTGACTTATACAGCTCCTATAATTTCTGCTTTATGAAGGCAAATGCTGTATTAAATGATGCACAGATTCCTAACTCTTAGAGACGCAGTTTGCACTGAGGACTTTAACACTACATGTGTGTTCATCATATCATAATGCTTTTTGGTGTGAATTTTACATTGTCTGATGTCAAGACTGCAAGCCCTATTTCCTTATTTCCTTTTACCTGATATACATTGGTCCATGTCTTGATTTTTTTGCCTGAGTAATTTTGTGTATATCTTTTGTATGTAGCACAGAGCTTGGTTTTACTTGGTAAATCGATTTGAAAATCTTTTTCCTTTAATAAGCGAGCTAAGAATTTATACTCATTAATATGCCTGAAGTGTTTGGTCTCAGCCCAGATGAAATTAAGTTATTTTTACTGTATTAGGTTATATTAACTAGTTTTATTATATGTTCTTTTTTATCATCATTTCTATTGATCTTTAGAAAAGCTTATATTTTTGTTCTAGTGGTTACTTTTATATATTACCTTTTATGATACCCTCAGCCCCTTTATTTGGGTCTTTGCTTTTGATTTGTCAGCTTTAAATGACAAAGCTTTAAATGACTCTTTAAATGACTCCCCTTATACTTGTCACCTACGTAACAATGATTAAGAAATGAGTCTCTATGGACTCTGAAAAACAACCTGAGGATTTTGAAGGGGGGGGTGGGAGGTTGGGGGATCCAGGTGGTGGGTAGTAGGGAGGGCACGTATTGCATGGAGCACTGGGTGTTGTGCAAAAACAATGAATACTGTTTTGCTGAAAAAAATATATAAATAAAATTTTAAAAAAAGAAATGAGTCTCTTTTTCCCTTCGCTTTTCTTTCTCTTCTGAATATTTTTAGTTGAATTATTTTCTTTTTTCCTGAACATACAGGATTGGCTTTCTCTTCTTCCAGTCATGTGTCTATTTTTGAATTAATATTACATCTATAATTAAATGTATTCAGTGCTCACCACCATTCCTTCTAGTGAAGTTTCCCTAATTATCTGTTGCTTTAATACAGTTTTCTCTATAGTGTGCCCAGTGGGAATAACCCTGAAGTACAGTATTTTTTGTGTTCCTGTGGGTTTAAAATTGTTTAATCCATAGCCTTTGATACTTGAAGGACACCTAAATCTTTCAGGAGAAGAGTACTGACTTGCGCACTCTCAGAATCTCTCCTGGTACCTAAAACAAAGTTATCAATCAACAGATATGAATTAAATTTAAAAAGAAAGTGATGGCATGAATAAATTTAACCAAAGAGAGATCGATTCTAGAATGCATATTTAATATTCAGGTTCAAATCCTGATATGACTCCTATTAGACATGTCATGATTTTTCCTTGCAAAAGTTCTAAATAGACATGGGTTCTTAACCAATTCATAGTTTATCTTCCACCTAAAAGAAAAAAAGATTGATTTTTCTGTTTAGTATATTGTCTCTTTTAGGGAGAAGAGATAAAATAACACAGAACATATCCACAAGAGAGAGGGTTCTCTTGCCATGACACTTAAATCATTTCCCATCGAAGACCAAGATTGGTGTTCAGCCCCAACTTCTGTACTGTGGAGGTATATTCAAAGGAAACTGTATTGCTCAAAAGGAATAAGAAATTTAAGAGCAAGTGTTGAAGTCAGGGGAAATCGAGACAAGAGAGCACAACACACAAAAATCTGACTTTTCTATTAATTCCATATTGAAGAGAAATCTAAGTAAATGTAATAAAGAAAACAAATACCTGGTTTACTCAGAAGGCTGGCAAAGAGCCACAAAAATTAAAGGAGGATAATCTAGCAGGAATCATTCAGTCAATCACAGATTTCAACATGGCGGATTGAGGAAATAAAGCCTCTGGCACACAGTCTCCTTTGTGAGTCAAAGAGAGAGAACATAATATTTATTAACTATTGAAGGTGTACCAGGTAGTATGTTGAGACTTTCATATGCATTCTCTTTTTTTTTTTTTTAAAGATTTTATTTATTTATTTGACAGACGGAGATCACAAGTAGGCAGAGAGGCGTGGAGAGAGAGGAGGAAGCAGGTTCCCCGCCGAGCAGAGAGCCCGATGCCCAGGACCCTGGGATCATGACCTGAGTCGAAGGCAGAGCCTTTAACCTGCTGAGCCACCCAGGTGCTCCTGCATTCTGTTTCTTAATGTTCATGACAATCTTATTAAGTAAGTGGTATCACTATTCCCTTTTTCCAGATGAAAAGACTGAGGTATGAAAAGAATAATTAACTTTCCCAAGGTCACATAACTAACATTTGTTGGCAAAGCTAAGACTTAAACTCAGTCATGCCTGACAAAAAGTCCTTACTTTCTGTCTGCCTCGTTACTTTTTCCATGCCTCTTATTTCCAACACTAACGTGACTAGTACAATAAGGTGTCTAGAAATGAGAATGAATGGTGTAACATATTCCTGGCCTTGAAAGGCACTGCATTGCTCTAGAGGAAAAAGATCAGACAACTTCCTACTGAATCATGGGCGCGTCCATTATCTGAGAGTCAGAGCAGAGTTTCCCAGCTGCAGGACTGATTGATAGTGGCCTCCTTCCTCTGATGGACCTGCACAATTTAAACTGTGAAATCTTAGAGATTTTGATGGTTCTATATTTTTTGTATTTTAGGTACAAAACCATGTAGTCAAGGTAACGCTTATAAGGAAAACAGCAGTACAAGCATAGGACTTGAGTTTGAAGGTCCTGGAACCAGGAATCCAGCTGCACACCTTACTAGTTATATGAGCTTCAGCAAGTAACTTATTCTCTCTCCGCCTTACTTTCATCATCTGCAGATTGTGGACAAACACACTACTTAAATGCAGAGTTTTGCAAAATAAATTAAACTTACTGAGTTAATACCTATAAAGTAGGCAGAGCAGAGCTTCACACATAGGAAGCATCCATGGTTGAAGAATGTTGGATAGATCTAGAATTCTCAACAATGGCAAGTCCTAGGTGGACTTTAGAGAACTGCCTGAGATACCAGAGAGCATAAGCATTGTTTCAACCCTCTCATTTACAGCTGAAGTCACTGGGGTTAAGAGGGTTAAAGTTACTTAGCCAGGGGTCAGAGCACTAAATACTAATCAGCTGTAATATGAGCATGGCTCTCTTACTCCATGCCAAGAATTTACCTCCACATTTCATCTTTTTATCCCTATACAATTATTTCTTTCATATTATATTTTTATTTATTTATTTTTTTTCATATTATATTTTTAAACAAACATTATATATATATATACATTTTCAAAAATATTTCATTTGTTTATAAGAGAACATGAGCAGGAGGGAGAGAGAAAAAAAAATCTGAAGCGGACTCCCCATTGGACACAGAACCCCGTGCAGGGTTTGATCCCATGACCCCGAGATCATGACCTGAGCCGAAATTAAGAGTTAATTGACGGAGCCATCCAGGTGTCCCATTTGCATTTTTATACCTACACCATATGCTGAATGCTTATATTTTGTTAATTTCATATGTTAAAATATATCCAGTTTATAAAATTAGAATTCCAATAAGCAAGAAAAGCCCAGAAAGTTATTGTGACAGACCCTTGAAACCAACACAACTCCTTGCTCCTATCAGGTAATTAATCCTCATTTATTCTATGTATTGAATTCTGGAACTTTTATCATTTTCCTGAAATGGTTAGATATAACACAAAAATACATTAATAAAACCCTCTCTTCATCTTTATGCATCTAAACTGAGAGTCAAGGAATACAGTCAGTGGTACTGTAATAACTTTGTGTGGTGACAGATGGTAACCCCACTTGTGGTGAGCACAGCATAATACATACACTTATCTTGAATCACTATGTTGTAATTGAAAGTAATGTAACATTATGTGTCAACTATCCTCAAATAAGAGTTTTTAAAATAACCAATTTATTCATTAAATAAAGAGTTCAGAGCCCCTCGAAATACTTTGTAAAAAAGATCCTGAACGCTAGAACTAGGCAATTTTACAGAGAAATCTTTATCAAGCCCTAAGAGAATGGAATGATGTCTCTTGTGTTTAAAAAAAAACTATTGCAGAAAGTATAAAAATAAAAGATAGTAGAATGACTTAAAAGTGAAATAAAAAAGTGTTAAGTAATCACATGTAAATATGAGCATCACTTATAACCTTAGATTTTATTATATATATTCAGGTACTCTTTTATAGCTTTTGAAAATATTCTGTATGTTCCTCACAAATGGGCAACATAAATTTGTAAGATTTATTCCAAAGAACTATGAATTTTTTTTGCTATTTTTGAATGAAACTATGAATTTTTGTTGCTATTTTGTTGCTGTTTAAAAGATTAAAACTCTAAAGTAAAATGCTATTCAATATAATTCATCACAGTAAAAGTAAAATTCATGTTTCAACATCAGAAAATTTATTAGTACCACATTAAGAGAGTAAAATGGGAAACTCATATAATTTTCTCAGTAGAGGAAAAGGTAGTCACTATAATGCAACAGTTGCTGTTGGTAAAACCGTAAGCAAATTAAGAATGGAAAATAAATTCTTCAACCATTCCAACCATTCCCCTTAACCCAGGAAAGAATTAAAGATGCCCTCTATTCCCACTTAGAATCAGCATTACACCAGTGGCCATGGCCAATGCCATGAGTCAATAGAGAGGAAAAAGAAGGCACAAGAATTTAAAAAGAAAAACAAAAGGTGTCAATATTCTCAAGTTTATGATTTTTGCTGTAACAAATGGAAGAAGGATCTACATATAAACTATTGACATTAATAGCAATTGCTAGATGCACCATTATATCCTTATATACCAATCATAATCACACATAATCAATTATATGTAATTGACAATAACCACATATTGAAAACAATGTTAAATTAAAACACTGAGTTATAGAGTGGCCATATATAATGTTTTACTATTTTAAAAGGTTTAAAAACATGTATTTATTTAGGAGTAAATATGTAAGTGGATAAAACCATAAAAGTTTCATGAATATGATAGCCAACAAATTGTTCAAGGATGACCTCTGGGAAACAAAGATGGGCAGACAATGGGAATAGCAAGGGGAACATGGGGGCCACCTGCTTCTGTAAAATGTTCTTTGAAAAAAATAAAGCAAATGCGACCAAATGCTGAGATTCCATAAAGCAGACTTCGTTTTATTTGTCTCTATGCTTCTCATATACTTGTAATATTTCAAAATGTTTTTACTGACAAAAACGAAAAGAGAGGAAGGTATTGCTAGAAGGGAAATGTATGATAGCAACGTTTTAAATGGCATTGACCTCTCACCATAGGGGGCCATATTGCAAGCTCCTGCTAGAATGAGGAACTTTGTCTTTCTCTGCCTAGGCAGTAACAATCTGCAGCTTTAGAAAGTGGCATAAAAGTACAGGGATGGCCCCACCTTTGCCGGTAACTCATATTCCAAAGCCGTTGGAGAAGCCTGCAGGCTAGCACATCTACCAAAGCCAGTAGGATCAGTTGTGCACCTGGGGTCCCTTTCCCCTCTGGTCATGGGTCATCGCTTCTCCTTTTTCCCTAGAGGAAAATGACAGATCAATAGATACATTTCTAGATGGAGATAAATGACTTTCATTGCTTAGAAAGCAAACGACTTCCGCTAAATATTCTTTGCTTCTCTAGTTTTGCATTGTTGTCATTCCTCCTGTCCCCAGAACTTATCTGTGTCATTAAACACTGTGAGTTCGTGAATATTTGGGAAGATGGAGTACCTGTCTTTTATCTCCCATTGTTTAATAGAAATACTGCAAACAAATCCATTTTGTCTTTATGGTGATCTATCACGGAGCCACAGAGTTACTTCCCCACAGTCTTTCCTGTGTGACCTCTTATACACAAAATGTCTCTGCCCTTCAAGTATGAGATAGCCCAAACAAAGCTTCCTGAGATAAACGAGGATGTGACATGTGGCATTATCCTCAAAAGAGCTCAGGAAGCACCCACAGGATCAAACAAGTTAGACAAGCAGGATCAAGGACACACTTCTAAGGAACTTCAGGCTGAAAATACAAACTTTTAAGTCCCTAATGGCAAGGTTTACATCAGAATGATGAAGGATTGATCAATTGATGTATTTCTGTTGCCATTCACATTGTAACAGTTTGTGAATTTGCCTCACAACATTGCTCAAATCTGCCCAAGATTGCTGGACAAAGTGACTGAATGGACATAACTGCCAGTTCACCTGTGAGTTGACCCCCAGCACCAAGAGGCTCCCCTTCCCAGTCCTTGGAATCCACTTGCCTTCCCCACTCCCAGAAGGTGCCCTGAGAACATAGCCTTGAGTTAGTGGTGTGGTGCTGAGACCATCTGGACTGAACACATGACTGAAGCCAGCTCAGTCCTATACATAAACTTAAATGATTTGGTGGGTGAACATAAAGATCCACTCATCTTGCAGTCACCAAAGACAAGTTTCATATGTAACTTCCCTTGCTTATTAAACCTCTCACCTTCCAATCCAGAGTGCCCTGTTTCTTTCTTCAGTGTCTCCCTTCCTTCTGCATTCAGAAGCCAGTTTCAGATTACACCCAGGAAACACTGGAGGATTACCAACTAACACTGAGACCTCCCCAGTAAAGGGGGAAAAAATTCCATCTCATCACCTTAGGAGCCCTTTCCCCTTGGCTCACATCAAGACCCAGTGGACTTAGGTGGAATGGGAAAGGGTCTAGTTCTTAGGCCTTGGCTGTTGATGTCATCATTGCTCCTTCTGCACTCCAGGATCCTTCTCCCCCCATATTGCACCAGCTGTCAGGTTCTGATGCTCTTGGCTGGCTCAGAGATGGTCTCACAATGGTCTTTGTGCTGACTTTAGACTAGGCCATCCAGAGATCCATGGTGCTCTGTCATATTCTGCATCCCATTTTCTTTCAAAAACCCTAAAATCCCAGCGCCAGGAAATGTCTTCTCTCTCTCCCCTATTGAGCACACTTTTAATACTTGATTGTCTTTCTTCCTTATCTTGGTCTCCACTGCCCAAATGAAATGGAGGATGATTAGGAGGGATGGCTATTATGAGAGCTTGCCAAATTCTGGTGTTGGTCCTGAAGCACATAGGTACATGAAATGGTGAAAAGCACAACATAAATGTTGGGCATCTGTAGGTCTCAAGTGCCTCCTCAGTAAAAAGGGATGCTTTGGTTTAAACAATGATTTAGAAATTGTCCTCCTTGGAACACTGTGTTTCCTAGAGTGCCTTGCACCTGCTTTAGGAGTCAAGGCATAGCCAAGTCTTACTTCCCAGATTCTCCCTGTGAACCATAGAAGTTTTGTTTCATTTACCTAATTTTTATACATTTCATTTGATGAAAGGAGCACATTTCATTTTGTTTAATAGATGGGACAGATTTGTAGAAAGGTCTAGATTAACTGATCTCCACGTATCCTGAATGTCAGGAGTTGTATATTGTTAAAATCCTCTAGGCGGTATAAATTTGTAAATCTGTGTGGGATTCTTGTTTCCTAGTCTTTCACACACCTCCAGGTTTCCATGACAGTCCTGACCATAGGGCATAATATTTTCAGCTCTAGCATTTTCTCTTTACAGACACTACCAAATTTGTTTGAACAGAAATTAGGTGTTGTGCAACAGTATCCAAGGCACTTTTTAAGGTAGTGAACTGAAGTGGTAAAAAAGTATGAATGGAGTCCCGTTTTCACTTATAGTGCAATCAGATGCAAACACTATTGGAAGAAAATGTGAAAATATAAGGAGCTGTGACGTCACATTTAACTCCATACATCCATCCCAACAAGTAAAGGCATGATCAGCAACTGTTTGCTAAAGATCTATTGTAGCCAAACATAATCATCTCAATCTGTTAAATTTGATCTGCTTTTCCTGACTTTTTACTTGGTGCCAGTTTTCAAAGAAACCTTATGATGAAGAAAAAATTCCCAACAATAACAAAGGTGCCAGCCAAGTGTCTCTGGCTCCTGTCAAACTTCCTCAGTTTCTATTGCCTCATTCCAAGATAGAGAGAGCATCCTTTCTGAGAGTTCTCATTCTATCATTCATCTTGGATGTTGAAAGTTGATTTTTATAGATTTGCATTAAGCAGTGGTTTATAGATTGCCCCATTGTAAAGCCCTTTGGGGGATTTTCTAATAACGGTAGCAAAGCAAAAGTTTTAGACCATGCCAGAAGATCAGTCACCACATGTTGCTATCATCTCTGTGCTTCTACAGCATCCCAAAGAAATTAAGAAGGCATCTGGAAATGAAGGCCTAAGGCTGTTGGATATTACAGATCTGGACTTCAGAAAGAAGGAGTGAAAGAATGTTCTTTTTCATATTGTGCTAATAATGTTATCTAGTTTAATGGATATCTGATTTATATGCCTCCAGAAGGAAAGCAGCTCTCTGCTCTGTGAATCCAAAACAGACATGCCCTGTGAACTGGGTAATGAGGAAAAGCAGTCAATTTCTAATTCTCCGAATGCTGTCTCAAGGCCATTTCCTTTTTCTGCACTTAAAAGACACAGCAACTTGATGGAACCTAAAAAAGGTAAGAGTGCTTATGTGGGCATTTTAAGATATGTCATAATGAGATCTCACTTCTCTTCCTCAAGGAAATAATGAACCCATTTAATTGAAACAAGGGAATGTTTCAGAACATCATGAGAGAAATATTAGTTGAAAGGTGTTGGGTATTGCTTTTGGTTTTGTTTTTCACTTTCTCATTATCTCCTGCAAATTAAATTGCTAAACATTATCTAAAGTTTCATTGTGTCTGGAAGAGGTATTTGTTTAAATATTCAAAAATTCCTCTATGTTAGAATTATATCCACCTCCATATAAGAGAAGCTTGAAAACAGCTTGAGCAAATAGCGGTTTCTATTTCTGATGTGACTAGCAGTTAAGAGGTAAGTGGCATACATGGGTGCAGTGGCTTTATGATGTTACCAGGACCTTGCGTCCCTCTATCTTTCTTTTCCACAGTCTTTAGTACACCTCTCATCCTGTAGTGACAAAATGGCTAAAGTGCATATGTGTTCCAGGGAAGAAGTTGGGGATAAGTACAAAAGGGGAAATGTGTGTGAAGCTGAGTCATCCTTTTTTTCTCAGGAAAATAATAGCTCTCCTGGAATCTCTACTAAGTCATTCCATCTTAGATGTTAAAACAGAGATGTAGAGTCATCCTTATTTGCAAGGGAGTCTGTGGAAGTAAGTTTTTTGGTTTTAAACTGAACACATTGCTATCCCCAACAATATCAGGGAATTTTTGTTTATAAATACAAGGTCAAATGAAGGGCAAGAAAGTAACAGTGTCTAATACAATCTACCCCTCAGGTTAGATAGGTTTCTTCACAAAGGGCTCAAGCCCAAAGGGTCACTCAGTTTCTTAATCTTGTTCAAAGTCCAGATCTCCAGCCATTATATAATCTCTCTGCCTAGATAAGATGAGGCTTCTCTTGATTTAGCGATCTTTAAGACTAAAAGACAAGTTATCTCTCCCAAATACTCAATATATAATAGTGGAAAGGGAATCAGATTATAATAACAAGTATTCTCATTGGGAACAAGGGATGTAGAAAATCAGCATATTTCTTAAATAAGAATAGTGAGGAGTTTAGGATGTGCTTGGTCAATCTGATGGGACTCCATTTTGTTATCTGGGCAAATCTCCCTCATTCACCATAAATCACTGTTCTGGTTCTGACCTCTGGGTGGATACCTCTAGTGTGTTAAATCCCAAGGCAACATCTAAAATGGGAATTAGAGTGCATGCCTCTCTTAGAAGCTTCAGAGTTTCTTCTTGTGGTTAAGTTTAGAGGTCCAGGTATAGCCATGAGAGTTGAACATATAAACGCAAGCCTGAATTTTTTAGATTCCATCTGAAACTTAGTAAATTTCATGCTATGTGCAGGTGAAATCTTGCCCAAACTTTCTCTTTTAACTTGAAGACCCGTATCTTTTATCAGCTGACTTTTGTACTCTACTTATCCCATTAGCCTTTGCTATAGTGTCCAATCGTTACCTTGAGATAATCTAAAATAATCTCCCTTCACAACACCATTCCTTCTCTGTCAGCTTACCTCTTAGTAGAAGATACTTAATGAAAGGTGTTTGAGAACATCTAGAGGCCACAGTCTAATCTTCTGCTAAGGCCCACTACCTCATAGCAGTGTTTATAATGGCTTATGTTTGATGCACAAGAGTAAATTTTTTAAAAATATTTTATTTATTTATTTGACAGACAGAGATCACAAGTAGGCAGAGAGGCAGGCAGAGAGAGAGGAGGGGAAGTAGGCTCCCTGCTGAGCAGAGAGCCCAATGTGGGGCTTGATCCCAGAACCTTGGGATCATGACCTGAGCTGAAGACAGAGGCTTTAACCCACTGAGTCACCCAGGTGCCCCAAGAGTAAATTTTTTCAACATCAGATATTATGGGACTTTTAGTCAATTTATATTGCAAACCATAGTAGGTAGAAAGCATCTCCTTAGCATAGCTATTATTGTTCATTACCTCTTTGCAGACTGACTAGCTCTAGCCTGAATTACTTTCACTCTTACAAAATTTTGCTAACATGGGAAAGAAGTAACCAGCAAATGACAATCATCAGAACTTTTTCCTCAATATCCTTCAAGGCTATATCTTTGGTCAATATGTGGTCTACATCCCATATACTACAGGTGACAAATTGGCCAAAGGTTTTTCTGCCAATAACAAAGATGGCCAGCTTGCAATATCTGGGTGCTCACCACCCATAACCTCCCTCCTTCACTCAGCCAAAGGTACATTCTATACTCTATGACTCTTACACTCCACCATATAATATCAAATTCTGTATTGGTTAAAATAGGATATAGCTGCATATAACATAATAGAAGCTTGACAATGATTATTTAACTGAATTGTCTCTCTTGAGACAAGAAAGCAACATGGTACATTTGCGATGCCATCAGGAGAATCAGGCTTCCTGTAGCTTTGCTCAGCCATCTTCAGGTACTGGCTTGTGTCCTTCTAATCAAAAGTTTGCTGTTTTATAGAACTGAGTCATAACAGAGTTAGGCATATATTTTTAATTTGAGAGACTGTTACTTCCAAGCAATATCGGGGATCTTTTAGTAAGAAAGAAAGGAGAATGGATATTTATTAAACATTTATCAGAGTTTGCCACCATTTCTGAACCCCAAGCTAGAGTAACACACTTGGTAAAGTGGTTGGAGAATTTGTCTTGTGAAATACAGCCAAGTCCTGTGGGGGCATTTGAGTTCAAGTGAGGTGTGATGGAAGAGATTTTCTGATCCCTTTTACTACACACTATGATGGAAAAATATTGAATCACGATGATGACACCTAGTTTATTCTCTTAGTATATAGATGAAGGCAACTATTACCAGAGTAATACTGTGTAACACAACTCCATGGTCTTGAACAACCATCATTTCTTTTCATCCTATCATCTGTGCATTGTTTGTGTCTTGGCTGATGTAGGTTAAGTTCAACCTGTCTTGGCTCCACACTGTAAAGTCCATATCAGTTCCACATGCCTGTCATTCTTCCTGGGACTAGTCATACCTGTTCTTCCCAACAAAAAAGCAGAAACACAAAAGGTCACGTCCATCCATGCAACCATATTTCAAAACTCTACTGGTATTACATCTGCTAAAGCCCTATTGACTAAAACAAGTCACATAGCTAAGCCCAAACTCAATCTGCTTCCTCAGGCAGGAACTCCAAAGACACATAGCAAAACATGTAAGTACAGAGTAGGGGAAAAAATTTGAGGCTAATAACAAATCTACCATCAGCTTGGCCCATGACAATATCTAACACAACACCCATTTCCCATTTATGGCAAGAGAGACAATTGTTATACTTTCTATTATAGCAATGTGTAAAAATATAAAAACATAATTTCTGTACAAAAGGATTTCTTTGTAAGGTGCTTTTTTTTTTTTTTCTTTCACTTTTTGTAAGAAAAGATGGTAATGGCTGGTTAATTTTATGTGATTCCTACACAAAGGAAAATTACTTCATGGTTTATATCAGGGAACTTCAGGATAATAAAGAAATCTAATTGAAGGGTTTTATTTATTTGTACACTTTTGGGAAATTGTGGTTTATATTTTGAAAGATAAATTTAGGGATAATACAGGTATTTATCTCATATGACTTTACTGCTGGAAGTATCACACAGCCCATTTATTCCAAAACCCAACCAAGTCTAGGAATTATTTATTTTCCACATTCCTTATAGATGAACAGTCAGGCTACACTTCCTGTGGTGGAACGGTCACCTCGTCAAAGATAGCTCACTCCATTGTCCATAGCTGGCAAAGTCAGAGTCTTCTTCCCCTTTCCCTTACTTCTGGAAACCTAGAAAGAGTTGTCATTTCTATTTCAGAACTTTTTTAGTTTTCTAGGGCTATCATAGCAAATGACCACAAACTGGATAACTTAAAATAAGAGAAATTTATTATCTCGCACTTCTGGAAACTAGAAGTCTGAAATCCGTATTGGCAAGACCTGCTCCCTGTGAAGGCTCTTGAGAAGAATCCTTCTGTGCCTCTTCCTAGATTCTGGTGGCACCTGGTAATCCTTGGCATTCCTTGGCTAATAGCTGTATCATTCCAATCTCTGCTTTTGTCTTTACATGGTCTTTTTCCCCTATATGTTTCTCTATGCTCTTCTTTTCCTATAAGGACACCAGCCATTAGAATCCCCTTAACCCAGAATGATCTCGTCTTAATTTAATTATGTCCAGAAAGAGTCTATTTCCAAATAAAGTCACATTCTGAGGTCCCAAGTATACATGATTTCATTTCTTTATTAAGCTTTGCCATTACTCAACCACTAAAAAGACCACTTCAAATATTTGAACAGAGATATTATGTTCCTGCCTTGGTCTTCTCTTCTTTAGCCTAACACCCAATACCTCCAAATCTCCTTAAATTACATTGTTCCCAGACCTTCACCATCTAGATAAACTTTGTTCAGCATTCCAAAAACTGACATTGTGAACCGTATTTACAGTTGAGCAAAACTATAAAAAGAACTTTAGGAAAAGGATTATTTGTAAACATGCACACCCAAGGAACAGTAAGTGATTTTTTGCAACTAGTATTTTAGCCTGGTGGGCAAAATACCTGCCCGCTGGATCCTGTACTTGGTGATCCAAGATGAGAAAGATATTACATCAGAAATCATCTCCACTGTCCGGATGGTGACTTTTATACTACATTGGGTGCTTTTTAGATTGCATTTTACTACCTATGTCAAAGACCAATACTGGTCAAGACTTATTACCCACCAATGAGCTGTAAAGAGACTGCTGGAAAGGGCATTGGAGGCCACTGAAAATATAGATCATACTCGGCTAGGGCAAAAATGCCCCTGGCCCAGGACTTTATTAGCATTATAGTTTCATTACTGCCCTTTCAGCCCTGCTTCAGAGTCTCCCATTGTACCCCAGGCATTGGAGTGTCAAAGACTATTCAAAGATTGGACTATTGAAAATATCCTTGATCCTACCCTACAACACCACAGCAGGGACCACATCTCAATTAACGCCATCCAAAGGTTTTGTAAGTGGGCACGAGGTCTTGCTCTAAACATTGTGGGAGAATTAATCAAACACACTATTTATTTAGCTTCTACAATCTATTCAACAAGCCCTTGTCCCTGACTTGGCCATCTATTGGTGGATGGAGAAAACTGGGAGAAGGTAAATGAGGTGGAATAAATCAGCTTAGTAGACAAATGTTAACAGCTTCTGGAGACATACAGACTTGGATTCATAATTCTGGATCTGCAACTTACTAAGTAATTGTGACCTTGATCAATTTACTAATCTCTCTAGGCCTCAAATTCTTCTTCTGGAAAATGGGAATAAAAATAATAAATCTATGTATTTTGTAATGTTATTGTGAGGACTAAATGAACAAATGCAGGGCCCCTGGTTGGCTCAGTTGCTTAGGCTTCTTACTCTTGGTTTTGGCTCAGGTCATGATCTCGAATTCATGAGAACAAGAGCCCCAGTGAACTCTCCACTGAAGATGGTGCCTGCTTGGGATTGTCTCGCCCTCTCCCTCTGACAACACCCCCCCAAAACATGTCCACTCTCTCTCTCTCTCTCAATAAGCAAACAAGCAAATAAATAGATAAATGCTGTGTACCCAGCAGAATCTCTAGCATTTAGTAAATATGAGTTGTTGTTGTTGTTGTTGTTGTTGTTTTATGTTATCATTATTTTTTTTAATTTCTTTTCAGTGTAACAGAATTCATTGTTTATGCACCACACCCAGTGCTCCATGCAATACGTGCCCTCCATAATGCCCACAACCTGGCTCCCCCAACCTCCCACCCCTCGCCCCTTCAAAACCCTCAGATTGTTTTCAGAGTCCATAGTCTCTCATGGTTCATCTCCCCCTTCAATTTCCCTCAACTCCCTTCTCCTCTCCATCTCCCCATGTACTCCGTGTTCTTTGTTATGCTCCACAAATAAGTGAGACCATATGATACTTGACTCTCTCTGCTTGACTTATTTCGCTCAGCATAATCTCTTCCAGTCCCGTCCATGTTGCTACAAAAGTTGGGTATTCATCCTTTCTGATGGAGGCATAATACTCCAGAGTGTTTTTGTTGTAACAATAATGATGCAAAACAGGAAAATAATTTTGAAAAGGGAAAATAAATCTAGAAAACACAAAGTATCTGACTGCAACACTTACTATGATGCTACATTAACCAAAGCAATGTAGTATTGAGAAAAGATAATAAAATTGTCCAATGACAAAAATAATTTTATTTTAAAGTAATGGGCAAAATATTTGAACATGTACTTCACTGAAAAAAAAAAAGAGAGAGAGAGAAAGAGAGACATATGGATGGCAAATAAACACATGTGAAGATAACCAGTGTGACTGATCATTAGGTAAATGCATATTAAAGCCACCAGAATTCCTAAAATCAAAAGACTGAAAATACAAAGTGTTGGCAAGCATGTGGATCAATTCTTAACACTCATACACAACTGGTAAAAATATAAAAATCATACAGTCTCTTGGGGAAAAAGGTTGAGAGTTTCTTACAAAGCTAAACATATTCTACCATATAACCCAGTATTCAACTCCAAGGCATTTCCCAAGAAAATTGGAAATAAATGTCTATACAAGGAACTACACAGGAATGTTCAGTGTTGCTTTATTCATAATCACCCCAAACTGTTAAACAACCCAAATGTCCGTCAGATATAGTTTTGGAGTGTGTTGAGGTCCAGAGCTGATGGCCAAAAGGAATTCTTGAGACATCTTTGTCTCAAGAAAGAATTCTTGAGACATTTTATTAAAGCACAGGAACAGGACCCCTGGGCAGAAAGAGCGGCTGCCCTGGGGTTGTGAGGAATGGCTGGTTATATACTTGGGAGCTGGGGGTGATAAAGAAAAAGGGAGATGTCCTAAAGAACTTTCATATGCTAAAGAAGACTCTCAGGATGCTGAAGGCTTTGCTATTGTCTAGTTAAGACTGTGTTTCCTTCTAGTAAGACATAAACATTAACACAGTTGGGAGCTTTTTGGGGTAATGTTAGAGTCTTCCCATCTCATGTCCTTGTCAATGGGCTTCAGGTCATAAAGAAATTTTATTTTGTTTACTTTCCCTTCTGCCTCTGTTTCCCACATCACTCACGGAGGGGAGGGTGAGGTTCGGACTCCAGGAAATTGAGTTACGGGTCTCTGAAAGTTAGGCTATTGATAAGAATGCTTTTTCCTTGTATGTCATTAAGACATTAGTGAACTGTTGGAGACTCGTGTCCTGCAGGAGCGTGATCTCTATCAGTTAACCATGTGGTTTTTTTTCCCTTCCCTTAGTTTTAGGACAGCCTGGATTGCTTGCGGAATGTCACATATGTCCCACCAGGGAGTGGGGAGAGGGGCTTGAAAGGTGTCAGCTCGTGTTTTGCCCCTCAGCTTGCCTTCTGCCCCCACATCAAATCAACTTGTGGTAGACAAAGAATTATGGTATATGCATATAATGGATTAATACTCAGTAATAAAAAGAAACAAACATTAATGTGTGTAACCACCGGCTGAATCTCAGAAGCATTGTGTTAAGTGAAAGAAGACACACACAGAATACGATACTTTATATACCATGTGATTTCATTGTATCAAATTCTAGAAAAATAAAATATATAGCGACAGGAAGTAGATCAGCAGTTGCAATGCAAATACATCAGTGGGCTACAGTTGTGGGGAAGGGAATGACTGCAAGGGATATGGATGGTATTCAGGAGGATAACGGAAATGTATTACACCTGTGATGTTTGTTACATCACTACACACATTTGTCAAATCTCATCAAATTCCACCTTTGAAAACAATAAACTGTATTGTTTGTAAAGTGTACTTCATTCGTTATAATAATACAAAAGACATTATAAGGCAATGTTTGATTCATCATTAAAAGATAGGAACTAAAGAATCACATAATGTCAGAAAGTTGAATACACCTTGTCCAATGAACTAATTCTAAAGAGGACAAAAAGCCCAGAAAGTAGAACTGATTACTAATTGCTTACCACAAATTGACTTTGCTCATCTGGGAGGGCTTTTAAACCTAACCCAGTTGCTACAGAAATGCAGTGCCAACCCCCACGAGTTAAATAAAGTGCACAGTCTTCCTATCACTCCCCAACTTTAGGGAAGTGTTTAGTTCGAAAAGAAATGTAGAGGAGACATGTAGGCAAGGAAGCGACAAGTGGAATTTCTACTTAGCCCTGAAAGACCTCCTGTACATGGTGATCTTAGGAGCAGCTGGGCAAGGGGACAACCTGTTGACTTGGGAAGTCAAGGATCCCCATCCAAGGATCCCGACTGGATGGCTGGGAGAAACTGCAGAATGGATACTTTAGAGGAAAATAAAGACACTTAAGAGGGAAACAAGGTGGGAGTAGAAAAGCACAGATGGCATCAGAATGTGACTCTGAATCAGATCTGGAATCAGATCTCAGACTCTGAAGATAAAAATGTGGACCTAGGTCCTATTCTGAATCAACAGGGAGATGTTATTCTCAGCTTAGTGTCCACATTCCTTCCCTTAGGAGATCTAAATCTGTCATTAGACTGGTCCAGGGAGCCACCTGACGGTTGTTGATTAGAAAAATGAGATAAATTGTTTGAGACGTGAGAGTATACTTATTGAACCCACTTGGAGTGGAATGGCTGGGAGAGAAAGTGGGTACAAATTACTGAATTCTAGACGTGGTTCTGTCAGTTTAATCTGTGTGATTTCTGAATCTCGTCTTAATTTCTTCAATGGTTTTAAAAAAAATTCTAGGGTAAAGGGGTGTTAAAAAGAAAGAATGAGCCCAAAATGGAGCCTTTTGTCCCCCATGACAGCAAATCAAGACTTAATTACAGTTTCAGCCTCTCACAGGTATGTGACATTTTAAAAGTCAGTCTGAGATTTCCTAAGAAGTGAGGTCATTTGCATGATTAAAAAAAATTTTTCCTCTTCCCCTCAAAAAGAAGATGTCCTAGCTTACAATCTTTTTCTTTTCTTTTGCCCACAAAAACCTTCCATTTTATACAACTGGGAACATCTCTCCACTTGGTAGGTTGAATGCTGCCCAATTCATGAATTACTTAATAAAGCCAATTAGACCTTCAAATTTACTCAGCTGATTTTTTTTAACAAGGGTGATATGAGAGACATATATAATAATTTACTGGTGGGTGAGAGAATCTTATATAAATCATAAATTGGATGATGATGATGGGCTGTGTCTTTCTATTTAAATACTTGTAATATTTGAGAAGAATAAGTGATATTCTAGAGAGTTTGTATTTGAATTGAACTCTAGTTTAGTTCAAATAAGGAATGATCCTGCCAAAGGCTACCATAGGCTACCAAAAATTAATGCATATGTCCAGGTAACTCCCCAGTGAGCACTGAAGCTAAAAGGTATGAATGTGCAAAAAGGGGAAGTAAGGTCTTATCATTCAAGACGAGTAGGAGAGGGTGGCTTGATCTATACACACAGTATCCAAGGGGGTAATCTCAATTGAGCATATAAGGTTAAGGACAATGAAATGTCATAGTCATAGTAGAAAAATATCAAAGAAATCAGAGATAAGCTCTGTGGGGCCTTTGGTGTAATTCTGATATATAGTATAGACAAAATCAAATTGCTCACTTCCCAAATGGAATCTGTCCTGTCAAAGGAAATAAAGATGATGGAATGAACATCCATAGGAGAAAAGAATTTCAAGATGGTGAAGAAGAGTCCTTTTCATCTGGAAGGCACAGTCCTTTAACAGTGTGGGAGTCACCATTCTCAACACTGCTGCTGGAGAGGAGAATAGAATCTCAGGCCAGAAGAAATGCTGAACACAGGAGAATGGTGTTCCCCTAGTCCGCTGGAGAAAGCTACATGAATGGGGAGGCTTGAGCAGAGAACAAGGAATGAAGATGAAGTGTCACCGCTCGTCATCTTACTTTTGTTAATATTTCACAGAGTACAGCCCAATAACGTCAATTTCATTTCAAAATTTTAAATGTATTTTTTGTTAATTAATTATTTATTTACTTATTTTTAAGTAGGCTTTACACCCAGCACAGAGCCCTATGCAGGGCTTGAACTCACAACCCTGAGATCAAGACCTTAGTGGAGTTCAAGAGTCTGACGCTCAAGCCACTGAGCCAACCAGGTGCCCCATAAAATGTATTTTTTAAAAAGAGGTAGAGCAGGACTCAAGAAAACCACATTCCCATATTGAAGACAAGTTTGGCAACTATTTCTCTAATTTGAATAATAATAATATAATAATTTGCATAAGAACAAGTAGAAAACTTCCCCTCAGTAATCAATTTTAGGAGATGACCTTTAAAGGAGCACAGTTCTCCATAAAATTCATCAGGGTAACACCAATCTAAAACTTCAGTTGGTAATGGAATGACAAATGCAAATAAACGAGTAAAAAGGGGTTCATCGTGGATTCTGGATGAAAGAGAATCAAAGAACACAATCTTCCCAGCACTCTCCAGGTAAGCTTTTCTAACAGACCAACAATTGGGTCGCTTAGGTACCAGTGCTGTGGGAATATTGTGCAAATGTCAGATAAAATGTTCTTTTTACATTATTTTTCTGGCTTAATGACAGTGCATTTGTCAATCGTAATTTTCTATAGAATCTAGAATGTTTTGGCTGGTCAATCAATATCTTGTGGTTTTGGTCATTTTGGGCCAATTCCCCGACCTGTTATAATCTGAAGAATTTAAAAAAAGAAGGTTTTATTTTGTGTACAATATTCTGGCAGACCCTGAAATCTAGATGATTAAACAAGGGTAAAAATGGGGGCAACTGGGTGGCTCAGTCGTTAAGCGGCTGCCTTTGGCTCAGGTCATGATCCCGAGGTCCTGGAATCAAGTCCTGCATCAGGCTCCTTGCTCAGTGGGGAGCCCGCTCCTTCCCCTCCCCCTGCTTGTGTTCCCTCTCTTGCTGCATCTCTCTCTGTTAACTAAGTAAATAAAATCTTAAAAAAAAAAAACAAGGGTAAAAATGCTGTATGAGTTAGCACAAAATACCTCCTAGTTTTTTCTAATGCTTTACTATTTACCTCATCTTATTCATATTATTCCAAAACCATTCCCTATCTGACTTGGACTCCTTTGATTACGAATAATAAAAACTGGGTTGAATAAATAAGCAGAACAAACACCAACAATAAAACAAGTGAGGACAGCTGAGGTATATATGATTCACTCCCTTCTCTTATGAATGGGCTTTACCTCTGTCTCCATGCACACAGTGGAATATGACAGCCCCCTAACTTCCCAGTTTGTAGCACCTCAGTTCAAACTCAGTATATCAAAAACTAAAATCTCTCATCCACTTTCCCAAAATCTTAAAGTGGAGAATTTGATTGTCTTGCTCGAGATAGAGCATCTACCCCTGGGACCAACGAAGGCTAAAGAAGGGTCTGCAGAAGACTGACAGGGCAGCCATGAGAGGACAGAAGGACAATATCCTGTACCCATGGGCATAGTTCTCAAGCAAAAGGTCTTCACAGCTTCTGGAGTGTGGCAAAATATCCTATACGTCAGTGTTTCCCAAGCTATATTCTGTCTACGAATCGCCTGGAAGCCTTGTTCTGATTTGGATCCAATTGTTCATGTGGAACCTGAAAGTTTGCCTTTTTTAGCAAGCTCGTAGGTGAGGTTGATATTGTTCATCTGCAGATCACACTAGCTATTCAAGCAAAATGCCCTCCTGTTGAACACATCTCACTGATTATTACCCTGGGACAGCCTTATGGGGGCACCACTCAGACTCCCACACAAAATCAACCTGCCATAAGGAGCTGAGCAAGCTGATGGCCTCCCACTGTGGGTGCCTTCAGGATTTGCCTCGGCTTTCAAACTGAGACTTCGTCCTCCCTGGGCAACATCTAAACAACCTGCAAGCTTAGTCATATGATGAGGACTGTGTCACTTCTGGCCAGCAGGGATCCCTGTGCCAGAGAACAGAGCTTGGATGATGAAGTGCATAGAGGTCAGCCTCCTGAGGCAAGGAGCAGGGCAGAGAAGATAAAAAAATATTGACTGGGAGTTGGAACTGAGAATAATCAACCCAGTAGAGTAAATTCTGAATTTCAGGTATGAACAAGTATTGGAAAGTGGGAAGAACTGTTGTGGAGAAGGGTGACCTTCCTAAAGAAAAGAAGAATCAAAACAAGACTTAATGTCTGTCTTTAAAAAAATCAAGGATTGTCTCAAGGAAGCTAGTTTTCAGTCTTCTGTCCTGCTTAGAGAACAAGGTAAGTTTTCAAAAATGGGAAGCATATTTCATTTCGACAAAGGGGAAATTTTTTTACAATGGAGCTACCCTGCCGTTAGATGATTTATGGGAGACTGAGTTTTCTGTGGCTGAAAGTATTCAAGCAGGGACTGTTGGGATGGGGACATTCCCAATGGTGTGAAAAGATTAATGGCAATTGACAGGAACCAGAGACCTGACAGGCCTTAAGGGAGTGTTCAGGCTAGTGGGGTGAAGTCCAAGGTCCTGACATTAGGAAGACTGTGGTTAGTCATTATTTCCCAGGTCTGGCTAGGCTGTGTGCCAGACATCCTGGCAAGTACTGATGCCAAAACTCTCTCTTTGACCAAACCTTAGCTAGTCTTCTCAAAGTCCTCTTCTCAAGCTGGCCTCAATGTTTGGACTTCTGTGTTTTTCTGTGAGCACCCAATTTTAACAAAAATTCTACTAAGTCATTTTATAACAAGAATCCCCACCCAGATACCCAGCTTACCCACAGCAAGAATCCTGTCACGTCAGGTGAGCCAGAGTTCCCCCTTACTTCTCATGTTTCCCTCATAGTAATTTTCCATCCACGGAGCTCCACCCTGCTCCTTGGCTACAAATCCCTTTTTTGCCCATGTCATATGCAGAATCAAACCCAGAATCTTTCAATCCCCTACTGCAATAGTTTCTGAATAAAATCTGTTTTTTCACTTTATGTACTGTCTAGTTTGGGTTTTTCTTTAACACCAGAGACATCATGGTTGGTAAAACCCACCAGCCTTTAAGTAGGGAGCCAGATATAAATCAAGAAATTATAACATGAATGCATGCTTACAAACTAAGATAAAAACTCTGCAGGAAAGGAAGATGTTTTTAAGTGATCTAGACCAAAGGAGAGCAGAGGTGATTTCCCTGAACATGTGACACCTGAGCGAAGATCTCAAGCGTGAGAGGGAGATGACAAAGGGTGTGTGTGTGTGTGTGTGTGTGTGTGTGTGTGTGTGTGTGTTGCAGTCAAGGACATGTATCTTCCAGAGTCTTGGTAAGAAGGATAAAGGATATTCAAAAGAGGTAACTGAGGAGAATTTAGTGAGGAGAGTATTCACAGAGGAGGTGTGGGCAGGGTGAACAACTGTGTGCACACACAGGAATCAGCAGTGGGTCCTGATATCAAGATGGAGGTTAGTACTGGAACCCCAGGACAGAGGCAGATACGGGATAAGACTTGCCTCATGGGAGATGTTGCCACAGGTAGTGAAACACATCCACTCACATTTCACTGAGAGAATCCCAGTGAAATCGTTTGCAGAGGTCAGCATCCCAGAACACAGACCAGGGTTGAGACGGATGGGGAGTATACACAGAGAGGCAAGTTGAGTTTAATCATTACAAGGGAAAGGGAGGTGCAGAATGAGAATGAAGGGTACACTAGCCTTAGACCATGTTAAAGGATTTGGATTTTATCAAGAACAATGGAAACCAGAAGAATGTCAGGGCCAACCAGCAGGTTAGGAAAGTGTCTGATATCAGGTCTCAACAAGAATCAGGAACCCTGCTATGGAAACAGGTACTTGGTCAAAACTTTAGTCCTAGGATTCCTGTCATGAAAGTTAGATTATAATGCCTTGTTAAGGCATGTTTACCTCTGATTCATACAGAGGCCGCCTGGAAATGCTTTGTTGAAGACGATGTGAAAGCCCTATCCAAGTTGAGTAGGTAGAGTGCTGCAGTTCACCAGTGATGTGAAATACTGTTAGTCTGTTCTGGAAGGAGGTGAGTAGATTACATCATCGGACATGTTCAAAGCGGGAAAGACCTTATTCATTAGTAATCGCAGATTTCAAGGTTGTTTTTTTTTTCCATTATGAATGGCCTACCAATTTTAGAATTATATTGTCTGTAGAAATTCTGAGGCTTCCAACAACTTGATGGGATAAGGCCCTTGTGCTGAAAACTTCAGTGATTAAGAGGGTTCTTTAAAAATTAAAAATACTTACTGAAGAGATTAAAGTTAAAAACTTGGAGAAAAAAATCCCTCTATTTTTTAAGATTTAAAGACTACATTTTGACATAAAATTCCTTCTAGTTTGCTTTTTTTTAACCTTATTAGTGAAAAAAGAAAAACAATTTTGTTTAACAAGTTGATAATCAACTCTGAAAATTACAAAAGAAGTGGGAGCTTTCTATGAGGCTCACTGGCCGATTTTACCCAGCAAGGGGGACAGAGACTACAGGATCCTCAAGTTTGCTTTGCACAAGAGGACCCCATGTGATTTGGAGCGAGGACATAAGGTATTTATGGTTTTCTCTGAGTGTGAGGAATTAACCAATTAATCCTTATTTTAACCCATCTATTGTTATGACTAATGTAATTAACATTTATTGAGCATTTACTGGACACTGGTCACTCTGCCAAGCCTTTGTATGGATTATCTTACTGAATCCTCAAACCTGGTGATATGCTGGGAAACCAACTCTTTAAAATTCAACTAATTTTAATTTAATTTAAAAATAGCCATGGTTTGTAAAGTCTGCCAATTTTCATATTTTAAGCACTCCCATGAACAATTTAGTAACTATTGAACAATCACCTGCTGTGAATTAGTCCAAGTTTTCTTCTGCTCAACACTGTTTATGAAACTTTATTCATTCAAATACTATGCAATATAGAAATTAAAAAAAGGAAAGAAAAGAAAAGAAAGAAAGAAACATAGTGCAGTGGCCTAAATAAGAGTTTATTTCTCTTGCACATAACAGTCTGGGATGACTTGAGGTCTCTGTTTCTCAAAACTCCCTCTCACCCAGGCTAGATGGGCACCTCTACTATCCTAATCATAGATCCTCAAAGGGAGTTCTAGAAACAGTCTTTGAAGATAGCAGAAAGCAGAAGGAGGAAGAAGATCAGGGAAATCACCCCTAAGATAATTAGAGCTGCCCATATCCTTCCCCTCACACCCCTATCTTAGTCACCTGACCACACGTAGCAGCAAGAGAGGCTGGAAAATTTTGCTTATGGCAGTCACTTGCCCAGCTAACACTGGGTGTGCTCTGTAAGAACAGACTGGACTTGGGGCACCTGGCTGGCTCTGTAAGTTAAGCATCTGCCTTCTGTCAGGTCATGATCCAAGGGTCCTGGGATCAAGCCCTACATTGGGCTCCTCTCCATCTGCTTCTGTCCCTCCCCATGGCACATGCTCTCTCTCTCTTCCTCTCAAATAAATAAATAAAATCTTAAAAAAAAAAAAAAGGAAAGACTAGACTTTGGTGATGGTCAGTCATCTCTGCCACACCCTACTCAGAATGCCCATAACACAGTAGAGTCCTGGTGAAGAATTCTGGCCACCATCTGACACCTAGCTCACTGTACCAACTATCTGACTTCAGGATGCACTTTTTCGTGTCCTTTCCTATAAAATAGAGGCAATAGTAGTATTTATACCGCATGGATTTTTTTTTTTTGTAAGGAATACATAAGTTAATAACATTGAAATCTTGGAAGGGTTCATGGTATACTATAAGCATTCATTTTAAGGTAGTTATTAATATTCTTGCTTAGTAGACATGCGAACTGAGGCATATGAACATCACACACAGAATTGGCAAAGATAATAATTTGAGTTTTTCTCACTCCCTCCTCATTCTAGAAGTTTTTGACAAATCATGTGGCCTGCTTTGCTTCCTTAAGCCAGTTGTATCTCGGGCTAACCAAAAGGACTTTCAAAGTAAGAATCAAAGTTGGATAAAGCAGAGGCCAGGAGAGTTATATTCTTATTTGCAATGCTGAATACTTCTCAGGGTAAAATTTTTTTTCTTTTTTTTTTTTTTAAAGATTTTATTTATTTATTTGACAGAGAGAGAGGTCACAAGTAGGCAGAGAGGCAGGCAGAGAGAGAGGAGGAAGCAGGCTCCCTGCAGAGCGGAGAGCCCGATGCGGGGCTCGATCCCAGGACCCTGAGATCATGACCTGAGCCTGAAGGCAGTGGCTTAATCCACTGAGCCACCCAGGCGCCCCACTCTCAGGGTAAAATTTAAATGAGAGTTGGAACCCATGGAAATGAAATACTTTGTTATGTGGGTTCAGCTAAAATCTGTGTCAAATAATCCAATCATAAAAATGTATACCAACCCACAGTGGCAATCTTAACACTATGTAGGGAGAGGTGGTGAGCAGATCGACACAAGCCTATGAAAGGCGACTCAAATGCAATATTCTAAATTGCTGTTTATTATTTGAATTCTAGGATTTTGTTCTGTTTAATGAGTATGAATGACTCCAGATTAGTTATATACCTATATTAAAAGTAACTTCAAAAACGAGGGCCAGAATTTTTTTTTAATCCAAAGAATGGCATATGTGTCCTTTCTAGTGAATTCCCCATAGACTAGTCTTTGAGATCAGTTTCTTTGGATTCCATTCATTTCCCTGATGTGGCAGGTTACACTTACCTGCCACAATTCTGGAGCTTTGTCAATCAAAATTCAATTTCACTGGCAAAAAAACACTCTAACTTTTCCTGAGAAATTCTATATCTTTTCCTTAGATTCAATTGCTCCCTTTGGCAGTATTAATGATTCCATCAGAAGTCCTGATGGAAATAAAGAGAAGAAATAAAGAGGTGTCTGGGATTTCTCTGAGACATTGTCCCCATACTCTGTCATCATGAGATCAAGAATCAAGCTAGTTGAATTGTCTAGTGCCTGAATAAATGAAGATCACTCTACACCTCTCTGTGTGCATGATTTTTATGTGTCATAGTGGAGTTCTGTGGGTAACCAGGAGGTAGTGCTGAAAAATGCAGGCAAACAGGAATGTGTTTTGTCCCAAGGTGTTGTGATGGAACACAACTCCAGGAGGAGCCTAGATTGTGGAAAGAGGAGAATCACAACCAGAAACAATTCTGATCTGGGTGGTTGTATGATCTAAACTGGTTGGATGGTCTAAAAATGAGAAATTGAGCATTAAAGTCAAAATCCAAAGGGGAAAATAAATCTTACTGTGTGTGAGAGGAACGGATCAGAACTCATTTATTCAGGCTGTCAACAGAGAGAGGGCACAGATCCACTTTTATTTGGTGACTGGATTGTGGCATGGGGTGCTGGCAGCTGCAAGGTAGGGAAAGGAAAAATCTTGTTTCCAACAACCAAGCCTATTCCTTAAACCTGGGTCTGAGAAGGGGACATTTTTCCCACTCCAGTTCAGATATCAGATCACTTTCACCTTCTCCCCCACGTCCATTTCTCTGCCTTCCCATTTCTGCCCAGCTGTCTCAAGTTCTCCTCACCCCTCTTCACTTTCCATGCTATGGCAAACGTCACCTGTCCACTCACTGGTCTGGTCAATACCAATATCAAGATATCGACACCAGACACCAAGATACTGATCCTTTTGACACCACTCAATTCTCAAGCAAACAAGTCAAATGCAAGATCTGCCCTGAGTGCCTATTTTTCATGAGCACCCACTGGCCTTCCCAACAGTGTGGCCATGCTGTGACACTAACAATGAGACCACGAGCTACTGTTTCATACGTGATGTTGCTGACCACACCTTTTAGTGTATTCTTTGTCTATCACTTTTCTTTGTATTCTTAAAGCACGTGAGTCATACCATATCTGTAATTTTTATATTGCTTTTTCTTGAGCACAGTCTTGATCATTTTTAACAGAAAGGAAAACAGCACACATGTTTCCATGCCACTATCCTTTAGCTTCAACAATTATCAACCTTCCATTGTTCTGTGAACTGCTAAATGTGTATTTCATTTTTAATGTCTTGAGATTGTAAACAAATGTGTGAAAAACGATGCTCAAAAGATATTCCCCTATTTAGATCTCATCTCTTTGGCACAGATATCCAGAAGCAGAATTTCTGAGTGTAGTTTATCCCATCCCCCATTTCCAGATACTCCAAATATCAGTAGGTATAACAAGGGTCCCTCCGCTCTCTTTACACTCATGCTCTGCCTTCTAAGAACAAGCTGAACTCTCGGAGTTACTTTATGAATGAGGAATGACCCAAAAAGGCTCCAAAGCTCAGAGGTAAGGTCTGCTTTACATTACGGGCCATTCTTTGGAGACCACCTGATGAATGCCACAGGGATTCGCTGTGACCTCTGGGAGACCTGCAGAGTGTGGATCAGTCACGGTCAAAGCTGCAGATTGGTTCTTGGTGCATTTTAACCAAAGAAAGGCTTGGACACAGGCATTTTTTTTTCACCCTTCCCCAAGCCCTTCTTGACAACACGACAAATGATAATCTGAAATCAAACACGACACTCTACCTGCAGGACCTGGTGCTGACAGATGGAGCTGTGTTTAAATAGCTTCATGTTGCCAGTTCCAATAAAGGGAAAGTACAGAAAAGCCTGAGTCTAATGGGAAATAAGAAGTGCTCAGAATTTGAGAGGGAGGCAGGTAAGTGGCCCGGTGAGGAGAACCATCCGACCATCCATCAGCACGCAGGAAAATATCTCCTCAGAGGTTGGCAGGGGTAGCCATACCTGTGGCCACTGGCCAGCTTCACGCGGGTGGGTAATGTAAAGTTTGGGAATGATGAGAGCTTTCATTTAGCTTAGATGCGGTGTGAGGGCAATCTGCCAGATTTTTGATCCATGTTGGGCTGGTGGGTGTGCAACAGCTGCTTTTGTTACCCGAGAATGAGGCATCCTGGTGCTATGGGACCTCTCTAGGCTTAATGATTTGGGGGTTTTGTTAAATAAAAGCACTTAGATGACATTCTAGTGGAGGCCTCAGAAGTTTCCAGAAAGAAAAATAACCTTTACCTTGAATTTTGGATTTGGCTCCCAGGAGGCTGCAGTCATGTATCAAATTGAAAGAACCCCAGGATACTCTGGGGGGTGTAGTCTCTCATCTTCAACATGATTTGAATTGGTTCTTGCACCATCTGCAGAAAATATTCATTTTGATCTCTGATCGTATATGGCAAAGAGCTTCCCTGTTAGTGGCCTTTTTACCCTCTTTTTAGGAACTGGCCATAGCTACTCCACAGCACACAGGTCCACTCAGAAATCCTGGAAGGATAGCCTGAGGGCTTTGGAGTTGGCTTCATCCTAAGGTCCTTTAATCATATTGTAGAGTCATCCTGTGGTATGGTCACCATCTTCAAAAAAAGAGATTGCTGCCTTTTTTTTTTTTCTGTGAAATCTTGTTTATTGGGGTTGATAGAATTGTGTGTGAGTGTCATTGAGTCTATCACTACTTTTTGTTCCACAACAGCAGTCTGAGGATTTAATTAACTAGGAAGGGGGATTATTGGGAGGATCATCCCTGTAAAAATGTACAAAAGGTCAGGGGGTCATGTGGAAGGGGAGATAAATATGTACATGGAACCCTTCCTTCCATTATCCCCTCCTCCCCCAGCCCTGAGAGGGGAAGAGGAGGGGGGAAACTTTGGTCTCTGAATTAGTGAGCCCTTGTGGAGGCAGGCCAAGGGCCTAGGGGCCCACAGAGGAGGTGATAATATGCCTCAAGAGGTCATGAGCTATGACAGCTGACATGAAACCCACTCTCACCTCTCATATACACAGGCACATACAACACTCACACATAATTTCATCACCCCAATAAATAAGATCTTCACAGAAAAACAAACAAACAAAACCTAAGAGTTCAGAGGAGATGCAGGAGATAGAGTTTATAAACACATCATTGTAAAATAACTTACAATAACTAGGCCAAATGGTATAACTGCCAGAGGGGTTTATGAGGGTACAGTAACTCCACTTGGGATTGTTGATGAGAGTTTCTGCGGAGACCTGGAGAGAGTCACTGACTGGTCTATAAGAGAGAGGAAATCATTTCTAGCTACTATTTATGGAATACCCAAAATGTGCCAAGTATTAAAACAAGCAGTTTATTATTTTAATTAAAATGATACAGCCATCACGGGCATCAGATATTGTAAGTCTCAATGGACAGATAAGACAACAACAGAATACTCATTCTTCCCAAGCGCACATGGAATTTTCTCCAGAATAGACCACATACTGGGTCACAAATCAGGGCTCAACCTAGACCAAAAGATTGAGATTATTCCCTGCATATTCTGAGACCACAATGCTTTGAACCTGGAACTCAACCACAAGAAAAAGTTTGGAAGGAACTCAAACATTTGGAAGCTAAAGACCACCCTGCTTAAGAATGTCTGGATCAACTAGGAAATCAAAGAAGAACAATTCATGGAAACCAATGAGAATGAAGACACTTCGGTCCAAAACCTATGGGATACAGCAAATTCAGTCTTAAGGTGGAAACACATAGTCATCGAAGCTTCCCTCAAAAAAATTGAAAAATCCAGAATACACCAGCTCTCTTTAAATCTTAAAGAACTGAAGAATCTACAACAACAAATTAAGCCAAAACCACACAAGAGAAAGGAAATAATCACGATTAGAGCAGAGATCAATGAGATAGAAACTAGAGGTACAATAGAACACATCAATGAAACTAGAAGGTGGTTTTTTGAAACAATCAGTGAGAGTGATAAACCATTGGCCAAACTAATACAAAAGAAAAGATAGAGGACCCAAATTAATAAAATTATGAATGAAAAGAGAGATCACGACTAACACCAAGGAAATAGAAACAATCATCAGAAATTATTATCAACAGTTATAAGCCAATAAGTTAAGCAACCTAGATGAAATGGATGCATTCCTGGAAACCTATAAACTTCCAAACTGAATCAGGAAGAAACTGACAACCTGAATAGACCAATATCCAGTAACGAGATTGAAGTAGTGATCAATAACCTCCCAAACCACAAGAGCCCAGGACCTGATGGAGTCCCTGGGGAATTCTACCAACCATTCAAAGAAGAAGTAAAGTAATACCTATTCTCCTGAAGCTGTTTCAAAAAGTATAAACAGAAGGAAAACTTCAAGACTCTTTTGATGAAGCCAGGATTACTCTGATTCCCAAACCAGGCAAAGACCCCATCAGAAAGGAGAATTTCAGACCAATATCCCTGATGAATATGGATGCCAAGATTCTCAACAAGATCCTAGCTAATAGGATCCAACAGTATATTAAAAAGATGATCCACCATGACCAGGTGGGATTTATCCATGGGATGCAAGGGGAGTTCAACACTTGGAAACCAATCAATGTGATAGAACAAATCAATAAGAGAAGAGAGAAGAACCACATGGTCCTCTCAGTTGATGCAGAAAAGGCATTTGACAAGATACAGTATCCATTCCTGATTAAAACAATCCAAAGTATAGGGGTAGAGGGAACATTCCTCAACTTCATAAAATCTATCTATGAAAAACCTACAGCAAATATCATCCTCAGTGGAGAAAAGCTGACAGCCTTCCCTCCGAGATCAGGAACACAACAAGAATGTCCACTCTCACTACTCTTGTTCAACATAGTATTAGAAATCCTAGCAACAGCAATCAGACAACAAAAAGAAATAAAATGTATCCAAATTGACAAAGAAGAAGTCAAACTCTCTCTTCTCGCAGATGACATGATACTTTATATGGAAAACCCAAAAGACTCCACCCCCAGACTACTAGAACTCATACAACAATTCAGTAATGTGGCAGGATACAAAATCAACGTACAGAAATCAGTTGCTTTCCTATACAATAACAATGAAAATATAGAAAGGGAAATTAGAGAATCGATTCCATTTACTATAACACCAAGAACCATAAGAGACTTGGGAATGAACCTAACCAAAGAGGTAAAGGATCTGTACTCGAGGAACTACAGAACACTCTTGAAAGAAATTGAAGAAGACACAAAAAGATGGAAGAGCATTCCATGCTCATGGATCAGAAGAATAAACATTGTTAAAATGTCTATACTGCCTAGACCCATGTATACTTTCAATGCCATCCCGATCAAAATTCCACAGGCATTTTTCAAAGAGCTGGAACAAACAATCTTAAAATTTGTACGGAACCAGAAGAGACCTCAAATAGCTAAGAAAATGTTGAAAAAGAAAAACAAAACTGGGGGCATCACGTTGCCTGATTTCAAGCTTTATTACAAAGCTGTGATCACCAAGACAGCATGGTACTGGTACAAAAACAGACACAGACCAGTGAAACAGAGTAGAGAGCCCACATATGGACCTTAACTCTATGGTCAAATAATCTTCGACAAAGCAGGAAAAATATCCAAAGGAAAAAAGACAGTCACTTCAATAAATCGTGCTGGGAAAATTGGACAGCTATGTGTAGAAGAATGAGACTCAAACATTCTCTTACACCATAAGATAAACTCTAATGGAAAAAAGACCTCAACATGAGGCAGGAATATATCAAAATCTTAGAGGAGAACATAGACAGCAAACTCTTCGACATCGGCCACAGCAACTTCTTTCAAGATACGTCTCCAAAGGCAAAAGAAACAAAAGTGAAAATAAACTTTTGGTACTTCATCAAGATCAAAAGCTTCTGCACAGCAATGGAAACAGTCAACAAAATAAAGATGCAACCCACGGAATGGGAGAAGATATTCGCAAATGACACTACAGACAAAGGACTGATATCCAAGATCTATAAAGACCTCCTCAAACTCAACACACACAAAACAGATAATCACATCAAAAAATGATCAGAAGACATGAACAGACATTTCTCCAATGAAGACATACAACTGGCTAACAGACATATGAAGGAATGTTCGTCATCATTATCCATCAGGGAGATTCAAATCAAAACCACATTGAGATACCACCTTACACCAATTAGAATGGCCAAAATCAACAAGACAGTAAACAACAAGTGCTGGAGAGGATGTGGAGAAAGGGGAACCCTCTTACACTATTGGTGGGAATGCAAGTTGGTGCAGCCACATTGGGAAAGAGTGTGGAGATTCCTAATCACCCTGCAATTGCACTCCTGGATACTTACCCCAAAGATACAGATGCAGTGAAAAGAAGAGCCATCTGTATGCCAGTGTTCATAGCAGCAATGGCCACAGTCGCCAAACTGGAAAGAACCAAGATGCCCTTCAACAGACAAATGGATAAAGAAGATATGGTCCATATACACTATGGAGTATTATGCCTCCCTCAGAAAGGATGAATACCCAACTTTTGTATCAACATGGATAGGACCGGAGGAGACTATGTTCGGTGAAATAAGTCAAGCAGAGAAAGTCAATTATCACATGGTTTCACTCACTTGTGGAGCATAAGGAATAACATGGAAGACATTGGGAGATGGAATGGAGAAGTGAGTTGGGGGAAATTGGAGAGGGAGACAAATCATGAGAGACTGTGGACTCTGAGAAACAAACTGAGGGTTTTGGAGGGGAGAGGGTGGGAGGGTGGGTGAGTCTTGTGGTGGATATTATGGAGGGCACGTATTACATGGAGCACTGGGTGTGGTGCATAAATAATGAATTTTGGAACACTGAAAAAAATGATAAAATAAAATAAAAACAACAAAAAACCCAAATATGTTATAAATGTATGTCTTAACCAATTAGGAAAAAAAAAAAAAAGACAACTGAGAGCAGGTCATGAGCTGAAGGACACACAGCCAGAAGGGGTAAGAACACAGATAGGAACTTAATTTTTTCTGACTTTAAAGCTCATGCTTTGTGCTCAACACCACACTGGTTTTGGACAAAGGAAAGTGGCAGAAGTGTGTACCCACACAGAGAGGTGAGTTACTGCCACCGACTTTTCTCTTGTGTTCCTTCATCTCTTTCCTCCAGGCCAGACTCAGTATTCTGACATTTTTCTCAGCTTTCTCAGTCCCTCAGTGACTGCATACTGACTGTATTCCCTTCCTCCATTCCTCCAAAACACACATTCCTTGTAAGAGACCCTAAGACAAACCTCAGAAGTGCCAAGTCCATGAGAACAAAATCAAAAGCAAAACAATTCTTCAAAAAAAAAAAAAAAAATTGGCTTTACGATCTCATTTCCTTCTGGAGTCTAAATTGCTAAGCCCAAGGTTAGGGCATCCTTGTAACAAAGCATGGTTTGTACAGATTTTGGAGAACTCTCTGCCAGTCTTATTTAACTAAAAAGACACATGGACCATGACTGAAGAATAAGATGAGGTCTGATAATTTGCAACGTGTCACAAGTACACTAAATACAACATTCCCTTCCCAATGAGCCAGAAACTAAGATAGACATTTTGACTCAATGCCAGGTTGCTCACGCCAAGACTATGACTTTTGACTACTTATTGACCAGCTAAGGTGAGCCTCCTCTTTATCTCTGAGCATTTCTTCTGTGCCTTCCTTTGTGTTGAAGGAATGAGTTAGTGATCACATTTTGCCCATGTGTGGCCATATTGTGGCAATACTCTACAGTGTCTCATCAGTTACCTTGCAGTTAACCTTGAAACAAAAATGTGTAATACTGGTCCTTGTGACTGGAAGGGAGACAGCTGTCTCACCAGTCACATATTTAGATGCCTCAAGTTTTGCATGTGTTTGACAGTCCAAGCCCAGTCCAGCTGACTATTAAAGCACAGGATTTTATTTTTTGCTGGTATTAAATAGTTCAGTGTCCCTGTGAATCTCCTAAGGGGCTCCCATGAAGATTCTGACTTCTGGGTCTGAAGTAGGTCAAGATTTGGCATTTCTAACAAGCTCCCAGAAATACTGCTGATTCTTTGGCCACACTGAGTAGCAAAGCTAAAAACCAACTGTGTCCTGGGTACTTACTGGAGACTAACCTCTAACACATAGCTACTCAACCACTTTTGCGGATGTAGAGAATTATGGGTACTTTGGGACATCCCTAGTAGATCTCAGGTGAGCTTTTGAGGAGTTTTCTAAACCACTAAACAATACTTCAGTGTATGTTAATATGATTTCTCATTTAACCCTCACACCAGCCCTAAAAAATAGCTGTAGTTATTACATTTTGTAGACATGAAACTGAACTTCAAGTGGGTTAAGGAACTTCCCCTCAGTTGCTTAGCTCTTAAACAACAGAGCCAAACTTGGACCCAAAGTTACTGTAATATATTCTAGATTTTACTTCTGATTCCACATTACGTTCTTGCACTTATTTCCCTTTTCCATTGTTTTCCTTCATTACTTTAAACATGTTTTTTTAAGTTTTTATTTATTTATTTCTTTATTTATTTATTTGAGAGAGACGGGGGGAGAGCAGGAGGAGCAGCAGAGGGAGAAGCAGACTTCCCGTTGAGCAGGGAGCCTGATGTGAGGACTTAATCCCAGGATACTGAGATCATGACCTGAGCCAAAGGCAGACGCTTAATCACCTGAGCCACCCAAGCGCCCCACTTTAAACATGTTTTTATTACTCCATTACCTGGACTCTTTCTACTATCTTAAACTCCATTACCTGGACTCTTTCTACTATCTAATACACTTCGTTTTCTCTTTGCATTAAACTGGTTTATTAGAGAAATAATTCGAGTACAAAAAATTTGAACACAGAGAGAATCAAAATGAAGAGAACACAAAAGTTCTTCTACCTCCAGCTCCAAAGATAATTCTTCTGAAAATGTTGGTAATTCTCCTTCCAAGTGTTTCCCTCCTATCCTTATGCTTATATTTTTCTTTGAAATAATGGTATATGACTCCATGTATAAGTTTTATAATTGCTATTTCTTCATCTAGCCAGGTAATTCAATCATCTTACCATACTAATAGACATAATTCCAGAATATTATTATCCATAAATATAGGGCACTTGTTCAAATGAGCAAGGACTAGTGTATTTGCCCTACTTCTCATTTTTGAGTATTTGCATTGCTTTATTGTTTTGTTTTTGTTTTTTAATTTAATTGCACTACAGCCAATAACACCCCATATATTTATGTTGGTGCACAATTTTTAACTGATTTATTTTTTTATTTTTAATAACTTGAAGTAACATGTAAAAAAATTCTTCTTGTGTGACACCTGGGTGGCTCAGTTGGTTGAGTGCCTGCCTTCAGCTCCGATCATGATCTCCAGGTCCTAGGATGGAGTCCCATGTCAGGCTCCCTGCTCAGTGGGGAGTCTGTTTGAGGTTCTTTCTCTCTCCCTCTGCTCCCCTCCAGCCCCCTTCATGCCCATGCTCTCTCTTGCTTGCTCGCTCTCTCTCCCAAATTAATAAATAAGATCTTTAAGAAAAAAATTCTTCTTGTAATATCTTTAACTAAAGCACATAAAAGGAAATCCATTTGGCTTTCAGCTGAATCCCATTTCTCTCCCTAGAGTCCTCAGGTGGGTGTTTTTCCATAAAGATTTTTCACTTTGATCCATTCATTGTACAGAGTGAATGGCTCTAGGACTTGTTTTTACATGAATATGAGCATCTTATATGCCTCTTATAATTATGTTTCATAGGAATTATTTCATAAAAGAGATGCTTGGTCAGAGGGTTGGAGCAGCCTTTTTTTTCCCACATGTCATCACTGTTAAAGGTCCTTTGTTAATCTCTGTCAGATTGACAAGTAACAAATAGTACTCAGCGGTACTCTAATATTAATTGTAATTCTATAAGTATACACAAGTGTATTTTTTTCTTAACACTTTTAAAACATGGGCATGTGCTGTAATGAGCTGTGGGTTTTATACACAAATAATGAATCATGGAGCACTACATCAAAAAAAAGAATATATTTATATAGTAAAAAATATTCATTCTATCTTGAAAGTTCTCTTTGTTCACACTTTGCCCACAATCCATCTCCCCTTCCACTATCCTTCAGGAGTGACCAGGTTTCAGAATTTATATGCATTATTTTAGACTTTTTCCTAGGCATAAACACATACAGGTAGGAGTACAAACATCCAGAATATTTTTGATCTGTTTGTGTGTGTCTGTGTGTGCCTTCCTTAAATAATTGATATACTACAAATTGGCTTTGGAAATGAACACTGTTTCTTAGAGAACAATCCATGTTACTATATTGGCTCATACCCACTGGATGACATTGGCAACTCCCTCCTCCCATGCAGCTGTGACAGCGGCCTAAACTGTCTCCATACATTGCCAAATGTCCCCTGAGGAGCCAAATTGCCCCTGGATTGGAACCAATATTATAAATGTATCTCATCCTTTTTCCTGCTGCATTATACTCCAAATCATTTTGTATTTTTTTCTGTTGCAATGTGGCAACGAGCACCTTTGTACAAGAGAAAAATTCTCTTGAGAGATAATATGGCACAAGAGAAAGAACATAGCTTCTGGAGCCAGACTGCTTGGATACACGTCCTAGATTATAAATTTGTAAAAAGAAGATACTAATAGAAATTAATGAGGACTAAAGGCATTTAAGCATGCAAAGCACTTAAAACAGTGGAAGCAAGTTATCAATAAATGATACCTACTATTACATGCCTTCATAAGCATGTGTGCAAATGTTTCTAAAGAGTAGAGACTGAACAACAACAACAAAAACATAGCTAGGTTGTATACGAGATCCATGTTTTTAATCTGAAGAGATGTTGCCAAATCTCCTCCCAAAGAAGAATACCAATTTATACCATGATAAATTATATATTATGGAGATAGTTCTTCAGACACTCACTAGCATTTTATGTCATACTCAAATATTTTTTTAAATCTGATTTAAATTTCATTTTAATTATAAATTGCATATTCCTAATTACTAGTGACTTGGAGAAATGCTTCATACATTTACTGGCCATTTATATTTCCTTTTCTATAAATTGATTGTTAATATCTTTTGCCTTTTTTGTATTTTTTTATATATCTTTTTCTTACTGGTATGTAGTAGCTCTTCAACGATTTCACTTAATAACCCTTTGCTACATATGATGTAAATATTTTTCTCGACCTGACATTTGCTTTTTAACTTTGTTTATGGTGATTGGAATACAGAGATCTTAAATTTCAACGCAGCCAAATTGACTGATCTTTTCACTTTGGGCTTGTGCTTTTTGGGGTCCTTTTTGTAAGAAGGCAGGATATGAGCAAACTGCTAAATGATTAGAAATTACGTATATTACCAGTCACGACAAAATTAGAAGCCAAAAGTAATAAGAAAAGAGGATAAAAGAAGACACACTAATATATCATGAAGGAAGTGAGATAATATTGATCAATCACCAACACACACTAGAGTTTTCAGATATATTAAGTCAATTTTACTGACAGCTGACTGACACTTCAGAGAAGACAGAAAAATCTAAAATAAGGATGCCATCGTTGTAGGCTTATAGTTACTGGGAACCAAGTTTAGTAATATCTCCTAAACCACTATAGAACCGTTAAATCACTGGACTTGGCAATAAACTCTGACTTATATTCAAATATTCTGTTTGTGTATGGAGTTCCCTTGAAATAAATTAACACTATATATGACTGAAAGAAACATTGGGCTTCTGTTATTTTACAAACGGAATATTTCAAAAATGTTTCTTCTCAATGACATTAAATTCCTGAATCCTAGTGATGTGACATGAAAGTTTTTGTACCCGGGGCACCTGGATGGCTCAGTAGGGTAAGTGTCCAACTCCAACTCAGTTCAAGTCTTCATCTCACAGTCATGAGTTCGAGCCCTACGTTGGGCTCCATGCTGGGTGTGGAGCCTACTTAAAAAAATAAAATTAAAATATTGAAGTTTTTGTATCCACTTTATCCTACTTCACTGGACGCTCACTTGGTGAATACCACCTCCCCTTTTCCAATCTAGAATTAGGGATGGCTAGGAAAGCAAAGAGAATGAAGGAATGTGACTTCTGTGAGCAAAATAATGAACTGTATTTAAGTCAAATGCTGGAAAGTCTCACGCTTTTGACCTTTTAACATTTCACCATAAGCCTGGGTCTGAAAGGAAACATATCTTCAACTCATCAGACAGGAGCAAGACCTGATTGTATCTGCCATCCCTCTCAACCCTATCTTCATTGAGGGAAAAGCTGTTTGTACCAACAGACTTCAGCCAGGTTAGAGGCAGAAAGGAAGAAGAAAGGGGACACTATGAGGAGGGTTGGAGAGAGGAAGACCAAGAGGCCATGAAAAAGGGAGAGAAATCACACAGGACACCTCCTTTATGCCTTTCTCTGAGGTGGGCTCAGTATGGATGGCTAGGAGACAGAAGGAGGGAAACAATGGGCTGTTTCCACATTCCCAGGATATGGAGCATGACGGTCTAATGATAAGACCCTTCTGGTGATGGACTCCCTGCCTAGCTTGAGTTGTAATATCTTACAAAATACTTCCAGATATAATGAGGTGTCTGCAAAGGCTGAAGGAGAAATAGCAGCTAAATGCATAAACAACCCTGTTAGGAGTCTGACGGGAGCCACAGACTGTAGTAAATGAAGTGAAGCACGAAGTGAAGTGACATCCTTACCACATAGCAGGTATGTTCCAGAAAAGACCTTCATGTCAAGTCTGCATCTGTCCTGGTCTCTGGAACTGACAGGAGAGCATAGGTCTTAGAAAAGTGCAACCAAATGGAAGGAGGTAGCAAACCAAGTCTTCAAGAAGTGCTCAACTTTATGCATTAGAAACCACTCTGCAACTGAGGAAAGATTTGAACTTCAGATAAATGGCTTCTTTAAAAAAAAAAAGGAAAAGGAAAAGGAAAAAGATAACATCAAAAGATGTGTATGACTTTTACACAACTCTTGTATTCCTACAAAGTTGGATGTAAATGAAATACATTCTTAAAAGATGGAAGTATGTTTGCTGTTTGTTAAGTGTAAACTTCTCTTTGACATACACACACTCAGAGAAATATGCAGATTAGTAGGTTTTGCCTTGATGAATCCCTCAAACTAAGACTGGCCATCTAAGTAAAAAAGCAATCATTGCCAGTTCCAGGTAACCACCCTCCCGCCTTCTCTGCTCACTACCCAACTACCACAAGGGAAACCCACCACTACCCCAACATCTAACAACCAGAGACCAGTTTTCCTGTTTTGAATGCGATGGAAAAACGGAATCATATGATACATAGTCCTTGTTGTGGGCTCTGTCATTCAGCAGGATGTGAAATTCACCCATATCATGTAGAGTTGTAGATCATTCGTTCCCTTTATGGTATAGTAATTCACCATAGCAAAACATGATCCCACTCTACTAATCTCTATTCCACTCTTACATTATATACCTTCTATTGTTGGGAATTTGGGTAGTTTCTAGCTGGAGACTGTTAAAGAGTGATGTTGCAATGAATGTACTTGCACAGATCATTGTGGGTCTAAAGGTGCGTTTTTCTAGAGTACTTACCTAGGATTAAAATTTATAGATTATGTATATGAAATACACTCACATATACAATACACTTCGTTTTATTAGATACTGCCTCTTTTCGAAAATGCCACATTTTAGACGGAAGTATTTATAGAGGAATTTCACTCATTTTAGCTTATTTTAATTTTAAAACAGGATAGAAAACCAAGATCTTACACAAATAAGACCCCAAAAAAGGGATTTTTGGGAGGGGCAGTCATGATATTATTCTGTATCTGTTCTTTTGTGGTAGTTACATGATTACACATTTGTCCAAAGTTGTGGAAATATATAACATAAAAGTGTATATTTTTTTCTTTATGTACCATAAGTTTATTAATTACCCAGTTGAGGGATATTTGGTTACCTCTAGGTTCTAGCAATCATGTTATTAGTTTTATGCTGTCATAAGCCTTCATGTCAGGTATTAGTGTGGACATATGCTTTTACTTCTGTAGGTTAAACATCCTAGTAGGATGTATGCATCACATAGGGCACATAGGCATCACTTTATAAGTAACTGACAAGCTTTTCCACAGTGGCTTTTCCATTTTGTATTCCCATCAGCAATGCGTGAGAGTCCTGTTACTTGATATTGCTGCCACCAATTGGTGTTATTGGGCTTTGTTTTCTTTGTTTTTGCTAAAAGGTGTGCAGTGACAGCTCCTTGAGGTTTTAATTTGCATTTCCCTAGTGACTAATGATATTGGCATCTGTTCATGTGTTTATTTCCTGTCCATATACCTTCTTTGATGAAGTGTCTGTGCCAATCTTTGGTCCATTTTTCATTGGGTTATTGGCTTTCTTGTCATTGAGTTTTGAGAGTTATCAGATGTATGACTTTTTTAAAAAAAGATTTTATTTCTTTATTTGATAGAAAGAGAAAGAGCACAATCAGGGAGAGCAGCAGGCAGAGGGAGAAGCAGGCTCCCTACTGAGCAGGGAGCCCAGTGCGGGACTCAGTCCCAGGACCCTGGGATCATGACTTGAGTCAAAGGCAGGTGCTTGACCAACTGAGCCACTCAGGCACTTTTATCAGATGTATGATTTGCAGATATTTTCTTCCAGTCTGTGACTCGCCTTTCGGATTCTTTTCACAGGTGTCTTTTGCAAACTAAAAACACCTCATTTTGATGAAGTCGTGTTTTATCAGTTTCTCACTTATGGATTAAACTCTTGATGTTTCTATCTACAAACGCTACCTAACTTAAGGTGACAAAGATTTTTCTCTTATGTTTTATTTTTTAAAATGACATAGTTTTATACCTTACACTTAGTTCTACAATCCATTTTGAATTAATTTTTATATACAGTGTAAATTATAGGCTGAAATTCTTTTTTTATATACAGATATCCCATCGTTCTAGTACAGTTTGTTAAAAGAAAAAAAAAGTGTCCTTTCTCCATTGAATTTCCTTTGCACTATTGTCAAAAATCAATTGGTCATATTTCTGCATGTCTCTTTCTAGATTCTATTCTGTTCCATTTATCTGTCTATATATTCTTTCTCCGATATTGCACTGTCTTTATTATTACAGCTTTATAGTAAGTCTTAAAATCAGGTCATGTAAGTGCTCCATCTTTATTCTTCTTCTCCCAAATTATTTTGGCTGTACTAGGCTCTTTCCCTTTTCCAACAAATTTTAAAACCAGTTTATTGGTATTTACAAAAAAAAATCTGACAGGATTTTAATTGCATTGGATCTGTAGATCAATTTGTGAGAAGTGAAATCTTAAATCTTTCATCTTCCAATCCGTGAACACAATATATCTTTCTGTTTATTTATGTCTTAATTGATGACTCCCATCAGTCTTTTATAATTTTCAGGTTAGATATTTTGCACAAATATCATGAGACTTACGCCTAAGTATTTTATTTTCTTTTGTGATATCTTAAGTGGTACTTTTTAAAGGGTCTTCTGGATGACTTTATTAATTCATTGACTTCTCCAGTTTGGAATAAACTTCAGAGATTATTTTGTTTAGTTAGCCTTTGGATGTTTGAATCACAGGTTAGCCTTGATCTGTTGGAACATTTTCAAAGATCAAAACTGGAAAATTCTGGAAAAAAAAATTTTAACAGAGATATTCCCTGTACCCAGTTTCCCTCAATAATTCCATTTTACATAATTATAGTACAATATCCAAAACCAGGAAACTGACATGGTACAGTGTGTGTTTATAGTTCTATGTTATTTTATAATAGGTAGATTCATGTAACAACCACTGCAGTTAAAAGACAAAATTATTCCATCACCACAAAGAACCACCTTGTGCCACTCCTTTATAGTCATGCAAGATCCCCTTGGAATATCTTCTCTCATTCCCTAGGTTAATTTTTTGTTTTGTTGATGGTTTCCTTCTCTGTGCAGAAGCCTTTTAGTTAATGTAGTCCTAACTGTTTATTTTTGCTTTGGTTACCCTAGTCTAGGGAGACATGCCCCTCAAAAAATTGCTAATTGTAATTTCCAAGACTTTATTGCCTGTTTTCCTTTAGGATTGCTGTGGTTTCGGGTTTTACATTTATTTTTCTTTAAGATTTGACTTATTTATTTGAGACAGAGAGCAAGCATGAGTTGGGGGAAGAGTCAGAAGAGAAGAAAACTCCCTCACTGAGCAGAGAGCCCAACACAAGACTTGATCCCAGGACCCTGAGATCGTGACCAGAGCCAAAGCAGACACTTAAGTGACTGAGCAATCCAGGAGCCCCTCAGGTCTTACATTTAGAGCTTTAATATATTTCAAGGTTGTTTGTTTTCATTTTTTGTGGGTTTTTTGTTGTTGTTGTTGTTTTACAGTGTGAGAAAGTTGTCCAGTTTCATTCTTTTGCACATGGCCTTCCAGTTTTCTCAACACTTGAACAGTAATTTTTTTTTACTTTTAATTTTTCAATTATTCATTGTTAGTTTATAGAATTCCAACTGATTATTGTATATTCTCTGTATGTTGTGCAGCTTTGCTGAACTTGTTTATCCATTATAGCAAAAGAATGTACAATGAAAAGGGCAAAGGGGCCAGAGTTTAGGGAGGGATCTTACTTGGAACCAGAAGGAAAAAAAAGCAGCCCTGAGAGAGACAGAAAAGGAATTGAGATGCATGAAGGATAATCAGGAGAAAGCAGCACATTTAATACTCCTCTAATTCAAGTAGCCTTAAACCAAACTCTTGAAAATCTCAAATCTATTACCTGGTGCATTACTCAATTATGCATTTGTTTCCCTTCAATTTTGCTTAATATCTTTATTTTAGTTCCTGTACCCATTGCCCTCCCTTCAAAATTCTTAGGTGTCTTTTTTTTTAATTTAAATTCAATTAGCCAACCTATATAGTACATTCTTAGTTTCACATGTAGGGTCGATAATTCATCAGTTGCATCCAACACCCAGGGCTCATCATAACACGTGCACTCCTTAATGCCCATTCTTAGGTGTCTTTTTGAAGTCAAGGGACAAGCTTAAACACTGACTCATCAAACAATCCCATGTCGTCTTTCAACCTGACCTATCTCCAAAATGTTTCCTAGACTGTTGTAGCACTGGAATAAGTCAGGGTCTTTTATTTACCAACACTTACTCAGCATTTATTATGTGCAAGCCACGATGCAGAAGACTATGGCCAGGAGAGAGACAGAACAGGATGACATTCAAAATATTTAACAATTTGTATGACATCTGACCTATCTGAAAGAACAAAGCCACAGTCTAGACCTGCCCCTGGAGACACTGCTGTGCCAGGTACCCACCTTTCAGTTATTTGAATGAGGGGACATGAGGTATCCTGGGGGAAGGAGTGAGAAAAAACCTGGGGCAAGGTCATTCTCTGTGGAGGGCAGGGGATAGTGACTATTTATCAAATGTCATAGACATGTTTCAATATTGTGAGAACTTGTGTGTCACTATCCCCAGTGGTCCCAAGAAGGAGAGAGTTTATTGCACTTGCTAATTGGGGAGACAATACACAAACTAATGATTACAATATCATGTGGAATATAATGAGTTCCTCAAGAGGGCACAGGGGAAGTTTTATGGAAATTCAGGGAAGTGAAGATCTCTTCTTTTGGAGAGGAGGATAAGACATGACAAATGACAAAATAAGGCACTGTCTATGTCCTTGACTCTAAGGAAGACTCTCTAGGCATTGGGGAGTACAGGGTCTCACAAGCAGCGGCATACTCTTACCAAGATACTTGGGGCAAGAGTGAGTTTAATTGAGTCTTAGAAGAAGAAAAGTGGAGACGGGGCATAATTGACTGGGGATGGGTATCTGACTTTATTTAGAAAGTTTAAAAAACAAGGAACTAAGGGTTGGCTTAGAGTTTGAGAACTGGTTGGCTGGCTAATCCATGATTCTGGTCATGTAAAACATTTACAGGAATAGGAAAGTTCTGTTTGTTGACATGGAACCCTGGGCAGGAGCAGCTCCATTTTGTGCCTAGAAATCTATGTCGACAGGCACTTGAGTTGAGCCCCAAAGACAAGTGTATTTACATGTTAAAGCAGAAGCAGCAAAGGTGAAGGGCACAAATTAATCATGCGGGGAGGTTAAATTGCACCATGTTTGCCAATAACAGAGACGGTCAGAAAAAGAGCAATGAGATAAGATGGCAGCTAAAATAATGTGGACCAAACCATGGGAGCACAGATTGATTCCCTTGACATTACAATGTATGACTGGATTTTTTTAGCTCAAAAGGGACTTAGAGATCCTACAGGACAACCTTTACGAGAAACTGAGGCCAGGGGGAAGAAGCGAAGAGCACAAAGTTACAGAGTGTTACGCAGTTTGTTGACCTTGGAAACACTGGGTTCTCACTTTGGAGTTTTGTCCCCCAGTGTGGGGGGTGGGGGAGACAAATGAGTGAGTTTATTACACTTGCTAGTTGGGGAGACTATACACAAACTAATGAGATGAGTTCTCATTGCCTCCCTTGCCTCAAGGTTAAAATGCAAAATAGGGGCACCTTGGTGGCTCAGTCGGTTAAGGTTCAGACTTTTGAGCTCAGCTCAGATCTTGATCTCAGGGTCATGAGTTCAAGCCCTGCATTGGGCTCTATGCTGGGTGTGGAGCCTGCTTAAAAACCAATGAATAAGTCAATAAAGTGCAAAATAAATAAATGTCAGCAGCAACTGCTGATGGAGCTCTTTAGATTCCCACCCCTACCCTACTCTGCCCCCCATTCCACCCAGAGGGCTGGTATCCTGCCTTACTACCTAGGAATTATGTTCAAGAAGATTAAACTTAACACTCTTCAAGTCTCTGCTTTCTCTTCAGGTGTTTTTTTTTTTTTTTTTTTAAGTGAGCACTGGAAGTAGATGCTCTGGTCTCTGCCCCTCTCAGCCAGTCAAGTCCGAATCAACTCTTTCCCACTACGAGACGACAAAAGCAGAGCTCAGCTGCCTGTTGAAAGCCTCTGATGCAAAACATTATATAAGCTCTCTCCTCTCTCCTCATCTTGTCAGACCCAAAGCTATCATCTTGAAGGGTTTTCTCTTTTTCCCTTGCTCTCACTCCTCAGTTAGACCTGCTTGTTGTTAAGCTGTTCTCTTCCCAGATATTACTGGGATTCATTTTTTTTTTTTTTTAGATTTTATTTATTTATTTGACAGACAGAGATCACAAGTAGGCAGAGAGGCAGGCAGAGAGAGAGAGGGAAGCAGACTCCCTGCTAAGCAGAGAGCCCGATATGGGGCTCGATCCCAGAACCCTGGGATCATGACCTGAGCCGAAGGCAGAAGCTTTAACCTGCTGAGCCACCCAGGCGCCCCTGGGATTCATTTTATTTCCATTCCTTTCATCTCTCCTATCAATCAGGAGGAAAACAGATAAAAAGGCTGCCCTTAGAACAAATAAGAAAGCTCACCGTTTTGAACTCACCCACTGTTCCATTTCTTCCTGAAGATTTTGTGCTTAATGGACAGTCATCATATTCCAAGACCCAAGACCAGAACTGAAAGTTTTGCCCTAGCTTTCTCCAGCACAGCTTTACGATTCTATCTTGGGGACCATTGACTCTTCTGGATGCAAAGTTTTCACCCACTCATCAGCTTTCACAACATGGTTTTCTTTCTTAAATATTATTTCACATTAGCATTACGAATTTTATTCTTTTAGAGAGTTTATTTATTTGACAGAGAGAGACACAGCAAGAGAGGGAACACAAGCAGGGGCAGAGGGAGAGGGAGAAGCAGGCTTCCTGCCAATAAGGGAGCCCGATGAGGGGCTCAATCCCAGGACCCCAGGATTATGACCCAAACTGAAGGCAGACGCTTAACAACTGGGCCACCGAGGTGCCCCAGCATTATGAATTTTAGTTAGACTGTAATATTTGAATACTTGCTGTTGGAATTTATTACTTCCTGTGACTACACAGCAGACCATACTCAGTGCTAACCACGCATCAGCAGTTAGGGTCCATAAGCAAACCTCTGAGGTAGGCATCTCTATTACCTCTTACATAGATGGGGAAACTGAAACCTAGAGGTATTTCATTATTTACCCCAGATCTTCCTGCTAATAACTAGTAGAACCAAAACTTGACTCCAGACAGCTTGGGTCTCAAACTTTTATATATGACCACAATATTATTCAGCCCTGTTCCAAGCTGTATTTTATGCAGCCCCAAGTCAAGCAGTTAATTACATTAGAGTTCCTCTAAAGATTCACTCTATAAATTTGATACAAATCAGCCCAGTGGTTTCAGAGTAAGGTACTCTTACAAAAAAAGCAAAGAGACAAGCAAAAACAATGAAAAACTATGAGGAGAATCACAAACTGAAAAATTTGTGTTCATAAACATGATCATGAGAAAACAGTACTTCATTTTTCAGAAGATCAGTTTTCTTGACAGGTCAGCCAACTAAGACATCATCTCAAGCAAAAAGGGGCTCCTGAAAAGCCCTTTGCTGTGACAAATATCATATGCCCACTTCTCTGCAATTTAAACAAACAAACTAGGGACGAAAGTACTTACTAAATCATTATCAACTTTTATTCATCATATAGTGGTTATATCTGGTTATACGGCATTTTAACAGAGTATTAAGAAATACTGAAAATATGTAGAGAAGAAAATACAAGAAGCAGATACATAGAAAACAAAGCAAAGCAAAACAAAACAAACCCATAGGGTACAGTTTGATGATGGGGATGAGTGAGTAAACCTACATCAAAGGGAATAGCACAGAGGTAGCATCCTAGAGCATTCAGCTAAAAGTCCTAATGGTCACTGAAGACATTCTATGCCACTTCAACAGGACAGCACAGGACTTCAGTAACGAAGAACTTAAATCATTCCCAGGAAGGCTAAATAGCATCTTCATTAATTTGACTTGAGAAGATAAAATGCATATGATTTTATTTATTTTTAAATTTACCTTTGTCTTCATTTCTTCAGTATTATCTATCTCCCCTTTTGTGACTTCCAATTTCCTTCATATTTTCTGTGATTTTATTATTTCTTCCATATTTTTCTGGAACCCTGCCCTGTCATAGTCCAATGGCCTGTGTTGTCCGAAATGACCCCTATGCTCCGGGATCTGGGTTTTGCTCCTGGGCCCCTGCCACCCTTTTATTTTCTTTGCTGTTCAGTTTCATCTCCTTTCTAGTCTCTTCGAGGAAGAGTTTGTGGTTTCACTTGTCCTTTTCACATTTGTGTGATCTTGGAAAGGAGAAACAGGAAAGCTGGACTTATCTTCAAGCTGCAAGAGGCATTAATGATTTTCTGAAGACCTGGCATTGAAAACATTCATATCAGAAATTGAACATTTTTTAAACTGACTTCTTTTTAATCTGCCCGATTTGATTTGCCTTTTTGTTTCTTTCTCCAGTCAATTAACTGTTTTCCTCCAAGTGAAATTTCTATTCATGCCATTGAATTCCTGCTTGTGATCGTACGAAGTCCTTTTTTTTTTTTTTTTAAGATTATATTTATTTGACAGAGTGAGAAATCGCAAGTAGGCAGAGAGGCAGGCGGGGGGGGGGGGGGGGGGGCGGGGGAAGCAGGCTCCCAGCTGAACAGAGAGCCCGATGTGGGGCTCGATCCCAGGACTCTGACCATGACCTGAGCCGAAGGCAGAGGCTTAACCCACTGAGCCACCGAGGTGCCCCTATGAAGTCCTTTTAATTAGGGTTTCTTGAATAACCCTGTGAAGTGGTTGGTCGGTTTACATTTGCCTCCCTGGGCTCTTACGCACAAATCTTCCCATTCTTTTTTTTATCCCATTTCACCATTACTTGCCTATCAGTCTATTTCTTCCATGCACCTTCTATCGCTTTTCATATAGATCTTCATCGACATCTGCTCTGGGGTCAACTGTGTGGAACTGTAATTTCCCCAAGCCTCACCACCCTCTGGGTACATATGTGGGAGCGCTAATATTAATACCTAATTTTTCTGGCTCAGTTCCCCAAAGTGTCGATGTATGAATCCCAGCTTCCCTCTTAAGAAATTTTAGAATCTCCAGAGGCATGTGTGACATATGCCGCCCTCTCCTGAATTCTGTGTCACGCGCTGGTCGCAGCCACTTCCTTCCTCCTGCTGCTCCGCTGGCTCTGTGTCTCTGCACTACTGTTTACGGGGCAGCAATTCCCTGAAGATGACTGCCGCCGCTCCACCGGGCACAGCAGGCCCTGTCACTACATCGCGTTCCTCCTCTGAGTGCCCAGTCCCTCTCTCGCCGACCCCCAGGCTCGGCATTTCTTGGCTGCTGGCACCCTTCCGCACACCCCAAAAGTCAAATCTGCTCTGGGGCGTGTGGCAGGGTGACAGAGAAAGACTTTCCTACTCTTTGTTCTGGATTCCAGTAAAGGTGACCCGGGGGAGGGCTGTTCCACGCCAGAGTCCTTTGCTAGGACTGCCATAACAGAGTGCCACAGACTGGGTGGTTTAAACAACAGAAATTCACCATCTCACGGTTTGGAGGCTCGAACAGCAAGATGAAGGTATCGGCAGGGTTGGTTTCTCCTGAGGCCTCTCTGGCTTGGAGATGGCCACTTTCTCACCGTGTCCTCGCATGGTCTTCTCTTTGTCCGCATATGTCCCTGGTGTCTCTCCCCATGTCCTCACGTCCTCTTCTTACAGGACACCAACCAGACTGGATGAAGGCCCACCCTAGACCCCTCATTTAACTTAGCCACCTCTTTAAAGGCCCTGCCTCCAAATACAGTCACACCTGAAGGGACTGGGTTAAGGTTTCAACATATAAACCTTAGGGGGACCTAATTTAGTTTATAACAAGTACCCCTGCAATTCAGATCACAGATAAGGTGTTCTTTCACTATCTCTCCCTCTCTATGGTACAGACGTTCGTCCCGAAGACTTGTGTCTGGTGATCCCCTCCACAGGCCACTGAGAATTCCTCCACACCTCTGAGAGCTAGGCCTGTGTTTCTCCTTTGTCCACAACAGCTTCTTTTTCCCAGAGACCCCCTCTCCCTGACCCCGTGCCAAAAGTTGTACCTGGTGCCACGTGAGTTCCGCTCATATACCAGAACCACCAACGGTGAAGACCACCCAGACTTAAAATGAATCATGGCTAAAGGTGCTACAGAGCTGATGCTCAGAGCGCTATTAAAAACTGTGGGCTCTGTAGCCAGACCGGTTGAGAGCCTCGTGCTATCTGCCCAACTCCTTAGCTTGGTGACCTTGGGCCATGTACTTAACTTCTCTGTGCCTTAGTTCCCTTATCTTCAACCCGGATTTCACAACAACAGTACATAACCTCAAAGGATTGTTGTAAGGATTCAATTTGTTATTACAAAATAAAGTGGTTAGAATAGGACAGACTATATAGGAAATGTCCAGTAAATTCTACTTCTTATCACTGTCACTAGAGTACCATGGAAGTTAAGGGTGTGAGGACAGACTTACCCTATAGTACCTTTTTCATAGGTATTCAGTAAACATCTATGGAACATAAAAATAATTAGTATAACATTTATTTTCCACTTTTTAATGTTCATTTAGTTCTCATAGAAGTTATTTCATTTAATCTACAAAAAAAAAAGTAATATTGTCCACCCCACTTTAGAGATGAGAAGACTGATGACCAGGGATTTCATCAGTTTGACGAAAGTTGCTGCTGAATATCTAAAAATGCACCAGATAGCTCCGGCCACAAAAAATTATCTGGTCCCAAATATCAATACTGTCAAGGCTGAGAAACCATGAGATGAGCTAACTTCCCAAAGTGAGAATGGTGAGTACCAGCTTAACACTGGGTATGGGAGAGAACATGGACGAATAGGGAAAAGGAACACAAATAAGTGATAATTGCAACATTAGTGAAGGTTTTCTGTGTTCCAAACACTGTGCATGTTGGTATTTGACCAACATCTTTTTTTTTTTTTTTTTTTTTTGACTCTTCTTGACAATCCTGCAAAGCAAGGGAGTGGCATCTCTGGTTTATGGCAAACCAAACAAGGACTCACTCCCTCCAAAACTGATGTTCTTCACTAGTAACTAAAAAGCGAGAAGGAAAATCACCCTATCTTGTGGGTCTGTACCTGTTTTCACCTGGGGTAGTTAAAAAGATATAAACAGATTCTTAAGTTCTGAGCTTGTGAGTCTGACAAATGACAGTAAACAATAACATCATGGCCATTAGCTGCTGGGGGCCATATGGCTGTGACAGTCAGATCATGCTGTCTGTCAAAGGTCTTTGAATGTAATATACACAGCTATGCAAATATGCAGGCTGACATGAAGAGGGAACAGGGTAGAAATCCTAGGGATGAGGCAGGTTGAAGCAAGACAAAGGGCCCCAGGACTGATGTTCTCATGCTTCCTCTGCTCCCAGTCTTATTGGCCTTGTGCTCAGTTCATACTGCCTCCATTTCCATACCTTCAAACAGGAATGAACACATTAGATTGGTAGGACTGTGATGATTAAACTCAGAAATGCATATAAAGCAGGGGTTGACAATTGTGTGCATCATTTTGATTCTGCCTAACTTCTTTTTCTTTTTTAAGATTTTATTTATTTGACAGAGTCAGCGAACACCTTGGATTGGGAAAATCCCAAAGCCCAGTGGAAGAGTGGGAAAGTTGTATGGTGAAAACGACAGGGGAGGCCTTGGATAAGCCCTGAGAGCAGGCTGTTGGACCCTGGGAAGCTGGAGGTGGGTTAACTAAGACAGACTTCTTATTTGATGGTTTGGGGAACATATTCAGCTTCCCACGGCCGACCCTGAATTGGAAGCCATGGCAAAAAATAAGGAAAGTGGCAGCCATCGGTGAGGCCCTGACTGTCCCAGGCAAGCGCTGCTGGTGCTGTGGTTTGGACTTTCTGGATGGGGAGTCACAGACAGTGTGGTTAAGACCCACTGTTGACTGGCATATTCGGTCTCTCGGAAAAAAGGAAAAAATACTTCGTAGAAATTCTCTGAGTAAACATGTAAAAGAAAAAGGAAATAGCCAAAGGAGGAAGGATGAAGAAAAAAAGTGATTAAGGATAAAGACAATGGTGGTCCCATCCCTGATTAGAGAGTGACATTACTTCGGTGGAGAAGAGAGTAGAACAAAAATCAAAACTATCTAAGTCACCAGTCCGCGTCTTAAATAAAGAACTGAAGGTCAGTGTTATGTTGGTTCATTTGGTTTTTACTTTCACAAACTGAAATGAGACGTCTACTAAGTTGGTCCTGCTTCTTCAAGCTGGCATTTTGATGAAAAGACCAAGTGTCTTCTCACAACGCCGTAAAATATTCAGGAGGCGGAGGGAACCGGTAAGCAATACAAAAGCACAATTAGGTAGATTGATAAGAACTAGCTCCCAGCAATGTGTTATACCACCTCCTGGAGCACTCAGCTTCCTGAAGGCTTGGTGACATTTCCTTCTGCGCCCTGCAACGTGAGGTTATAACTCAGCTATCCTAATTCCCACTAACTGAAACTTTAGTACACAAAGTATTTCAACTTAAGCTTCCCACCCCTCCACTTTTAGAAAGGGGAATATAAATTGCCTTTCCATTTCTGGTTTTCGAATTGAATAGGTTTTGCCTGGTCTGTACCAATTTTTTGCTTGCAGCTCAACTGTCAATAATAAATAATGTATGTGAGATATAATTATAGAAATTTACACAAAGGCAGGGTTGAAAGTGGACTAATTTTTATGGCTTCCTACCCATTTAATGGTCTAATTTTTAGCAATTTTCTGCTCCTGAAAAACCCTTTTTAAAAATCAACTTGTCTTTGAAGCAGAACACGCACAGTGTTTTTTTTTCTTTTTTTTTTTTTTTTCACTGATAATAGCACTGAGTTTCTAAATGTTGATTGGTATTTCATGAGAAATCTGGCCTTTTTTTCCCCCTCACCTGCTGATGAAAGCAAATCTGTTGCAAATTACACAAGTGAGATTTCTTATTATCCTTTGTTATCTAAGTGCTAGAAATAAAGACAGAGTTCTTCATAGCACATTTGAAAATCATGGATACTATATAAATGGATGTTTGTTGAGTAGTCATGGCCCACGAGGGTCTGAATATTTATCAGAATTGGTCAGGGTTCAGTCCTTCGTTTGGTTATGATTTTCAGTCACTGTTGTTCTATTCTCTAGCTAACATCCACTGTTCCTTCACCTTATCTCCTTAGGCAGTAAAACAACGATAATATCATTTCCTCATTTGCTGGCACAGGGCAAATGCAGCCTTGGCCTCCGAGTCAGGAGGCCAGTGTTCTGGAATTGTCCCCGCCGCTAGCAGACGTGCCGTTGTTGGCAATCTCTGACCTTTCTGGACTGCAGTTTGCTCACCGGCTAAATGAGCAATCTGCATTAGATAACCTCAGAGGACTTTTTAAGGGCAACATTCCATGACTATTAAAAAAAAATAAAAAGTGTGATTAAATGACTAACAGCTGACCTTCCCCAAATTTTATGTTTTTTAAAGAGCTGAGGTGCCAAGCTGATAGTCTCTGTGGCCTTTGGAAAAAACACACTTAAGTATTGTCCATTTTATGTTTTACCAAGATGTCTTCACATGGTTGTTCCAAAAACATCCATGCTTTCTGCAAAATAAGTAAATGGACAAGTAAAATAAGTAAATGATGGCAAGACAAGGTCCAAAAGGAAGAGAAAGCCAACAGAAAAACAAGAGGAACGATTAACATTTATCTGTAGGATAGTCCCACGTACACTGTTGATAGAAAATATCACAATCACAACATGCTGGGCTGAGAATAGGGTCAAAAGAATTATCAGCTTCTTTCCCCCAAAATTGCTTATTTAGTTATTTATTTATTTATCCATTATTCATATAAGTTCATTCAACAATTTTTTTGGCATAATCTGTGCCAGGCACCCTTCTTGACATGCAGGGCAAATAACCCAGGCAAGGCCTCTGTGTGCATGGGGCTTACATGAGAGTGGGAAGTGGCAAGGAACAGGCAAACAAAGATTGAATGATAAATGATAAGGAGAGCCAGAGTGGCTCAGTCGGTTAAGCATCTGTCTTCAACTCAAGTCATGATCTCAGAGTCCTGGGATTGAGTCCCACATGGGGCTCCCTGCTCAGCCGGGGGTCTGCTTCTCCCCCTCCTTGTGCTTGCTCGCTCGCTTGATCTCTCAAACAAAAAATAAAATCTTTAAAAAAAATAACGATAAATGATAAAACGTTCAGGGAGTGATAGTGCTCCACATAGTAAGACATGAATGTAATAAAGAAGAGCAAGGGGTAGGGAGCGAGGGGCCTGAGGGGGCTGCAGATCAGGTGCTTAGGGAAAGAGAATCGCTGTGAGAGCAGGAGACAGAGAGCTCCAGGCAAAGTGAGACACAAGTGCCCAGACTCGAGAAAGGAGGGCGCTTGAGCTTTCCAAGGAAATGCAAGACTGTGGTGGCTGGAACTGAGTGGACAGAAAAGAATGATTTGTAGTGGGCTGAGGGAAAGAGCCAGATCACATAGGGCCTTGTAGGCAGTGGCAAAACATTTGTGGTTTTTGTTTTGTTTTGTTTTGTTTTCTAAAGCTTATTTTCGTCTCTATAACCCACGTGTGCCACACCCTTCGGGGTATTTAAGACATTTAATAGGATCGCAGATATAATGAGAAGTTGTCTCAGCAGAGATTAATAATAATAGTATTTAATGAGTGCTTATAATATGCCAGGCATTGTACAGAGATCTTTCTTGTACTTGCACTAACTCAGGTACCTCTTATACAACCCATGAGGAATTATCACCAGACCCCCTTACAGGTAAGAAAGCTGATTTGTTCAAATCTACCAACCTGGAAATGGAAGATCAAGAAGAGAGTTGAGATTTCTAATTCCAAAGCACAGTCGGATTCACTTAAAATGTGTTGGGAACGATAGAGTCAGGAAGAGGGATGTTTGGCTTCTCCTTTGATACGCTGCCACTTACATGTGGAATTTTAGAAACAAAACAAAGGGGCATAGGGGAAGGGAGGGAAAAAATAAAACAAGATGAAATCAGAGAGGGAGACAAACCATAAGAGACTCTTAATCTTAATAAACAAACTGAGGGTTGCTGGAAGGGAGGGGGGCAAGGGGATGGGGTAACTGGGTGATGGACATTAAGGAGAGCAAGTGATGTAATGAGCACTGGGTGTTGTATAAGACTGATGGATGAATCAATGAACCCTACCTCTGAAATCAATAATATACTGTATGCTAATTAATTGAATTTAAATTAAAAAAAAAAAAGAAATCTTGGGGCACTGGGTGGCTCCTTCTTCCACTCCCCCTGCTTATGTTCCTTCTCTCGCTGTCTTTCTCTCCGTCAAATAAATGAATAAAATCTTTTTTAAAAATTAAAAATTTAAAAAATAAATCTCTCTTTGTATCTTTTTCTATATACTCATATCTTATTGATTCATTCAATCTAGAATGCTGATTTGAGATCAAGTCAAGTGGATAGATCTGTTAACACTGAAGTTCTTTTCATCTAGGAATGATTAGTTGATGATCACTTTGTGATACTATTATTAGCAAATCTAAATCTGATTTTCTCTTCATTTACCATTAGTATGATGTTCAAGATGATCCTTGACCAGGTCTCACACTCCCCCAAGTTTCATGAGGCTCTATACTCAGCCCCCTGTGTTTTCAGAGCCTTGTATTTGGTTGTTCACTCATATTCTTCCAAACATTTCTGCATCCAGAGTCTGTGGAGCTACACATCCAAGGATGGACTTCATGGAACATAGGAATTCTTGGTACCTTCATGTAAATTATATGGAAGTTTCCATGTGCATTTAGTTACTTCTTGAAGGGGCCTGTGACTCCCAAGAAGTTGAAAACCATTACATTATTCCCTCAGCCTCTAGGGATTCTTTTCCTATCACCATCTTTAGGTAACGTTGTATATTCTTATTTTTTAAGGCCTGGCTAATGCCATCACTGTCTTAGGGACACTGTATATTTCCCAGTTCAAAACCGAATCAATCTTTAAGAACACATCTCAATTTTCCTGTGGCAAGGTCAATAATTAAAGCCCTGCCCAACCGGAAGGTTTGATAACTCTTAAGGACAGAAAGATCCATTCTAGATTTATCTTTGTGTATTCTAGTTGAAGTAATACTTTATAAATAGTAAATACACAACATAAAAGTTCCTATTTTGAGCTGAACAGGGCATAGTCCATTTTTACTGAATTCTGCATCTATGGTACTCACGGTACTTCTCAGTCCTTTCTGACCTTTTATTGACCTAAATCCCACTGCCTTAACAGTATAATAGCTGCTGCCCTGCTTGACAAGCCCTATTCCACTCTCCCACTTCCAACCCTCATTCTGGCATAGCATCTATTCTGCTTACAGACCCAAGCATAGTCTTCTACCCGCTGGTTCCTGCAGTTCTGTGTGAACTTTAGTTTCAAGTCAGCATCTCCACATCAGTTGGATAAAGACTTTGGGAAGGGGCTGTTGTGTACCACCTGGATCTACTTTCAGGGATCAAATGTTTAATTAGTACAGATGTTGACTGGCAACCACCCACTATCTTGCAGAACTTCTGAATGGTATTTCTGGACCCTGTGGTGACATCAGGCTCATGTCACAATTTAATTCCTCAGTGACTGTGTTCACTTGACTCTCTGCTGGACGTCAAGATGAGAGCTGTGAATACTGATTCTTGTTGGCCTCTAGAAGTCCCTGGAATGAGGTGTAATTTGATATTACACACATAACCAAAGTTTCATAACCACATCTTCTTCTTCTTCTTCTTCTTCTTCCTCTTCTCCTCCTCCCCCTCCTCCTCCTCCTTTGGCTGGTTTTACTATTTTTGTTTTGCTGCCATCCATGGACTATCTTGTCTTAAAGCCGAAGGACTGCACATTAGGAGGAGAGATGCTTCCTCTAAATATGGGAGAGTTGCAAAGCAATCATAATAATGAAATGGATTGTGGGCGTAATGTGCCTGTGTTTCCTCATTATGGCATATTTTGCTGTGATGTTCCTGTAATGAATGTACCACTTGTATGTATTAAAAATGATATAAGTGACCATTATAGAAATATTACCTTTCTCCCATGGCAATATTGGGGACTGCTTTTCTTATTGTAAAGGGTACTATCATTTGTATGTTAAATTTTTAAGTGGATTCCTTTATTTCAATGTATAAAGTAGTAGAGGGAAGTTTAATAGAGTACTTCTTTCATTTTCTTTTCTTTTTCTGTTGTTTCTTATATGCTCTGATGTCTTTGAGTCTACCAATTAATTATACAAAGATCATTTCCACATTTCGATGGGTCTGATTAGCCAGTGCTATAAAGAGCCTCTGAAAAGCTCACACCCACCTAGGGAAAGAAAACCTTGATTTTGTCTTAAACAGAGAACAAAAGAAAAAAAAAAGGTAGTGACTCCTTCAGTGTGAAATAGATCAATGTCAGAGTATGCCTGGGGCCTCTTTATATCTACTCTTCTTTCTTAAACTCCTTCCACTGACCTATGTGGTCAGTAGCTACCATTTGTATATTTGTAATGACCATTTGTTATGACCACTTCTAGCTCTTGAATTTTCTGGGGTGTCTATAGGTCCAAGGTGTTTGGAGTATTTGCTTACCTGGAAGCATTCTAAATGTTTGTACTGATAACACAGTATCCATCCCATTTATTCTTGCTGGACTTAATAGTGTATAGCACCTTCTTTTTTTCTTTTATCTTGGCTTCAATGCCAACTTAACTTTTCCTTCCTGTTCAATGCACACACACTGATTTTTTTTTTTGCAAAGTTGTTACTTCTAGTCAATTTCAAGCAGTTTAGGTTTTACTTGCTTTATAATTATCTCATGCATACACATACCAGAGCTTACAAGACACGTTACTTTGGGCAAATCCCTTAATTGTTCTCAGCTTCTGTTTCCTGCTGTGGAAAGTGGAAGTAATTCTATTAATTTTGATGGGTTCTATGAGAAGACATCTCTTCTTTGAGTCACATTCCTATCTTGGTATCCAGAGAAATGAAATTCAGTCTTTTCTCCCTCCTTTCACCTTTTTTCTTGATCCAAAATGCTCAGGAAGTCTCTTCTATTTAGCTCTCTATCTACTTTTTGTCATTACCAAGGGAGAGTCTGTTTCTATAGCTGAGAAATCCAGCTGCATCAGGTCACGCTTCACCCTTGGGTAGAGTTAGCATATTGAGAGTGACTGTTTAGTCATGTTGTCTCTTCCTAGACCAGGATTGCAAAGATGAAGTGGAAGCTGCACCTCCATTGCTTACTACCAAGCCACAGGCACAGCTGGACAAGGTTAGTGCTTGAAGAGGTTGTTATGTGCACTTTCATGCGAGTTTGCAAGATGTACCTGCTCCACTCAGGGCTGGGTGGGAAGGTCAGAGTCCACTGTGCAGACCTAACACTTGCTGTAGATGGACCCCCAACATTAGGTGAAAGAGCAAGGAGAAGAGACTTTCATCTTGTCCTCATTTCCCAGCCATGTCCTCCATCTAGTTATAGCAGAGGACTTGCTCTTTAGGAACAGCTTGGCCCAACAATAAAACTAATACTTGGGTTCCACTTGATCTCCTAAGGTCTATTTCTCCATTGTGTTGCACTCCAAAGAGGGAACATCAGTGTGTTTATATAGTTTACACTCATGTTCCCCATATTCGGTCAAATCTCAACAAATTATTGGGACAATTAAGAGACAGCACATATAAGAATATTTAGAATCCCTTACACTACTATGTATTCTTTCATTTTGGACAGGATAGCCATTTGTTTTCCTTTAATGGTATATTTTGGGGCATGTAAAGTAAATAGTGACATGTTGGGCATATAAAGAGTTCAATGAAGTTTGCTTTTTTTTTTTTTCCCTTTTTATTTATTTATTTTTTTTACAGCGTAACAGTATTCATTCTTTTTGCACAACACCCAGTGCTCCATGCAAAACGTGCCCTCCCCATCACCCACCACCTGTTCCCCCAACCTCCCACCCCTGACCCTTCAAAACCCTCAGGTTGTTTTTCAGAGTCCATAGTCTCTTATGGTTCGCCTCCCCTCCCCAATGTCCATAGCCCACTCCCCCTCTCCCAATCCCACCTCCCCCCAGCAACCCCCAGTTTGTTTTGTGAGATTAAGAGTCATTTATGGTTTGTCTCCCTCCCAATCCCATCTTGTTTCATTTATTCTTCTCCTATCCCCCTACCCCCCCATGTTGCTTCTCCATGTCCTCATATCAGGGAGATCATATGATAGTTGTCTTTCTCCGATTGACTTATTTCACTAAGCATGATACGCTCTAGTTCCATCCACGTCGTCGCAAATGGCAAGATTTCATTTCTTTTGATGGCTGCATAGTATTCCATTGTGTATATATACCACATCTTCTTGATCCATTCATCTGTTGATGGACATCTAGGTTCTTTCCATAGTCTGGCTATTGTAGACATTGCTGCTATAAACATTCGGGTACACATGCCCCTTCGGATCACTATGTTTGTATCTTTAGGGTAAATACCCAGTAGTGCAATTGCTGGGTCATAGGGTAGTTCTATTTTCAACATTTTGAGGAACCTCCATGCTGTTTTCCAGAGTGGTTGGACCAGCTTGCATTCCCACCAACAGTGGAGGAGGGTTCCCCTTTCTCCACATCCTCTCCAGCATCTGTCATTTCCTGACTTGTTAATTTTAGCCATTCTGACTGGTGTGAGGTGATATCTCATTGTGGTTTTGATTTGTATTTCCCTGATGCCGAGTGACGTGGAGCACTTTTTCATGTGTCTGTTGGCCATCTGGATGTCTTCTTTGCAGAAATGTCTGTTCATGTCCTCTGCCCATTTCTTGATTGGATTGTTTGTTCTTTGGGTGTTGAGTTTGCTAAGTTCCTTATAGATTTTGGATACTAGCCCTTTATCTGATATGTCGTTTGCAAATATCTTCTCCCATTCTGTCAGTTGTCTTTTGGTTTTGTTAACTGTTTCCTTTGCTGTGCAAAAGCTTTTGATCTTGATGAAATCCCAATAGTTCATTTTCGCCCTTGCTTCCCTTGCCTTTGCCGTTGTTCCTAGGAAGATGTTGCTGCGGCTGAGGTCGAAGAGGTTGCTGCCTGCGTTCTCCTCAAGGATTTTGATGGATTCCTTTCTCACGTTGAGGTCCTTCATCCATTTGGAGTCTATTTTCATGTGTGGTGTAAGGAAGTGGTCCAATTTCATTTTTCTGCATGTGGCTGTCCAATTTTCCCAGCACCATTTATTGAAGAGGCTGTCTTTTTTCCATTGGACATTCTTTCCTGCTTTGTCGAAGATTAGTTGACCATAGAGTTGAGGGTCGATTTCTGGGCTCTCTATTCTGTTCCACTGGTCTATGTGTCTGTTTTTGTGCCAGTACCATGCTGTCTTGATGATGACAGCTTTGTAATAGAGCTTGAAGTCCGGAATTGTGATGCCACCAACTTTGACTTTGTTCTTCAATATTCCTTTGGCTATTCGAGGTCTTTTCTGGTTCCATATAAATTTTAGGATTATTTGTTCCATTTCTTTGAAAAAAATGGATGGTATTTTGATAGGGATTGCATTAAATGTGTAGATTGCTTTAGGTAGCATAGACATTTTCACAATATTTATTCTTCCAATCCAGGAGCATGGAACATTTTTCCATTTTTTTGTGTCTTCCTCAATTTCTTTCATGAGTACTTTTTAATTTTCTGTGTATAGATTCATAGTCTCTTTGGTTAGGTTTATTCCTAGGTATCTTATAGTTTTGGGTACAATTGTGAATGGGATTGACTCCTTAATTTCTATTTCTTCAGTCTTGTTGTTGGTGTACAGAAATGCAACTGATTTCTGTGCATTGATTTTATATCCTGACACTTTACTGAATTCCTGTACAAGTTCTAGCAGTTTTGGAGTGGAGTCTTTTGGGTTTTCCACATATAGTATCATATCATCTGCGAAGAGTGATAGTTTGACTTCTTCTTTACCAATTTGGATGCCTTTAATTTCTTTTTGTTGTCTGATTGCTGAGGCTAGGACTTCTAATACTATGTTGAATAGCAGTGGTGATAATGGACATCCCTGCCGTGTTCCTGACCTTAATGGAAAAGCTTTCAGTTTTTCTCCATTGAGAATGATATTTGCGGTGGGTTTTTCATAGATGGCTTCGATTTGCTTTTACTGACTAATTTAAAGATGGCTTTTAGGTGCTCATAAGACTCAAGATGCTTATCTTCCATGGCAATATAAGAGGTGCTCTTTGTTTTGGTCTTCTTTTCTTATTTCTTTTCTTTTCTTTCCTTTCTTGTCCTTCTTTCTTTATTTTCTTTTTTGCCTTGGCTTTTACTTCATCTAAAGGCATAAATTTACCTTTATAAATCCTCTTATTATAAACATTTTGCAAGGGGCACCTGAGTGGCTCAGTTGGTTAAGTATCTGGCCTTCAGCTCAGGTCATGATCCCAGGGTCCTGGCATCCAGCCCTGCATTGGGCTCCCTGCTCAGCAGGGAGTCTGCTTCTCCCTCTACCTCTCCCCACAGCATCCCCTCCACTGCTCATTCTCTCTCTCACACAAATAAATAAAATCTTAAAAAAATTTTTTTGCAACCATGTTGCTTACATTAATTTGCATCTGCCAACCAATATGATAAGTTTTAATTCTGATTCATATTTCCCATTATATTAAATACCTGTGTTTATAGATGGTCTATGAATAAACGTATATCATTTCTTTGCCATTATCCAGAATTTTAAAAAAATTATCAATATGTGGATAGGTAGGTCCCTTTACATTAACTCTGCTTTTAGAACTGTGGGCACATGTCATCAGTAACTCAATTTTTTTTCCAGCTTTCCTATGTCTTTCTCAAGTATCTTTTTTATCTATGGTTTACTTTCTCTGTTCCAGTTTCTTCTCCAGGAACATCTGAATTTTCAGGTTGAACTTTCATTCTTGAAAAACTGAAAAATATGAAATTCTTCACATTTCTCTTACCATATTTGACTCTTCCTTCCTTCCTGTAAATAATCTTTGCCTCAAAATAAGCAAAGCAGATTCCACAAATCAAGAAACTCAAGTTCAGAGGTTAAATTACTGGCTTCAAATCTTACTGGTAGTTATGTGGTGGGACAGCAATGAAACTCAAATTATTGTTTTGGATCTGTAGCTCAATGCTTTTTCTATCAGACTAAGTGATCTTGTCGATGCACCTACTGGGTTTTTGTGAATCCTACCTGGATTTATCATCAAGCTTGAGATGTGTAATCATTGACAAGCACAGCATCATTACTTTTATAAGTGATATGCTAAGTTTAGTTATTTGGCTAGTTAACATGGGTAGTGAATCCCAGTTACAAACATTGGATAAAGATATCTTTCTTCATATAGATATATGGATACAGATACAGATACACCGCTGTTGTTCACAAAAAGTCTTAAAACATTTGAATTTAACTTTATCTTCTGTGCTTGTTTATGACAAATTTCTATTTCAAAGATAATGAATCTTTTGTTTCCCGAATACGTCCTTCCATTGGGACTAATTACTAGTATTTGAATAGGACATTAAGCTTAATAAATATTTCCTAATATTTTCACAAGATTCTCTCCACTTATTTCTCCAGATGAGGAAATTGAGGCTCAGAAAAATAGGTATAGTCAGTAACATAGTAGGAGCTTGGATCCAGGTTTTCTGAATTTCCTTCACTTTATTTTTTTTTAAACTTCATCTTAGCGTCAGTCTGATCAGAATAAATTGGAAATTTGTGCATAATTGGCTTATTTTTTTTCCTTTCCAAAGCTATTTATTTATTTACTTACTTACTTATTTTTTTTAAGATTTTATTTATTTATTTGACAGATAGAGATCACAAGTAGGGAGAGAGGCAGGCAGAGAGAGAGAGAGAGGAGGAAGCAGGCTCCCTGCCAAGCAGAGAACCCGATGTGGGGCTCGATCCCAGGACCCTGGGATCATGACCTGAGTGAAAGGCAGAGGCTTTAACCCACTGAGTCACCCAGGCGCCCCTTTACTTACTTATTTTTAGAGACAGAGAGCACACATGTGAGCCATGGAAAGGGGCAGAGGGAGAGGCAGAGAGACTCTTAAGCAGTATCCACTCCCAACACTGAGCCCTATGTGGAGCCCAATGCAAGCTGATCCCATGAAATCAAGAGTCAGTGCTTAGCTGACTCAGTCACCCAGGTGCCCCTAGCTTTCTTTTTAAATTGAACTAAGTGTTAGTGTCCTGTCTTAAGGGACACACACAAATCATATATATGTATTTCTACATACACACACACATTTATACATAGATACATATATCTGCATCTCAAAAGAGAGGTTATTTTTATCTCTCTTTCTTTCTCTTTCTCTCTCTTTCAAAACCCAATTTCTAAATGCTCTACCCCAAACCAGCTGATGAGGACATTGTGCACAGTGTGTTGCTTCATGCTTATGACCACCATGTAGACCACTAAGAATTTAAGAAGCACTGCAGAGCCAGTGAGCCTATTCTAATTCGCTTCAACCACTGCTCAGATATTTACAAGTGATCCCCGCTTGCACGCGTGTGTGTGCGTATGCTGCAAAGCTCACTGCATCTCCTTGGCACTCCCCAGAAGAGTGAAGTGAGCTTTCTGGTGGGCAGGATAAATAACCCAAGCCTTATCTTGTCCAGCATATTGCAGAAGCTGGGTTAATTTTTTAAAGAACCTCAGGTTTTATGTACTTCGTTTTGTCTAGTAGAGCGACTAAGGAGGAAACTTTAAAGGCACTGTGGTCTAGATACCTCAACTTATAGGGGTGACTCACCAGAAAACCTTCAAGTCTTATTAAATGAAAAATGAACTTAGAACCTGAATCCACTTGAAATAATCATCTTTGCAAATTCCTGGATGAAAGTTGCTAAAACTACACGATGTCTGAGTTGCTTTTGCCTGGCCTCTCTGTTTTTATGTCAAACTCATTAATGTGCAGTGGTTGACAAATGTAAATTAATAGATAGCCATATATCTTGATTTTACATAGAATCTTACTGACTACCATGGGCACTTGCATGAGGGCATTCCCGAAGAGCTATGTTTTTCTATCACATCTTTAGCAGTCAACTCACATTTAGTTTGTCAACCTCTATGTTTGTTTAGAAATTTACAGTTCCATAAGATGCCTGTCGATTTATTCTTTCCCCCGAAATCATGAATTCACTAGGATGGCTGTAAGAATTCATTGGTCCTGACGCCCCCAGTGACTCATTTTCCCCTTCTGGGGCTCCTTAGGTGAATATATTTTGAAAAGCAAAGTGTGTGATGTCAAACTCATATAAAATTTCTCAGTGGGTTACTCATTTACTTATTCAGCAAAGAATATTTTGGCCCTTCTGTGTGCTTGGTGTCCTGAAATGTTCTGGTTATTCAGTGGTGAATCATCAAGAGATGATCTCTTCACTATTCACAGAACTTCCAGTTTAGAAAAACAAACAAACAAACAAACAAAAAACAACCAAAAATATTGAAGACCAACAAAAAGAGAATAGAAAAGTTGAAGTATAGAGTGCCATAGGAATATATAGTATATTTAGAAGCTGAGGGCTGCAGTCTGAAGGGGACTCAATTTCTAAACTGTTTGGTAGAAGGAAAAGGTGGTGGAAAGGTATAGGTACAGAAATTTAGGAACCAAGAAGCAGACACCAAAGAAACCAGAGAAGCAGGAGAAAAGAGAAAGTACAGGCAAAGAAAAAAATAGGCAGAATGCAGGACTTTCCGGTCAAGATGGCGGGGAAGTAGGAGGAGGCACCATTTCAACCTGTACCCTAAAGTGAGCTGATTACCTACCAAAGAACTCCGACCACCCATGAAATCAGCCTGAGATCAGAATTATACACATCTGGATCTCTACAGGAGCAGAAGACGCCAGTGGCAGGTAAAGCAGACTGGGAACGTCCGACTGATATCGGAAGATAAACAAAAGGGGGAGGGAGCCACCAGAGGTGACCGATCGGAAAGTAACACCCCAACACGAGAGTGCTCTGCGTCTGGGGACCAGCATTAACTTGGAGTCTGGTTGAAAGCACTCAAAAGACAAACAGCAAAGGATCGTGGCGGGGGGCGGGGGGGGGGGTAATAGTGGGAACCTGGGCAGTTAGGGTCAGGGACCTAAGTCCCCGGACCCAGGACAGCCTCCCCTGGCGCAGAGCCAGAGAGAGTGCGGCGGAGAAATCAGGTCTCCGTCCCTGAGCGGCCAGTGCACCTGAACGCCAGCGCACCCGAGAACGAGTGGGGTCTGGCTCCCGTGAGGGGCTGGGAGCCTGGCCTGACGGCAATCCTGAAACGCGCGCGTCCCACACCCTCCCTTGGGAAAGGTGCTCATAGGCGCTAGCCTGGAGCTCTGGCAGCCGGAAAAACCAGACATTCCCAGCCCGGGACAGCGGGAAAATCTCAGGGTGCGATCTCTGCTCCGAACCTCTCTGGCGGTCTGGAGCTGCCCAGACAGCCACCGCTGCCCTGGTTTTGGGTACAACGAGGAGCTCCTGCATCCCCAGGGACAGTGACTCAGAACCGACTCTGCCAGCAGCTTTTGCAAAACAGTCTGAGGCTTCTCTCTGAGAGGGAGGTTGGGGTGCTGTTTGCTCTCCTCTAAACCTCCAAAAACCATCAAAAGCTGTCAAGGCGAGAGAAAGCAGATGAAAGAACATAAAAACCCCCAGAGAACAAAAGACTGAAAAAAAACAGTTTCCTGAAAAAAAAAGAGCTCACCCCCTTGAGGGGAGCAGGAGGACCTAACTCAGGGAACATCATTGTCTGAAAACCCACGTGGCAGGCCCCTCCCCCAGAAAACCAACCAGGAAGGAAGAAAAAAAAAAAAAAGACTACAAGAGAACAATCACCACTACTTCATAAATACAACTTTTATTTTTAACTCTTTACCAATATTCTGGTTCTTTTTTTTTTATATACATACAGATAATTTTTTAACCTATTTACCATCACACTGAGATGTCCAGTACATCAAATTCTTTAATAACCTTCTAACCTGAACTTTTTGATACATACACCCATGTTTTTCGTTTTTCTATTTTTTTCATTCTTTTTTAATTTTAACTTAGTTTAGTCTAGTTTATTCTTTTTTAATTTTTATTTTCTACTATACATATAGAGTTAAACTTCAAGGTAATCCCCTTTCCCCAATCAATGCTACCCCTATAGGCAAACCAGTTTCTAATCCCCCTGTAACTTAGGAAAGTTGAGTCCCTTAACAAAAACATCAAGATACCTTCAGGAAGAATCAAAATAACCTTCCTCACCCACACTGAGAATCTATAACCATTCTCCCAATTTTTCCTTCTGTCAGTGTTTCTGTAAACTTGTGTTTGTCCTGATAATATATAAACCTTATACTTGGGGTTCTTTCTGATGAGGTTCTTCCCTTTTTTTTTTTTGCTTATATATACATATTTTTTTCTCTTGTCATATACTTTTATCACTCTTTTTGTCTGTCTGTTTTTGTTTGTATACTCCACAAATCTTACCTTGTGGCCCATTTGGGCTGAGCCTTCTCTTTTATCTTCCCTTTTTTTCCTATCTCTCTCTCTCTTTTTTTTTCCTTTTTTCTTTCCCCTTTTTTTTCTTTCTTCTTCTCTATTTCTTTTTCTTCTCGTTTTTCTCTCATTTGGGTGGGGAATCCTGATTGCACAGAAGCGTTCCAGGGTGCACATTGACTGCACCACAATCGATAAGTCCAGCTGCATCTGTTTAGTCATCTCTTACCAAAATGACTAGGAGGAGGAATACCCAACAGAAGAAAAATACAGAGGATGGGCCTTCTGCAACAGAGCTAATGGCTATCGACATAGACAATATGTCAGAAAAGGAATTCAGACTAACAATTATCCAGGCAATAGCTAGGTTGGAGAAAGCCATGGATGACCAAACAGAATTGATTAGGGCAGAACTGAAAGCCACCAGGGATGATGTTCACAATGCTCTCAATGAGTTCTAATCCAATCTAAACTCTCTAAAAGCTAGGGTAACTGAGACAGAAGATAGAATTAGTGATCTGGAGGACAAACAGATAGAGAGAAAGGATCAGGAGGAAGCCTGGAACAAACAGCTCAGAAGCCACGAAAACAGAATCAGGGAAATAAACGATGCCATGAAACGTTCCAACGTCAGAATTATTGGAATCCCTGAAGGGGAAGAAAAAGAAAGAAGTCTAGAAGATATAGTGGAAGAAGTTGTCTATGAAAATTTTCCCAATCTCACGAATGGAAACAACGTTCATGTACTAGAGGCAGAAAGATTTCCTCCCAAGATTTTAGATTCCCGAAAGTCCTCACGGCACCTTATCATTAGAATGGGGAATTTTGTTTCAAGAGAGACCCTCTTAAAAGCAGCTAGGACAAAGAAGCTTCTTACATACAGAGGAAAGCCCATTAGAATAACATCAGACCTTTCCACAGAGACCTGGAAAGCCAGGAAGGGCTGGCAAAATATATTCAGAGTACTAAATGAGAAGAACATGCAACCAAGAATACTCTATCCAGCAAGACTGACATTTAAAATGGATGGAGAGATAAAGAGTTTCCAAGACCGGCAAGGCTTAAAAGACTATGCAACCACCAAGCTGACACTGCAGGAAATATTAAGGGGGGTCCTATAAGAGAGGAAAAATCCAAAGAATATCATTGAACAGAAATACAGAAACAATCTATAGACAGAAAGACTTCAAAGGCAACACGATGTCAATAAAAACCTATCTCTCAATAATCACTTTCAATGTGAATGGCCTAAATGCACCCATAAAACGACACAGGGTTGCAGATTGGATAAAACGACAGGACCCATCCATATGTTGTCTACAAGAGACCCATTTTGAACCTAAGGATACACCCAGACTGAAAGTGAAGGGATGGAGAAGCATCTTTCATGCCAATGGGCCTCAAAAGAAGGCCGGAGTAGTGATTCTCATATCAGATAAATTAGATTTTAAACTAAAGACTGTAGTCAGAGATACAGAAGGACACTACATAATTCTTAAAGGGACTATCCTCCAAGACGATCTAACAATTGTGAATATCTATGCCCCCAATATGGGAGCACCCAATTACATAAGAAAACTATTAATCAAGATAAAGAGTCATATTGATATGAATACAATAATAGTAGGAGATCTTAATACGCCTCTCTCAGAAATAGACAGATCATCGAAGCAGAAAATTAATAAAGAAATAAGAGCATTGAATGAAACATTGGACCAGATGGACCTCATCGATGTATACAGAACATTCCACCCTAAAACAACAGAATATTCATTCTTCTCAAGTGCACATGGAACCTTCTCCAGAATAGACCACATACTGGGTCACAAAGCAGGACTCAACCGATACCAAAAGACTGACATTATTCCCTGCATATTCTCCGATCACAATGCTTTGAAACTGGAGCTCAATCACAAGGAAAAGTTCAGAAGGAACTCAAACACCTGGAAGCTAAAGACCACCTTGCTTAAGAATGCTTGGATCAACCAGGAGATCAAAGACGAACTTAAACAATTCATGGAAACCAATGAGAATGAAGACACCTCGGTCCAAAACCTATGGGATACAGCAAAGGCGGTTCTAAGGGGGAAATACATAGCCATTCAAGCCTCCCTCAAAAACATTGAAAAATCCAGAATACACCAGCTGTCTCTACACCTTAAAGAACTGGAGAATCAACAACAAATCAAACCAACTTCACATGCAAGAAGGGAAATAATCAAGATTAGAGCAGAGATCAATGAGGTAGAAACGAGAGATACAGTAGAACGTATCAATGAAACTAGAAGCTGGTTTTTTGAAAGAATCAATAAGATCGATAAACCATTGGCCACACTAATCCAAAAGAAAAGAGAGAAAGCCCAAATTAATAAAATTATGAATGAAAAGGGAGAGATCACAACTAACACCAAGGAAATAGAAACAATCATCAGAAATTATTACCAACAGTTATATGCCAATAAGCTAAGCAACCTAGATGAAATGGATGCATTCCTGGAAAGCTACAAACTCCCAAAATTGAACCAGGAAGAAATTGACAACCTGAATAGACCGATATCTAGTAATGAGATTGAAGCAGTGATCAAAAACCTCCCAAAAAACAAGAGGCCAGGACCTGACGGATTCCCTGGGGAATTCTACCAAACTTTCAAAGAAGAAATAACACCAATTCTCCTGAAGCTGTTCCAAAAAATTGAAGCAGAAGGAAAACTTCCAGACTCTTTTTATGAAGCCAGCATTACCCTGATCCCCAAACCAGGCAAAGACCCTACCAAAAAGGAGAATTTCAGACCAATATCACTGATGAATATGGATGCAAAGATTCTCAACAAGATCCTAGCAAACAGGATCCAGCAGCACATTAAAAAGATTATCCACCATGACCAGGTGGGATTCATCCCTGGGTTGCAAGGTTGGTTCAACATTCGCAAATCAATCAGTGTGATAGAACACATCAATAAGAGAAGAGAGAAGAACCACATGGTCCTCTCAATTGATGCAGAAAAAGCATTTGACAAAATCCAGCATCCGTTCCTGATGAAAACGCTTCAAAGTATAGGGATAGAGGGAACATTCCTGAACTTCATAAAATCTATCTATGAAAGACCCACAGCAAATATCATCTTCAATGGGAAAAAGCTTGCAGCCTTCCCGTTGAGATCAGGAACACGACAAGGATGCCCACTCTCACCACTCTTGTTCAACATAGTATTAGAAGTTCTAGCAACGGCAATCAGACAACAAAGAGAAATAAAAGGTATCCAAATTGGCAAGGAAGAAGTCAAGCTCTCTCTCTTCGCAGATGACATGATTCTTTATATGGAAAACCCCAAAGACTCCACCCCCAAACTACTAGAACTCATACAGCAATTCAGTAACGTGGCAGGATACAAAGTCAATGTACAGAAATCAGTGGCTTTCTTATACACCAACAATGAAAATACAGAAAGGGAAATTAGAGAATCGATTCCATTTACTATAGCACCAAGAACCATAAGATACCTGGGCATAAACCTAACCAAAGAAGTAAAGGACCTGTACTCAAGGAACTACAGAACACTCATGAAAGAAATTGAGGAAGACACAAAAAGATGGAAGACTGTTCCATGCTCTTGGATTGGAAGAATAAACATTGTTAAAATGTCTATACTGCCTAGAGCAATCTATACTTTTAATGCCATTCTGATCAAAATTCCACCGATATTTTTCAAAGAGCTGGAGCAAATAATCCTAAAATTTGTATGGAGCCAGAAGAGACCCCGAATTGCCAAGGAAATGTTGAAAAACAAAAACAAAACTGGGGGCATCACGTTACCCGATTTCAAGCTTTACTACAAAGCTGTGATCACCAAGACAGCGTGGTACTGGCATAAAAACAGACACATAGACCAGTGGAACAGAGTGGAGAGCCCAGATATGGACCCTCAACTCTATGGTCAAATAATCTTCGACAAAACAGGAAAAAATATTCAATGGAAAAAAGACAGTCTCTTCAATAAATGGTGCTGGGAAAACTGGACAGCGATATGTAGAAGAATGAAACTCGACCATTCTCTTACACCGTACACAAAGATAAACTCGAAATGGATAAAAGACCTCAACGTGAGACAGGAATCTATCAGAATCCTAGAGGAGAACATAGGCAGTAACCTCTTCGATATCAGCCACAGCAACTTCTTTCAAGATATGTCTCCAAAGGCCAAGGAAACAAAAGCAAAAATGAACTTTTGGGACTTCATCAAGATCAAAAGCTTCTGCACAGCAAAGGAAACAGTCAACAAAACAAAGAGGCAATGCACGGAATGGGAGAAGATATTTGCAAATGACAGTACAGACAAAAGGTTGATATCCAGGATCTATAAAGAACTTCTCAAACTCAACACACACAAAACAGATAATCATATCAAAAAATGGGCAGAAGATATGAACAGACACTTCTCCAATGAAGACATACAAATGGCTATCAAACACATGAAAAAATGTTCATCATCACTAGCCATCAGGGAGACTCAAATTAAAACAACATTGAGATACCACCTAACACCAGTTAGAATGGCCAAAATTAGCAAGACAGGAAACAACGTGTGTTGGAGAGGATGTGGAGAAAGGGGAACCCTCTTACACTGTTGGTGGGAATGCAAGTTAGTGCAGCCACTTTGGAGAACAGTGTGGAGATTCCTGAAGAAATTAAAAATAGAGCTTCCCTATGACCCTGCAATTGCACTGCTGGGTATTTACCCCAAAGATACAGATGTAGTGAAAAGAAGGGCCATCTGTACCCCAATGTTTATTGCAGCAATGGCTACAGTCGCCAAACTGTGGAAAGAACCAAGATGCCCTTCAACGGATGAATGGATAAGGAAGATGTGGTCCATATACACAATGGAGTATGATGCCTCCATCAGAAAGGACGAATACCCAACTTTTGTAGCAACATGGACGGGACTGGAAGAGATTATGCTGAGCGAAATTAAGTCAAGCAGAGAGAGTCAAGTATCATATGGTCTCACTTATTTGTGGAGCATAACAAATAACATGGAGGACATGGGGAGATGGAGAGGAGAGGGAGTTGAGGGAAACTGGAAGGGGAGATGAACGATGAGAGACTATGGACTCTGAAAAACAACCAGAGGGTTATGAAGGGGCGGCAGGGGGGTGGGGGGTGGGGTGGGAGGTTGAGGAACCAGGTGGTGGGTAATAGGGAGGGCACGTACTGCATGGAGCACTGGGTGTGATGCCAAAACAATGAACACTGTTATGCTGTAAATAAACAAATAAAAATAAATATAAAAAAAAATAGGCAGAATGCAAAAGAAGCTGAGCTACCAAGAAGTAAATGAGGCATAACAAAGGTCAAGGTGAAGTCAGTGCAAAGGAGGAGGAGGGATGGGAAGGTGCATATTGAACCCTCGTTTTTGTCTTCCTTCCTTTCCTCTGTGGGGCAGCACTCTGATCTGTCTTCAGGAACCAGTGTTCTCCCAGCCTCAGCCCACATGGTTTCAGGAGGATTGATCTCACACTCTGGGATTGGCAGGCCAGGGTTGGACTTAGAGCTCAAAGTGGACATGCAATCCCAAACTAAGCTGGTGAGAGTCACCCCAAGGATTTTTTCTGGAACTAAAGAGTTCTAGTCTTTCACTGGAGGGTTAAGCTGGTAGGGAATAGGCTTAGAGTTGCTGGTGACCCCTCCTGATATTACCTGTGGGGACATGCTGAGAAATAAATCCAACATAGAGGGAAATAGAGTTAACTTAAGAAAGAGATTGCTGGAGAGATTATTTGAACACCTGGATTCAGCCATACCTGATCTATTCAGGGGTATCTCCTTTCTGTTAGCTGTGAACTAGGCTTTTCTTATATTTAACAATAAGGATCCTGACTATATAGGTTTCAGGCAACTGTGGATTGGGGATAGTAGGGAAGTGTGATGAGGAAGACAGGCCCAGGCACTTAAAACTGCTTTGTCTGTCTACATGGCAAATTTTTGGAGATGAATGCTCTCACTGGGCATTTCCCAAGCTGAGTCAGAAGGGTCCCACTTAATTTCTGGTTTGTAGACAACACTAAGGTATGCTGAAAAGGAAAACCCTCTTCTAAGTAAAGGGGTCTGTGGAAGAGAGTGTCTTGATCTTAGGTCAAAATTAGAGAGTCTGGCCTAAAACTAAGGTCCTTTAAGAACAATGGTATTGGTGAAGCAGGCACTCTTCCTCAGTTTAAGGCCATTTTTTCTGTTGGGATGAGAAGTGGGAACTGGAAGCAATGAATATTGGATGACACACCAGTGTCGGCAAGCATGACAGGCTATAGGACCGAGGGTTTCAGCGAACTTCACTAGTGATTTACTTATTTCTTACTACACCCCAATTTCAATGTCAGACTTTCTTGATGGGAACATTTTTTAAACTTCATCTGACAATTTACATATTGCAAAATAACTTAAGTAACGTAAGACTTAAATAAACAGATTGTTTTATCTTTTCCAACTGTTTTGAGCATACCAGTACTCAATCTTTTTTTTTAAACCCAGTTTTATAGATACATTATTTCATGTATAAAATCATAGTTATTCTATTTGTCATTTACAGATAAAAAAACAATCATGAGGGGCACCTGGATGGCTCAGTTAGTTGAGCATCTGCCTTCAGCTCAGGTCATGATCCTGGGATCCTGGGATTGATCCCCAAATTGTGCTCCCTGTTCAGCGGGGAGTCTGCTTCTCCCTCTCCCTCTGCTTTCCTCTCTCTCTCTATCAAATAAATAAAATCTTAAAAGAAATCATAAGGTGAAAGATAGAGATGGCAAATTATTCTCACATGTCAATTTTAACCAGGTGTTTCTTGATAACTGTAAAACTGTATTGTTTACTTTATGTCAGGATGTCCATTCGATGTTGATTTCAGAAACACTGCAATTTCACCTTAACGGCTCAAGGTTTTGAGGGAATTAGAAACACAGCATCTGCCACTGAAGCATTTACAGAGAAACTCTGTCTAGAAACACAAATATAATAATTAGAGACCAGTGTAAGTTCATGTGTCTTCAAACCTCCTTTGGTCGCAAGAAAAAGTAGTCAACAAGGCCCCATAAGTAAAAGAGAAATTCAGAGAAGAGATGGGGATGAAATCCTAATAAAAATATCAATAGTTGTTCCTACTATTTTTGAGTGCTTAATATGAGTCATGCACTGTGCTCAACACTTCATTTATATTCTCATTTAATCTTAATAAGCAACTTATGAGGCATGTTCTACTAATATCCCCATTCTGTAAATGAGAAAACTGAGCTCTATAATTACTAAAGAGCTTGTCCACATTTACACAGACAGGGGAAGATGGAGCTGGGATGCGAACCTAGTTTGTTTCATGTCAAAGCACTGTCTAAGGGCAGGAATGCAGCCAGAGCCTGCAGAGACAGAAATGGGCAGTGGACAACGAGGAACTGAGTGTGTTTCGCCATCTCTCTCACATCAACTTCTCAGATTCCTGCTCTCTTATTGAATATCTTTGATTGTCTCTTCAAAATATTCTTCTCTCTCCTTCATCCCTGCATTTCTTTATCTTGCTCTTAGAAAAGTGTGTGGTTCAGCCATTACTGAGTCTAGAAGAGTTTTCATCTGAACCCCCCATTTTTTTTAAGATTTTTATTTATTTATTGGACAGAGAGAGATCACAAGTAGGCAGAGAGACAGGCAGAGAGTGAGAGGGAAGCAGGCTCCCTGCCGAGCAGAGAGCCCGATGCGGGACTCGATCCCAGGACCCTGAGATCATGACCTGAGCCGAAGGCAGCAGCTTAAACCACTGAGCCACCCAGGCACCCTCATCTGAACCCCTTACCACTGATTAACTTCAATACTAGCCTCCCAGTCCAACTTCCTAGGAAAGAAACCTGACTGTCCTTCCATGACTACTTAGGCCTGACCCTCCACCATGCACTGTAGGCAGGGGACAGTTCTCTGGTGGTGATGGGATCCCAGCAAGCTACAACAATCTCCAAAGGGTGCAGTCCAAAGCCTAGGCTCCATAGGAAAACAAAAAAGGCAGAGAGCAGAGAAAACTTCCTGGAGGACAATTAACCTGGACCAGTTCTTGGAAGCTGGGAAATCTGGCCTGATAGAGACAGAGTTGGAAGATTCCAGACAGAGAAAAAACATGGATACTAGTGGGGAGGAACCATGTAGAGGTATTGAGTGAGGGGAGGAAGAGAGTCAGCCTGTATCCAAAACCTTATGGAGAGGAGTACCAAAAAGCAGAAGAGCATAAGATTTTCTTCTTCCTTTCAAAGTCATCTGTCTAATATATACTTTCTTTTTGACAGGAAAGATTATGTTGTTTGATATCTTGGGCTTCAGCAGAATTTCTTTCCTTGGAAGCATCATGTTGTATCAGAAAGGGCAAGTGATAAGAGAGCTGGTTTCTGGTTACTGTGTCTAAACAACCTCAGACCAGTCACTCCCCATTCTATGGATAATTGCTTCTTCTCTCAAATCCTTTTCTACCTCACATTATAAGGTTTAATACGAGTTTCTTGACCACTAAAACAGAGCAGCCTATGTAATGACGTAAAGCATCATCTCACCAATGTCTTTTCCTTGTATTCTCTTCTTCAAAGATTATATCAAGAGAAACAAAACTAATTATAAGTCTGGCTTTGAATTATTTCCAGATTGTTCCATATTTCACATCTTCTTGTTAGTAGGATTGAATGTAGATATAAAGTTTCAGCTTAACCACATTCCGATGTTGAAGATCAGCTCAGACTTGTCACCTTCAGTAGCTGCCACCTCACCCCCTCCTGTCCATCCATTTGCAAATAGTTCTCCTCAATGTCATTGACTTTGACAAAAAATGTGAAATAATATATCATTTTTGTGAAATTAATTTTGTTAACTAAATGATATACTTTGAAATGTAGAATAACAAGTTTTCTGAGGCAGTTATTTTTATACCCCCATCTTCTGTCTGATAATATATAGTTACAGATGGCAAATGACTTAACAATACTAATTAGAATGTTAAGAGGCATTGCCATTTTTCCTTTCAGTCTTAGTAATTTGCAATGTTTGTAGATAAATAGCTTTTATTGTCTAGCATTGACTGTATGTACATACACAGAATATATATTATATACATACACTGAGAAGTTATGAAAAAGTATACTAAAGTCTAGAATGACTGATTCAATTAGAATATTCAAATACCTGAAACTTTCCTATATTCTCAGTTAAGAAAAAGAGGGAAAATTATTTTTTTAAATATTAAAAAGTTTCTAGAGAAGAACTAAAAACATTCCACCTATGGCCTCTGGTTAGTACCAATTTCATTCCCTTTCCTTCATTTTTTCTCTTTGCCTAGGACTCTACAGCCAGCCCACAGTTAAAGAATGATGACCTGGGGCTGGAAAAGATTATTTTATCAATTTCTTATTGTCATTGTAACATATTAACACAATTTAGTGGCTTAACACAATGCAAATTTATTTAATATATTGCTATTCTAGAGGCCTCTACAGGTCAGACATCAGAAACATGTTGAAGAGCTACAATCCTTCTGGATCTCTAGAAGGAAATCTATTCCCTTGTCTTTTCCAGCTTTTTCATTTTTTTAAGTAGCAGCCCCATTCCACTTTCAAAGCCAGCAGCATATCATCTGCAAATCTCTCCTCTCTGACCTCTGCATCCATCATCATATCTTCTATCTGACTCTGACCTTCCTGTTCCCTGTTTCCCCTTTTATGAGGATCCTGGTGATTAGACTGAGCCCACCCAGATAATTCATAACAATCTCCCCATCTTGAAATTGTTCACTTAGTCACATCAGCATGGTAACTTCTGCCACGCCAGATAATATTCACAGGTGCCCAGGATTAGGGCATGTATATCATTGGGGCCAGTCTTCTGCCTGCCACAATTACCCATGAAGAATAATTCAATGATTATTATTTGAATTGGTCAGGAGACTTGGCATTTGACTCCATGGCATTTGACTCCCTGCCATCAAGACACTTATGAAATAGACCAATAAAAGTCCAAGTGCAACACAAAACAGAATGGGGGGGGGTGTGAACTCACTATTCAGACAGAGGGAGCAGGTTGTTGGCAACAATGCATCGAAGGATTTCAGGATTCTGTTGGGGTTAGAATAGGTGACATTTTGAGCCCATTCCAATCCTTTTATTTCCATGACTTCTGCTGATGAATAGATTCTTAACAGAAAACTGAATTTAATATTTGTACTCTGTCGACTTCTTAAAGGACTTGTGTCACTGTATAGATTAGAGACCGTGCAATAGGACACTCAAAAGTGGTTATATTTCCAAACTAGCATACATCATGCCGCATGCCCCACATACTTTTTCTAGCCCTTGTGCAGTAGTATTTTGCTTTATTTGTTCTGAAAATTATTGTTTAATTTTAAGAAAATGAAAAAAAAGAATGATATTCCATTTGACAGAAGTGGGTCTTTCTAAGCCTCCGAACTGAGTATTTTGAAACTATTGAGCTATAAATGTGTCTTCAATCTTTTTATTCTTATGTTAAAAAATGCTTTGGGGAAACCTGAGGGAAAGGAGAGGACAAATTAAGCAGAAATTTATTATCCAAATCCTTGAATAAGGGATCCAGTGATATAATGGCTAATAACTTCAGCTGTATTTTTATGAAGAACACTGAAATTTCCAGTAACAATGATTGAAACCCAAATAACACTCTGGTCAAAACTTGCTGACTGAATTTATCTTACCCTTCAGATTTCTCTTTCTTGAGGAACTTCCTTTTATAGAGTTCTTACTGCACTTTAAAATGTTACAGGGATTATTCCTTTTTAAAGGATTTCTTTGGGCTATTATTCATCCCTTTGCACTAATCCCTTAGGATCTCTCCAGGCAAATTCAAGTTATTAAGACCGTGGGGGAGAAATCCAAAGTGTTCAGTCATTTACAAGACCCTGACTTACCACTATGATTTCCAAGTAATTGGGAACATCAGTCTATGTGGATATGATTAGTCATATTTGTTCAGAAGGAGCCCTGGATGCCCTGCTGGAAATGAGATGCTGAGAAAGCAGTCCGGGCTTCCCCCGGCTTCCATGCCTGAAAGCATCCATAAGCCGACAACCTCACCACGACCCACAGATTTCTGTTGCTGTGAATGCTGTCACACTACAGAGGAGCCGCAGGGCCTGACCGGAAGGGAGAGTCATTTGCCCTCCTGAAAGAGTCAAAAGATGCAGTGACTTTCGTGCTGTCTACCTTTTAGAATTACTGTATATTATGCTCTCTGACATTAAGATGATAATTGCCGAGAAAGTCTCCTATTGGGCCGTAAATTAGGGACTGGCTTCCTCTGTCTGGGCTTTTTGTGCTTTATTCACATTAAAAGGCAATTACTTTTTGTGCACACTTAATCCCACCAGTTTAATGGGCCATGTAAAATATGCCTTGCAATTTGCCCTTTATTAATCTTAAGCTTGCTGAAAACAAGAGCCAGCTAACCATTTGGATTCTTAAAAACAACAGTCTGCCCTTCAATAATTTAACTTTTGTTTAATTCAGCCAAACTCAGGAGGTTTGGAGCATTGCATTCCTAGTAGTAGTACCAGGTCATTTTCAGGGGCCTTTGAAAGCCCTAAAGGAATCAAGGAAGGGCTGGGTGGTATAGTGGTGCCTGAACCATCTTCAATGGTGGATTCAATCCCTGACATCCGTGAGCAGGGATGAGAGGCAAAGAGACAGGTAGGTTTGAGAGATAGCCCAGCCTCGGTTTAGACACCAGCCTGGCCACTTATGCAGGACTGATGGCATGACCTTGGCCAAGTTAACTTTCCATCCTCAGTGTCTACATCTGTAAAACAGAATAATGACTATTTAGGTAGCAATGAGGCCGACAACGAATATAGGTAAACCAGTGACTGTATGATATATTTTTCAACGGAGAGAGTAATAGTCATCAGGTAGTAGTTGTAGGAATAGTATTCTTACCCCAAGTAACATTAGGTTAACTCTTCTAGGAAACAGAGAGCCTCAGTCTGGTCCAAAATACATAAGGGGTGTGAACCAAAGTTGTCTGAGAAGATGAGAGTCGAAGTAGGAAAATAAAGCCTGAGCACCACAGGTGAAGGGTAGCAGAAAGTTCTTTGTCTTTTTCTTTTTAAGTTTTTATTTATTTATTTGAGAAAGAGAAGAGAGAGTGGGGTGAAGGGCTGAGGGAGAAGCAGACTCCCCGCTGAGCAGAGAGCCCAATGCTAGACTCGACCCTGGGACTCCAGGGTCATAACCTGAGCCAAAGGCAAACACTCAACCAACTGAGCCACACAGGTGCCTCAGTAGCAAGTTCTGAACAAGAAAACTGAAACACCAGTCAGAAAGAAGAGGGTGAGAGCCCATTGCAATGATGATGCAATACTGAGCACAAAGTTTTCCTTTAACGTCCCACCTCCACACATAATCAAAGGCAATCTGGCCAAGCCAATCTGGTTTTGAGAGGATGCAGGGAGTACACAGGGATGAAGAGGAACCAGACGGTATCATGAGTGTCTGCCTATTTGACTTCAAGTGATTTTTGTGCCAAACACATTACTACTAAGTGTGATTTTGCCTGACAGCATCATTTGGTCATCAGAGATGGGATTAGACTTGGAACAAAAATTTGAAAGAGGGCAGAGTTTATGTCTGCAAATAACAACATTGTGGGGCACTTGGGTGGCTCAGTGGGTTGGGCCTCTGCCTTCGGCTCAGGTCATGGTTTCTGCGTCCTGGGATCGAGCCCCGCTTTGGGCTCTCTGCTCCCTGGGGAGCCTGCTTCCCTTTCTCTCTTTGCCTGTCTCTGTGCTTACTTGTGATCTCTCTCTCTCAGTCCAATAAATAAGTTTTTTTTTTTTTTTTAAAGATTTTTTATTTATTTATTTGACAGAGAGAGATCACAAGTAGGCAGAGAGGCAGGCAGAGAGAGAGAGAGGGAAGCAGGCTCCCCGCTGAGCAGAGAGCCCGATGCGGGACTCGATCCCAGGACCCTGATTTAAAGCTTTTATTTTTTATTTATTTTTTTTTAGATTTTATTTATTTATTTATTTGACAGAGAGAGAGATCACAAGTAGGCAGAGGCAGGCAGAGAGAGAAGAGGAAGCAGGCTCCCTGCGGAGCAGAGAGCCCGATGCAGGGCTCGATCCCAGGACCCTGAGATCATGACCTGAGCCGAAGGCAGTGGCTTAATCCACTGAGCCACCCAGGCGCCCCCAATAAATAAGTTTTAAAAAAAGACATAATTATGTTAAAATGAGGTCAATATGATGGGCCCAAATCCAATTCCATTAGTGTCCTTCTGAGAAGAGGAAATTCAGACACACATGTGGACAGAGGGAAGATGTCTGAGGACACACAGGGAAGGCAGCCATGTACAAGCCAAGGAAAGAGGTATCAGAAGAAATCAACCCTATTTGCACCTTGAACTTGGACTTCAGACATGTGAAAATGAATTTCTGTTACTTAAGCCACACAATCTGTGGTACCTATTACAGCAACCGAACAGATTCCTACAGGCTCTCTAATGCTTGATTCTGAATTTCAGAATTCTCAGCACTTGGGCTATTAGTGAGAGAATTTCTGTCTGGGCACCAAGACATGATGGGAGGAGAAATGTTCATCATGTGCCTTAAATCCTGACATAGAGGTGGATCAGAGTAAATTCAGTTTACTATTTCTGAGGATAAGCCGAACTACAGATACTTTAATTTTGTAGGAAGTAATTCAATTTAGAGGATGTCTGGAGTCTCAGGACTTAATCTGAATATTAATTGCAAAGATGAAATTCTTGTACAAGACTTCTTAGTTGTTCTATTCTTTAATTAAGGACCACTGTATGCCTGATGTTTTCCCTCTGGTTATAGTCTCTCTTTTTTTTTTTTTTGCACAAAGGGCACTTTATTTCCTTTACTTCTTAACTAATTTTTCTTTGTCAGCCTGAGAAGAAACAGCAGTGTTTTCCTGCAAAAATTGTTGAGGGGGATATTTCCATAAGTGTAAAACAAACCCCCAGCCATGACCCACCCCCACCCCAAGGTATGGCAAAGTATTCTGTCTTTAGAAATCGAGAATGTCAGGCAGGAGACATTTGTCCATTCTCTGAAAACGGCCAACTTTTTCCCACGCCCCACTTCTATAAGGAGCTGAGACAGAAGCAAAAGGACTTCTGATTTGTTGGCCCATCGGGTTCTAGAACATTTCCACTAAAATCAACCTCCAGAGGACCACATTGCAGTGTTTGGGCCCACCGTGCCTGTGAATGTCCTTCTGAAAGCAGCTAACAGAAGCTTTCTATGTCCTCAACCTCTGACCCTTGCATTTTACCTCCTGCTGGGCATGGTTTACAGTAATAAATCTGTTCCCAGCAATAGAACTCGATCCTTATAATTCAGTCATAAAGAACCAATTTTCCAATGGGGGGAAAAATCAGGTTTGTGAAATTATGCTGGCTTTTCCTTTCTCCTATTCTTTACATATTATTCCTTCATAGAGACAGTATTACATGCTTGTCAATCCATTTCCTTTTATTCCTGGGAACATAGGAAAATTATATTTCTCATCTTCCTTGTATCTAAGTGTGCGCTGTATAACTAATTTTGACCAATAGAATGTGGGAGACATGCTGTACTCCTTTCCCAAGCTGACCTCACACAAAAAGCCCCCAGATGTGACTCTCCCACTTTGCTGGCCACATGTGAAGAAGGTAGTAACTTCAGGGTAGACCGAGCCTAGGTTCCTGAGATCCTGGAGAAATTCCACTCATCTAGGGATCTCTGCATTGGAATTAGTGTGAATGAAAAAGTTTTACTCTACACTACTCAAATTTTTAGCACTGTTGGATCTAACAGCTAACTTTCTCTTAACTCTGTAATTAAAAAAAAAAATCTTTTTCTTTTTTTTTTTATTTGTACATGGATGGTGATGACTCTCAAATGTTGAGTACCTCTGAAGGAGCAAACACATTATAAAGATGATTTCAATTACACAGTGGCTTAGGAAATACTAAGTTGAATCAATCATGTAATCCCTCTAAATCCAATCCTTTTTTACCCTGCCTCCTTAACCTCCAAATCCAATCAGACGTGTGGAAGCCTATTTCTGGTTAGTCATGCACTGGCCCAAACTGTGACTGAGGGTGGCATGTGCTGCAGGGAGACCAGTGGTCTGACAGCTAAGAGAGGGGCCTGGCCTCCCAGCTGTGCCGCCACTGACCAGCTATGGCACCATAAATAGTTCTTTCCCTCTTTATATTATAAGCATACCAAGACACCCGCTGTTAACAAGCATGTGAACTCTATACCTGAGCTCTCCCCTCACCAGGTAATGTTTTGACATTTGAATTCTCAAGTTCAGAACTCAAACCTGGCAGCCTATCACTGTACAGATGTGTTTGATTGGATTGCCTCATGTCTTAAAACTAAGGAAATTTCATAGAGGGAAACCCAAGGTTCAGCATCACCAACAACACTTGCTTTCTCACAAGACAATAAAACGCTGGAGCTGAGTAACTGCTGCCCCGTTTAGATGGCGTGTGAACCTCCCATGCCACAGTCTCCAACACTCCCTAGCATCACACACTGGCCTCGTTGTGTCTACCTAGTCACCTTAGACCTTGGAGTTCGCATCAAGGTTAGAGTGAATTTGAGCTTGCTTAAACCTGCCCACACCAGGGATGTAGGAGGGAAGTGGATACTTAGATAGAGCTGACTTACAAACTTACAGAGCCAAGGGATGCTGGAGATAAAAGCAGAAGCCCAACTTAAGATCAAGAACCAGGATTGGAGGTGCCTGGCTAGTTCAGTTGGTAGAGCATGCAGCTCTTGATTTTGGGGTTGTGAGTTTGAGCCCCATGATGGGTGTAGAGATTACTTAAAAATAAAATCCTAAAAAAAAAAAAAAAAAAAAAAGCAGGGTCTGGAGCCAAGATGATAGATGATAGAAAACGATGATAAACTGAAATAAGATCATCATGGTAATTCTTAGACTTGAGTCACATAATGTCTTTGCTACCTCATTAATAGGTTACATATCTTAAATTCTCAAATTCTTAATCCATTATAAAGAGGGGATTGCATATCTTTTGTAGTGTTCTTTTAAGAATTAATGAAATTGTCTGTGTAAAGCACAGGATCTAACACATAGTAAGTGCTCAGTAAATGGTGGGCACCACCATCCTTATTACAATTGATTTGTAGTGATGGACTTGATTTTGAGGAATTGTGAGATTAAAGTGTGATGCATAAACAATGAATTCTGGAACACTGAAAAGAAATTTTTTAAAAAATTAAAAATACATACATACATACATACATACACACCTATAATCCTTGGAGATCCCAAAAAAAAAAAAAAAAAAAAAAAAAGGTGGGGTCCTAGCCTTCATTACTGGTAACTGGGGAGGACTCAGGGAAACTTCTAAAAAGGGAACAAAAGGTAATGTTGCCAGCTTCCACTTAAGCTCCCTTTTTTTCTTCCTTGAGAGAGAGAACGTATAAGAATGGGAGGTAGGGTGGGAGGGGCAGAGGGAGAGGGAGACTCTTATGCAGGATCCACCACGTCCCACGTGGAGCCTGACACAATGCTTGATCCCACAACCCTGAGATCATGACCTTGAGCTGAAATCAAGAGTCAAATGCTTAACTGACTGAGCCATCCAGGTGCCCCTCACTTAACCTCCTTCTTAACACTCATGTACAGGCAATCAACTGGTATCACTCCATCCCTCAAAATAGCAGGTCAATGAATTTAACCACTCTTTGTCCTTTGCATGGTATCTTTCAGACTATTCACTACTCTTCTAAGATGTTTTCTCTTTCAGATTTTATTTCAAAATGCTTTCATGAATCTGAGATTGAAAGAAATTGACTTTTTTTTTGTTTTATTTTTAACAGAGCACTTACCAATATATGAAATACATTTTTCTATCTGACGGCTTGCTTTGCTGCCTACTTGCCTTACTCTAAGGCAAGTTCAACTGAGATAGGATCCTGTTTTCTTCAATATTTCATGCCCAGTGCCTTAAATGGTGCCTGGCATATAAACAGGAAATGAAAACATTTCCTGAATGTGTGACTCAATTATTTAACCAATGAGTTAGTGAACAAAAATTGTGTAGAGCTAACATTGATCTTGGCATGTCTATGCCTAAGTCCAGACTCGATCTGCTTTGACCGTGAAGTTGGCTGATCAGAAGTTGCCTGCACCACGTAACTGGGCTGGGTGAGGTACACACGATGTGCTGTCTGCTCTTCCCACCTCCCTCCACTGGGTATGAAAAAAATACCCTGCCTCCTCCATCCCTCCAAATATGCTCCCTCTTGGAGGCTTGAAATGCTCGTGATATTAGATGTGTTTACGTTATAGTGTTTTTGCTGGAAATTTTGGTCCGTGAATCAGATACAAAGTATCAAAAAGAAGATGCCTCTAATGCAAAGACATCTACTGTTTTGGCAAAAAAAACTTCATATACACCATGTCTTGGGGCAGGGGACACATGCAGGTGTGGTTAATCTGTCCTGGGCAGAGTCAGATCATGAAGACGGACAACCCAGGCTGCTATCCACATCTAGCCATGCCTGGGAATCTTACCTGATAGCTTTTGCTTTTGCTGCCATTGTTGGGATAAAAGCATGATCAAAGGTGCCTCCACCACCCCACCCTGCTTCCATGTGAACACCATGCATTAGAGCTAGCGGTGTTAGCCCCACTTTCAAGATCATAAAATAAGGGGGGCCAGACAGCTAAAGTGACTTGTCAGAGGCCACAATAAGTTATCAGTGAAGGTAGAGCACAGAATCTTTAATTAAACTTGTATCTTTAAAACAGGCCATGCAACATCTTGGCCTCTTCATTTATTCCACACAGACTGATGAAAACTTAGTATGTTCGGGGTTCTCAGGTAAGTATAAGATGCAGAAACAAGCAGCTCAATGTGGTGGACACAACACAGACATTAACAGCATAGAGAGCTAAGACTCAGTGCAGAGGCAGCAATTAAACTCAGGCAGGCTGACCCATAGCCCACATTCTTTCCACTATCCTCTAGGCCTCCTGCTTGGAAGGGATATGAACCATGTTATCGTGGTTCCTCTCATTTCTCTTGATCTGTAAACACAGACTTTTGGCAGCTTTGGTTTCTGCCTGAATTCATTGTACTTTGCTCTGTTCCAAATTAACCCCAACTTCCTACCAGAGGAAGAATGATTCCCACAATCTAGCCTTTCCCCAGGACTAATGCCAGCAATTCCCACGTTAAATCAGGCCATGGACTTTCCCCCAGTCCCTGACAGCGGGAGAGATAGCCCCAGTGTGAGTTTAATTACTTCTGCAGTTATGCGAACACAATTTTGTTGAAAATCCTCTTGGGCCAATAAAACAAGGTCTGTTTTCATGCCAAAGGATCATAAAATCTTCTGGAAGAGGAGCAGCCTCCGTCTTATAAATAGAATCAGACTTTCATTGGTTGCAACAAGCTATTTACTTCCGAAGGGGAAAAAAGCTACAGTGAAGAATTATTTAATAATTTTTGGAACAGGTACAGTTTAGGCAGCGTATTTATCTTAAAGACATTGGAAGCAAACATTTTGCTCAGGAGCCTGAAGTTACAGATAACAGCAGAAATGTATGGAAAGCCAGTTGGAAATGTATGGCTCTACCCTGGGTCTGTAAGAACAGAGTAGGGGGAGAGAAAAGTTGGTAGCAGAGCCATACCTCAAAAGACAATTCTGCTAGTTGCATCCTTAAAGAGGGAAAAAGAACTTTTAAGGAGGGCCATATTTTGATATTCCAGAAGTGCTTGATGGCACAAAATCACCTTCCTTCACTAACCCGCCTCTGTGAAGATGAAAGAGAAAAACGGAGGGAAGGGATCTTACTACAGCTCCTCATTTCAGCTCCCAGGGACAGAGTATTTATGGAATCAGATGAGAGACAGAGGTAGAACTGAAATCTCCTTTCTTCGTGGACTTGGAAGAAGAAAAAAAAGAGAGAGAGAGAGAGTGGTTATCAGGAACATTTTCCTGAATATGTTACCTTTTTAGGTCATTATTTTACTTCACTTTCATCTAAAATTGTGATTTTTCTTAACAGCCGTATTTGTGGCTCGGGAGCCTGGTGAAGGGTTAGAGAGTGAGAAGAGATTTTATGGCTTAGATGGAATGTCATAAATCACTAAATCTTATTTCTTTTCATTTAAGAATAGTATTCAAGCATTATTTGTTAATAGTGACCCACGGGATGTGGAATTGAAAGGGCTCCTAGGAGTCATCTGCTCATGGTCTGTCCCACGGGCCCTTCTACTAGAGAAGCTCCAGCTTGGCCTAGGGCCCTTGGGGATCAGAGAGCTCTCTCTAGTGTAATTAAAATGTCTTCTTTAAGTCATACCTGACTTTGACAATCTATCTCTTGATCCTAGCTCTCCTTTCCAAGGTTATATTTAAAAACAAAATCCATGTGATCATAGCCTCTTCATCTTTACTTCCCTTGTGAGACATCTACCATAAGGGTTACATCCTCTGGGCTCTGTCTGATTTCTCAACCTCCATTTTAAGATGTCTCATCAAACGCTTGATCCAGACCCCAATTCCCCGATATATGTCCAGTGGTCCAAACAATGCCTTGTCTACTTCTGCTGCATACATGTCCTAACCACATCTGGAGAACACAGGATAAGTATATCCTTCCTTCATCTGGAGAACCATTTTTCTGTTAGTGTCCTGATATATGATATATTTCCCTAATATTAGACCTTGTGGGAAAAAAAAGAATTGGTGCCAACCCATACCTCTCACATCTTTCAATCTACATATAGCCTTTTACATTTCACACGTAACCCCATCTTAACTCTGAGTTATATAGCCTGGCTTTTGAAACCAAGATCTCTAGGGACACTAATGAGTGATTCTTTTCTGGTTGACCTTAAAAAAAAAAAAAAGAGAGAGAGAGAGAGAGAAAAGAACAATATCTTGGTGTTGCCCTAACATTTCAAATAACCAGAATCTGTTAGTTGTTTTCCTTGATCTGACAACTTTCTCCTTTGGATGAAAGATACAGATCTGATCACTTTGTCTTCTATGGTTCACACAGGTCAGGGGTAAGGACTTTGAGCAGGAGAAGACTAAGAACAGAATCTGTGTCTTACACATATAGATTCTCCTGCAACTTGATGGCACTTCATTAACCAAAAGCTTTGGAAATTTTTTCTATCTCCACATCACATTGTAGTAAGATTTTCGGGTGTTTTCTCTATGTCTAAACTGTCATTGTGAGAAGATCCATTTCATGCCTGGTTGAATGTAGACAGATGCTCACTTTAGAATTCCACCGATCTGCCATCTTGTATATTATCAAATAAGTTATGAGATTAGTCAGGCTTGACCATGAACATGGTTTCTCAGGAAACCATGTGCTTGCCTAGAAATCAATGTTTTCTTTCCACTGAAGTGCAGCCTATTTATTACTCCGTCAAGAATTTTGAAGAAGAACCATGTCAAAAGAAATGTTCGTCAACACCACTTGAGTGTTCACCCATTGGCGAACTCCAGTCCACGTGCTTGGCAACATTAATGAACTTAGTCCTCGCATCAGTCAACAAAAGATAACTACTGTCTTTCTTATGGTCAGGAAACCAAGGCACAGAGGTAAGGCTCTTGCCTAAGGCTACACAGCTAAAAAGGGGTAGAATCAGGATGCAAATTGGGACACTGGTGCCAAAATGCTTCTTCCTAGTCATTGCACCCTACTTTTCCTGGACTCTTGGTGCACTGTTGCCTCTGAATGCACTCACATTTCTGTTCTCTGCCAGCCTCTCCTCCCTTCCCATAGCTCTCTTCTAGTTCATGATTTCTCAGCTGCTTCTTAAATACAGAAGCAGGAAAAAGGAGTTGGACATATCTGCTTGGGTTTTTTTGTTTGTTTGTTTGTTTTGGGTTTCTGTTTGTTTGTTTTTGAGAGAGAGAGAGAGATAGTGTGTGGGGTGTGTGTGTGTGTGTGTGTGTGTGTGTGTGTATGCGAGCAATGGGGGAAGGGTCAAAGGGGAATGAGTGAGAGAATCTTAAAGAAGCTCCACACCCAAAATAGAGCCAGACGTGGGGCTGAATCTCAGGACCCAGAGATCCTGACCTGAGCAGAAATTAAGAGTCCGTCGCTTAACTGACTAAGCCACCAAAATGCCCGTGCATTTTGTCATTCTTAATATGACATCCTCCTCCCTAAGCAAGAGGCCAGTCCTTTTCTTGTCCATATCCCTTCTCTGACCAAAGCTTAAACAAATGCCTTTTTCCCATATTATAATTTTTTCTGAGCCTCAGGGGTTCTGGTTCTTACTGTTGGGAAAGAATTTTGTTATGTACTCCATACGTTACAATGCATTAGAAGACAAAGCTCTGAGGAAAATTTGAGATTCAATTTTGGGGTAATTTAAAAGAAGTCTGTAGCATAGAACTAAGGAATACTAGGAAAGTAAAGACTCTATCAACTGAACTATGCACAAAGAGAGAACTGACGTCTCTGTGGGGTACTTGATTATGTCTTAAAGAAGCTGACAAGGGTCACAGCAGACGAGAAGTGAAGATCAGTTAGTGGAAAACAATCAAGATGGCTTTCCTGATGGGAGTAATGCCTGCTGTGTGGTAATGAGATTGGACTACCTCGCTTCATGGGAGGATAAGTGGGGGAGAGGAGAGTAGTGGAGGGATGGCTTGGAGAGGTATGCCTTCTTTCCTCCAGCCATTTAGCATCATCCACATATCTTGTCATTTGGGAGGCACAGAGAGAATATGTGACTTGCAGCAGATCACAGTGATGCTTACAGACACATTTCTGGGACTAGAATTCAGGTCTCCTGCTTCCCAGTCTAGGATGAACTAGCCTGAAATTGATGTCAAAGATAACTTGTTCAAACCTGTCTCTGGGCTAGGCTGAGAAACCTAAAGGTCTCAAAGAAACAAACAAAAGATATTATAAGGGGAAAAGAAGTAAAATGTACAAAATACAAAACCATAAAATAAAATCCTGAAGTTTTTGTTTCTTTTGTGTCCATGACAACAACTCTGATGCTTCTTTTGCAATATCAAAAACAATTTTTCACAAGGCGTTTTTATGCCTTCTATTTCCCTTCACACATTCATTGTAATACTGGATTTGTATGTGTTTATGGAGTCTGGTCTTGCCCAGCTTGAACTAACTGTTGTGTGAAGAGGGAGCCATAGAGAAAAGCCAATGCTGCATGGAAGCTACCAGAGCATATGTTCCGATGGAGGAGACAAATACCACACTCAACAAGCAGCAGCAGGTGAAATTTCCTCAGGAAATAATCCATGGGGTGCAGGTGGTGATATAATAGATTTCTGAAGGTCAGGTAGTAAAGGGGTACTGATGAAGTCAAGGAAAATTTATTAGACACATGGCCTTTATGCAGAGTTAGCAGGAAGGGACAAGACATTCTAGGCAGAATCATAAGGAAGGAACTGAACTACAAACATCATGACATACAGCCATTGGGTTGGAGAACAGTAGAAAATGCTGTAAATGGGAGGGTGGGGCCAGTTTGTGGGAAATTTTGAATGTTATTTCTTTTTTAAGATTTATTTATTTATTTTGAGAGAGAGAGAGAGTAGGAGTAGGGGGAAGGGGTAGAGGGAGAGAATCTCCAGCAGACTCCACAATGAGCATGGAGCCCCAAGCAGGGCTCGAACCCATGACCTTGAGATCATGACCTAAACAAAAACCAAGAGTCGGACATTCAATCAACTGAGCCACCCAGATACCCTTAAATGTTATTTCTTCAAAAAACATTTCTTTCATATGTAATACATGCTAGGAACTGTGGTGGGGGCCGGGCAATCATTGGAGAGCAATGTCCATGGACTGTACTTCAGAAAGGAAGATGTTCCATTCCAAAGAGGGATGATATAGTAGAATAAAGACGATGATAGTACAAACCCCAGGGACAAGGGAGCTTGTCATAGGAACATCTAGCTCAACCTGAGAGTCCTGTCAGGCAAATCTGGATTAAAGATGGGATGTTTAAGCTGGACCTAAATGAAAATTAGGATTTAGGTGAGGAGGAAACAAGAGTAGTGAGTGTTTAGGGTAGAAGAGGGAATAGCAAGTACAAATATACAGAGGCAAAAGAAAGCCACCTAGGAGATATTTTGTGTAACCTGACATAGGAGGAGAGGGGACAAGTGATACAAAATCATGCTGAAGGAGAGGTGGCAGCAGGTCATGAAGTCCTTCAACAAACACAGGCTGAGCCCTTATTATCCAGAGGTACGTGGAGCATGTGGATGAATATCTGACCATTCCTGCCCAGAAGTGTTTATAGCATGGCAGGGTGATAGGTAAGTCACTAAAAAATATTCACAAAGACATATGCTAAATACCATGATAGAGATAGGCATAGACAGGAGACCCACTAAGAAAATCCAACTCATAGAATTTTGCCCACAGTTTATGCTCATTCCTTCAACAAATATTTATTGAGCTCCGTCTGTTATGTTAGCGACTGAGGATATAAAACCATACGAAACTCATTTCCTGTTCGTAAGGAGCTCACTATCTCCCAAGTGTGACATACAAGAATATTAGCATTTACATTCAAGCATGGTAAGGGTCTTGGCAAAGATATTCATAGAGGACAGTGGGAGGAAGATAGTATATACAGCCTAAGGACCAGAGAAGGCTGAAAGTAGAGACAAAGGATTGTTTCTTAAACAATTAAATGGGCAGAAGCAACCTCTCCAGAAGCAACCATCTCCAGGTAGATGGACTGACCCATATGAATCTGCCAACGTGTCACTCAGAGACACAGTGTTGCAATGCATATGGAAATGCTTGTAACTCGGCTTGTAGCACAGCTGCCTTGCATTATGGCCCAGCATAATTGCATTTTAATAGACCTCAAATCAGTCCTCTCTAGAGAGTGGACCATATATTCAGACAGTCTCCCTGGTCATGATTTCACCACTTGCTTTCATGTTTTAATCACATCCTCTAATAAAACATGAGCCTTTTAAAGGCAGTCATTCTTTCAGGGATCAAAGTCACCTGGGAGAGTTTGGTTGCCTGCCAAATTAAAGCTTGGCCCTGATTTGCTAGTCAAAGAAAGATTGTCCCAAAGATAAATATTTGGAGTTTGAGAGACATAGCCAGACTGCAATATATTAAAGTTATGGGGGATTACATTTCAAGCTTCTGCTCTTAAGTCTATCTATCCTCTTAATTTATTTGCTTAAATAAAATATATGTAGGGAAACAATGAGGCTTAAAAGCACAATATTAGTAGCAAAATCTCAGGATAAACTTGTCCTGAGCAAATATGCAGTCAGAAAAAAAAAAAAAAAGAATGCAAATTTATAGTCAGAACTTTCGTTCTTTTTCTCTCCTAATATAGACATCTGCCTTATAGAAGGAATGAGAAAGTGGTTTTAGCATAGTTTTCTTGCTTTTAGTCTTGACCCAGAAAAAAGGATAAACTCTACCTTTGTAAGAAATTTCCTATAATTGTAGGAGGATCCCCGACCTAAGATTCAGGAAACCTGAAATTTTAATGGAGTATCTCAGCTCTTACTGACCTCAGATTACTCAGTTTTTGAAAGGAGACTCATAACAGGAGCACCAATGGAAAGACCAAATTTCTGAGCCTTTGTAATGGGAGATAATTGTATTAATCCAGAGTGCGTTGGCAGGTAGCTTGAGAGCGAAAATAGAAGCCATTGCTAATGGTTGATGAAGTTTGTCCTGAGAAGGAGGGGGTGTGATTCGCAGGCCCCGCAGAAGAGTCTGATTAATTAATGAAGGCAGACAACAGACCAAGTTACATTTCTTCCTTCTCACTGTAAGAGAGAGGGAAAGGTGAGCACAGGAGATGTAACATTGAGGATGCCACATCTGAAGACCATTCAGATCCAAAGAACATATCCATACCAAATAGAGTAGTCAGATGTCCTGGAGCATGAAGGGTTTTTGTGAGCTGGATGTAGCCATCAGCAATAGTTGATGCATTTCTCAGCTGTTCAGACTGACCTCTCTCCAAATAAATATCACTATTTTCACACAAGGACAAAGACTACCAAATGTGATAGTACATGTCAAACTATCCTAAATGTTCTGAAATAAAAAATTAAATATAAGATAATATCACTGCCTGCACATCTCATCTAAAGAGCCATTTGGCCTAATTTCTCAGATATACTGGAATTCATCATGAGCATTTGACAATACTCTTATGCCTAGTAGGATATTGAACACAATGAATGGAACAATATTTATGCAGTTAATGAATACATCTTAGTTTAATTTTACATCTGGGTAATTTTAACCGTAGTTGGGTAAACTTGAACATTGAATTGCAACATTGTTCAGATGCTGTCTATCTTCATAACTCTTAGCCTAATCAATTATCATTTAAAAACTATTACTCAAAGGTCATCTAAACTATCACTATCTAAACTATCTAAACTATCACTCCACACCCATTAAGACAGCTGTTATTTTTTAAATTTAAATAATAAGTATTGATTGAATCACTATATTGTATACCTGAAACTAATATTATACTCTATGTTAACTAACTGGAAATTAAATAAAAACTTGAAAAATAAATAATAAGAATCAAGGAGGATGAGAAATTGGAAACTTTAGACATCACAGGTGGAAATATAAAATGATACAGCAGCTGTGAAAATCAGTTTGGCAGTTTCTCAAAAAGATAAACATAGAATCACCATATGATCCAGAAATTCCACTGTTGGGTATGGACCCAAAAAAGTTGAAAGTGGAGACTTGTACCCTGAAGTTACTAACAGCATTATTCACACAGCCAAAAGGTGGAAACTACCCAAAGGTCCAATGGATAAGTGACTAAGCAAAGTCTGGTATACATATACAATGGATTATTGTTTAATCTTAAAAAGGAGTGAAATTCTGATACATGCTACAATATGGATGAGCCTTGAAAACATTATGCTAAAAGAAATAAGCACTCTGTCCTAACTCATATGAGGCACCTAGAATGGTCACATTCACAGAGATAGATAGTAGAATAATGATTACCAGGCAGCAGAGGGAAGGGTAGTGAGGAGTTACTGTTTAATGGGTATAGAGTTCTACGTTTGAGATGATGAAAAGGTATGGAGGTGGATAGTGGTGATGGGTGCACCACAACATGAATGTACTTAATGCCACTAGATTGTACACTCAGAAATGGTTAAAATTTTAAATTTGACATTAAGTAAGTTTATCATATTTTAATATGATTTTTAAAAAGAACAAAGCAAACCAAACCCTATAATAACAACAACAAAAAGTCATCTTGAACCAAAATTATAATACAGTAATACCAAGTAAGGACATTGAATCAATAACCAAAAACCCCCACCCCACCCCCCACCCCCGCAAAAAAAGAAAAAATGCCCAGGACCAGATGGCTTCACTAGTAAATTCTGCCAAACAGTCAAAAAAGTATTAGTACCAATCCTTCTCAAACTTTTCCAAAAGATAGAAGAGAGAACTTTTCCAAGTTCATTTTGTGAGGCCAGCATTACCTCAAACCAAAACTAGACAAAGATGCCACAAAAAAAGAAAATTATAGACAAATCTTTCTGATGAACACGGATGTAAAGATCCCCAACAAAATATTTGTAAACTGAATGCAACTATGCATTCCAAGAATCATACACCATGATTAAATGGTACTTATTTCGGAGATACAGGGCAGTCCAAAATCAGTCAATGTGATACATCACATTACAAAATGAAGGATAAAAATTATATGATCATCTCAAGAGATACAGAAAAAAACACCTTACAAAATTCAACACCCATGTGTAATACTCTTTTTTACCCATGTAAAAACTCTCAGAATAGTGGGTATAAGAGCACCTGGGTGGCTCAGTCAGTTAGGCATCTGACTCTTGGTTTCATTTCAGCTTATGATCTCGGGGTCTTGAGATCAAGACCGTACCAGGCCCTGTGCTCAATGTGGAGTCTTCTTGAGATTCTCTCTCCCTCTGCCCAGTCCCCTTCAAATAAATAAATAAACCTTAAAAAAAATAATGGGCATAAAATGAACATAGATGAATATAATCAAGACCATGTATGACAAGCCCACAGCTAACATCATACTCAATTATGAAAAGCTGAAAATCTTTCTCCTAAGTTTAGGAACAAGACAAGGATGCCATTTCTTACCACCTCTATACAACATTGTATTCCTAGACAAAGAAAAGAAACAAAGGGCATTCAAGTTGGAAGGGAAGAAATGGAACGTCGCTATTTTCAGATGACATGATAAAGATAGAAAATCCTAAAGCCTCTATCGAAGAACTGGTAAAATTAACAAAAAAACTGAGTAAAGATGCGGGACTTGTGTCAATTCAAACACACAAAAAAAACCCTGTTGTGTTTCTAAACACTAATAATAAACTATCAAAAAGAGATATAAAGAAAACAATCCCATTTTCAAATGCATCACAAAAATTAAATTCCTAGGAATAAATTTAACCAAGGAGGTGAAAATTTGTATATTATAAACTACAAGAAATTAATGAAAGAAATTGTAAAACACAAATAAATGGAAGGACATTACATGCTTAGGGACTGGAAGAGTTAATATTGTTAAAATGTCCGTACTACCCAAAGCAATCTATAGATTCAATGCAATCCCTATCAAAATTCCAATAGCATTTTTCAAATAAATAGACCAAATAATTCTAAAATTTGTATGGAACTACAAAAGAATTCCATATAGCCAAAGCAGTCTTTAGAAAGAAAAACAAAGCTGGAGGTTCTCTGATCTCAATCCCTGTTACAAAGCGATAGTGTTAAAACAATATCATCTTGGCATAAAAACAAACACATAGATCAATGGAACAAAATGGACAGCCCATAAATAAAATGACACATATATGGTCACTTCGTTCACAGGAAAGGAGTCAAGAATATACAATGAGTAAAGGCAGTCTCTTCAATAAATGGTGTCAGGAAAACTGGACAGCTATGTGCAAAAGAATGAAAATTGATCACTCTCTTAAACCATACACAAAAATTAATTCAAAATGGATTACAGATAGGAATGTAAGACCCAAAACCATAAACCCCTAGAAGAAAACACATGGTAAGTGCCTTGATATAGATCTTGGCAGTAATTTTTTTTTTAATCTGACACCAAAAGCAAAAACAACAAAAGCAAAAAATAAATAATGGGAGTAAATCATATTAATAACCTCTGCACAGTGAAGGAAACTGTCAATAAAATGGAAAGCCAACCTACTAGATGGGAGAAAATATTTGCAAGTCATATATCTGATAAGGAGCTAATATCCACAGTATATAAAGAACTCATAAAACTCAACAGTAAAAGAAAGGAAGGAAGGGAGGAGGGAAGGAGGAGAAGGAAGAAGAAATGAGGAAAGAAAGAAGAAAGAGGGGGGAGAAAGAAAGAAAAAGAAAAAATCAATTAAAAAATGTGCAGAAGTCTACTACTGGGTATTTGCCCTAAAGACACAAACGTAGTGATCCAAAGGAACACATGCACCCGAATGTTTATGGCAGCAATGTCCACAATAACCAACTATGGAAAGAACCTAGATGTCTATCAACAGATGAATGGATAAAGAAGAAGTGGTATATATCTACAAATGGAATACTATGCAGCCATCAAAAGAAATGAAATCTTGCCATTTGAGATGACGTGGATGGAACTAGAGGGTATTATGCTTAACGAAGTAAGTCAATCGGAGAAAGACAACTGTCATATAATCTCCCTGATATGAGGAAGTGGAGATGCTATGTGGGGGGCCTGGGGGGGGGTAGGAAAAGAATAAATGAAACAAGATGGGATCAGGAGGGAGACAAACCATAAAAGACTCTTAATCTCACAAAACAAACTGAGGGTGATGGGGGGGAGGGGGGGAGGGAGAGGGGGGTGGGGTTATGGACACTGGGGAGGGTATGTGCAATTTTGAGTGCTGGCAAGTGTGTAAACCTGGTGATTCACAGACCTGTACCCCTGCGACTAATTTATGTGTTTATAAAAAAATTTAAAAATATTTTTTAAATGTGCAGAAGTCTAAACAGACATTTTTCCCAAAAAATATAAGGATCTGGCCAACAGACACATGAAGAGATGCTCAACATCACTAATCCTCAGGGAAATGCATATCAAAACTACAATGAGCTATCATCTCACACCTGTTAGAATAGCCAGCACCAAAAAGACAAAAATAGTAAGTGTTGGGGAGAATGTGGAAAAAAGAAAACCCTGATGCTCTGTTGGTGAGAATGTAAATTGGTGCAGCCACTATGGAAAATAGTATGGAGGGCCCTCAAAAACTAAAAATAGAACTACCCTATCATCCAACAATTTCAATTTGGTTATTTTTTGAAAAAACAGAAACACTAACTTGAAAAAATACATGTCCCTCCATGTTTATGGCAGCATTGTTTTCAATAGCCAAGCTGTGGAGACAACCTAAGTGTCCACTGATACATGAATGGATAAAAAATACTATGAGATAAACACACACATAGAAGAATGTGATTCAGCCATAAAAATGGAATAAAATCTTGCCATTTGTGACTGCATAGATAGACCTCAAAAGTACTCTGCTTAGGTGAAAGAAGTCAGAGAAAGACAAATATGGTACCATCTCTCTTATATGTGTAATCTAAATAATAATAGTAATTAAATTTTAAAAGACAACTCACAGATACAGAGAAGAGATTGGTGGTTTCCAGAGGTGGGGGTCTGGGAGTGGGAGAAATGAGTGAAAGGGATTTAAAATTAATACAAAATTTTTTAAGAGTGAAAAAGGGCTTTTATTACTGATAGCAGATATGACCCAAGACTACCTTGAGCCAACAAGACATGGGCATCCTAGCAGTGATCCCTCTTGGTAATCTATGATGTACAGCATCATATTCATGACGCTATAAATAGAAATGTGTAGTCCATAATTACATATCAGTGTCCTGTAGTAAAATCACTTTAAATTTCTATTTCCCCAAAATCTTTGACCACAAAGCTTTATTTTCATATATACTCTAGTAATATCCTTTAAAACTAGCATCTTTTAAAATCTACTGTAGGAAGTACATGTGTTAGACCAACACTTCTCAAACATTTTGGGCACAGGAAACCTACATTCTTACAACTTTACAGTAACAAAAAAGCTAAGCCACCCCTATAATAATGACGACAACAAAAGTCATCCTGAACTAACACAAAATTACCACACTTCTAGCTTCTGCAACAATCTGGCGAGTAAGTAATTAGGTGGAATTTTGTTTTGTTTTGCCTTAAATTAACATGCAATGTATTATTTGTTTCAGGGGTACAGGTCTGTGATTCATCAGTCTAACACAGTTCATAGCACTCACCACAACACATACCCTCCCCAAAGTCCATCACCCAGCCACCCCATCCCAGCCACAGCCCTCCCCTCCAGCAGCTCTCAGTTTGTTTCCTGAGAGTGATAGTCTCTCGTGAGTGGAATTTTTAAGAAAAATTTTCTCACCACTTTCTTACTGAGTTTTCTACTTTCTTTCTCCACAGTAAACATACTGATTTTTAACCATGACTAAAATATGGATGAACTTACGGCTTGTGGATATAGAATTGCTTACAGTAGAGCGGTGTCTGGGTGGCTCAGTCAGTTGAGCGTCCGACTCTTGATTTTGGCTCAAGTCATGATCTCAAGGTTGTGAGATTGAGCCCCACGTTGGGCTCCATGCTGGGCATGGAGCCTGCTTAAAATAAAATTTTTACTCTCCCTCTCCCTCTCTCTCTGTCCCCACCCCTACACTCACTCAAACACACACACACTCTCTCTCTCTTTCTCTCTCCAAAAAAAAAAAAAAGAAGAAGAAGAAGAAGAAGAAGGAGAAGGAGGAGAGGAAGAAGAATTAGAATTGCTTACAGTAGAGTAAGGAACAATGAATCTAGTAAGAGAAATGCAAACACTCAACAAATGGGATTATTCAGAGAAAGGCAAACAGATCTGCATATACTTCAAGTTCCTCCACTATAATTCTGTGGAGTATGAAAGTGAGAATCAGTCAGGGTTGACCTTGAACTAGCAAGAACATGCTCAAGCATTTCAGTGCTTATGTATTTTCAGTACTTAAAGAATGCTAGAGTGCTATGTAGTTATAAAGAGTCCTATAAAAAAAAAAGAATTAAAAAATAAAACTCTAGTACATAAAGATCTTGATTGACCTTATTTAGAAACATGGCTTATCGGGGATCAAGCCCCACTATCTGGTTATACGGAATAAATGACATTATATTGCACTAAGTAATGAAAAAAGAAAGGTTGGCAAATTTTCAGAAAAGTTTGGGGCAAAGAACAAAAGTAATTTTAATCGACATCACTCTGTACACTATCCAATATTTTATTCATAGACTTAAGAATATGTGGCAGCTGATTTTGATTTAAATTGAGTTGATTTAAACCACTAGTCAAGAAAACAGTAAACTATTTCTTCTTCAGGAAAGTACATTTTTGTTGTTTGACATTGCCTTAATACATATTCTGCACAACTCAGATGGGATGTAGAAGTCCGTTACTAGATGTACAGGGTACACATTTAAAAGTGGTGATTTTTCTGATACTGTTTTTGAAGTATCATCAGAAAAATGGAAAGAATGACTTTATTGTTTCCTTTACTAAGTAGAACTAAGACAGACATTAGCACAGCAATTAGAAGACAAACCTTCAATTCAACTAGTTAAGTAATAATATTTGCTAATATTATCAAAAAACAAACACCAACATTATTGCTAATATTACCAAAAACAAAAACAAAACAAAACATTTGGAATGACCCAAGAAAGGAGGAAGCACTCGCAGACTGGCTGGCATTCTTAAGTAACAAAAATATAATTACTGATAATGTTTTCAAAATCAACTTACATTTACACAGCATTTTCCCATAAATATGATCACACATTGCTTCATACATGCTGAAAGTTTCTTTGGCTGTATAGCTCTGATTAAAAACTTATAAGGCATGTTAGGGTTCTCTAGAGAAACAAAACCAATAAGATGTCTATATAGAGAAAGAAAAAAGATTATATGGAATTGACTCACGCAATTATGGAGGCTGAGAAGTATCTAAGTATCTAATACTAAGATCTACAAACACAAAGGTGGGAGTCAGATGAGCCAGTGTTACATTATATTCTAATCAGTCCTATTTGGGTTTTTTTTTTTTTCCTAGTTAAACTTCCTAGGCTATGTATATACACACATGTTTGTAGTCTGTGTGTGTTCACTTTCTCAGCCCCATGATCCTCACCCTTGCATTCTTGATTTATTTGTGGGGACCTCAAGCACAGCAGGCTTCAATAAGTCCTCCTTGTTGACCCTTTTCCGAGGCAGCTTGTCCAGTTGAGAGATCTACTGGGTACCACCAAATTAGCTTAGTCCAGTCATGCTCTTGATTTGATCCTTGTAGTAAGGCTGTGTTTTAACCAATCGTTTTTCCAAAACCTTTTTAGTTTTATGCTTCTGTTGTTTTGGGTGAAGAAGCAGCTCCCTCTTCCAAAGCTACAAATCATCGAATTTCATAATTCTTTCTATATGCTTTTATTTCCTTTTGCAAACTACTTGAGTGCTTTTAGAGCTTATTTCATTCATGTGATAGCTTGGTACTTGTATTCTGTTTTCTGACCTCTTCCTCCAGATACAGCCGATGATATTTTTACCAAATGATCGCCACTGAGTAAGATGGAAAACCAGTGTACTGGCTTTTGATCTAAGTTTACTTACCACCTGCCAAATAACCCCTCGGGAAATGCAACATATATTCAGTTATGATCATTGTTATTTTTGGTGGTGTTGCAGAACTCACTACCAGGCTCCAGCTTCCATCTGGAGCAGTCAGGATAGCCTAGCATTTGCGACTGCAACAAACACCCTCCATCATTTTAGAAACTTGTAATAATATAGGACTATTTCCTACTGATGCTGACTGCTGTGAGTTGGCTGTGGGCTCTCTTCCATGTTCCTTGCTCCTGAACCCAGACTAATGAAGCAGTCACCATCTCAAATGCTGTCACTTGCCTTGAAAGGAGGAAAATAAGAATGTATCAAATTGTGCATTGGCTCTCACCTTTGTTGTGTGCTTAACTGGAGAAAGCAACCGGTTAAATAAATACAAGGGAGTGAAGAAGAGCAATCTAATTATGTGTTAGAGGAGGATGTGTAAAGGTGTTTGGTTGATAATAGTATTGACTACCACTCCCTTCCTAAGGGCATACATAACCAAAGTTTTTCAAATAAAATCAGTTTTTAGTTTGGATGTACTCTGAAAGTCTTCAGTTTGCAATCCTTTGTCCACACACACATTTGCATTTGTAAGGTAGGATAACTGAAACTCTTGAGAATTTATACAAAGAAACGCAGCACGTGAGTTTCGGGACGGAATCCTTACAAAATTGCAAAGGGCAGTGTGTTATCGTAAAAAGAGCTGGTTCCAGTATGAACTAGGTTCAAGTCTCAGCTACACAGCTATATGTCTGAGCTGATGTGGCTAAATCAGTTTAGCTCTCCAAACCTCACACTCTTCATTTGCCAAAAAGAAATATGTTCAAGCCTACTTTCCTGCATGAGCTGTTGTAAATATACAGTTTAAAATATTATTGAAGGTGCTTCAACAATTCTATTTATTAGATTGGCATTTATTACTGGAGTGTGTAACAAGTCATTCAGTGATTCCATTGCTAGACTGAAGTTTATTACTGGAGTGTGTCATTTCGGGAAAGACAAGTCTTGTCTTGCTAGTTGTGCTTACACATCCAAGGACTCCTAAGGAAGAGGCAATTGCTCTTGTCATGTATGTGTTTCAAAAGTCTCACTCTTTAGGAAGTAGCTGATTGTCAGATGAGAAGAGAGACTCAATTAGGCAGCCAACCAACAAAGCAGAGGATTTTTGTGATCAACAGTAAAGGCTCTGCGTGAAGCCAAATGTTTGTTTGAGAAAAGAAATCAGAGAACAGGAAGCCAGTTAGAGCCAGTGTCCTTTATTGTAACAAAGCTAAAAGATCTCTGAAAACACATTCTCCAAGAAGCATCCTTCAGTTCGACCGGAGAGTGGGCTACCCATGTTAAATCCCAAAGGAGCTTACTGACTTCATGGAATTTGATGGGTGGGAGTCAAATAAAATGATGCTGGGCTTCATTCTGTTCCCTCTTGGAGAATCCATCTCAACTCCTTAAGGGTTGAGACTAAAATATTTTCTCCTGAATTAACTGGCTGCTTCAGTCCTAAGGCAATGGTTCTTGAGTTTTGAGTCCATGAGGAGTATATTAGAACATTACGATTCTAAGATCCTGCCCCAGATTTCCAGTTTTTGATTGGATGATTTCAGGATCAGATGTGGGAAGCTATATGCAGGTGGACTGAGATTTGAAAAATCCTAGACCAATGTCTCCCCAGCGGTGTTGTAAACTAGAATCACCTGCCAAGTTTTTAAATAGAACTGTACATGGGCTCCCTCCAGTCCAAGTATTTGAGAATCTCTGAGGGTGGGGGCCCAGGCATAGCTATTTTTTTTTAAGGCATCCAGGGAATTCTTATGTGCAACCAGGTTTGAGAACCTCTGTAGCCTAAAGAGATCTCTTCAGGATAAAGAATTCGATGTCAGTGTCCTGAAAGGTACTTAACAGTCTAGGTTTCTCTTTTGTTAGTATCATAGGACATGGAAGCAGAAGGTAACTAACTAATAGGACTAAAGTTTGTGACTTTAGAATGTCTGTAGTGTCCTAACAGGATAAGTATCTTAAGACAAGAAATTCCCCGGGGCGCCTGGGTGGCTCAGTGGGTTAGAGCCTCTGCTTTCAGCTCAGGTCATGATCTCAGGGTCCTGGGATCGAGCCCCGCATCGGGCTCTCTGCTCCGCGGGGAGCCTGCTTCCTCCTTTCTCTCTGCCTACCTCTCTGCCTAGTTGTGATTTCTCTCTGTCAAATAAATAAAATATTTAAAAAAATTAATTAAAAAAAAAGACAAGAAATTCCCCAGTCTAGACTCTGAGGAAAAAGGGTTGGAAAGCCAACACCCACTCCAGTCCCATCCATGCTGATCCTACCATTCTGTTAACACTAACACTAACACGTCCCTAATCTCCACTTCTACTCCCCCGCACTTCTGTCCTCCTGGGACCCCTCCTGGGTCTCCGAACTTATCTGTGAAGAACCTCTATCTTCCTTCCACAGATCATTTCTCTCTCAACCACTTCTCTGCAAAGTCTTTTTAGTCAAATTAAACTCCATTTTTCATGTATTGTTATTGTGAGAGCATCCATCCTTTTTTTTTTCAATTTATTTAAACTAAAAAATTTATTTTTTTTTTAATTTTTAAAGTCTCAGCTTGTAAAAAAGAATGAGATCTCTTTCCATTTGTGATGACAAGGGTGGACCTAGAGTGGATAAATTCTAAGTGAAATAAGTCAGAGAAAGACAAATACCTTATGATTTCACTCACATGTGGAAGTAAAGAAACAAAACAACCAATTTTCTTAAAAAGGCTTCTCCGAAAGAGACCACACTCCTATCCTCACCCAGTTCATATACTTAATGCTCTTCTCTGAATCTTTCAGATAATTACTACAGAGCTCTTGTCTCTCCGGGAACATCTCTGCTTTAAATTGTGCACCAGATGGTTTTATAAGTGTTCCCATCCTCTCAACATTATATTCTACTGATCTTCTCTTCCTCCAAATTTTATTTTTTTAACTTAATACACATCGAGCATCTTTAAAGAGCTGGGTACCAGGATGGACACTCTAAAGAGGCACAATAGAATTCTCACTCTTAATGATAGGTAAGGAGACAGAGGCTCCTTGTGTGTGTGATTTCTCGAGTACATGTGATGAACCAGTAGAATGAGAACATAGATCTATTTGACTAAAAACACAAGCTCTTGATATCAGTTTATTTATTTATTTTTTAACGACTTTATTTATTTATTTGACAGAGAGAGATCACAAGTAGGTAGAGAGAGAGAGAGGGAGAGGCAGGCTCCACACCAAGCGGAGAGCCCGATGGGGACCTCGATCCCAGGACCCCGAGATCATGACCTGAGCTGAAGGCAGAGGCTTAACCCACTGAGCCACCCAGGCGCCCATGTTTATTTTTAAATTATTTGTTTATCATTAACTATTTCAGAAACACACAGAGATATACACACAATATAATGAATATCTCAGTACTGGCCACTTTGTTTAAGAAGTGGAGTTTAAAATACATTTGGAAACCCTATAGGTACTGATCTGATTGCATTCCGTCACTCATCTTCCAGCCCTGAAGCTGATTGTAGATGGAGCTGGAGCCAGGATAGCCCCCGAGAATTGTCCCCAGTTGCAGTAAGGGCCCTTAGATCCCAGCATTGACCAGTCATTGGAAATGGGCTGACATTAGAGGGAGGGTACATAACCTAGGGTGAAGCATCTCCCTTTGTCCAAAGGACTCAGCTGTGAGTTCTCAAAAGCTAACATTTCTGCTAGTTGGGAAAATAGAGACTTAGTCTCGAATGGAGAACTTGAGAGATAAATGGCAGCATCTGATAGATGTTGATTGAATATTTGCTACGTTGTTGACTTGTGTTTGCACCTCCTCATAAAACAATTTGAGTTTAATGTTAATAAAATTGTTGGCCCAGTTTCTTAAAGTTTTAAATCTGTCATTTTCTAGATCTGCTATGAAGCTTAAGAAATCTTATCAAATAAATTGATCTTTTTCCCCTATGATCTGATATTACTTCTTCCTTGAATGTTTAGAAAAACTTACTGGTAGAACTGTCTGAATTGATATTTTTAAGCTTTTTAGTGTAGTAGATTTTTTAATTTAGATTCAATGAGCCAATATATAGTAAGTACATCATTAGTTTTTGATGTAATTCTAGATATAATTGCTATATATTTTTTTTTTAAATAACTACATTGGTGTACCTGTGTAGCTCAATCGGTTGAGCAGCTGACTCTTGGTCTTGGCTCAGGTCATAATCTTAGGGTCGTGAAATCAAGCTCACGTGAGGCTCCCCAATCAGCATGAGTCGCTTGGGATTTTTTCCTCCTTCCTCTCTCTCCCACTCTGCTCCTCCCCTTGCTCTCTGTCTCTCTCCCTTGAAAAATAAACAAATAAAATATCTGAAAAATTGTAACTACATTTTTTTCTTCTTGAATCAGTTTTGGTGATTTTTTTTTGAAACTGTCCATGTACATTTTCGTTTACTGGGATGAGTTGTTCAATAACATCCTCTAACCTCTTTGAATCACTACTCTACCTGTACTTACGTCCCCCCTTCATTACTATTATTGTAAACATATGTTTTCTTTAAACTTCATTTAATTTTTTATCAAGTTTGTCACAAAGATGCTTATCTTACTAGTGATTTGGAGGAATTAACTTTTAACATTTTGATGTTAATTTTTCTTTCTAATTTGTTAATTTCTGCTTATTTTTGTATTACATTCTTTCTACAATATTTGTATTAATTTTTGTTCTTTTACTATAAAACTGCATTAGGATGATTTTCTAATTAACTTTCAATATTTCTTTTTTCTTAAGTAACGAAATGTTATTTAACACAAACACATAAGTCCGTATGTTTCCCTTCCTTCAAAAACTGCATCTACACATTTCTTATCAGTTTTGTAATGTATTGCTTTCATTACTGTTCTGTTTCATTTTCTTTTTCTAATATGAATTTTTCTATAAGCCATGAATTATTTAGGTGTGTGTGCTTTTAAAATTTTTAGATCTCTTTTTAAGTTATAGCTTAGTTTTTGATACCAGACTTTATTTTAGTTAGCATACCCAGTCTGTAGAAAACCAGGAATTAATTTTTAGAGAGTCATATTAAGGCTTTAGAAGGCAAATTGCATATGTTTCATGAGCACTTAAGAAAACTGAATATTCTCTAATTGTTCTGTATCCAGTTTTGTACATATCCATCACTTCAAGTCTGTTATTTGGGTGATTCAAAACTTTGTGTTGTCTGTCCCCGTTCTCTCTCTGGAAAAATAAACTTTTGTTCATCTAATATAACCTTTCCTGGGAGAGATGTATTACAAGCTCCTTACAGAAGGTGCCTGAGTGGCTCAGTTGATTACATATACTACTCTTCATTTCAGCTCAGGTCATGATCTCAGGATGGTGAGATCAAGCCCCATATCAGACTCTGCAATGGACATGGAGCCTGCTTAGGATTCTCTCTCTCCTTCTCCCTCTGCCCTCCCTTCCACTCTCTCTCTCTAAAAAAAATAATAATAAATAAAAAATCCTAACCGTATGATCAACTTTTCATATTTTCATAATTTTATCATACTTACAGCATTTGCTTTTATTGCCATGGTATTAAAGTTTAGAATTGTGCATCTTTTTGAATTGAAACCGTTAATCATTTTGTAGGAGCCATTTTATCCTTAATAACTTTTTTACCTTAAATTTTATTTTTTCTGATATTAGCAGAGCTACACCAGTTATTTATTTGTTTATGATGATATAGCATTTTCTTGTATCTTAATTTCATTTTTCTACCTCTTTATATTTTGGGTTAGTATCACATAAACAGCAGATTAAATTTTAAAATTTTTAACAGCCATTTGATAACCACTATCTCTTAACTGGACTGCTTTGGCAGTTAACACATGTTTTCATTTTTCCACATACATAAATACTTGAATTTACAATATTTTCAAGCTTGTCCATGTTTGCTCTGATTTCTTTGCAGTTTTCTTCCCTCCTTTCCATCTTCATCTCAAAATTTGTACCCATATTCTTTGAAGTTGTGTCATATATTTAGATTATTTTAACAATTATGGTTAAAGTTAAACAGTCACCCTATACACATCAGGATAAAATTAGCAATGCTACAATGTGAGCAATCTTCAATCTCAGTGACTTAATCCATCAAAATTCATTTCTTGCTATGCAGAGACCACTACAGGTAGTGGTTCTCTATAAATCAGGCTACTATGAGGAATCAGGAGGCACAGGAGGCAAAAGGGTGTGCAAGTGTCTTGTCAGGTCCTCAGCCCTGAAGTGATGGATACCTGCCACTCTCAGTCACATTTTCTTGCCCAGAAATGATCACATGGCCCTTCCAAACTAGAAGGAAATTGGGAGGTAAGATGTTTTAAAAGAAGAGCTGAGATACTTCAGAGCACTCTGACGGTCTGCCATACATGTTTAACCCAACAGAATCTGAATCAAATCAACATCTCCATCCTTCCACCATACAGTTTAGGGACACTAGAATATTTCAACTCTGATCAATCTTTTCTTCATACCAGTCACGGTTGCCCAGTGATATATTTTGTTATAATATTGCTTTTAACTCTTTTATTAAATATTATTCCTTTTTTTTTTAATTGTGACTGCTACTATTACCTTATGGTCATTGCTTATTGAATTTCCCATGTTTTATCAGTTTCTTTTTTCACTCTCCAGTTATTCCTTTTGGACTCAGTTTATCTCAGTAGATCCTTTGAAAGTTGCAATGCCAAAGATTAACTCAAGGAAAACTCACTTTCTTCTGAAAATATTTCTTTTTTTTTCACTTTTTCTGAAACAACAATTTGTCAAGGCACAGAGATGTGTATTGACACCTACTTCTCCATAAGTTGAAGATATCACCACACTGTTCTGCCCTCTATTGTTACTTTGACAAGTTTGCTAAAATTTTAGTTATTCTTCTATCTCAGATAATCAGTCTTTCCCTCTGACTGCTCTTAAGAGCTTCTTTTGTCTTCGATGTTCCATAGTGTAGTACAATAAATCTACAATAATCACACTGAAGATTTCTAACTTCCTGAATGCAATAACTAATGTCTTCCATTAATTCTGAAAATTTTCAGTTGTTTACATGAATTTGTGTTTGTCTTCATTCCATTCTCTGTATCTCTTAGTTTCTTTTCATATTTCTTGTAATTTGGCTCTCTGTGCTCCATTCTTCATAACCCCAGATTTAGGTTGTTGCTTTTTTCTTTAGTTTCTGTAATCTAATCCACCAGGTTTTTGTCAATGATGGTGATTTCCATTTGGCTATCTACCAGGTCTCTCTTCAAATGTGCTCACACAATTTTTAGAATCTGTTGTTTCTTTCTCACGTCTTCTCCTCTGTTCTTTATTTCTGAAATAGGTTTATTTCATAATTGTATGATAATTCTATTACCTCAAGTTCCTCTGAATCTCATTCCATTTTTTCTTTTATGAGCTGACTCACTCACTATGGCTGTTCCATCACGTGTTTTAATACATTGTATTGTGGCTCACTTTATCATGCACTGCAAAATACTGAATTATGCATTTGGGGGGATGGGTTCTTTTTCTACAAGAATGTGAGGCAGCACAGTTTGAGGGCATATCAATTTCTTTGTTTGGGATTTCCCAGAATACAATAGAAGTGCAAATTTTAGCCCCCAAAATGTGTCGGCCTAAATCTTGGAATCGCAGTGTTCTTCCATGATCCTTTCCTGATTCTTATGGAAAATCATGGATCCTGACTCTTATGGACAATCATGGAGTGCTTTGATAATCACTGCCATAGGACTGAAACATCCATTTAATTCAGAAGAAAGTACCTCATTTCTAACCCTTATAAAGCTTGATTAATTTCTCAAGAGGGATCAGAATGATCCCAGCATCATTTCATTTCATTCCCACCCACCAAACTGTGTGAGTTCATTATGCTCATTTAGGAATTAGGTTGTCAGCAAATTCTTCAGTCAAATCAAGGGTGGTCTTTTAGGAATCTGTTTCATGCCAGGGGCTGAGTCACTGAGATAGATATCCTTCCACATCCTTCCTTTGTCATGAGTCAAGCAGTCCCGAGGATAAGAATCTAGGCTGTCATTTGAGTATATACTGATGTTAGATTAAGAGTTCTTGAAGGACAAACCAAAAACAAGACAATGAGACTCCCAAGGAAAATCATTTTGAGACAAGAAGTTTGACAGAATGGGCTAATTTAGTAACCAGGATAGAAGATAAAGTAGCTGGTAGTTCTAGGTCTGGCATGAGCTGGCCCCAGTTGTCTGGTTTCTGTTGATCTTCTGTTCTCCTCTCCCCACACTAGAGTGAGTGTGCCATGAGAAGCAGACATCAGTGGCTGGATTCACAAGGACCCAACAGCTTTGCTGTGGTTTGCCATACCCACCCCCTGCAAAAGCTGGCAATGAAAGCAGAAGCATAGAGAAAGGGAGGAGAGCCTAGAAATAAGGGGTGTGGACAAGGCAGTCTTGGAACCACCACCCTGCCATCTCGACTCCTGTGAGAAGGTATTCTTGCCCCCCACCTCTACCCTCATTATGGAATTGCATGACCCTCCCAAGTGTCTTTGGAAAAAGTAAGTTCTGCAGATATTACAGAAAAAGACTGAGCTTCATGATGCTGGAACAGTTAGGTGTTTGTGACATTCAGATTTTGTGGAATATTTTATTCACTAATGGATCAAACTTGGGATATACTGATTAACATATTCCAGACCTTGTCCAGGATTATTCTGAATTCTGTAGAAGCCCCATGTATATCATTCTGAAATCACTATCCTTAAGAAATATAAAAGCCAGTCAAAATAAATATCATCTACTGTGCTCCTTCCTACTCAATTTCTCTGTGTCTTCATACATTGTCATCTTCTATATTTCTATTAGATGAGAGGTGTGTTTCTTCTTTTAAGGAGGGTATTCTCTCCTGACATGCCTTCCCATCTGCCTTCTCTAGGAGTTTTTCCTATTAATAATTCCCTTTCTTTTGCACATTATATGTTTCCTTCCCTTCCTGGCAATTTTCCTCTGCTGATAAACATGTTTGAGCCTCTAGATACTAACAGCAAACAAAAGACTGAAACTGAATGCTTGATCCACTCACACCGACACCTTTGGACACTGGTGGGCACTCAGCTATTCATTCTCCCTGTGTTTTCCCTTCTTAAAAAGACTAAGGAGGGGCACACCTGGCTGGCTAAGGGGATTAAAGCCTCTGCCTTCGGCTCAGTTTATGATCCCAGAGTCCTGGGACCAAGCCCTGCATCCAGCTCTCTGCTCAGCAGGGAGCCTGCTTCCTCCTCTCTGTCTCTCTACCTGCCTCTCTGCCTACTTGTGATCACTGGTCTGCCAAATAAATAAAATCTTTAAAAAAAAAAAAAAGACAAAGGAGGGACCCCCATCCCAGGAGTATGCCACAGAGAGGGCAAGGGATCTAGAGTATTCACGCATTTTATCCACAGTTGTGATATAAGGCAGAGTTACCAAAGCCAAGGGTCAGTCTAGAAATTAAGTCAAGTGCACACCAGGAGAAAATCTACTAGCCAGGTTCCCAAATCTGAAAGAAGCCACCTTAAAGTGGGGACAAGTTCAAATGGGAGCCCGCCAGAAAGCCCAGGGGACCAGGGAAAGAAGTATAGGGGGAGTAATTCTGGAGCCAATGAGGAGTTGCTACCATACATAATCAGTCCCTGGTTTCTGGGGTGTCAGGTGCCTATTCAAGATAATCATAGGTAAAACAAGAAACAACAAGAAAGGGAATATTGGAATTTGAATTTTGGGTTTTCATCATTGTTTCTATTTTTCTGCTCCAATCCAAGGACCTAGTGGTCCTGAATTCACATGTGTGCATCAGCTGATGTTCCCAAGACGCATGTAAATGGCAGCCATGGGGGATAGCTGAAGGTGGACCCGGACTCCTACATTTGATATTTTTCTTGACCTTTCATCTAGATATTCTGTTTACAATCAAGACAAATTACTTTTTAACCTACTCAGTGGCCTAATGGTTGCATTTTGTAACGGCCCTTTCTTTCTTGCCCATGAGAAGACATAAATGAAAAGGGTTCCCAGGTGCTAATGTTGCCGACGAAGGTGATATCTGAGAAAGGGATGGATACCAGAGGCCTGAACCTATCGCTGAAAACCGGTATCTTTTAAGGATCCCCCAAATAACCATATTTTTAATTTTTCAGATTAAAACATACGCAGACGTCGCAATAGCAACCAAATGCTACTCTGGGTTAGTCCTTGCATAGGCATAATGTTAGCTCTCCAGGTTGGATGAGTCTAGGAAAAACAACTGAATCCATACATCTCTCTTTTTGTTTTCAAGAGATCATCCGTGTTTTTTTCCCCAGTCAAGATTTTCAACAAGCCCGTTATTGTTCTAAACATACTTATCTGTCAGCGGCGAGCTTTGATTCCTGTGGTGTTGATCTTCAGCAAGGACACGGGCTTGCCTTTGAAAAACAAAAGTACGTGCCAGTGTATCTTCGCTGCCAGGGTTTCTGCTCATTTCCTCTGAGTGCAGATTCGCTCGCCTCCCCTGACTCAGCCTCAGCCTTACCCCAGCAGGCCTTATTATTCAAAACTGCATCATCTCTTCCTCTATTACAAGAAAACTGTCTGGAGAAAACCAGACATTTTTAACCCGCTAGTTCTCTCACAGGCCCGCACAGCTTTCTGCACCGCTGGTGAGGAGGCGTCTCTGGGACTGCTGAGGCCAACTCTGTTCACGTTGGTGACGGAGGGGCTCCTCTGGGCGCCTCCTGCTACGTGCGCTCACTGCGCCTTTGTGAGGAGGCCTGATAAAGGTGGCCTTTGGATGCTTACGCTTCTTTCAGCGAGGGGTGAGGAGTGCTTCAGGGACTCATGTTGCCTCATAAAAGTTAACAACATGAGGCTGGATGAAAAGCAGGGTGCTCCCTGAGGGGAAATTGTAGGAGTATGGACAGGTACAGAAAGGAATGACAAAAATGTTAGATATCCCCCCAGTCCATCTTTTTCTCACTCTCACTCTCTGAGGTTTTCCACCTCAGCCCTCCCCCCACCACCACCACACACACACCCTACAGTACTCCCTTTTCTAAAATCTATTTATCTCTTGTATGGAGATGCCAAGGAAGGGTCCGAACCCTAATTTTAAAAATTGGCACACCTGCCCTCAGCAAGAGAGGAACTGGTTAAAAATCTTTCCAAGGATCTGATCTCAGTCCCTTCTGGACCTCTGGGATCAGTGATTTGTACAAGTTCCTATCCTTCTTTTGCTCATTCTATCTACCTAATCTTTCTGATTCTTATTGCTGAGTAGATGTCTTCTCCCATGACCAAAACAAACAATAACTTCTATTGACCTCAGCTTTATGTACAGTTCAGAGTGTGTGTTTGTTGGATTCTGGGATTCAAAAATGTACAGGAAAACTCCTATTCCCAGATGGTTTCTGAGTTGACTGAGGAACTCTGACGTGGACTAATCTTTGTGAGAGAACCATTATTGTGAGGCGATTGAGGCTTGGGCAGTTTAAGGAACACGTAGCTGTGCACGTTTGGAGTCATAATTTGAATTTAAGTTTGCTGATGGCAAAAGTTCATTCTTTTCAAATCATCATATGATCTCCAAAGATACATACACAACGTTAAATAGCTGAGCAAATAAATGATCATAGTTCAAGGGAAAAGTGACCGTCACGAGGCTTCCCATGCACATTTAAATGCCAAAGAATCCTCACCGGCAAAAGTCTATACCCTTCCTGGGCTTAATCCCCACACGGACACCAGCTGCTGAAATGAAGACAGAAGGGAGGGAAGAAATGTTAAGACCAAGTCAAAGGGAGATTTAAAACTAAAGAATGCCTAGAAAGCTTTTCTGGAACAAAAGTTCACCAAGAATTTCTGGGGGGCAGGGGGGATGGTTTTCTGTGTTATGCTCAGAAGGTCAAATAGCACAGAGAATGAGAGAGTAGGTAGTTGAGAAAATTTACATTTGAAAAAGAAGATTTCTAGTTTTTCATTAACACACATGTTCTTATTTTGAAAGAAGAAAGAGCTAAAGCTACAGAAACACACTTAATGAAAATCCCCTGCGTCGACTGTTGCCAATTCAAGAAACAGAACAAATGGTCCCTGGAATTAGCCTGGTGGGCTCAACGTGATCACATGAACGCTTGAACGCAGAGGCTGTCCTGGCTGAAGTCACAGAAATGGGATAGAAAAGAGGCAGAAGAGATTCCCAGCACCAGAGGGGCTCACGCCTGCTGCTGTTGGCTTTGACAACGGATGGAGCCACCAGCCAGAGAATGCAAGTGGCTTTTACAAGGTAACACTGGTTGATACCCGGCTGACCGCCAGCAAGCAAGCAGGAACTCAGTCCTACAGAGTCGTGGCCCCGAGTTCTACCAACAACCTCAATGAGCCTGGGAGCAGATTCTTTCCCGGAGCCTAGGGCAAGGAATACAGCGCCATCACATCCTCCATTTCAGCTTGTGGACCTCAGAGCAGAGAAAAAAGCTGAACCCACTGGATTTCTGGCAAGCAAAACTGCGAGCTAATAAGTTCATGTCATTATAAGCTGCAAGGTTTATGACCAATTTGTTAGAGCAGCAATAGAAAACGAACATAGATCTGATTCCTTCTCTTCTGGAGTTTGCATTCTAGTGGGTCGGATAATAATGAGGTAAGCTTAAAAAAAAAAAAAAAAAAACAGTCACGGAGTGTAAAATAACTGTGTGAGAAATCAGCAAACCGATGAAATGGAGAAGGCCCTAGAGGACCTGTATAATAAGAGCTGTTGGTAAAAGTGATATTTAAGCCGACCATAGGAGGGAAGGAGCTGGCCGCTCAAAGAACCAGAATGAGAGCATCCCATGCTGAGGGAACAGACATGCAAAGGCACTGAGGTGTGGAACAGCTCAGGGTATTCAAGAAACCAAAAGATGTCCAGTAAAGTCAATTGTAACAAAGGGCTGAATTTCAAAAAATGGGGTTGTAAAGACAGGCCAACCAGACAGCATGCAGGTTTTTATGATAAAAAATTGAGATTTTATTCTAAGTGCAGTAGGGAATCCTTGTAAGCTTTTAAGCGGAAGAGTGCTACTGAGGATAGGATTCTGAAACAGAATAAGGGCATTAGTAAGAAAACTGGAGAAATTCAAAAAATGTCCTCAGCTTAGCTAACGGCATTGTGCCAATGTGGATTTCTTCATTTTAGTAATCGCGCCACAGTTATGTAAGGTGTGAACATTCGTGAGGGCTGGGTGAGGTTTTGCGGGAACTCTCTGTACTATCTTTGCAACTCTTCTGCAAGCCTAGAGTTATTTCAAAATGAGAAAGAAAAGAATGCTATGAACCCCTTTTTTAAGTTAGGAAGATCAGGCTTATGTCTCAGGTGGAACACAAGTCATAGAGGCTTAATTGAGAGAGTGACTACAGTTAGGAAATGAATTCAGTAACCCAGTGATAGAAAATGGAGCAGAGAATTTGCCAAGAGGCAAGCTCAGAACCTGTGTTTGAAATAGAATCCCCAGGACCTGAAGACAAATGAGGTGTGTGTGTCTATGTGCACGCATGAACAAGTGTATTCACCATTGAAGTGAGCGATGAATAAGGGGGGTGGGGGGGATGAGGTCTGGTTTCTGTCCTGAGAAACCAGGCAGTGTCCTCATTAACTAGTGGGTAGACTGCAGAGTGTGGGGAGAAAGGAATAGGAGTTTGTAAGAACGATGGGTCCCTAATTGAAGATATCATATGTGCTCACAGATGAGATTGGGGCTAGAGATGGATGTTAGGTAGCTGGGAGCAGAAACTTGCTATTTAAATGCTGCTCCCTTGTGGTAGGAGGAAAGAGGCACTTATTTCTTACAAACAAACAAAAAAGTTAACTTCTAAGAGAGAACCTCGTAAGGTTGGACCAGCAGCTTTGAGTTAGAGAGTGGAAAGGTGGAGGATGGGAAAATGTCCACACTTAACAGACTTATAATGTATCTAAGCCAAGGATGAAGGAGAATTCCCCTCATTACCGCCCATAGGAAAGAGGATGCTTTTAAACTTTCACTGTGGCTCTTTTCTTTGTTGGCAAAATTCCTATCAGAAATGTTATGATGTCACAGTTCTGCTTAGCAGAACCAAGGAAAAAAATTATATTTATGCTTGAGCCAGAGTAAAAAGGGGAGCATAATAGGAGGTGAGTCAAGATTATGGGCCATCTATTGAAGAGCTTCTGGAGACAGAAATTTTGTTTGTATTTTGAACCAGGGACAGCTCTTTTCAGTGACTATTTCACATATGTGTGTTTGTGTATACACATGTACATAAAATAGATCATACATATATATATGTATTTACAAAATAAATATGTATATTTATATCTATAGCTTCACAAAACAAGATAGCCATTTCTTCATACCAGACATTCTGGGACAAGAAATTGTGGCATGTGAAAATCATTGCTGAGTTTCTCATTAGAAAATCCATAAAGAAATTTCTGGGTAGCATATTTTAATTTAAAGTGCAAGACATTTTATATTATTCCCCCAAATCAAAGCAATAAGATTGGATGCTCTTAATGAAGCATTGATGAAGTCTCAATTAGGATGATAGCCAAATGAGAGGATGGGAAAATGTCCACACTTAACAGACTTATAATGTATCTAAGCCAAGGATGAAGGAGAATTCCCCTCATTACCTTCTTTTTTAGAATGATTGCATAGGACGTTCACTTCATTGGTCCAATTACAGCGTTCAATGACCATCTCCCTCTACACAATGTACGAACTGAGGTTTTAATAAGAGACGAATCCAGAGATGAGAGACAAAACCTGGACCACCATCTCCGTGTAGCTTGGATTATATTGGAAAATGGATGATCTGGTCTTCTTCGTTAGTTTGTTCAACTGCTACAGGAGAAGCACACATTCCCTTTAATTAATTAAACATAAAACTGTTTAAATTTTAGATCTGTTGTATAATATTATAGGCCAAAAATAATATCTACTTTGATATAAGAAATATATATTTATTATTCTACAAAGAATAATTTGGTATCACTGGGATGATATTTTCCAAGTGGAAATTTTTTCCAATGAATTTATATTTATTGTGTTTGAGTCAGGACCTTGAAGACAGAGGCCATTTCCTGCACAAGTTCTTTAGTTCTCATTTAAACCTGTGGAAGAAAACAGGGTTGGCGAATGTTAATTACAACTCCTGGGCCATGTCCTTAAGAGCCTGCCCCTGACTTTTCCAGTAGTCTCATGCTCTGGACCACAGTGCGCCACTGTGAGAAAGCTGGAGACGCTTGAATGCCCCAGTTCTCTCCAGTTGTCACCAATGTGGCTCTCCCCTGTAGACCACTCCTCATTTCCCCTGAGCACAGTCTAGCTTTCCATCATCGAGCAGTGTGTCCAACCCCGGCTCTCTACTGCTCTAGGCATCAGTTCCTTTGCTGTTGACCTTGGCTGCATGGGCAGATAATAGTGCCCTGGTACAGACTGCTTTTCACCAGGCAGTTACTTAAATATCAGAGTCCAGATGGAAACAAAAAAAGAAAGAAAGAGAAAAAGCTCTTTATTAGCGAGGGAGTTGTTGGTGCTACCTGCTGAGTCTTTTGAGAGGAGCTCCCAGACCAAGCTGACCCTTCAAGGAAAGAAGGAAGATGTCCCATGAAGCAATTGTACAAGCCTCTTAGTGGAACTCCATTCTTTAAATGGATCACCTGGTGCTTGACATCACTTCCTTGCTTAAAAGCATTACCATTTTCTGTGTTTTAACTTGGTTATCTTTTTGCAGGCTGAACCCCCTGCTGAACTCTTCAGACATACACTACTCACCCCAGCATACCCTCTCTGGCAGTGGGTAAATGGCAAATAAAAAGGTTCTCTCCATCAAGTCGATTGACGAGGGCAGGTGGCAGGGTACCCAATGATGCTTTTGCTCTCCATGCTGCTTAATGTCGCCAAGATCAAACACAAAGATCATGGGAGGAACAGGTGATCAGCGGGCGATGATAGATGACTGTACTAGGTTCTGGATGAGTTGTACGACTCAAATGGACGGCCCATTTAAAATGACTTCAGAAGTATCAAAGGAGGTTTCTGTAGTTACCGTATGTGCCTTCAGACTCGAACATTATTTTCCAGTCCTGCTGGTGCTACTAGTGCAGAGTGAGAAGGAAATGTAAAAAGGGATTTCTCCTCATTCAGACTTCTTCCTGATATGCTCTTTTCAAGGCCAGATACAAATTGTATATGTAGGTTTGGGAATGTGCCCGGGACGGTACAGCCCCATTCACAGAAGCGTTTTGTGGGGTACAGGAAAATAGGCATGCTGTGGCCAGCAGGTTTTTGCCAAGAAAATAGGTCAGATAATTTTCCCATGACTCATTAGAGACATTGTCCTTGTCCCCTCAACTCAAGAAGGGGTAATCATGAAAGAAGATACATATCTTTTTAGTTGTCGTATTTATTGACCAACATTAACTTGCCATACTGAGATCTTTTGTCAACTCCTTTAACTCTGTAATAGAAATAAAAACAGCTCTCTATGTGTACATCAAACTTCTCTAATGGCCAAAAGAAAGTGAATATTTCTCCCAAAATTGTATATGTTTTTGTTTTTGCTTTGAATATTGGTGTTTTCATTTAATAAAATAAAACCCCAAATATTACAAGGGTGTCACATGAAAAGTCTGTCTCCTTCCCACTTTAAATCTCATTTCCTCATTCTTTCTCTCAGAAATAACCCCTGTCCCTGAGTTCAACAATTTTTCCTAGAAATAGTCTTCATAAAGTATTTACGAAGTATTATGAAGTATTATATATAATATATAATATGTAAATATATACATATATGTATGTTGATATAATATGCATATATGTATAATGCATAATATGTAGATGCATGCATATGCATATGTATATAATACATGCACATATATATGGAATATATATTACATATTTATTCTTTTTCATTTTGTATGCAACAGATGACCTACTATTCTTGCTGTTCTGCATCTTCCTTTTTTCCATTTAACTATTTCTTAGAAATATTTATATAAAGGCACATATATGTTTACCTTATTTACAATGCCTACGTGTCATCCCATAATATACATCACTCCAAAGTTTACTTATCCTGTCCCCTACTGATTGACATTTAGATTGTTTTCTACTTTTTACTATTTTAAATAATTCTTTAACACTTAATATTCTTAAATAGATTGTTTGCACGTGTTTAAATGTATCTGCAAGATACATTCCTCAAATGGAAATTATAAAGGAAAAAACTGCATTTTTTGACAGAAACTACTGACAGTAGTTTCCAACAGTCAGTACCACGCTAAACACCAATAATGTGTAATATTGTCTATTTCCCCATACATTTGTCAACACAAAGCATATGTACATGTACTTTACTTTGCTCATTTCATGAGGCTATCATTAAACACAACTTTTATTAATTTTAAGTAAGGCCGAGTTGGTTTCCATGAAATTCAGGGCCTTTTTTATGAATTGTCATCTTTTTCCCATTGATTTGAAATGCTACCTACCTATTTTTTTTTTTAATTAAGTAAGCTTTATGCCCAACATGGGGCTTGAATTCACACCCCCAAGTTCAAGAATCACATGCTCTACCTCTAGCCAGATGCCCCATAAAGCCACCAACACATAATCTTGAGCCATGTGACACTGCCATTTTCATAGGTCAGAAAGGGTTGAAAATCAGCAGTTTCATTTAATTTAACCAAATAGATAGGCAACAGATGGATGAATGATGCATATCTGTACCAAAGTTCAACTAATGACTTAAAAATACATGACAAGATCATTATTCTCTTTGTTTTTCAGAAATGTTTTGGCTGTTCTTTTATCTTAATTTTTATGCAAAAATACAAAAATTACATCTTTTTTCCAAACCAGTACTGCCATTTTAGAAATGTGTATTGAATTACATTCACAGCACAATTTAAAAGATAATATCTTTACACTATTGAATTTTCCTCTCCTCCTATTCTGGAATACAAAAGTTTAACCTTATAAGAATATCAAACCCTTGATGTTTTCCAGTAGACATTTAAAGGTTTTCTTTTATATAAGTTTTATGTATTTTTATTAATTTTATTCCTAGGCATTTTATAAATATCATGACCATTATAATGAGTTTTTTTTTCCTTCTGTTATGTTTTCTAATTTGGGGTCTTACTATCTTTGAATATTAACTTTGTAAAACAATAAATAATTTCTTCCTGTTAATAATTTTATTTAATTTCATGGTGTTCTCAAATATATGCTCACACCAATTTCTATAATCATGATGTTGTCTCTATCTCTTACATTTTTATACCTCTTCTTCCTTCTTAAATTTAGTTACATCACCTAGTACTTACAAAAGTAATATTTCGCTGTTAACCAAGATTCTGGTTTCTAGTTTGAAATAAAGAAAGTATTTATTTATTTCTATGAACATTTGACTAAGCATTTTTATGCAATATGCCTATTAAATTTTATCAAATACTATTTTAGGATACCTTTCACAGATAGTGAAAGGATTGTATGACTTTTCTCCTTTGATCCTTATTAACAGCAAATTTTATTAATAGATTTACTGAAGTTGAACCATCCTTGCATTCCTAATGTAATTGCACTTAATTGTAGCAAAGTCTTCTTTCACATGTTGCTGAATTCCATTTGCCAATGTAATATTTCATTTCAAAATCTCATATAAATATTCATAAGTGAGATTGTTTTATAGCTTTTATGGGGCAATATTATCAGCACAAGAATCATTTCAGAGAAAAAATACTAGAAATTTTCCACCTCTTTCAATTCCCTGGAATATTTGAACAATAGTTCAGCAATTTTTGCTGTGGTTGCTCCCTGGTTAGAAGTCTGAAGGGCATGAGCCTTTGGACTGCTGGACTCCTCTGACCTTGTAGATGCCTCCATCCGTGCAGGGTTTTTGTGGGGTTTTTTGTTTGTTTGTTTTTTGTTTTTTTAAAGATTTTTTTTATTTATTTGACAGATAAAGAGAGATCAGAGAGTCAGGCGGAGAGTAGGCAGAGAGTCAGGCAGAGAGAGAAGAGGAAGCAGGCTCCCTGCTGAGCAGAGAGCCCGATGTGGGGCTTGATCTCAGGACCCCAAGATCATGACCTGAGCCGAAGGCAGTGGCTTAATCCACTGAGCCACCCAGGCGACCCTTGTTTGTTTGTTTTTTTTTAACTAAACTTACTACTACCTCTTGAGGGAGCTAGGGAGCAAATGGGCAGCTGCATCTACTCACTTGCAATGTTCGTCCTCAACAAAGTCCAGGACCCAGTGTTCTCTCCTATGAAAATAAAGAGGGGAACAGATTTACTTGAGGATCCATAGCTTCCAGTTGCTGAACTGGATATTGGAGGTTGGTATTCTACTTATGTCTCTTCCGAAGCTGGGAATCTTTCCATGTACTATACATTTCAAAAGAAGGAGAGAGAAAGGAAGGGAGAAGAAGGAGAGTAAAAACAGTCTTTAAAGATAAGTACATCATTCTTAAGGTATCAGTGGATGAAGAAGCAGCCAGCATTGCAAAAAGAGGCAAGAATATTCATTGTTTTGATCATAGTACAAAATATTTGCCAATACTTTCATAGCCTTATTCCCTGGTAAAAGAAAGTAGTCTCCTTCCATTGTATTTATTCCCTTATCATATGGGGCAGGGACAAAGACTACATTCTACTCACACCAGCATGAGTCTCTCTAGATGTCCAGATATGTGTGTGATAGGAAAAACCTATCTGTTTTTACCTTGATAGCCTCCATTTCTAAATACTAAACATCCTCCCTTGTTATAAAATGTAAAATCAAACACTAATTATAGATGCACTCAAATGACAGGCGATTACCTAGAAAAGTCCACTTACAGGACAAAGGAGCATCTTTCAATATTATAATATTTGGAACTGTGAATGCACTCAGCATTTGTTCTGTGACATTAACTGTTATCCATTAACCAGTTAGACAGTGAATGCTAATGGTAGAGAAATGCAAAAAAGATGTAAATATTCATGATGCTGCAGGAAGTATAAATATGAAATGTGATTTCTGTTGCTCCCCACTGGGAGCTATAAGTAAAGCGAGTACAAGGGAAGGACAGCTTGTTCGTGAACATGAGCACAGCAGCAAGTTGTGTGGGAGGCAAAGTCACAGGATTTTATGGTTCTTAAGTATTCCAGCCCTCAAGTGTCATTATCTGTGACTTGGGCCATGAGCAATAAGAGCCTGCCTTGTCTTTGTCAAAGTTTATTGGGAATACTGAAAGGCACATGGCCTACCACCTACTGCCGTGATGCTTTGGAAATCTCTAGGACACCAAGGCAGGCAGGCAAAGGCTGCTGGTGGTCTCAGAATAATCGCCAATTGTTGAGCTGAAATTTTTGTTTGAAGCGCATTCCCATGTCTTCATTCAGCAAGATGGAAAACAGCTCATTGTTCATGCATCCTGCAGGTGAAAGGAAATTCTAAGCGAAAGCTTGCTGTGGAAACTGGCAGCAATATGTGATTAAGTGGCATTAAATTGTAGACAGTGTTTATGAACTTGGTACATGGTAAAGGCCATGGACAAATTAAAAAAAATTCTCAAACTAAATCTCCATGACAGAAAAGAAAAGGGGCTAAGGCAGAGATCCTGTTTTGGAAGAAGAGATCCTTTATCATCCTAAAAATGCTCTTTCATACTATAAAATTGATATTTTTTTAAAAAAACAGGGGCAGTGGTTTTTGTGGCTCAGTTGTTAAGTGTCTGCCTTCAGCTCAGGTCATGGTCTCAAGGGTCCTGGGATCAAGTCCAGCATTGGGCTCCCTTCTCAGCCGGGAGTCTGCTTCTCCTTTTCCCTGTACCCCTCCCCTCTGCTCCTGCTCTCTCTCTCTTGCTTGCTCTCTCTCCAAATAAATAAACTCATTTGAAAAAAAATAAATTAACAAGTTAAAAGACAAAACAGTAAGACTACTTTCACTTTCCTTTTATCTAGTGGGAATTGTAATCATATTTTGTCTAGAAACCATAAACATTTTTATTTTATTTTTTTAAAGATTTTTTTATTTGACAGAGAGAGACACAGACAGAGAGGGAACACAAGCAGGGGGAGTGGCTGAAGGAGAAGCAGGCTTCCCACTGAGCAGGAAACCTGATGCGGGACTCGATCCCAGGACTCTGGAATCATGACCTGAGCTGAAGGCAGATGCTTAACTGACTGAGCCACCCAGGGGCCCCTAGAAAACCATAAATATTTAAAATCCATATGGAGTGAAGAAGTATGTTCGTAATTCAGGTAGCACTCTAGAACATTTGTCCTACAAGGTGACCTGAGTTGCTCATTAAAATACAGTCTGGAGTGAAACCTCGCTCAGAGTAGCAAACATGGTAACTGAATTAGGACTCTGGAGATGGGCGTCCAGATTTGCCACTATGAGCTGAGTGCTTCTACGCAGTGATTTGTTTACTGGTTGGTAACAAACCAAAGGGCAAGCAACCTCCAACTCAATAGAAGATATAATCCATTTTCTTGGTGGGGAAAAAAAAAAAGGCCAGCATATTAGCGAAGAGTAAGGCACTGGAGAGCCTGTTTTGAACATCTAAAATGAGGAGAGGTGGGGCGCCTGGGTGGCTCAGTGGGTTAAGCCTCTGCCTTCAGCTAGAGTCATGATCCCAGAGTCCTGGGATCGAGCCCCGCATCGGGCTTTCTGCTCAGCAGGGAGCCTGCTTCGCCCTCTCTCTCTGCCTGCCTCTCTGCCTACTTGTGATCTCTCTGTCAAATAAATAAATAAAATCTTTAAAATAAAATAAAATGAGGAGAGGTATAAAATGGTGTAAAATAGTTTGATTGGAGAATAGGAAAGTCAATTGACTAAGGAAATATAGTGAGACTAATAATGACCAAATCAAAATTAGCGGTGATTATTTAACATTAGACCAGTTAGCATGGTTGTGTATTTTTGGTATCCATGTACAGCTGCTTGCAATCAGGAACCCAGTGGTAGGAGAGCCGGATTTCAACAGCTGGGCTTTTACCAGGAAGTATAAGGCAAGGGAATGGAGAAAGAAATTGGAAGAATGAAATAGAAACTGGGTAAGAAGGCATGACAGATGGACACTGAAAAGATGGTCAGGCCCATAGACGCAAGGACGGTTGAAGAATATTCTAGAAAGATAGAAAGTGTTCTGAGATGGAATCCTTGAGATTAGTGGTGCCATTATGGGTAATTGAACTGGGTTTGGGGTGTGATGCTGGGCATGTGTGGTTGCATAGACTCTCTAGCATAAGAAGAGCAGGCATTCAGTAAGTATTTTTGGCTGATGATTAATTCCATTAGCGGTTTTCCTACCAACCTTGAAACTGAATTCTTGGTAGGCTGTGTTATATTTGCATTTATATTTGCATTTCCCTTTATTAACCATGTGTTAAGTTTGAAATGTCTAAGATATTTTCTCGGAGAAGATGGAATAATGGGGCAAATTCTTTTTCTGTAAAGCTCATAGATAATATAGATAATTTGAGATTTTTCTGAAACTTGAACCCTCAAGTGTGAAAGCCACTTTTATTAGAGATCAAATTCCATCCTCTAAGATAAAGTGATCATGGCAGACTTTAATTCATTTATTTCCTCCTTCTCTCCCACTTCCTTCTTCTCTCTTACCCTCTCTTCAAATTAGTTTCCAGAGAAATATAAATATAAGTAAATAAATTGGAATGTAGATAAGTAAAACATCTTTATCATGTACCCTAACTTATCCTTTTGGTCTCAAAATTTCCCTCAAATACATAATAAATCAAATTGCATTACTGCTGGATGGTAACATCTTTTTAGCATCAAAGGAATAGTATAGACTTGAAACAAGTACATTCCTAAGACTTACAAAATATCGGACTACAGGTCAATAACTCCCCAAAATTCAAGAAATACACATGGCAAACAGAATATAAAGACTTATGTCACCTTGTATTGTAGACAAAGACAAATTAACATGTAAGGTGTGACTATATGATATAATATTGTTTAACCAAACACATGAGAACACATACATCAACAATGAGGGCTCCCCTCTTCAAAACAGCCATCTTGGTAGAATATATATTATGTATTTATCCCATCGAAGTTGACATTGGGCTAGACATTTTGTGAACTACTCTTCTGCACTCACCTTTAAAGAACTTTCTTTTCAGTATATTTAAATGATGCTGAATCATATTTTTTTCAGGAACATTTGACTCCCGTAGTCAACTTAAGGCAGTTTGGAGGTGGAGTTGGCAGGTGATGATTTAAAGGGCTTTCAGTCATAAATAAGGAATGACTTCAGTAGAAACATAGACTGGTTTACTTGTGAGTGTTGTAAACCAACTCAGAAGGCAGTTCACGAAGACAGGAGACTACTGTTTTGAGCGATGGCCCCATCATTGGACTAAATACCTAACCTTCTAAAGCAACCAGCTTGCAATGGACAGCTCTCCTTTGGGGCTTTTCCTTCCTGGCTCCAAGAAGTGAAAGGGTAAAGATGCCCGACATTCACCCTTCTGTTTCCCTCATTCACCGTTCTGCAGTCCACAGAGTTGCAATTAAAAAGGGTTTTATTCTTCAACAAAATTAAAATCATTGATACCGGAATGAGACCATTGCTGAATTCCTAGAGAATCAGCTAGAGCCAGGCCTATGAAATGCCAAAAGCAGCAAAGGCCAATGCATTCGCAGCACCAGCCAGGTCCTTTCTCCTATAGAATGAATGCCTTTCAAGGACGTGGCCCTCAGACCGTGGTGGGTTCATTCCACAACTGTCTGTTCTTGAAAACATGAAGGCTCAAAGGACGGCCACCTTAGTCTCTTGGATGGCAGGAACGCCGGATTCGTTAGTGATCAAAGCTTGTGCTGCTGGAGTCCTGATGTTATTTTTAACGTCCCAAGCTCCTTTAGCTGTGATTCTCAGGAAAGCCATTATCCAGAATGTTGTTAGAAGCTTATTTGATAAAAGTGTGGCCTCTGGAACCTCAGGTGTTCTTGCTCTTTGCTCTCCTGTGGGTCAGGACAAAATCCCCTCTCGCAGCTCCTCTGTGTCCAATTTCTATCAGGTTGGGTGAAGCTGTTTTCCTCCTCAGTTTCTCTCTTACGGTCCTGCTGCTCTTTGAAAGAAATAAAAGTACTTCGAATGTATTCTGCCTATCTAAAGTGTGACAGTCCTGTTGTTAATATCAAAATAACACACACTTTGGTCAAGAGACTTTTTCCTCAAAGTTCTTTCAGCTATATTTTATTTCTGTCTCCCTGAAGGCATAAGAATCCATTTTTGTATAACTGGGAATAGTTTAATGTTCTTGAAGAAGTATTTTTTTGAGCTGTAATATCTGTTAATTATTATTTAGGGGATTGGGGGATGGTGACAATGCCAATGTTGGTGACAACCAGGTTGCGATGAAGAAGGAACGCCCTGGAGAGGAAGGACCTGGATCCATAGACCATTTTTCCCATGATAGAGATCTTTTCTGCCCTAGGCGGGGCCATGGTGGTACTAACGGTAAGGAAAACAGCAGGGAAAATGGACACTTATTAGGGTTTACTCTGCGCTTGCTTATTTTTTTTCCACCTGTTTGTTTTGTTTTTTTTTTCTGTGAATCTGCACTTCGTTATGTGGTATGATCATCGGTATTTCTCAGGTGAGGAAAGCAGAGCACAGAGAGGACGAGTGACTCCCAAATGTGACATGTGGAATGTGGCCAGAGCTGGGATTTAAACCTAAGGGGTCTGGGGATACCTGGGTGGCTCAGTTAAGCATCTGCCTTCAGCTCAGGTCAGGATCACAGGGTCCTAGAATCGAGTCCTGCATCGGGCTCTTTTCTCAGGGGGAACATACTTCTCCCTCTGCCTACTGTTCTGCCTGTTTGTGCGCTCTCTCTCTCTCTCTCTCTGACAAATAAATAAATAAAACCTTAAAGCAAAGCAAAATGAAACAAAAGCCTAAGGGCTCTGACTCCACAGTCCCCGTGCTTTCCTATAACACTTCTCTGTCTCCTTTTTTGGCCTATTTAAAGCATGTAATTTCTGAAGAGTACACAACCATCCTCCCAAAACTTGTGGTCAAAATGGGGAGCAGGGGGACACCTGGGTGACTCATTTGGTTAAATGTCTGCCTTTGGCTCAGGTCATGATCCTGGGATCCTGGGATGGACTCCCATGTCCGGCTCCCTGCTTAGTGGGGGGCTGGCTTTTCCCCTCTCCCTCTGTCAGCCACTCCCCCTATTTGTGGGCTCTCTCTCTCTCTCCCCATCAAATAAGTAAATAAAATCTTTAGAAGAAAAAGAATGGGGAGCAGGAAGAGGAAGGTATATTCAAACTTCTACTACTGGCAGACTCCCTGACTCTACAATGGCTGGATTAGCTGCTTAACTGTCCCCTTGTCACTGTCTCCTACCCTATCCCAGACTTCACTTTGTACCAGTTCTGTTCCTGTCCACCTGACTGTTCGTCCAGGAGACTCTATATTCTTGGGAGTAAGGACTACATTTTGTTCAGAATTGGACCTGTAATATCTAGAAGAGTTACCAGAATGTAATGCACACTTGGGCATGTCTACTGAACTGATGAATGATCAAAGATGGGATGGGAACCTGTAGCACAGAAAAAGGACTCCAGTCCTGATTCTAGGATGCTGGCAGGCTCACTGAGTTGCTAGTTTTCTTTTTCTCTGCAAATGAAACACCTCTTACCTTCCTGCTCTTCTTCAGCCAACAGGGTTACAAGAGGGATGAGTACGCATGCTATATATATATATATACCATAAATTATATATAATTTATGGTTACACACACACACACATACACTCACACGCACATATCTATATAATGTATATAAACATAGAAACATATACAGAAGTCTATAGCCTCAGCACTTCAAACATTGATGTGTTTTGGCTACTCAAATATTCAGGCGATACCAAATCCAGTTAAGAAAGGTGTGAAATTTAGGACCCTTGATTCTTTGGCTAAAAGAATTCGCTCCAAATTAACATAATCATAACACAAGGATTTTAACAGTCTAGCTGCCCTCCTGACATGTCTACACTCAGGACTTATCTGCCTCCTCCTCCTCCAGCCACCTTTGGAGTTGAGGACAGACAGATCTCCCATCCTGATTCTGAATCCCTGCTTCCCTGTTTGTAGTTACTTGAATTCCAGATAGCTAACCTGTCCATTGATAAAAATTTCTGCTTGGCTAGACCCAGGTTCAGAGTCTGTGGAAACTGAAATCGCCAATGTCACGGTGGCATGTCTCCTGCTACAGCATGACGGATATCTGGGCAGAGCCAGCCTGAAATGCAGAAGCTGACCTCACACAGTCATCTCTGCCTTGTCAGGCCTCTGGGCGACGGCATTGAAGAGCATGGATACTTAAGAAGTATTGGGATACATGAAGACCTTTGCTTACTGCAACTATAATCGCTCCCATTTTCTCCCCCCAAAGAACCCTAAGCCATTGAGAATCAACTTCAGAAATAAATCAGGGCATTTTCCTGGTAAAATCAATACTAAGAGAGTTTTGAATCCAGTATCCTGTTGAGTATAAACAACCTCATCATACTGGTGCTAGATGCTTAGTTGAAGCCAGTGAGAGGTCTATAAAACCTAATGGCACCCTTGATATAAGCAGATAATAGAACTCCAGTCATTTTGCATTTATGATCCTGCATTTGAAAGGCCAAGGGCAATTGCATTCTAGGGCCTGAAGGAAGGGTTTGCAGATAACACAGAGAAGGTATGAACCTCTATGGATCACATATGAGGTTAACTCCAGACACTGGGGAAATCTTTATTGTAAAGTCAAAGTTAACAGTTAGTTTTGATAAGAAACATACATCAAAGATCAATGTGCATCGTTTTTTAAAAAAATTAATTAATTAATTTACTTATTTATTTAAGAGAAAGAGAGAGCACAAGTGGGTGGAGGGGCAGAGGGAGAGAAAGAAACAGACTCCCCGCTGAGCAGGGAGCCCACAATGGGGCTCCATCCCAGGACCCCAGGACCGTGACCTGAGCCGAAGGCAGACGCTTCACCAACTGAGCCACCCAGGCGCCTCCAATGTTTATCTTTCTGTGGGGTTTTTTTTCTTCTCCACATATCTTCTAACAAGCCTTATTTCCCTTTAGAGTATGCTCTCCCCTAGAAGTTAAGCAGAATCTCTTAGTCTGGAGTTTGATGAAACATGAGTTTTGAGAAATGATGAGATGATGTTGTCAGTGATTGGCTTCCTCTTAGATCTGCAGATCCTCTCTGGGTGAGGCTGGCTAAGGAGGGTGTTTGGGGGCAATCACCCATGGAGCTGCTGGATGCAGGCACTTCCATGGTATTGCATAACTGGGAAGAGGAAGGTTTCCTGCTTGCAAAATGTGGGGTGCCGCAGCAGAGGAAGTGAGATCATGTTCTGGCTAGGTAGAGCCTGGTAAGAAGGGTGACCAAATGTAAGCACTGTGTGTCCAGTCCAGCACTATCACCCACCAGAACATACCTAATCCTGAGGGCACAATCTGCAAATACCTGTGTCTAAACACATTTGATGGACTAGTGGGAAAGTGCCAGGAGCCAACCTGCACAAGGTTTTCACACTTTTCACTTTGGGTTGTTTGCCCAGACAGTCTGGGAAAGGACTAGAATTGGAAGGCCAGATCATGTTTACATGAGATACTAGATCCAAGGCTGGTCTAGTTCTATATCCGAGCCCAGGGACAGAAGCTGCCCGTCCTGTTGTCGTCAGGCACTCAGGGAAGAGAAGGAATTCAGAGGAGAAGATTCGGTGGGTGGAGGAGGTGGTCACATGCCCACTTTTGTGAGAGGCTTTCACATGGCAAAAACAACAATGTCAGCAGAGCTCAACACAACACTGGGACAAGCCCTATGTCAGAGGTATCTGTATTGTTGTCCTGGCCCTATTAGCAATGGAAGTCATGAGATGCTCCCCTTTTAGGGCCCCTGGTCATCAGGGAGAAAAGCAAAGCAAATCACCCTGAGTCCAGAAGACTCAGAAAGATCATGGAGTAACAAGGTTCTGGGAGGGATATCAGCAGATTTGGGGTATTAGTCTAATGGGACCCCGTATTTATTCAAATACTGGTAAAGCTTTAGCCACACAAGAACACCCAAGTCTGTGAAGGCCATTAACAAGTTAGTCTTGCCTCTTTCTTTTTGTCATCTCTTTGCCCAGAGCCTGTTGGAAACCTCACTCTTCGAGGATAAACTCCAAACACCTTATCTTGGAATTCCACATCGTTAATTTTACCTGCATCTAACTCGATGATCTTCTTATTCCATTCTCCAAACAACACTTTGGCCAGACAGTGATCTCTGTCATGTGCTTTGGTGTGTCTTCTCACTGCCTCTCTGAGTACTCCTTGCTGGACAAGGCCCAGGTCAAGCTCCACCACTTTTTTTTTAAGCTTTTTCTAATCACCTCAGTCCACAGCCATCTTAGTTCATACTTTGTCCCTATGTTATTCATTTAGCATTTAGCATTTTTTTAGTCATCTTTTCAGTGAATATTTTATTCATCTCCCCAGTTGCATTGCAAGCCCATTTACTTCTCCTCAGCCTCCTGCTGGGCCTGGCCCACTGTTGGGCATACAAAACTGGTAAGGATTGTTGCATGACTGAATTACTGATGATCTGACATTGGTATCTTGGTGTGATTGCCTCATGCTTCATTTTATTGAGATATGGGAGCAGAGCAGAAGTTCCCGGTAAATGGCTTCCCAGCACATAAGCATATTCCTCAGTACATTGGTTCCCACTGATTCTTGCCCCTCTGGTGTCTACCCCTGCTGACTGGGTTTTTAGTCCATCCCAGAGAGTAGGTGGTTTGATCCATTTGCTGACTTTCTGAGTAGGAGTGTGGTGCCCTGAGGCAAGAATGAAATCATTGGGGTCATTTTCATTTCTGAGCATAAATTCCCTGAAGCCTAGACTCGTTTTCTTGGAATAAAGTTATATAATTATATAGTGTCATAAGAGGGAAAACTTTTCTTACATTATTATCACTATAATCTTTATCAATGAGCCAGAGGAACTTGCTTTAAATTATGGTCTTATATTTATGGTAACTGTGTGACCATGGACGAGTCTGTAACTTTCTTAAGACTCTGTTTCCTCAATTGCAAATTGAAGGTATCATTTCTTACTTAGAAAGTTGCTAGTGAAAATTAAGTGAATTAATATAGATGAAGTTTTGGGAGTCACAACTGACATATAGCAGGTACTTAATAAAGGATAACTTTACTATCAATTATTATTATCAAACAAGTAATTATATCAAGTTTATTCCTTGTAATAGGTTCTTCCAGAGATATAAAAGAGTTATCATACATTGTCTTTTTCCCAAATACTGTTAAATGCAGTCAGAAAACTATAACATAAATGTAAGAATTTGAGCAAATTAATGAATCCTTCTTTTGTATCAGGTCATATCTAAACTATGCAAAAATAACACATATATAATCTACTCTCAAGCAGGTGTCAGTTCAACACAGGGGACCATAAGTAATTTGTGGTGACAAAATAAGGTACATATGTTATATAGGTAATCAGACTCTTTTTGTTTGTGAGTAATAGCTTTTGAAATTCAAAGTCCAAACTTCCTATGGGTCACCTGGGTGGCTCAGTTGGTTAATTGTCTGACTCTTACTAGTTTCGACTCAGGTCGTGATCTCATGGGTTGTGGGATTGAGCCCCGTATTGGGCTCTATATTCAATGGGGAGTCTGCTTAAGATTCTCTCCCTATATCCCTCCACCTGCTGCACTCTCTCTCTCATACATATATATATCCCCTCCACCCACTGCTCTCTCTCAAAACAAAAGTTCAAACTGCCTAACTGCCTTAAGCATTAAAGGTGATGTATTGTTTTTAATATCAGTAAGTTCAGACTAAGGACCTCAAGTTCACCAGCCACATTTTGTTCTATGTAAATTAAAGTGCATAAACTAAAAATAAACTGCATGTTTATGTTTCTGTTATGTTTACATTTTATAAAACTTAAAATTGTTACATGGCTCTATGCCAGGGACCTGCTTTGGGTAGGATTCAAGGCTGGTGGATTAGTAGTATTAGTAGGTATTTTTCTGCCTTTCCTTTCTGGTATCTACAGTGTTGGCTTCAAACCTGAGGCTGCAGTTTGGTCCATGATGGTCACTGAAGCCTTATGCTTCCTGTCCAGGAAGATAGATGGATGACACACAGATAGATGGTAGATAGATAGACAGACAGACAAACAGACAGAGGGTCAAAGTGGGGAGGGAACAAATAATCAAGTCCTTCAGTCTGATTGGGCCAACTTATTCATTTAGATAAGTATAATATCAGATGTGACTGGCCTAAGATTAGGTTCCTAAATCATAGATGATCAGGCTGCCTCAGACTAAACAGGGTCTGCCTTAGGGCCAGTACCCTAAACCCCACAGCTCATACAAATGAGAGAGGGTGGAAAACACTTTGGAAGTCAAGCACAGTATCCAGAATTGGGCCTGAGTACATTATGAGATAGTTTGACCTCTTGAATTTATTTATACATTGTTTCCCTTTATCTGTAATCTTCATCATATTCCAGGTTCATGATTATATAGTAGGCTAGGTATGTCATAATGCTAAAATGTATTGTCTTCCATTATTGTAACAATTGCCTCAATTACATAAATCTCCCAGGAGGAAAACAGGCAGTGCCAATTACAGAAATGATAGATGGAGGTTCCTACTGGTCTAGCAGCTAAAGGAAGTTTGTTATTTTTATTAATTGCTTTTCTAAACATCTCAGTATTTTATTTCAGTTTTCTTTTTCAGGAAATAAGTAGACCACCTATTAGATATGCAATCATCAATAGTGAGAAATTAATACTAGCAAGAATTAATGGGTCTTAAAGGATATATAGAATTTTTCCAGGAAGAAGAAGGGGAAGAATTTCCCAGGCAGAGGGAACATCATAGGCACAAATAAAGACGCAAGAGATCCTGCGACTGGGTACTTTTTGCCCAAAAAGGAAGTAAAGGTTTGAACAGATGAGGAACAGCTCACAGAATCTCCTCAAACCCTGCAAAATCAGGTATGGAAGACAGACAAGAAAAAGGAAGCTAAGCATCCAGGGCTACTGCCAAAATCATCCCCAAAATTAGTCCTAGGGTGACACCATTGTCCGCATCACTTCTCCTACAGACACTTCGAGTACTGAACACTGGACACCGTTCAAAACTCTGTCATTGCTGCTCCCAGAAACCACTGCCACTGCCACATGCCCAGCTCAACACAGGTCCCTTTCTGCTGCTTCAAGTCATTCAACTCCCAACTCAGAGCCAGTGGCAGGCTCATGCGAGAGCCAGCATCAGTACAAAGGAGGATGGAAATTGATGATCATTTTTGATGAAGACTCATATGGTTCTAAGTTCCCAAACTTCCAGAACACGTGTAATTAATTCCTTGTGCAATGGGAGTGCTATGGCGGATGGCAAAAGCAAAGGGGGGAGAAGAATGAAAAGTGACCCTCATACTTAATTGATGCTTACTGTATGGTTACTCTCAACAACTTGATGGAGGGCATTATTTTCCCATTTTATAGATAGCTGTCCTCGAGAAATTAACCTATTAAGGTACTTCAAGGAGAAAGGGGTGATAAATATGCTCTAGAAAGATTCCCTTCCCAGCTGTGTGGGACTGTAGTCAGAGAAACCCAAGAGAGGGTGAGAGCCCAAAGAGAGGAGGAGGGAAATGGTTTAAGGCAGTTGTTCGGGAACTTCAAGGCTCATCAGAACCACCCAGAGGGCTGGAGCTCTCACTGCAGTTTCTGATTCAGCAGGTCTGGCTGGGGCCCAAGATTTTGTAACTGGCTCAGGGACCACATTTTAAATTAAATGAATTAAATGGATTACAATTAAATGGATTAAAGAAGTGTTTCTCAAACATCAGTAATATATGGACCCCTTTTAATGATATACATTATTGAGTCTACCAATACCTCTCCTCTATTCTTCTTAGAATATTACTTAAAAATATACAGATTAGGTATAAACTCCTTATGCTGATAGCTCATATACAACAATAAAATATAAACCATAGTTAAACTAAATACAAAGTATAAAATTAACAAAATTCAAATTAACATTAACTTTAACGTGACCTATTATATAGTTCTGCCGGGATGAAAGGACCACTGTTACATTTAAGAGAAAAAGATATATAACCACAAAACCAATTTTATTTTTAATATGTTTTTGTAATACTTATGTAAGGAATGACTATATGCATAAGTATATTCTACAAAATGATATTAATAACTTCCAGGCTCTGTTCCCAATCTTATACTTAATCAAAAGTCTGCCAGTGAGTACTACTAATGGTAGTTTTAATAAGATGTTTTCTAGTATCCTTGTGAAGCAAGTTTCTTGTGCATTCCAAGAGAATTGTGATGTTATTGAAATTGGGATTAAACAGTTACTTAATGCAGCTATTTATGAACTTGGGGACATAAAAATTTCTCATATATTTACTACTATATTCTTGCTGCTAATGATCTGTTACGAGCTGATATGCACCATGACCTAGTCCATACAAATCTTGAATTCACACACAGACATGGCACTGAATGACAAGACACGTGTCATTAGCCCTTTTAGTTCCTCAGTTCTTACTATTGTATTTTATATGATGATTCGATTCTACTTTTGCAATTCTCTTTTCAAACTAATGCAAAATTTTTATTATATGTCATACAGCATCTGCCTTCATTTGGGTTTTCCAGAGACAATCCCTAAGACAAGGAGCCTAATGAATGGAATTTACTAAGAAATGTTCTCAGAAAAAAAGAAAAAAAAAATGTAGGGAAATGGACAAATGAGACGAGCAAAGGAAAGAACCCAAATGAGAGCCTGAGGCCAAGAAAAGTTCTTGCAGAGCAGTTTTGTTCTCTGCATGTGCAGGGAATTTCTGGGTTCAGGGTAGGTCACACCCAGGGTTCTCCCGCCTAGGGACTGGGGAGCTTAAATATCTATGCTCACGCACCCACCACATCCATCAGTTCCCAGTCGAAGGATGTCTCTGGAGAGATATAAATTACCAAGCATTTCAGGAAAGCAGGCTCTGGCAGCCTGGGCAGCCCTCTGATGGATATACAGGTGCTGACTGCTGGGAGCAGAGCAGGCCACGAATCAGTGCATGGAAATGGTGAAGGGTGGAGATGATGTGGAGGAAGACTGTTCCTAAGCCTGAAATGTTCTTCCCTCAGGTATTGTCCAGTCATCTCCTTACCTTCTTGGAGAGAACGTCCCTGTCAACCATATTAAAATAATACCTTCACCACCACCACCCTTACATCAGTAAGTTTGCCTGTTCTCACTCATCAGTAAATGCCAGACCTTCCATATGTGTGTGCTGTGTACTTACCCCTCCCACTAGAATATAGTAGTGGAAACAAGGACTTCTTTTTGTTTACTGCTATATACCCAGCAATAAGAACATGTGCTGATACATGGTAGACACTGAATAAATATCTATTGGATGAGTGCAGGAATGAATTAATTGATCAAGCTGGAGATTTAGGCAGGGACTAAATCAGAAGGGACTTGTGCTCTAAGATAAAAATGATCCTAAAAGAAAATTGCTTTTAAGCAGACAGGCTGACATAATTAGATCGGTTTATTAAAGAGCTCATCCTGACTGGAAGAGAAAATATGAAATGTAAGGCAATATGCTGAAAGAAGATTGTGATAATCCTGGTGACAGGTGACACAGGCTTAAACTTGGATCATGACCATGAAGATAAAGATATATGAACATACTTGGAGATATTTAAGAGGTGAAATTAATTATAAAACATTGGCTATTAATAAATGAGGGGAAGGAAGGTATCAGATATGACCACAGAACAGGATAGGTAAGGGACACTGGAAATCACCAGACTTTGCCTCATGATCATGAGACGATTCCAGACATGGAGAGTTTAAAAGTGAGACATCAAAGAGGCCGATGGACATTAATATCTAGAGTTCAGAAGAGAAATATGAGCAGATGATATAAGTTGATAAGCCATCTACATATAGACTAATTAACAGCCTTCAGGCACAGATGAAATTGCATAGTGAACAAGAGGAGAAAAAAATAAAAGAATGTCTAATAGTGAGTCTCAAAGAATGAAAATAGCTAACTGATAGGCAAAGGACTGTGATCCTCCAGGAAGCTAGAGGAAGAACAACCACATAAGTAGAATAAAAACTAAGAAATTATTGTATCATGAAAATCAAAGAGAGACTGGGTCAAGAACAAGAATGACAATTCTACTGAAAGACTAAATCTGGTTGACTTTAGCAGCATGGAAATTCTAGACATCTTGCGGAGAGATTTGGTGGGGTAATGAGACTGAATATTGCTTGGAGTGGTTTGAACAGTGAGTGGACAAAAAATGAACTCAGCTACTAGAGTCTATCCTTGCTAGAAGTTTGGAATGTCTGGTTCTAGACAGAATGAAGCATATTCAACTCTCTCTTTTCCACTAGCTGCAATTAAAAACCTTAGCTTAAACACATAAATCAACTATCAGAAGACTCTGAGAGGTTAATAAAATCAGTGGACCAGAAAAGGATTTTGAAAGTAAAGGCATATAAAGTATAAAGGCTAGAACAAAAAATAATCAACATCGCATAGATGATTTAAACAGAAAACAAAGTGTCGTACCATAATATTTAAAATAGGCAGTATTCCCAAATTTTCTTAATGCACAATGAACCAGAAAAATCTAAAGGACTCTCAAGTGGAAAAGCAATCAAGAGATGCATCCCCTGAGATTAAACAGATGTTAGAATGATCATACAACAACTTTAAATTTACTATTCTAACGAATGGAAAAATAAAAGTTCTCAAGAAAAAATAACAGAAACTTTAAAATGGGATCTAGAACTGGAGTGCCAGGACACCTGGGTGGCTCAGTGGGTTAAGCCTCTGCCTTTGGCTCAGGTCATGATCTCAGGGTCCTAGGAACAAGCCCCACATTGGGTTCTCTGCTCAGCAGGGAGACTGCTTCCCCCTCTCTCTCTGCCTGCCTCTCTGCCTACTTGTGATCTCTCTCTATATATCAAATAAATAAATAAAATCTTAAAAAAAAAAAAAAGAACTGGAGTGCCTGGGTGGCTCAGCTGGTTAGGCAAATGACTCTTGATTTCAGTTCAAGGCATGATCACAGGGTCATGGGATCAAGCCCCACCTCAGAGCCTGCACTCAGCCCAGTCTGCTTGTCTGTCTCACCCTGCTTCTCCCCCTCTCCCCCACTCACTCTCTGTCTGTCTCTCTCTTAAATAAATAAGCAAGATCTTTTTAAAAAGAAATTATAAGTTTCTTTAAAAAAAAAAAAAAACCAGGGGCACGTGGGTGGCTCCATTGGTTAAGCGTCCAACTCTTGGTTTTGGCTCAGGTCATGATCTTGTGTTTGTGGGTTAGAACTCTGTGTCAGGCTCCATGCTCAGATGGAGTCTTCCTCAGATTCTCTCTCCCTTTCTTTCTCTACTGCTTCCCCCAGCTCATGTTTGCTCTCTCTCTCTAAATTAAATAAATAAAATCTTTATAAATAAATAAATAAATAAATATAATAAAATAGGACCAAGGACTAAATGGAAATTTTAAGACAAAAATATAATATCAGATACACAAATTTCACTGGAGAGACTCAATAGTAGAACTGAGAAAACAACAGAGCCCATAACATAAAGAGAGTGATAGGAATTATCTAATCTGAGCAAGGGGGTTGGGGAACAAAGTATATAATAAAAATTTAAAAAGAATCAAGGATCTGTGGGACCAACCATCAAAGGTTTAGTATCATAGGAGTCACAGAATGAGAGAAGAAAGAGACTGATGCAGAGAAAATATTTTAAAAAATAGTGCCTGAAGTTTGCCTCTATTTTTTTAAAAGATTATATTTATTTATTTAACAGACAGAGATCACAAGTAGTCAGAGAGGCAGGCAGAGAGAGAGGGGGAAGCAATCTCCCCGCTGAGCAGAGAGCCTGATACAGGGCTCAATCCCAGGACCCTGGAATCATGACCTGAGCTGAAGACAGAGGCTTAACCCACTGAGCCACCCAGGTGCACCAGAAGACTGCTTATATTTGGTGAAAGACATAAATTGACACTTCCAAGAGGCACTGAAAACTCCAAACCAGGTAAACTTAAAGAAAACTATGCCCACACATTATAATCAAATTTCTTCTGAAAAATAAAGGTTTATGAAAATCTCGAAAACAGCCAAAGGAAAATGACACACCACATATCAGAGGACAAAGATTCCAATACTGCAAGTTGTCATCAGAGACCAGGGATTCCAGAAGAAAATGGGATCATATTTTTAAAGTTCTCAAAGATAAGAACTGTCCACCCAGAATCAAATAAAAACTGAAATTTTCTCATAGGAATAAAAGAAAAATGCATTCTCAGATGGATGTCAACATCCTGACCTTGAAAGAGATGCAGAAAGATAGCTCTTCAAGTGAAATGTAAATGATAGCCAAAGAAATCATGGAATAAAGTTAGAGTGATAGAAATGGTAAGCATGTGTGTAAAGAAGAGACACTATGAGTCATCTCTTAAATTTATTAAAATTATGTATCCCACTGTCTGATGGAGTTTTCAACATATGTAGATGTAATACATATGACAGCCTCTTCATAAAGGGAGGCTGGTAAAGAAAACTATATGGTCATAAAATTTATGTATGTTCCTTGAAATGATAAAATATTATTTATAAGTATGATGTATAAAGCTTGGTGTCTTATTATAATGCTCAGTTTAGCCAGTAAAAAAAAAAAAAGCCATATAAATATATATCCAAAGTCAAAATCTGAAATTGGAAATTTGAAAATATTCAACTAATTCAACAAAAGAGGAAAAATCAAACTAAAAAATAGAAGGGACAAATGGAAAGTGAGTTGTGAAATGACTGTCTTAAATCCAATCATACAATAACTATAATACATGTAAGTAGTTAAAATACATCAATCAAAAGACAGACTGTTGGATTGAATAAAACAACAACAAAAAAATCCAATTATATGCTCTCTACAGAACACCCACTTGAAACATAATGATATAAACAGTTTTTAAAAAATAGAATTTATAAAGCTATATAATGCAAACACTAATTTTAAAAAAAGTGGAGTGATTATTTATAACGTGCAGAGCTAACTTCAAAACAAAGAACATTACCTGGGATAAAAAAAAAAGACATTACATAATGATAAAAGTGTTAATTTGCTAAAATTTATTTTAGCAATTTTAGTTAATTTGCTAAATGTATACTGAGCACAAAATGCATCAAGCGAAAATTTAAAGAAGTGACCAAAAAATAGACAAATCCAAATTACACTAGGAGATTTCAGTATTTCTCTCAGTACTACATAGAATAATCACACAGAAGATCTAAGGGTACAGAAGAACTAAAGAGCACCATCAAGCAACCTTGTCTAATATAGATACTTAGAGAAGAATACATCCTACAACAGCAGAATATACTTTCTCCTTAAATGCACTTAGAACCTTCACCACAAAGACTATAATCTGGATGAGTACCTTTAAAGTTTTTGGAGGTTTGTGGGGTTTGTTTTGTTGTTTTTCATTTGATTCAAGGAAAATCATGTGACTACAAAGAATTTCAGTTATTTCCGAATACCTTAATTGGAGCCAGTTAATCCATTCAAGTGTTGAAAAAGACCAAAGTAGGGACCCCTGGGTGACTCAATGGGTTAAAGCCTCTGCCTTCAGCTCAGGTCATGATCTCAGGGTCCTGGGATCGAGCCCCACATCAGGCTCTTTGCTCAGCAGGGAGCCTGCTTCCCCTCTCTCTCTGCCTGCCTCTCTGCTTACCTACGATCTCTCTCTGTCAAATAAATAAAATATTTTAAAAAATATTAAAATATATTTTATATATATTTGTTTATCAAAATATTAAAAGTTTATCAAAATATTAAAAATGACTGATGTGTATAGCACCAGGATATGTAACTAGTGAAACCAGTCCACCTAACTGACCAGCCCCATGGCCTATACCTGTACCTACCAGTTGGTCTAGTACATGGCAGTTCCTCTCATTCTGTTCTTCTGTGTCATGCCCTGTCATTTACCTCTCCTCTCTTAGATCTGTTGCATGAGTCTGCTACCTATTTGGTCAGACTACACCTGCTTCTATAAATTCTGCCTATCCTGCTTTCACCCTGCCCTGGACTCCACACAGATCCAGTCTTCGTAACTTGGCAAGCACTTCCTATTGGCCCTGAATTCCATAAAAAAGATAAAGTCATTCTAAGAAATTAAGAGAGGCAAAGGAAAGAAAAAATCTGTGTAGCCCCAATGCTAAATAAAACACAGCATCACTATCTGGGGCTATGCTAGACTTGGGGGTGGGTGCAGAACAATGTTCAGACTCGTGTGTTACAGCCTTTGCTTCAGTCAGTGTATCTAATAATAACTCGAAGTCCTGCCTTCCCGTGCAGCAACATCAGTTAAATAATGAACTATGGATAACAGCACAAAATGTCATCAGGTTAACAGACACTTCTGCCATTTTCTCCTGCACGTGCTAAATAAATCCATTTGGTATTGATCTCCACAGCTAAGTTTCAGCCTTAATGTAATTCTTACCGTCAAAGCAGAGTAAACAGATAGTTCCTGGAAGAAACTAAATATGTTATTTTTTACTCATCAGATGAGTTCTTTATAGATTACAAGGCAACCTGGTCCATTGGGTGTTTCATTACAAAAGGTACCAGCTTGGGGGCTTACCGTGGCCACTTGAGCTGAGCTCCGCATAGGGACCAAATAGTAGTGACAGTGTAAGAAACTCTAAGGGAGAAAAAAAGTTGTATGTGAGATACTGTCTAGGTTCTGGAAGATTTCTGATTCATGCTCCCTGCCGCTACACAAAGATAGCAAGAAGGGAAGATTCCTCACCCCAGAGTTCTGGCATTTGACCCTGGTGTTCTGGCCAGATATCATTTTATGTGGCAATATCCCCATATGGACACATGGAGGCCAGCCCACGGAACACAACGGCCTGTACCAGGGTAACTTCCCAAAGCTGGAGCTTTAGAAGACATGGGGATCAGTTCCATGTACCATGTATGTGCCATTGGCTTCACTTGTCTCTGGGTCATTTATAAGCTGTCCCTTCTGCTAGAAACAGTCCTAGATTCAATACACCCCACTCCTCTAGACTTCAATAAGAGGGGCTGTTTTCTGGCCTTACACTGACAACAGTGGTTCTCAAATAGTTCCCAAACTAGCAGCATCAACGTTACCTAGGGACTTGATAGAAATGCAAATTCTTGAACAACCACCCCAACCTACTGAGTCAGAAACTCAACAGGGTGGAACCCAGGTTTTTGTTTTAAACACTCTAGATGATTCCGTTTCATCTTAAAGTTTGAGAACCACTGCTTTCAGGGCACGGTCTGGTCCCCATTTAGCAATGGCCCTCTTCACAGAATGGGAGTCCTGGATGCCATATTTTCTCCTTCTAGACCTCACTCTTAGTACCTCGAACCAGAATTTTCTGTCTTTGTGTCCTCAAGCATGCTTCCAGGGTCTGTCTTTCGGGTCTGTGGCAGGGTTGGTGTGCACATTCATAAGTCTGAGAGTTGGTCAAGAGGGAACTGGTTAGGGAGGGATCATGTGGATAAGGCTGGTCACCCACACTTGTGCACACAAGGCCTTACGTGGGGCTGGCAGATCTGAGGTCATAGAGCAAAAAGAGCTTGCCTATGACCAGGGAGGGGCCAGGGACAGCTGTCTTTGTGCTGCTGCATTGTGACATGGAACTTGGAGTGTCTTTTGAATCTAGTCTTCCAGCTGTTGTGAAGTGTGTTTTTCAGTGTAAGAAAGATAAAACTTAGTTGACTTAATAGTTTGTTAGTTTAATTTAAAATTTCAAAGAAGCCTGTGATAATGTATTTATGCACTTTTTCTGGACCCTGCAATGTTAAGGGAGACCTATGTGTTCTACCTATTTGCTTATCTTCTGCTTAACTTTGAGGTCTCTGTTTAAATATCTTTTCTTTGTAGAGCCTTTCTTGATTCCCTAAATTATGCTCTTAGTGGATGCCTCTGATTTGTGCTTTCATATTTCCTGTAATTCCTTGTCCTATAACTCATAAAATGTACTATCAATTCTTATTTAATTATATATCTGTTTCTCCCATCAACTATGAGGTCCCAGAGGGCAGGTGTTCTATATCTAGTGTATAGCATAGCATAGTGTCTGGCATACAGTATACCCAATAAATAATGAAGAAATGAATTATAATAAGAAACTATAATAAGAAAAAGAATGGCAAACTTATGTAGCTCTCACTATATGAATGGTAGTGTTCCAAGAATTTTTTGCACATTAATTCATTTCATCCTCATGATAACCCCATATGACAGATATTACCATTACTGTCATGTGAAAAATAAAGAAGCTAAGTCCAGAGAGACTAAGAGAATTCCCATAGTCAGACAAGTGGCAGGATTAAGATTCAAGTCTGAGAAGATTGGATTTTCTAGAGTCTACACATGTGAATGAAGGAGTGAGTGAATGAAAAAAATATGAGAAACCAAGAATTAAGACAAGCCATATTCTAAGCAATGCTGAGCTTAAAAAATAGACAAGCCAAATTTATCATCAAAAGCAGGAAATAGATCCAAAATGTTATAGAGTTTGGAAAGAGAATTAGCCAGAGAAGAGCTAAAAGGCTCAAGGCCACATGTAAAATAAGGTCTTGAAGCTTATGGTTGTTTTTATTGACTTTCAGTCACATTGTAATAGGCTGGCCCAGCAGAGAAACAAGAAACAGGGCAAGACATTTAAATAATCCATGTGGCCTAAGGCCCCACATCCAAGTTTTTAAATGGAGTTCTAGGACCTTCCAATGTGAAGAATGTCCACCTTCATTTCATATTCATACTTTAGGGATGGAGATGATTTGTCAACAAAATAGTCTCTAATTAATGTAATGTTAAAACCAAAGCACCAGTAGAAACCAGTATAAGACAGGGAGTAAAAAGTGTACAGTGTTGGAGACACCTTGCTTGGAGTTTTATATCTGACTTTTAACTCTGTCACTCTCAGAAGGCACAGACTTTTCCTGGAGACCCAAAGCATCAGAGACCACGCTTCATAGTGATGAAAGGGCAGACACCAGAGTCAAACAGCTCAGATTAGAATCCTGCCTCAAACCTTTAGCAGCCACCAGGTGGCCTTGGGGACATGACAAATCCTCTGAGCTTCAGTTTGCACTTTTCAGTACAGTGTGGATGACATCACACTGTACCTCTTGGGTGGAGTGGTTGTATAGATGAAATTGGAAAATCCATGCATTCAGCAAATATTTAATGAGCATCAATGATGTTCCAAGGACTCTTTCATTCTCTGGGTAGGGGATCACAAGGAAGGCATGGCCTATCCCACTGAGCCTGGTACACAGTGAAACCACCAATGCTGAAACTGAAAGAGACCTCTTTGAGAGTTTTATCCTGCCTTTCTCTAACTATCCCACATCACATTAGAGGGTTCCTTGGGAAAGCAAAGTGGAACACAGGGAAGGAGGATGGAGATCTGCCCAAGTAAGAGCAAGAAGGTATCAGCCAGAGCAGCCCAATGTGGCTTCACCTTGAAGAAGAGCCAAAATCACTAAGGGAGAGCCAAAGACTCAGTCATGCAAAGAGCTTGCATCAGGGCCAGAAGAGAAGTTGAGTTTGGAAGTGGGCATAAACAGGCTGGTCACTGGTAAGGTGAAGCAAGTACAACCGAGGCTATTGGCATTTTTTAGATTATGCTCAGCAATAATGATGGCAGATTAAAGGAAAACCCACTGAAAAATTTGCTCTAAACACCTTGCAGCCAGAGACCTGTCTTACTTTTATAATGCTGCCAAATACAAAAAGGAGAACGACAATCACAATAATCCTAATGACAGTTGCCCTCCATTGGGTACTTAGAGCATGCTAAACCCCATAAAAAAATACTCCACAAATCTCTTCACCACAATCTATTAGTGTATATTTATTTTCACTTTTACTTATTTCATTACAAAAGTAGAAATTGAGCCTTATACATTCGAAGTAACTCACACAGAGTCACTTAGGTAATTAATAGTAAAGACAAGATTCAAACTCATGTCCAAGGTCCAATGCAACACTGCGCCTCTAAGGAGGAGAGGTGAGCCAGTGTTGAATAATAACCAACTGAACCTCTCTAGATCTTAGTTTATTCATGTATAAAATAGATCTAAATGAAATCTATCTCATGACGTTATTCTGAATATTCAATATGCAAATTCATATACAGCATTTATTACAGTGATGCACAATGAGTACTATAAATAATACCTATTACTCGCATTAGGCATATCATTCTGGCTCCCAAGTGTTTGCCGTTTAAATGAATATATACATATTTGTTATAAAATGTTGATACTAGCTTGATTCAGATAATAAAAAGACAATAGAAAAGAATTACATTTCTATCACAATGGTAGCAGCTCTCATGCTATGTTTTTACCTTGAAGAAAATTAATTAAATTTAATTTAATCTTGGAAGAAACCACTGCTCAAAGCTACCAACATGTTTAAATGCATCAGTGTTATACTTCTGTGTATGAATGAGCTTCTTGATAAATATAGAAGCTAACCCAAACTTGTCTAGTACTTGATACTTTTAGAAAGTAGTTCCTAAGCATCATTGTATTTGAACTCGCACAACCCTGGGAGTAAGTACTATCTTGGTTTCAAAAAGGGAGCCCTCAGCAGCTCACTGCGGACAGTGTGTCAGACTGAGGCAATTTGAGATTAACTCCAGATTTGTCAGATCCTCATCCACTCTTCAAACCAGACCTCAGCTCTGACATTGAAAAGGACATTGAATATTTTTGAGGGGGGTTTTGTTTTGTTGTTTGTTTTTCTTTGTTTTGTTTTTTTTAAGATTTTATTTATTTATTTGAGGGAGTGAGAGAGCACAAGCAGGGGGAACAGCAGATGGAGAGGGAGAAGCAGGCTTCCCACTGAGCAGGGAGCCCGAGGTTGGACTCAATCCCAGGACTGGGGGATCATGGCCGGAGCCAAAGGCAGATGCTTAACTGACTGACCTACCCAGTTGCCCCATGCTTGCTTGTTTTTTAAGTAAGCTCCATGTCCAACACTGAGCTTGAAATCACGACCCTGATATCAAGACCTGAGATCAACAGCCAGACCCTCAAAGGCCTAAGACACCCAGGCACCCTGGAAAGGACATCACTGTCTTAATTGCCCTGATAAGGACAAGAAAATGGCATGATTAAATTCTTCTTGCTGTACAACAATTAAAGGTGATTAAAATTATCCAGGGCAACTCAGTTAGAAATGTTTTAAATTACTAAGAGTGCCCTTGAGCCCCACCCCTGACTTGTGGTTTGTACTTCTCATGGAGGAAGATGCCCAGACTTTGCCCACTCAGAGCCAGAAAGAACAGGCTGGGAAGCAAGAAATTCAATAATTTTGGGTCCTATGCTACCTGTCACAGCCGGGGAGAGTTTCCTTTTCTGTGAAAGACAAATAAACTCAGACATTTTTAAATAATAGTGACAACTCCTACTGGTTTCCATCTATTTTTGCATAGCACTTATCAGTGGTAAACATACAGGCACTCAGCTTGGTCGGACTAAAATTAAAACTCGCACTGATGAAAGCTCTCAAGGCACTCAGTAGGAATGAAGGTGATGAAATCATGAGAAAGCAGATAATTAATAAGAGTTCATACTTTCCACATTTCAAGAAAAGTCCTACTCACCTTCCAAAAAACAATAGTTGGCTAAGGAATGTGTTAACCTCAATTATTATAATCATATTATAATTGTGTTAGCGTGCTGATTTATTATGAGCACAAGGACCGAAACAGAGAAAAATCCAATTGAAAAATTATTCTTTTTAAGAATTCAATTCAGCCAAAATAATTTCTTCAGACTGTTATCACAATTATATTTTATTAGCAGTAACAAAAAAAGAGAAGTTCCACAATCCTAAAACCAAACAATTTCCATTTTCGCATGTTCTTGTCTGGTCCCATCCTTCAGTGTATATAACTGAGGCACTGAAAAAATGTCCACTTCTGCCTTTTTAACTTATCTCTAGGGAACAAGGGCTTTCACATTGCTTTGCTTTTGCATACACTTCTCTCTCTGTACAGAACATCCCATCCTTTGTTCATCTGTCATGGCCCTCTCGCTCCTTCAATGTAACTGTCTTAGTGACACTTGCCTGGAATCCCCATAAAAGGGCTGGAATCCTTCTTTGGAATTCCCATGGGGGGTGTGTGTGTGTGTGTTTGTGTGTAAATAAAATATTTCCGTATCCAGGGGTCACAAGGGCTGCCATGTTTGATCTGGACCAATCATACCAATTTCTGTACTGCAGAGCCTGTTGGAAGGGTTTCTTCCATTCTTTTTCCCAGTACTATCAGATTCCATGACTCAAGTTTCTTCAAATGATGCCTTTTGATCACTGTTATTTTTATTATGTGATTCACATCTGTGTTTGTTGCCCCAAATATCTTGTGCTTATCCCCAGGTGCCAGATAGGGAACACATGCCCTTAAAAGAAGAATTTAAGAGTCAGGGAGGGAAGAGAGTTTGGGTCGCTCTCCCAGAACCGGATGACAACCATCACACAAATATATGTTCAGTAAAAGCTTATTGAATCCATAATGAATAAACTCCTAGACATTTAATCTTTTAAAGATTAGATCATGTGACCATGACAGTGAAGACTGGGATATTGCTAGCAATTTAGTCTTACCCTTCCCAAGACCCATCTCGATTAGCTCGCGTATGACAGTTGTCTAAATACATAAGCTAATGCATACTTCCTCTCAGAAAATAATTCTTTATACTCAAAAGATTAGTGATACAGATGATGTCCATTCCTTCCAACTTCCCCAGGACAGTCCTTGTTTGCTCCTACTGCCTCACTGTCCTACTCCATCTGTAGTTTCGCTTTATTTATGAAATATTATTATTAATGATTGTGTTAAAATAAGGCAGTTTGGTAGACCTCCATTTTGCATTCCAGCTTCTGCCATCATCTCATCTGGTGGGATGTGAACTTTCTGACCTGGACACATAGTAAAATCTAAGATGACTAGTTATAACCCATGTGACTTGTCCTGGACCTTTCTAGAAATAATATCGTGAATACCTCCCTTTTGAGGACATTATTCATGATGCTCAGTGATTAAAACAAAGTGTGTTCAGACACTAGCAACTGGAACAGCCAGTCTTGGTGAGAGAAATATACAAAACTGCTGTTCATGGACCAGACGGTTTGGTCATGACGTGGGATATGGTCTCAAAATGCCAGCAGCCAGTGGGGTCCTTGAGAAACATGGGACATTATAAGTTGCAAAATTATGAGTTACAATACATAACATATGTACAGGAAATGGCCACTGAGCACTCTTGTTGTTTAGGACAACAAGTTGGGACATAGAGTTGGCACAACATTTGGTACTTTGGTTTGTTTGATGACTTTGCCATTCTTTACATGGCATCCTTCTACAATGTTTACTTATTTTATGCTTTTTTCTTTTTATTTTTCAATAAACACCATTGGCAGCCATGAACCTAAATGTGCATTTTTAATACCTAAACTAAACTCAGAAATTTGGCCAAATTTGCAATCTGTTCTATAAATTGATATTGAAGATGTGATTTACACAGAACATTTTTTAACATATATCTACAGGAGGAGGAGGGACATGCAGTGATATCACACCCACACAAAAACACAAAAACATTTTTGTGAAAAAACATTATCTGAAAAGCTTCTAATTAAGGGTTCAAGAAGACTATACCCAAAGACAACTATGTAACAGATGTAGAACCAGACATGCATTTACTCATCACTCTGTGAAGCATGACTTTTCATTCAGATCAAATAATTGCTCTTCTCAAGTAATTTTATTTTCAATTTTGAATCGTCTTATGCAGATATGGAGATGACTTGTTTTGCAAAACATCAATCAATCAATAACATTCAAATTGCCTAATGATGTCTATATTATTTTTTAAAAAGATTTTATTTATTTATTTGACACAGAAAGACACAGCCAGAGAAGGAACAGAAGCAGGGGTGGTGGGGGATGGAAAAGCCCGATGCAGGGCTCAATCCCAGGACCTGGGATCATGACCTGAACCAAAGGCAGACGCTTAGTGACTGAGCCACCCTGGAGCCCCTGATGCCCATATTATATCCATGTCATCAGCTACTATAATTAACAAGCAGCTAATTCCAGTAGTGGTTCCATTTTTTATTTAATTTTTGAGAACAAACCAAACTTTTTGGAAGTTCATTCCACTGAAAGAGTAACACCTGCCACCATTGAAAAATGTTATTATAATATAAGTTAAAATGGTCAAACTTGAAGATAAGATTACTGGTTTTGTGGTGTAATAAAAAAAGATGCTAATTTCAGTGGAGCACCCTGTTGTGGTAAGAACACAAAATCTAAGGCACACGTGGTACAAAAAAAATGTACTTGCAAATAATTGTGGTACACAAATTATTCATAATCTCGCCCAAACTCTATTACAGTAACTGAATTGTAAAATGCTTGTAATGGTGTTTAAGTTGAATATCTAAAAATATGCAGCACACCGCTGTCTCTCTTTACCACCCAACAGCAGATTCTAGAAATCTTTGAACGTTTGAAGAAATTCTTTGTAAATGAGCCTAATGTCCTGCCATATATTGATTTTTTATTAACAAATTCTCTAAATGTGGGCTGCTTTTTTATTAAGAATCAATTGAAAATATTTACTTTTTTTTATATCTTTAACCATACTATTCAACAAATGGAAAACCCAAATTCTTCAGTTTTCAAAGCTTCTTATGGATTAAAGTTATTATTTTTTTAAAAAATATAATAGGAAGACATTGAAATTTGCCCTTACTGATATCAGAAAGGGATTCAACCAATTAAATGATGAAATCTCAGACGATGAACATGATTTAATCTTGAAATTATTGTAGGGGTGGAAAAAATTTTCCCCCTACCTCTCAAAGTCTTCCAGATGGACTAAGAATTAAATTGACATCAGACAGATGAATAGGAGGAAAAAAAACAAGTTTTATTACCTGCTCACAGGGGCCTCATAATGAAAATGAGACCCAAAGAAATGACCAAAGCAGGCAGTTGTTTTTATTATTTTTGGACAAAGAACCAATACATTTGTGAGGAATTGACAGGACAAAGAAAACTTTAGTACTCTTAATTAGTAAGAAATTGTAAATACAATTTGGGCTGCAGTAGCAAATTAGTAAAAAGTAACAAAGGTTGTTTATATACTCTTCTAGGCCCTGAATTTCCTATCTCTGGTGATGCTTTACCTCCTGCTACAGGAAGGTAATAGTGTGAATAGTACAAGGGGGATGTTTTTCTCGCCTTCTGGAGACAAAGGGGAGAGGGGTCAGAGTGTTCTTTCCAAGGCTATATTTTTAAGTAATTTTTATTTAAAACAATCAGGGGTTCCTGGGTGGCTCAGTTGGTTAAGTGGCTGACTCTTGATTTCAGCTCAGGTCATGATCTCAGGGTGTTGGGATTGAGCCCCATATCTGTCCCCACACTCAGCAGGGAGTCTGCTTGAGATTCTCTCTCCCTCTCCTCTGCCCCTCCCCTCACCACTTGTGCTCTCTCTAAAATAAATAAATCTTTTTAAAAATTAAAAAATTAATAATCAATATACACAACTGAAACATTTTGGGGTGGCCTGATGATGGCTCCTGTATTATGTCATTGAACTTAGGAGTATCTCCATGTGTAAGAAGGGTCTTTTGTTATGGACTTATTTTTAGTTGAAGGGAATGAAATTATACAACATCAAAGAAAAATGGTAATAAGTTAATTGATAGATCTATAAAAATATTTGTTAAAGTAAGTCTGAATGGAAAAAAGCAGTATCTATGAATATAGTTGAGCTAAAGTATTCACATGTTTCAAAATTTAAAAATAGATTTGAGACTATTTCCTATTTGTGCTGATCTGACTAATTGGTACCTTAGAAAAAAAATGTCTCAATTATATTATGATCTGTAACAAAGTCAAATGAAGGTATTGCCAATTTCCGTTTTACTAGCCAGAAAGTATAAGTTTCAATAACACTGCAGGAAAAAAACTAGTTATAAAATTGAAAATAATAGAAGCATATTTTACAATATTCTTTAGAAAAATATCACTAACATAGTATTAGAAACAATATAGCTTAAAAACTGACCAAGTATGAGACTATGTTGCATGAGTATTTATTAGACTACACTTAAGGCCTTTCAATATCCCAACATTGTATCCCTTCTAAGACTCCAACAAAGTTATTTCCCTTAAAAGTGTTTTTGGGATCCCTGGAAGATTTCCCTATATAAGCAACAAACATATTCAGAGTCATGTATAAATTCCATTCAGATTTTATTTTAGTCAAGTTATGGCACACCATCATCTTTAGGTCATGCAAAACAATTTTACATCCTACTTTTAAGCAACTTTTTCATTTATTTTGGATCACCACTTGTAAACCTCCTCTGTGTTCCAACCCAACGTATATGGCATATAGATCATTGGATACATTTGTCTCCTTGAGAAATGTGAAATGCTGTTTTATGTGGATCTTATTTAGTTTCTTACTTTTGTTGTTCAGTTCTGCTTCTGAGTGCTTTTATGTTATTACAAGTGCATGTAGTTCACAAAATACTCTTGCAAAATAATCTATCACTTGTATTCATCATATTTTACCCATCCATTTCCTGGTAATGGACAGCTGGGTTGCCTCCAACTCTCTGCTTCCACCAAGACTTGTGTAATGATCACCTCCAAGCCTGCCTCCAGGGAACTGTGAGTTACTCTGAAGTGGGACTTCTGGGTCATAGACTACCTACTTACACCCACTTATTGCTGTCATTTTGTACTCCACATGGACTATATCATTATACCCTCTTGCTAGCTGTGTGTGAGAGATCCTGCTGCTTCCCCATGTTCTTACATCACTTGGAATTCTCCACATTTCTAATTTTTAGCAATCCAAGGTATTTTGCTTCATATCTTGATTTGCATTCCATTGATTACTAATATGGTTGAGCATCCACTTATTTTCATGTTATCGTTCCAGATTTCTCCCTTATTAACTCACTGACTCATATCCTAGGCTTATTTTTTCTTAGTGAGTTTCCCATCTTTTCCTTGTTAATTTGCAGCCATTATTTATATTTTCTAGGTTGGATTCTGTCTTGTTTTCAGATCATGCAAATGTCTTCTCCCAGCCTGCTGTCCTTCTGTTAACAGTGTCTGAGGTGCATTTCATTAAACAGAAATCTTACTATTGATATAGACATATCTTCAGATTTTTCACAGTATGGTTTCCATGTACTTTGAAGGTCTTGCCAATATCATGGAGAAAACATCTTTCTTTTTTTCCCCCTTCTTAATTCTGTAGTTTTACCTTTCACATTTGGGCTTTAATCTCTGTGCAGCTCACCATGGTGTATAGAGCAAGTGTTTCTCTGTATTGTGTGAGCCTATTTTTCCCAGCCCAAATCCTTGGGTGTTCTGATCACCAATTTCAATGTGTAGAAGAGGGTTCCCATATAGTCTCAGGACACTGGCAGAATATCTAAGACTTCAACTAAATTCTGACACAATCCACACAGAGATAGTATCTGATCCCACAGGTTAAGGGTTCAGTTCTACAAGACTGCACCCACCCCACTTCAGATGGCATTTGCAAGCATCATGTTGTTACCTGTGCTTCTGACCAACTGTCTCCACATTGAAGGTTCCCACAACCTTCTCCTTGGAGGTCAGATGCCAGCTCAAGTCCAGGTAATTACCAGTACACCTGACCAATTATCTGTAAATCAGAGGTTCCCAGGACCTTCTCAGATTCAATTAATTTCCTAGAGCTGCTCAGTAGAACTCAGAGAAACATTTTACTTACTGGATTAACAGTTTATTATAAAAGGTTATGACTCAGGAACCACCAGACGGAAGAGATGCATAGGGCAAGGTGTGGGAAAATGGTGCAGATCTCCCATGCTCTCTCCAGGGCCACCATTTTTCCCATATTTCCACTTGTTCACAAACCCTGAACTTCCTGAACCCATCCTTTTGGGATCTTATTGGAGCTTCATTACATAGGTGTGATTGATTAAATTATTGGCTATTGATGACTGATTGAATCTCCAGTCTCTCCCCTCTCCCCAGAGGTCAGGAGGATGAGACTGAAAGTTCCAACCCTCTAATCCTAGTGCTTGGATCTCTGGCAACCAGCCCCTACCTTTAAGTGTTTTCAAAAGTCACATCATTGGAGCAACTGGGTGGCTCAGTCAGTTAAGCATCCACCTCTTGATTTCAGCTCAGGTCCTGATCTCAGGGCCGTGAGATCAAGCCCAGGTTGGGCTCTACTCTAGGCATGGAGCCTGCTTACAATTTTCTCTCTCTCTCCCTCTCCCTCTGGCCCTCTCCACTTATTTGAAAAAAAGTCACATCCGGGACACCTGGTGGCTCCAGTGTTTAAGCGCCTGCCTTCAGCTCATGTCATGATCCCAGGGTCCTGAGATTGAGTCCTGCATCAGGCTCCCTGCTCAGTGGGGAGCCTGCTTCTCCCTCTGCCCTGCTTCTCCCCCTCCTTTGCTTGCTCACTCTCTCTCTCTCTCTCTCTCTGACCAATAAATAAATAATTTTTTAAAAAAAGATTCACATCATTTACATAACTAAACACAACTTTACCTTTCTCTTAGGAAATCCCAAAGGTTTGGGAAGCTGCAAGCCAGAAACCATTGATGAAGATCAAATATATTTGAGAAATATATAAATCACAGTATCACACCAACCTACCTCTGATTCTGAGTGCATCTTTATCATCTGAAGCTTGGATGTACATGTGAGTCTATTCTTATCATGTCGATATTCCCATTAATTCGTGTTTCTGCCTCTGCACTAGTCTCACACTGTTTTCATAATAATAACTTTTAATATGCCTTCATACCAGATATAGCAAGATCCATACTTTGCTCTTCTCTTTCAAAATGGACCTAGCTTTTGGTGAACACTAACACTCACCTACAAGTGTAGAACATTTATTATTATACAAGAATTCTTCCAGGAAGTTTTACTATAGTTGCCTTGGATTCATAAATTAATTCTGAGAGATAGCATCTTTACAAGTTTAGGTCTTGCCATCATCAATCCAATAGAAATCCTGTTTATTAAGCTTATTAAGTACTCTTTGATTTTTCTCTGCAATGAAAAATTATGAATCTGTAGTTACTGTTGCATTTGTTCTCTATTGGAAACATTATTTTGTGACTGTTATTTTTTGAAGATGATGTTTGCTGGGGTGGAGGGATGCCATTGATTATTAATACATCTTGGATCTGGCAATCTTTCAGAATTCTGTTCTGTTCTAATAATATCTGTAGAATCTATTGAGTTACTAATGTAAATAAATAAATATCAGCTTTAAGGAATAGATTGTGTGTCCTCTCCTTCAATCTTATATCTTATTTTTTTAATCTCTTATTAATTTACCTAAGACCTTTAATGATATGTTAAATATCCATATAGACAGCATGAGTTCTTGTCTTATTTTTTAATCTGGTCTTAAAAGCAATATATTGTTTTTCTCCATTATATAAGACGTTTATGTATGACTTTGTCAAGTTAAGGAAATTGCCTTCTGATCATGATTTTTTAAGTGGCTTTATCACAATTAAGTGTTGAACTTTATCAACACTTACACAACACAAACACAAGTTTCTCATCTCGTGAGATGATCACGCCTTTTTTTTTCCATGCAGTCCATTAAGGTAATGAGTTCTATTGATAGATTATTCTAAGGTTAAAGCTCTCTTGCATTTCTAAAATCCACCTGATTTATTTTTTAATATGATGTTGAATTTGCTGAGCTAATATTTCATTTTGGACTTGAGAAGTTTATAAAATAGTATTTTCTGATGTATGAAGGCAAAAAGTAAATACAAAATTTATGTGAGTATGTTTGATTTAGAAGTTGACTGGTCGGTAGTCACAAGAGAAAAGCCTGAGAACACAAGTCCTTTCCTTTCTTCCGTGTTGCTTTCTTGCATGTGGTAGTTTCTGCCAGCTACTGTGGACTGAGGAAAACTTGCTCTTAAATATTTAAGTAGAGATTGTTGAGAAGACAATCACATTAGCACCTGCTAGGGAAAAAATAAATGATTTTAAGCATTTACTCACTACTCTAAAAGTTAGAAAAAAAGAATCCCAAACAAAAAGTACCTCTAAACTAACGCGGTGATGATGGCAGACAATCCTGGCAGAAACGTAGTAGACGGCTTCCATCCCTATGATCTATGAGCTGCAGGATTGTGGAGTTGGAAGTACAAAAGAATCAGAAAAGAAGTCTGTTTGAAACCCTTTCAGCCCTGCATCTATTGACACCTCCCCTAGGAGAAGCTTACATTGTTTCTGCAAGAGCCTACCTTCGCAAATAAAAGGAGGGTCCTCAGTCACCAGAAAACAAAACCAAATGCACCGACATTTAGTGACTGCTGTGTGCAGGACACCAGAGCTTAGGGGATGTTTATGCTCTAGAAGGTACCTAGTAAGAAGCTTCAGGGTGAGCTGCTGTAGAAGTTATGGGTGGTGTTGAGCAGAAAGCAGGGATCCAGGCCCACAGCCCTGAATCTTCATTTCCTTTGAACAAGTTTGCAGTGCGAAGGGAGAACACCAAGCAAGAATGTATGATGTATGATATATGGTTTCATCAACTCATCCATATTTAGTGAGCTCCCGCTAAGGCTGATCTGTGAGGTTCTGAAGATGATGACAGAGAATCACTAAGCCCCTGCTCTTATGGATATACAGTTAGAGGTGCATGGGTGGCTCAGTCATTAAGCATCTGCCTTCAGCTCAGGTCCTGATCCCAGGGTCCTGGGGTCGAACCCCACATCAGGCTTCCTGCTCAGTGGGAAGCTTACTTCTCCCTCTCCCACTCCCCCTGCTTGTGTTCCCTCTCTCGCTGTGTCTCTCTCTGTCAAATAAATAAATAAAATGTTAAAAAAAGAGAGAATATACAGTAAAGTGAGACCCACAGTACACAACTAAGAATAATGATGAGGATGATGATATAATGTGATTATGCCAAGAATCCACAGGGTGATGTTGGGGCAGCGGAAGTTTGCAGCCTAGACAAGGAGGTTCCCACAGGAAAAGATATTTGAGCTGATTCCTAAAGAAGAAGTCAGAATTACCTAGGTGAAGGTAGTGTGTGTATATGTATGTGCACACACATTCATGCTGGTGTAGAAAGAGGGGGGCCGGGCAGAAGCACCTGGGTGGCTCAGTCCCTTAAGCATCTGCCTTCCACTCAGGTCATGATCCCAGGGTGCTGGAATCAAGCCCTGAGTCAGACTCTCTGCTCCGTGGGAAGTCTACTTCTCCCACTCTCTCTGCAGTTCCCCCCACCTTGTGTGCTCACTCTCTCTTCCTCTCTGTTCCTCTCTCTCAAATAAATAAAACCTTTAAAAGAAAAGAAAGAAAGAAAGAAAGAAAGAAAAGAAAAAAAAAAAAGGAAAGTCCACGGACTTGTGTTTGGAAAACAGCAAATAAATTATAAGACTCAAGAATTAAAGACGTCCCTGTCTATCAGGCTGAGGTAATTTGCATTTTATTGAAGGTGAAAGGAAGCCATTGAAGAAGAAAAAGCCCATGAATGACAAGACCAGTGAAAAACTGCCCACTATGGCAGTCGGCTTTCCACATGGACCACGACCCTGAAAAACTCCCCACCAATTCCCCCTTGGTACAGGAAGCAGCAGGTCACAGAAAACCCTCCACACATTCTATTGAACAGTACTTTGACTTTCAAAGTGTCCCCAAACTGCTTGCTTGTTCCCTTGCAGCCAACGATTGCCAGATGTACCAAAGACCAATTAGAAAGCCTCCCCCACTTCCAAACTCCCAGCTTAATACAGTATTTGCCCATGAGAGCTGGTCTCAGTGTTTCTGCTTTTCATTCCAGAAAGCTGACTCTCCTTTCTACACTTTGAAACTCTGCTGAAACACAAGTGACATCAAATCGGTCCCTCCTCACAAGTTTCTGAAAAAAGAGCCTGTGAGCCTACATTAATTTTTTCTGAGTTAGTTTTGTCTTTGACGTCAGAAAAGCCACTGAATAGAAAGTGGGCTGAAGATGAGGAAATGGTAGGAAATGGCAGGAAGACAACAAAGATGGATGCTGATGCTCTCATCCAGGAAAAGAGGAGGGGACAGGGGATGGTAAGAGTAGAAGAGAGGAAAGGAGAGGTGGGTGGAAAAGGGGAAGGAGGGGAAAGAAGGAGGGGGGAAGGAAGGGAGGAAGGGGATTCTTAAGCAAGGCAAGCCAATAAGGTTTCAAAGACACAGATGGATTCAACAGGCACTAAGAAGGAAGAATCAGGGGCGCCTGGGTAGCTCAGTGGGTTAAAGCCTTTGCCTTTGGCTCAGGTCATGATCTCAGGGTCCTGGGATTGATCCCTGCATCGGGCTCTCTGCTCAGCGGGGAGCCTGCTTCCCTCTCTCTCTGCCTGCCTCTCTGTCTACTTGTGATCTCTCTCTGTCAAATCAATAAATAAAATCTTAAAAAAAAAAAAAAGAGAAAGAATCAACCCAAGTTTCTGGTTTCCAGATGAGAAGGTTAACATTCTCTGAATGAATGTGGTAATCGAATGAGGCCTGTCCCTGAATCATCAAAGTAAGCCTTTAAAACCATAATTGGAGGGAAGATTACAAATCATTTTCAAAAATAAAAATGACATGGACTAAAGGTATACAAAATGAACACTCAGGTCCTTCAAGTAGGCCTTCCAATGCCAGAGCAAAAGTAATAAAAGTGCAGGTTTCCTGATTTAGGGTCCTCCTGGGCAGAAAGGGCCCTCAGCTGAGGCCACGCTGCGCCATCCACAGCCTTGGCCATGAGGTGTGTGAAGGAGAGGGCTGCGCGAGGAAGCAGAAGCCTCCTCAGCCCCACCCACTGTTTCCCCGGGCCAGAGTCCTTCACCAGGTCACGTGCCACTGAGTCCTTAAGAAGAGTTAGAAGTGAGGACACTTGGAAGTTTGAATTCCTCTGTCCTCATTTCCGGGGTTCTCCCTACCATGGTGCTTCCATTACTATGCTGCCTGTCTTTGTCCAGCTCAACTGGTTGGTTTTCCACTCTTAGATTGCGAGCTCCCTGGTGATAGGGACTGAATCTGGGTTTCTCACTCTCTCTTTCCCGTCTCCCTTCTCTGTCAAAATTCTATCACTGTCTCTTTTGTTCCCTCTGCCTCTATTGTTTTCTGCCTCTATTTCTCTGTATTGGGCATTCAGAGTTTTCCTTGGGCCCTCCTCCAGCATCCTTACCAGGTCTCCTAGAAGGCATGTCATGGGGCCATTTCTGAAAATGATTTCCCTTTGTTCTTGTCTCTACCCTGAGGACAGGCGCGTTTGTTCAATGCAAGTGAGGCTCTTTTTCAGCACTCCAGGCATAGGCACACAAGTATGTGTACACAAACACACACACACACACACACACACACACACATTTGTGACTTTCTGTTTACTTATGCAACATTTTAAAGAGAACCTTAAGGACAAGACCTTTGCTATTATTTTTCTATCCCCAACAACCGGCATCATGCCTGATACCTAGAAAGTACTTAACCTATATTTGTCAAATAAATGTTTAATAAATGCCTCATAGGGGTATCTGGGTGGCTCAGTAAGTTAAGCATCTGCCTTTGGCTTAGTTCATGATCTCAGGGTCCTGGAGATGGAGCCCCACATCTGGCTCCCTGTTCAGCAGGGAGTCTGCTTCTCCCTCTCCCTTTGCCCCCACACCCTCATTCATGCTCTCTCTCTCTCAAATAAATAAAATCTTTGTAAAAAGTTTTTAAAATATAAATAAATACGTAAGTGCTTAATAATTGCAGAAAATTCAAATTCTAGCAAAAATATGAGTCAGGCATCCCCGGAACAAATAGAATAATTAGTGACTAACCTGTGAAAATGATGATAAAAGGTGTAGACTGCAAATGAAAGCACTGCAGATTGCAAATCCCGGGAACATTGTGTAATCAGAGAAGCCCTTGTCTGAGTGCAAGGGACTAACTTAGATAATCTTCTTGTATACAAAGTGCAATTGCCACCTAAAAATATGTCAGCATATGCAGAAAAATAGCACATTGCCGTGCGCTCAGAGATTAAGACAGATGAAGTCAGCATTCACTACCGTTTATCCTTGGTGATTCAACTCTTCTGAGTTGTGGAGGAAGGAGCTACCCTTGTAAGTGCAGTGACACGAGTGGCCACTGGTATGTGGTCCTCCCTATGAGAGGCAGCCTCCTTATAAAAGCAGAACTGAACTGCCTGCCCTGTCCAAAAAAAAGTATTCAAGCTTTTCCCAGCCATCCCACTAGAAGGAAAATTCAGCATACGGATCGTAGAGGCTCCTTCACAATTCGTTCCCTGAAGGCATGAGTTCTTTGAACAATTTGAGAACATGGCACAAACTGGGAAGCTGGTTGATGGATGGAAATGTAAATATGAAATTTTAATGAGGGTTCTTCTTTCTCACCTGAAAAGAGATGGTAAATATTTCATGCCCTGCTCAACAGAGCTTCAAGTGTCTGGCACCATTAGTGAGATATTCCTCGTCTCCTCCAAAAAGCTAACACTGGTTTGTGATATTCATAATACCAGAACTTAGCCCAACTCTCCTACTCCATACAGTGAACCCCCAGATTTCCAGGATCAAAAACACTGCTTAATCATCTCAAGAAGGCTGCATTTTGCTCCTTTCTTTGGTCCAATATTTTTGGCATTTAGAGCAAAGCTCCAATTTATTGGAGTACATAGAGAATGGAAAACAACTTTTGATAAAATAGATTATAAATTAATAGAAAATTTTACTTCATCCAATGTTCTTTGAAATCTGTATTTCTTGTAGTGAGGTACTTTGATACCAAGGCCCCTTCTAACACCAGGACAGGGCTGGTATAAGTGTAAAGAAGAAGGAGATACGGCAAGAGACAATAAGAGAAATGGAAAGAAAATTACGGAAACTTAAAAGAAAGTCAGCAGAGAGTGGGTAAACCATTCCCACTGTCCAATCCAGGATCTAGAATGATAGAAATCTCGAAATGGCCATGTCAAGATGGTGGCTTTGGAGAAACAAAGAACAGAAGGAGTGTTAAATATCAAGCCATGTCACACAAATAATTCCATTCTTTGAGGCAGGAGTGAGAGCATCAGGTTGGGAAAATGCAGAGTGACCAGGAATAAAACAGGAACAGATTTCATTTAGCTAAGTGTGCAGAGCAAGACTCAGTTCCGTACACCAATAGCCTTAAGGGGAACCCAGAATCCCCTGAAACCTGAGAAACTCAAGGATGGTGTTCTATGGTATCCCTGAGTAAACTGGAGAGGACTTGAGAACCATGTACTATAACTGACTCTAGAGGTGGTTCACAAAGTAAATAACCCCACAGTTTCTCCTCTGTAGCTATGTGATCCTGGGAAAACTTATTTAACCTTTCTAAATCTCAGCTACGGGATTTAATCATATGTGACTCATGTACGATTAGTCTGACGACCTTCCTAAAGGCATTCAAGTTATGTGACATCTGATTTTGTTCACAAACCATTTGTAATGTGAGCCAGTCACCTTGTTTATTTCCATCACAAAACAAAGGAACAAACAAAAACGATAGCTATTTCTGAAAGTACCAATTCTGAAGTTTTATCTACTAATGCTACCATCTGATTGATTGTGGCAAGAGGAAGAAAAACCAAAGACACTTGGATATTTATGGAAAAGCTGAGGGCAGATTAGAGAATGAACCTGGATTGAGCCTATCTCCCTTCTGCAACCTCCCAGGTCCCCTGTCTAGGTGGGACTGTGTCCAGCTCAGGCAACCAGTGCCTTCTACCCGACCTCCTTCCGCCCTCAGCAAAACCAGGAAAAACCCATGTAAGGTCATTGACAGCAGAGTGTGTGAGTCTAGGGTTACTTCTTTTGTAAGAAATCCTTGTTCTAAGCTTTACCTCAGATGAGGAGTAAAAGTTAAAGAGACAATCAACACAGAAGAAATGAAAGGGAAGTATATTACTAGCACCATTGAAGTCACAACCAATCACCAAAGACTATTCTGCCTACTGCTAAAGCTGGTCCCAACTCCACCTATGGAAAATAACTCAATCTTCCTTTAATTAATCACAGTCTTAAAATGACCACTCATTAGAGATTATTAAAGGGAAATGGAGACTGTATACTAAGTCTAGTTCATAGCTGGGAAGTTCCTCTTTGGAGGAAAACCACAATATTAAACTGCAATAGTCCTGTCTGACCTTTCTCACTGAAACTGAAAACAAGACAACTTAGTCAGCTGAGGAGTCCAGTTAAATGGTGTTTTTCTTAGTTTGGGCCTTTCCTGTGGTCCACAACTAACGGGGTCGCCATCTTTTTCTTATTTACAAACTCATTACCCAACAAACCAAAAATGGCCTCCCATGGAAGTTGACCTGAAAACCCTCCTGGCTTCAACTTGATAAGAAACATTGAATTAATTAAACCCAAGTTTGCAGCGTCCTGAACTGAGACAATGGCTCCCTCAGGGAGAACTGCAAACACAAACCCCAGGAGTCTTTTATCGCCAGTAGCATGAACAGCCTATCCCCTCAGTGGCCTTTCAATTAGTTGGAAAGGTGGAGGCTGCTTGCTAGGTCTGGTTTTGGATGCACTGAGGTTCCTCTGGAGGATGTGGTATGTAATTAGCAGGTACATTGCTAAGCAATTGGTTTGCAACGCGCAGCTCTGGGACTCAAACATCACAGAGCTCCCACCCCCGACCATGTCCCCTTTCTTCTTCATTTTGCAGCATTGAAGGCAATTCCAGGCAGCAGAGGGAAAATACACTTAAAAAAAAAAAAAAAAACGAAAGCAATGCACAGTGTCTGCCTTTATTCTGGAGTTTTGAAAATAGGCTCTCCTAATGGGAAGCCAGGGCATCTGAGAGCCCCAGGGAGGTCACAGGAGTAAAGGCCAGAGCCTCGGGGCCAGAAGGGTCCCCTCCATGGGTGATCAGCCTTTGCAGATGACAGCTCGTCTCATTGCACACCCAGAGAGCAGCAGGTGATGGATCAAAAGGGTAGAGAGTGACAAGTTGCTATAAGAATAACAGTTCAAAGTTGAAGCATCCGAGCCAGGCTGTGGGTCATGAGGGAGTTGGAGAGAAGGGCCTGAATCTCAATGTATTCAGCACTCCACCTGCCACTGGTACAGAGATCCTCAACTCTGTTGTAGTCAAGATTATAATATTAGCACCAAGCATACCGAACACCCCTTGTGTGCCAGTTCTTTAAACATACACCATTTAGTTATAACTTCGGTATTCTATTGGATGAGGAAAGGAGGGCTCAGGGGGTGAAATCTGGCTCAAAGTTACATGGAGCAAGAGCCAAAGGTGACCCTCAAGACTCAGGCCAACCTGCATGATCGCATCAGAGCCAACTGTTGAAATTCTTGGCAGACACAAACCCAGGGCATTCTGAGGCCCAGTGTGCATCTTTCTAGCCAACTCTACCTTCTAGGAGTTCCCATCTTAGGAGACATGCTTTTCAAAAAGAAGACCAAATATAAATAAATAGATGATGGCAGTGCAAGAAAATATCCTGTCTTCTGGGCCTAGTTGCAATTAGCTCATAAACTCAGCCTCAAATGATGATGTATTTAGCACCGGAAATTAAATTCATTAATTATTGTGTAACCACCACCAAATCTCACAGCAGGTCCATCCTCTGAATAAAGTATTTCAAAATTAATGACATACTTATTCCTGCTTATTAACAATTTAATAGTTATGTGCTAAGCATTTTTAATTATGTGAAAAAGAAAAAGGGTGGCAGGAGGATTGGAAGATAATCAAATCAGCAGCACCCTTGACTGGAAAGGAAAAGAAACAAGACCTTTTCTGCCTTCCTGGGAGTTCAAGCTTGAGAAGGATGACTGAGCCTATCCTTAGTCCAACATATAAAGTACACCACGTGGGAAGGATAGAGGTATGCATAGTATGCTGTGAGAGCTCGAAGGATTTGGGGAAATCATACGAAGGGAGACAAGATCAGACCTCCTGGAGGTGGTGGTTGAATCAGTCATTTAAAGATAAAAGTTAACCAGTTCAAGGAGGCGGAGCGAGGAAGGAAGAGTAGGTCATTCCAGAGCCACAGCTGAGCATGAAAACCTGGATGTAAACTAGAAACAGGATATTATACACCATGTTGCTCCTATAACAAGTTTGGAAAACCCAGGGTAGACCAGTTAGATTGGCGGGTGGGGGGTTAAAGCAGAGAAGATGTGGAGGAGGGCCTTACATCACTAAACGAAAGTGCATCTGGACTCTGTCTCATTAGACATTTTCCCGTCATTGTGCTGGACAGACAGGAAACAAACTGGTATTTGACAACCAGGAGAGAGAGAGTCATAAGTGAGAGATGACTAATAAAAGCTTAAAGTAATGAAAGTTTTCAACTGATTACTTTTATAAACTATGAATTCGAAGTTCATCCCATCATGATCTCCATAACCCTTAGTTACTCACTTTGTGATATGTTTTCTTGAGTTGCAGCAAAAGAAAGGACATTACACCCAGCATGCCAAGAAGTAGTCATAACAAGACCAAGCATCCGTGGGAAAGTCTCCCACGTGAACAACATTTGTCAGGTTACTCTCTACAAAGAAAGGTTGACAAGGTCTACAGTAGTTGTGGAGTGTACCTGAGGAACTCTTAGCTGAGTTTTATGACCACGCTTTCTTTGGCAAAGTGGCGATTGTCTACATTTTTTCCACCTCCCACTGCATTGCCCCTCTTACCCCTCCAGGACAGCTGTTGTCGTCAATTTTCTTCAAAGGACAAGATCAGGATTTAGAACAATACTCAAGACTAGGAGATGCTCAAAATATGTTGACCGTTGAAGTCACCAGCTAGGGCTAAATTTTCTACCACAGATCATCCACCATCTGAAGCCTTGTTTGTCCTGCAGCCCTGTATGCAGCTGATACAAACACTGAGGCTGAAAGTGAGCTCTGGTAGAACAACAACCTAAAGTACATGGAATTAATTTGGGCAACAAAGACAGCAGGCAGCAAGGAAATTGCTATAAAAGATATTATGGACTGAATGTGTGTGTCTTTCCAAAACTGATATGTTGAAATCCTGCCCGCTAAGTGATAATATTAGTAGTTGGGCCCTTTGAGGTAATCAGGACTTGAGGGTGGAGATCTGGTCAAAAGAATTGGTGCCCTTATAAAAGAGAACCTCACTCTCTCCTTCCACCTCATGAAGCCACACGGGGGAGACCACCATCTGTGAACCAGGAAGCAAGTCCTCACCAGACACAAATCTTGACCTTGGACTTCTGGCCTCCAGAACTGTGAGAGAGTTCTGTTCTTTATAAAGCATCCAGCTACAGCACTTTGTTATAGCGCTTCAAACTAAGACAGAAAACCAAAAAATACTGAGGAAACTGCTTTAGAAGGCTGAAAAAATTCATGAGAAAATGTTAGGCAAGCCAAGAAAGATGACAAGAGATTCGCTCTAAGAAGCCAAAGCCCAAAAAAAGGTGATCCCTGTTACTTGTGGTGCCACCGTTGAGAACCTCATATCCTTTAACCAAACCATCACATTTATAAATAAACCCAATCAGAGACAGAGCTCTTATAAAGAGCATCGGGTCTAGAATGAGATGCCTGTGCAAAACTGCCTTCCAACCTGGATGGCTGACTAGCTTAACAAGAAGGTCAAAGTCCCTGTAAGTGTTGTGACACAGTTGATTTTGTAGCATAAACTCTGGAAATAGAGTCTATCGGGAAAACACTCAAGTCCTTACCCTGTCACTGACTATAAACAAAGACTTCTCTGTGCCTCAGTTACTTTCTTTATAACATGGAGACGGGGTGGGTGGGGGAAGGGTGGACAAGGAGAAATAGGTGCAGAAGGCACTTGAATTTTTTTTCTCCAACTGAGTATAAAGAGCACTCTGTAGCCAGGAGAGAAAACCCAACCAAATTCACCACTGTGAGCAGAAGAAGGATCAACCATAATCTAGAAACAATTGTCTTGAATAGGATAAAACACTAGCAAACAAAAGTTCCACTGGGGGGAAAAAAAAAATTGTCTACAGGTAAAGGAAAACACATTAAAAAAAATTAACTGCATCTCACAAAAATCATGAGACAAATCGAGGGAAAAAGCAACAAGAAAAGGCAAACAAAAAATCTCTAGAAGATGAAGACAGTCTTAGGCAACTGCTTTAAACTTTCAAAAAAATGAAGAATATTGAAACTTCATTTTAAAAAGGATGAAGCATGAGAGACAATGAGTAAAGGAAATGGAGTGTGAGGAGCTAAGGAGGAAAACTGAGGAGAAAAAGAGTATAATTGCAGAGATTTAAACCGAATTAGAAGCAAAAGTATACCACACACAATGCTAAAGAAACTGGCAAGGACGGGATCAAAGATGCGTTAAAAAAAAAAAAAAAAAGAGAGGGAGCGAGAGAGAGAGAGAGAGATACAAAATGCAGGTAATTGGTGTTCCCTGAAAAGACAATAGAGCAAAATAAACAATGAAAGATACATTTTAATCACAACTATTCATGTTTAGAATAAAAATGCAAATAACTGAAAAGTGAATTTTGTACCTGGAGAGTGGAATTTCATGTGATTTTTATTAATTTTCTCCTTTTCTGTATTTCATCATTTTTCTACCCCCCCCCAAAAAAAGTCTCCCTTTGTGGTAATAAAAAGCAATAAGAATTCTTATTTGTAGCCCCGGCATGTTGCTCCAGGTGTTCATAGGTCTCCATCAAAAGCAAAGCTAACCATCAGAAACAGACGATGACTTCAATAAACACAGCCTTTGTTCACTTCTGAGATCGCGTTCCTGGTTCAACCACGCTATGTCCTCTTTACAATCAGACAGCATCTGAAAGAGTATTGTCAAGGTCAGTTTTTCTTCCCAAAGAGGTCCACCTTACAGCCCAACACTATCATCTATACCACAGAAAGCACTCCAAATTTTCCAGAACCAGATTAACGTTAGCATTTAGTTGTATCTGTTTCTTCTACCTAGAACCAGAGAGAAGAGCTTCAGGGGGCAGAGACAATGTTGGACACCTGCCCTACCTTTCTTACAGTGCCTCCCGTAATCTCAGAGCCAGAGAGGGCCCTCTGAATCTTTTGGAAATAGGTGTTGAATCAGTCCCAGAAGGAAATGTCAGTATCAAGTCAGTTCCAAGTGTCTCTGCTTCAAATTTGGACCCAAGACAACTAAATGCAGGACCACTATTGTTCTTTTTCCTCCTCGATGGAAATAAAATCTTTTGCCTTATTTAAATCTCCAAAAAAGCCAGCAGTCTTGCTTTTCTGCAATCTGAAAGAGAGTGATAATATAGGACACACGATTATTTCATGGTCCAACTCTGTTCCTTTGTAACTATACCTAGGAAAGATCAATGACAACATAACAGCTTTTCTCTGCAAACCATTTGATGGACTGTACTGGTTATTAGGTATAGTCATTAAGTTTCACACACGCTGAAGGTCCATCTCTATGATCCTTCTCAAAAGGAGCTCAGGGGTAATCTGATGCTCTTTATTTTTCAATTTCAGATAGGTGGGAGTTGGTGGGCTTCATTTGTCAGGGAAAGCATTATACTTTAGTTCAGAGAAGAAAACAATTTATTGTTTCAAGAGATAGTCCCATGTGAAATTTATCCAGCTATCTAAGGTCAAGGGGAGGTTCTCATCCATTCCCAAAAACAAGGATGACCATGAAACAAGGTGACACAGAGAAAAACTTTACAGGTTGGTTGCAATTCTTAATTAAGCACGTGATCCCAAACAAGGGCTTAAAAACACAGGAAAATAATAAAAATATGTTGTGGGATGGTTTCCTCTCCATGCACCCTTCTCAACCCAAAGTAGTTAAGGAGATTAATAAGTGCACTACATATACCAGGCAGGTGACTTCATCTCCTCGAGTGGGACCAATGGATCTCTCATGTTCTCAGAATTTCACCTGTAGTTTCTTTCACCAAAACTGGGCCTGTATGCTTAGCACCAGAAGGAAGTCTATAATTTTTCTTAATGTCTAAATGAAGGATTTTACCCTCAGTTTTGTATTTCTTTCTAACCTAACATGCCCCCCTCACATAAACCACATTTTTAGCCTTCTTTAAAACTTGCTGAAAGTAGAGATTTCTCAAGAGGTATCCCACATCCCCTGTTGTTCCCTTCTATTGTCTCTCCAATCACTCAGACATTGATAAAAATTGGGAATAAATTATTGTGACATTTTACATTACCTATAATAATTAAATGCAAGAAAAACAGGAAACCTAGACTTCTAAATTCTATTTACTCTTATATTTTGGAAAATAACCAATTTTGGTACAAAGTACAAGGGTCAACACAGGAGAGAATGGCCTGCTATGAGTCTTCGCCAGAAAATGTGGGATGAGATGATCACATATTTATAGAAATGCAAACTTTGTTTTCACTTATTTAAAAGCTCTAATACCTTTAATAAAAGCATTAGGACTTAAAATAGTTATTCAACATTCAGAGCCATATTTATTTAACATTTTCTCAGTTCAGTTCCTTATAATTTCCAATGGCTATCTTATTCAAGACTCTGTGCCAAGTGTTGCAAGAATACAAAAAGAAGTAAGACCCAGTCCAGGGACCCACAATATAAATGGTTACAAAACAGCGTAGAACTAACACATTCAGTAAATATGCTTTGACCTCCCACAATTTGCCAGCCACTATACCAAATACTTGGAGGATGTGACAAATATTTGGAGCCCCCCACTGGACTGAGAGTTTACTGAGTATCCTAGAAACCCCTAATACATTCATAGAAAGAGACGAAATGCAATTGGGCAGAGTCCGGGCTGGCAGGAGATTAGTTCTTGGGAGAAGTCAGAGAAGTCTTCGTTAAAGAGATTATAATAATACCTTAATAACAAAAGTGTAAAACAAACTCCATCACAAATTGGGCATCTCCCCTTCCTAGCTGCAGACAAAAGCCAGTTTCATTCTTCAGCAGTCTGGCTCTATCTTTGTTGGCTACATATTTTTAAATATGCCTGGCCTATCTCCTTAGAGACATCAGTCTCTAAGCTCCCATGGTCATATCCCCTGAAATATTTATCAAAGTCTTTTTTATAAGCAGAGAACCTACTGAGAGATTTTCAATATCAGTAGAGTGAGCAGATTACCAATGAAAATCGAAGTTTGAAAATCCATTTTTGGTGGAGTCGTAGACTACATAATCCCAAGGACTATTATGCTAAGACATCTACATCTCATAGAATATTCTTTTTAATACATTGCTAGGTCTCCAAGAAGAACAGAAATCTCCAAGGCTCTTACCCTTCCACCAAAGCTGAAAGTGGATCTGGAAGTCGTGAGCAAATTTAAAGGTGGGGTTGACCTGGGAACAACGACACTGAAATCCAAAGACCCTGTTTGGGACAGCAGCAACTGGGCGCCGGGAATGAAATGCTCACAATAAAGCCAGAGACCATCAAAGGAAGCCAATATAACCCTAAATTGTGAGAATCCCCCCAACAGAAGCCAAAACAAATCTTCTCTGAAGGAAGTCCTCTGCAATTTAGACTTAGAGGAATCCTAGAAATTAATGTCAAACAAATTCAATATAAATTTCACAAAACAGACAGGGAAACAAACCATCATGAGTGACACTCAACAGAAGCAACAAACAACAGGCTTAGCTCTCTAAGGACTTTGAATTCTGGAATGAGCAAAGATAGACCATAATACAATTATGAGCATAACACATAATTTGTAATTGCTTCCAGAAATGAAAAAAAAAAAGTTCATTTAAAAAAATCAGAGTTTAAGTTAAATATCAGCTTACACATAGAGAAGAGTAAATTAAAACAGCACAGTAAAAGAAGGGGCCAAGAACATGACACCAACACAGAGATGGGGAACAGGAGCTAGGAGTTAAGACATGGAAAATAGAATAAGATGATCTTACAGCCATCTAGTAAGATTCCCCAAAAGAGAAAAATAAGAGTGTTGATAAACATGAATCATAATGTATCCCAAGAAAGATAAATAAATCTATCTCTAGATACACAGTATCTAGTGAAAACACAATATCATGACCAAAGAGAAGGCAAGGGAGCCAGGGGTGGGGGGTAGGGGGGAGATAATACAAAGCTGGAAGCAACAACAGAAGGCAGTGGAGTGACATCTTTCAAGGACTGAGGGAAAAAAAAAATCACCAAACTTAGAATTGCATCACCAGACTACCAAGAAAAAGCTTCTAAATAAAGAAAATGATCAGAGAGATAAGAGAACAAAAAAGATGACCAAATAAAATGGTTAACATATATATAAATCTAATCAAACATTATCTTATAAAATATTAAAAATAATAATATTGAATTTGTGGACTTAAAGAAACAGAACTAAAGTACTTGATAAAAATCAGCTAAGAGTGGGTATGTGATCAGAAGTAAAATGTTCTCAAGTTCTTGTACCAAAATAATTTGAAAACCACATGGATCAAGAGAAGCAAGCATTAGGGCTGGTTATGTTCTAGAACTTACGTTGGATGGAGAGTTATTGTATATATATATATATATATGTCACATACCTTCTTTGGAAGTCATCAAAAACTAATTTAAGAAAAAAAAAGCATCACTGAGGACGTATTTTGGTTTCTAGTGCACAACACAGAGAACAAACGCCTTGGTGTCCCCATTCTCCTTGAAGACTCTTCTGAACTCCTTCACTTTATCTATTTACCCAGGAACATGGGCTAACCTCGTGAATGGAAAATAGAAGAGACTCATTTAGTTATACTTTTTTTCTTCTTACCTGATAACAGCATCCTCTAGATTAGCAGGGATCAAGTGAGATTTGTGCTTGCAAAATAGAAAATTAGCTACATGAAATGCATTATCAAGCACCAGCAGCTTCTGGGCAGAGGACGATTTCACAGACACAGGAATTAAAAACCCTGTTGTATCTGGGTATGGGGGAGGGAGACGGGAACCTCATTTCATCTGTTTTATTAGTCGTTGAATATGCTGTGTGTGAAGGTGGTTGTGATACGTGTGTGGGAATTACAGTGGTTCATACTCCAATGATTGCAATCCAGCATTAGCAGGTGGAAATGAGTGAGCATCAGGGGTATGTATGTTAACGACTGCATTGAAAATATGGGTGTGTAGTGGAGGTTTGTACATCTGTGTGTCTGTGTCTGGGTACATCTTTTTTTTTTTTAAGATTTTATTTCTCAGAGTAAGCACAGGCAGACAGAGTGGCAGGCAGAGGCAAAGGGAGAAACAGGTTCCCCGCTAAGCAAGGAGCCCAATGTGGGACTCAGTCCCAGGATGCTGGGATCATGACCTGAGCCGAAGACAGCCGCCTAACCAACTGAGCCACCCAAGTACCCCTAGGTACATCTTTTTATATGTGGGACCTGATAGAATATCATCTTGGAGACACCCTGCATTTGTTGGGTGGGATTGTGTGTGCTGTATAGGGTAACATACGAGAGTTTGTATGGGAAGGTGTTAGAGTGCGTGTCTATGCATGTACAGTTGTGTGTGTGTATTTGGATACTATAATATTTTGTTTCTTCCCTTAGTCTATCATTTTAAATAAACAAATTATGTTTTATTAGAAATTTTGCTGAAGGCAGCCTGTGTTAGTGGTTTTATTCCTCCCAATATGAAGAAAATAAAAGTCTTTGTTGGGTGAATAAGCTTGTTGAAACTTTCCCCCAAATATAATGAGAACATTGATTTACTTACTGTACTGGATAAATGCCTTGCTTAAATAATTTCCACAAGGAGCTAAATCCTCTTGGTTTTTGTTTTGGTTTGGTTTGATTTGGTTTCCCTAGCTCTTGGTCAAGAGATAATAGCCAAAGGTCAATTGCTTGCCCACAACAGCCTGACATTTTTTTCTTTCCATCACAAAAGTGACTTGAATAAATATGTAATAACATAGCAAATGTTACTTGGTAGAGAATGGATGATTGAATATTTTGGTTTAATACTTACCATTCATATTGTCATATCAAAACAATTCCAAAGATAGTATGCATAATACTAAAATTATACCCCATTCATCCCCATACTATTTGTGAAGAAACTAGATAATGAAATTTGAAACTTAGAAATGGGATCCCACCCCCTTCTAACTAGCAGGGTGACAGGACAGGCCAACTGAAGTAGATGACTCAGAACACTGTAAAACTAGGAAGATAAACCCACCCATGTCACAAGGTTTTCTGAGGATCAAATAAAACATGATACATGATACCATTTTGAAAATCCAAAGGTCATTGTAAATGTCAATTAATACTGTTAGAGTTATGGGCGCCTGGGTGGCTCAGTGGGTTAAGCCACTGCCTTCGGCTCAGGTCATGATCTCAGGGTCCTGGGATCGAGTCCCGCATCGGGCTCTCTGCTTGGCAGGGAGCCTGCTTCTCTCTCTCTCTCTCTCTCTCTGCCTGCTTCTCTGCCTGCTTGTGATCTCTCTATGTCAAATAAATAAAATCTTTAAAAAAAATACTGTTAGAGTTATTACAGGTAATCTGTAGATGTACAAAGATGTTAACAATTCTAGTAAATAGTACTCCAATGAACCAAATTTTAGTAGGCACAGATATTTCCCTCCATGAACGCCATCATTTGGACCAGCATATAGTACAATAGTAAAGTTGCTGAACCAGAAGTACTGTGCATTCTGAAGGAGCATTCAACATCCACTGTGTGAACCAGAGAGACTCCATCCCTCATAATTCCATCACAACCATGGACAAAGTTTAAGAAACATATTTCATGAGTATTGTGGGGAAAAATGCTGCAACTTGGCTTTATAAAGTCTTTAGTAGGAAAATCTCAAAAAAAGAACTAGAGCAGTATCTGAAAATAGAAAACCCATTTGCTGTGAAATTAAATATCACACTCTTCATATTGCAAAGCATCAAACTGAGATTTTCCCCCCCACTGGTAATGAGAAATATCGAAGAGTTTGAGATTAACTGTAGTTTTAAATTTTGAGTTAGATATGTAATACTTTGTGAACAATTCTAACAAAAGCAACGTTTTTGTCTAGGTGGTTGTAAATGGGCCTTACCTTTGTTCTTAGCGCTGTCTTGAGCATGGCCTTTGTGTAACGAATGCATGAAATCAATCCCTGACTTCCTTCTTCTCAATCAGCATGATTTTTTTTTATCATTATGTCTGTCCCCCTTGACCCAGACATCTCCTCTTGATTCTTTTTAGACCACAGCTGCGCGAATGGAGATAATCTGTGGATTTGTGCACTGAATCCCCTAGGCAGCAGTCCCAGTGACACCTCCCCTTCTTAAAGAGACTATTAAGACCATGGGCACAGAGCCACTTCTCAACTCTTTTTACCAGTTCATGGCTGAGGTCCAAGCTCCACCTGGCCATCTTCCCAGGGAACCATCATCCCCAGTGGTCCTCCTTGACTTCACCCAGCTCCTCCTCCTCCTCCCTCACTTCCCGTACCCTCTCCCTATGCCCTCAGGAACTGCCCCCAAAGATATTAAATGAAGTGTCCAAAGGCTCAGTGGTTTAAGCCACTGCCTTCGGCTCAGGTCATGATCTCAGGGTCCTGGGATCGAGTCCCGCGTCGGGCTCTCTGCTCGGCAGGGAGCCTGCTTCCCTCTCACTCTCTCTGCCTGCTTCTCTGCCTACTTGTGATCTCTCTCTGTCAAATAAATTAAAAAAAAAAAAAAAAAAACAAACAAACAAAGGCACACAAATACCAAATGACAGAATAGAAATTTAAATCTAGCAATCTGATTCCAGAACCCCTGGACATTTTAACCACACTTGCTATGGCCTCCATGTACAGCAGATTCTCCAGTTCCTCAACATCTTCCCAGAGAAATCCCTCCACTTACTTAATCTTTCATTGTAACATGGCTTTTAGCTGAAGGTAGCACCTTTCTTGCCTGAAAAGTGATTGTTTCTTTCATGTTCCAGCTCTAACTGTTCTCTCTTCTCCCCACTGCCTTTCCAATCACTTCTCCTCCTTTGAAATGTATGGCATTTGCTTAAACAATCCAATTTCCCTCTTTACCATTGTCACCTCTGCAGCCTTGCTGGGGCCTGAGGAGAAACAGAAAGTAGAAGAATATAGCTATGAATAAAGAATAGCTAAGAATAAAGCACGATTTATATGAATGGTGCTAAGGCACTAATATAAAAGGTAGAGAAATAAAAAAAATATTAGGAGATTAAATAAATAAATAAATAAATAAAAGGTAGAGATATCTGCGTTTTGCTGATCCTCACTCTGTTCACGCTGTGACGGCTACCATGCTTCTACCAAAACTCCATGGGAAATTAGGAAGACTTGAACAATCACCAGCCCCTCACAGGCACCTTCAAATTCACATTTATCCTTTCTTGGTTCTGGAGAAACCAATGGAAAAACAACCTTAGTCAGATCCAAAACATCCTTGTAGCCAACTTCAGTCCACATATCATCCACTGTGGTCTAACCTCACTAGTCTACCAGCTGAGGGTCACTCACCAGAGGAGTCCTGACATGACCCTGTATGACTTTTCCATCCATATAGATGACATATCTCCAGAATGTCTCAACTTCTTGACCTCATTGCCAAAGATCTCCTGCTCCATCACCCCTCTACCTCCATTGGCTGCAGAACAGTTGAAAATGCCAGAACAAAAGAAAAACACAGACATAAACATAAAGCACCACAATGCATATCAAGGGTAAAAAAATTTAATGTCAGTAAGAGTCACACAGAGCGGGACACACAGAGTACTTCCTGTCTATTGTAAGCCTGCATCTCTGAAAAACCAGCACTTTTAGTATTGCTCAGAGTGGCCTAATGAAGGAAAACTTTGGGGAAGACAGAAACTATGAGTTATTTCTTATTCTGCCACAATCCAGCTTTGCAGTTCTTAACACACTATTTTATCCACCTGGTTCTTGAATCTCATCTCTGTAAAAGAAGAGGTGACCCAAAATGGTCTCCATCACCCCTTCCAGGTTCAGAGTCCAACACCCCACACCATCACCAACGACTAAGCTGTATGAGCAGAACAATAAAGGAGAGACCTCTGTGTCCTGAAATGAGGTGGTTTTCAACTGCACGGTGAAGGAATGAATCAGACAAGCTAAGGGCAGAAAAGGACTTTCGAAAAGCAGCATGGGGTTGAGAACACATAGGGCACTGGGTGATAATTAGTAACAAACTAAGTCTGATAAAGAAACTCTCCTCTCCAACCCCACCGTCCCCTGCCTCATTCCTCACAGAAACTGTTCCATGACCACTGTGATGCCTGGGATCTAGTAAGTCCCTGGAGCTGGAAGCTGTGCCTAGCGACTCTCTCCTCAGGGCCTCAGGTGGCTGTCTGGCAGCCCCCTCATCCATCCACCTACTGTGGACCTCTGGAATTGTGGGAAGGCCTGGGCTGCACATGAATCATACACCTGTCGACAATGCTGACACCGGGCCCAGGCAGGGCAAGAGCGCAAACAGACAACTGAGCAGCCCGGGTCTCCAGGGCCCTATGGAAAATGCCAGGGATTTTATATCCCTCTTCCAACAGGGAAATCATCCCACACCTGGAGGCACCACAGAGGCTGTTTAATAAGACATTTGTTTACTTCCTTCCTCTACCTCTGACAATATAATCCTTCCTGATTCTCTCCATGATTTGACTGTAAATGAAAAAGTATGATCTCGTGGTTGGGAGGCGACAAGCCTGAGACACACTGGTAATCTGCCAGGGCTTCAGCATTTGATCTGCAGATGGAAGAGTAAAGATAAAAATAAGTTCCTGGTAAAAAATAACCAACCATTCCTCCTGCCCAGGAGAGACGGTAGTCTTCTGGAGATAGTCCAGGAAAAGATGGGGAGAGAAGGGGAGCCAGGGAGTCACCCTTGCTCATTTTTCCTAAAGCAAAATAAAACAAAATAAAAACAAAAACTCTAAAAGCCTACTTTAATAAATTACAGTCTTCTTTGGGCTTAAAATGATTTTAAAGTATCTTCTTAAAAAAATATTTGTGATTAACTGAAGGCCCTACATCACACCAAATTCAAGAAATTAAGTATAACTAAGAAATCAGAGGGCAAGTACAAGGTCAAGTGTGAGCAAGGAAATTGTGTGGGAAGTCAGGGGATGGGAGAGTAAAATGAACAAGAAGAAATGTGGTTTTGTTAGAAGGTTGCTCTTTCGGTGCCTCACATTCCTGACTCCCTCAACATCCCACACAGAGCTGGAAAATAAATGGATTTTGCAGTCCTGGCAACCATGCACCCATCCCCACCCTTCACCCTTGAGAATGTTGCAGGTACAGGCTCTTTTGTATGACTGAATTCCACTTACTTACTTTGTTCTGACTCCCAGCCACCCCACATCAGCCCCAAGTCTATGGGAAGAGCTGGAGGGAGGGAAGGGAGAGGTGAGAAGTCCACCTATCAATTTTATTGACTATGTGGTTTCACTACTCTGACTATGGGGCATACAGCAACCAACAAAACAAAGATCCCTGCCCATGGGACCCTCAATTCAAGGGGAGGGAGGGCAAGACCATCAACAATAGATAGACACTGAGTGAAAACAAGTAAATGCTATGGCGTGTTAGAAGGTGTGAGGAGCTATGGATGGGATCACCAGATAATTTATCGTCCAAACGACAATGCTTGAGAGTGAAAGAAAGCACTATTAAATATTATACTGAAATAATAGTGGCAAATTGGAACTATCCTGGACAAATGGGGATGTGTGGTCACACTAGCCATCAGCAAAGAAGAAGTAGGCCTGAGTGAGCAGAGTCTGGAGTGTGGGTGGGGAGGGAAATTTGTAGCTATTTTTAATGGAATGGTCCCAGTGGACCTCATGGAGGTGGGGATGCCCACCCTCCTGAGTCACTGTTTTCCCATCTGTATAAAGAAGAGATTGGCCTAAATTAATTAAGGTTGTACCCAAGGTCCAACATTGCACCATCATTGCACCATCAATGATCCAGAACAAATGGGCTCCTCTTTTCTGGTCTACTATAAGAACAGGAAGAAGAAGATGCTTGGGACTTCTGAGGGTGTTGATGTGAGAGACCCATTAATGATGGTTGCATATTGCACAGTCCAATCCTCTACACTGATTCAGCCAGTGAATATGCATTCTCATGGACAAAATTGTCTTTTGGTGCTGGCAACCTGTGCTCTGATTCACAGACTCATGTGGTAGCCACCCTTCCTGAGGGGGCAGGATGCTGTTCCTCCCTATGGTGATCACTGTTTTCCACATTGACTTGTCTGTCCTCGTCCTGATGGTACAGGAAGCCATGTTGTTGGTAACATAGCAGAGTAGTTGACAAAGGTAGTTTAAGAAGGCTAGAGGCAGCTCTGAGAAGGGGATGTTTGGTTTTGAACAAATAAGCTAAACATGACAGAAAGCCATCCAAGTGAAAATATCCCATGACAGTTGATATGAGGGTGCTCAGAGAGTGAAGAAAAAGTCAACTCAGTCCAAGGATTAAGGGCACTGGCTTCCAAGGCAGGCAAAACTGTGTTTTGACCGATCAGTTATTTGTCTTCTTTGAGCCTCAGTTTGCCCACTGTTAATGATGGTTATAACAGCAATCCCACAGGAACTTATTAAATGGGTATGAAGTGTTCAGCTTTGGAGCCAGCACATGCTGAGGCACCATATGTATGGACCAGGGAGGTGGCTGTGGTAACAGTTATTGAGCTGTTCACGTGGAAGTGATAGTTGAAACCATTAAGTGTGAATGGGTTAGGGAATGGAAAGTGATGGAATGAAGTCCAAAGACAAACTCAGAGGAACCTCCATGGCTGTGGGCTGGGCATGTGGGGAAGCCTGCCAGAGCAGGCTGCCAGAGCAGTTAAGATTTGGGTTAAGTTCAAAGGATATTGTTTGGCATGGGACCAACAGGGCATCCCGGTCAAGAGACTGATCTGCTTCACCAATTACTTTCGAAGGCTCACTTACTCACATGTCTGGGGTCTGGGCTGGGGAGGCTCAAATAGCCAGGGCCTGGAACAGCTGAAACTTTTCAAGAATTTCTCTCTCTATATGCTCTCTCCTCATGGAGCAAGGAAGCTTTAGGGTAATCAGATTTCATACCTGTTGACTCAGGGCTCCCAAGATACACGTTCCAAGAATGAATACACCACGGTTCGAGGGAACAGAAATAGACCCTAACTTCTTGATGTTAAAGTTCAATAATACATTGTAAGAAGAGAAAGTGGGATGGAATAGATAGAGTATGGCCATCTCGAGAAAATACAATCAGCCACACCATCCTTTCTTCTTTGGTCGACATGTTGACCTCTCTTCTGGTTCCATTTCCATTTTGATGGCAGCCTAGTTATTCCCAGGTCCTGATCTTTGCCTCAGTTACCTGCCAGTAGCTTTTAGGCATAACAGCTTGAATTTGGGGTCAGACGGAAGCAAAACCCTATCTCTTTCTTGCTAGTTACCTGATCTTAGGCAAATCTTTTCATGTTTCTGATCTTTACCTCTCACTCGGGCAAAAATGAGGATGCAACTGCCTCATGTCATTGTTCTTGATCACTGATACTATCTTTCCCATCCCTCTTGCTCCTCCACCTGGCCCCACGCACAACTGAGACCTCCGTCCCATGCCTGCCCTTGGAGACAGCCCCTTCCCCAGCCTCTCCAGGCCTTGTGAGAAAAAAGCAACCAAAATCAAATAAATACAAATAAGTGCATTCACTCCACAAGCCAGCGCCTTCCCATGATAAACTACTTAATCATGTGCTAATGAGGAAGAGTCAACTATCTTGATGCCAGACGTTGGAGACTGAGGATGCCCTCGGTGCCCTGGTGTTAATTACTTCCTTGACTAACTCCAAAAGACACTTATTAAATTCTGAAATTCTCTGCTTATAGAGGGCTCACACAAGTACAGCTGATGTCCCTTTCACTTTCTGAATTGAGGAACAAAAATACCAACCAGGGAAGAACGGGTCTTGCTGAGGTGGGGGAAAGCAGACAGAATCCGATAAAGAAGGCCCATCCCCCAGGGAGCCGTGGAGGCAGCTCCATGGGGCACGAAGAGCCAAACACACCTGAGTTCTCATAAATCCTCGCTTTGGCACTTGGGAATGTCGTGGTCTTAGGCTGTTGACTCAGCTTTCCTTGTGCCTGTTTCATTTGTGAAATGGGAGTATGATATCTACCTTCTAGAGTCGGTAATAGCTATATTCTTCCAATGCCTGATCCATAACATTTGGCAATAAATGGCAGATACCACTCCCAACACATTTACAACTACTAGTCATAGTATCACTACTCTGACTAAAATGTCAGCCCAATTTGACAATACCCCATTATTATTTTGTATCCAAGACAGTCAACGTCAGATCAAGGCAAAGGCAAATATGGTAGCAACAGAAAGGAGTGACCCTCAAAAGTTTATTTTGGGATCCTCATGGTGATGTAAAGTCTTTTCTGTCAATATCCTCTATTTACTTGGGTCTCCTTCCTAAGCTGTGTCACCAGAAAAATTCTCCAAATCAAACCAACCATGAGATAAACTTGAATCTCATGTCTGCTGCCTCCTATCTGTCCAACTTCAGACAAAAGAAAAACCATTTCAGCTTCTCATTCTATGAGATATAGATTGTAATACCTACACCATGTACTTATTTGGGAAGTTCAGTGTAGTGTGTCTAAAATGTCCTAGTGGCAGGAAGGGCAGCTGAAATAATTGAGATATGTTTTCTCTTTGAACTTAGGATGTATTCAAGTCTCTCCAACCTAGGGCAAAAGCATGTCCTGCAAAAGAGCACATTCCACACATGACCATTGCCCACTCCACACACACACACACATTCATATACATGCACACACTCACACACATATGCACACGAATACACACGGTCACACATGCACACTCACACCTGTACCCAAGCACACACAAGAACACACTCAGATCACATATACACATACACATTCTTACACATTCACACATAGACACATGTACGCATGCACATAGACACAACACACACACACACTCAAACACATGGGCCTCTCCTAGGATGGCGGCCTGTTTTACTGATTCTTTAGTAATCTTTCTAAGTAATCTTGAAGGAGAAAGCAATTTGCACTTAGGAGAGAATGTAATTCAGAGGAGGTTATGCTCCCTCTATCTTGTTGGTCATAATGTCTTCTGCACCAGACTGGGCAAATTATGGAATACTTTCTGAAACTGTTGAAGGACTAACAAATCCAGCTGGATCACCATAAGTTCCTGGGCACTTTCATAAGGACTCATATTTGGGTCCTACCATGGAGCTACTGGACCAGAATACACAGAGCCGGGGTCTGGGGATCGATATTTTCCCTCTATATTTCTAATGCTCAGTCAAATTCAAGGCCCACTCATTTGATTCTTGCAATCACTCTGTGTTCTGGCTTCAGATGAAATCATGAATCCATTTCATACATGAGGAAAGTTAGGATAGTTGAGGTTTGATAAAATGACAAATCAGTGGCCAGCAGAGACAGACCTAGAATCATTTCTTGGCCTCCCAATCAGCCTTGCAGGTGACCAGCTGTGTGAGTGTGGAAAAGTCACTTCGACTCTCAGGACCTTCATTTCTCTGTATGTCAAAAAGGACAGAGGATTCCAGTCTCCTTAGACCTAGGGAAGCATGACAAGAATGACATCAGATGTTGTGTGGGAAAATAACTAGACACTTCGTATATAAATAGGAGATGCTATTGTGCTTTAAATATAGTGCCCAGAATTTCTCCAGAAGTTAGAGTCTCAGCTTCCAAACAGATTCCTGGGCAGAGCATTTCTATCTATTTGTATCTAGTGGACCAAGAGTGGACCCTTGATCCAGAGCCCCTTCCAGAGGAAAGCAGACTTGGCGGGAAGACCAAATAACTGTTTCTTCAAGTGACTGGAATTCATGATACAGTGACTAACGTGGCTACTGTCCCCTGCCTTGTAGACTGGGGAGTTGACAAAGCTAATCTTTCCAGTCCTGAGCCTTTGTGCATTTCTGGAAACACTCCATCATCCTTCTAATCAATTCCCATTTTGTGTCCCAACTAGTTCAAGTGAGTCTCTGCTACTATCATCCAAAAATAGCTCTAAAAAACACAGATACCCAGTCATTTTCATAAGAGCTTTTACTGACAATGGAGACAGTATCCAAGACAGAGGCCAGGTGTCCGTGCTTGCCAGCAGCACCACAGAGGCGGGCCCCCTCCTTCCACAGGATTGCTTCCCTCCGGATGTCTCCCACCTGGCCCCTGAGAGGCAGAGAACGTGAAAGGTTCTGCTGTCTTTCTTCACAATGATGACCACCTTGCCATCTGCAGTGATGAGGACCATCATGTTCTGGAATCTTCTTTCAAAAAGATGTAGAATGGCTTCTTGACAAGTTGAATTTGTTTGGCCAATCCAAAGGCAGGCAAAGGAGGTAGGAAATAACTTTGGGGTTTATATGACTTCATGAAAGGCAAATCTATTCTGACTTCTGTTTGTAGCTTAAAAGCCATTATTTTCCAAATCCCTGATAAGGAAGCTAAGAGCTATTTTTGGTTGGTCTATAGTCAGGGTAGTGTACTAAGTAGCAGCTTTTTGAATTAGTCTCGCTCCTGGATCCATTTTATGTCCTAACCTTGCTTTGCCTTCCCTCCCCCCACTTCTTATTTCTAATATATGTTATTTTGCTGCATTTTAAGCCTCCTTAAATCCTTTCTGGACCAAGAAGCAATATAACAAAGTAAAAACAGATTTCTCCCTTGTTACCAGAAGAATTCTTCCACTTTTATGTTACACACAGGCACGTAAAATGATGGATAGTCAGAAATAAAATATTTCGGCTCAGTGTTCCATCAGTCACTGCAAAGCATTTACTGTGCACTTCTTATGTACAAGGAATTGTAGGGACTACAAATACATGTAACAAACAGCAAGAAACTTCCAGTGGAACCCAGACACAGACGACAGTCGCACAGGAAGAAAAAATCATCCAGAATGCATGGCCACTGATGGAGGCAATACCTTGATCTGGGGGCTGGGGTCCAGAGAAAGCAGCAGGAAGGTGAAGGGACTTAAATTGGGCTTTGAGGAATAGAGACAATTTTAATATGTCGGGAAAGATATTAAGAGAACAGATAATAACTTAGAGCACAGGAAGGAGAGAATTACAATCTCAGGAGAATGGCATATACTTAGGGTTCTCAAATTTGAGCATGAGAATCACCCAGAGGGCTTGTGAAGGCCCAGACAGCTGAGTCCCACCCCTAGGTTCTGATTCAGCAGGCCTGGGGTGGGACCCGAGAAGCTGCATTCCTGACCAATTGCCAGCTGATTCCTTTGCTGCTGATTAGGGACCCACACTCGGAGAAACACCGATCTAAACAAGAGAGCTCTCCACGCTGTATTTCAGGTAAGACTTGTAGTGGAGGGTCCTGTTTCAAAGCAGTGGGAGTTAAGAGGGAAAGTCTCCTAAGGTCCACTTGGTCAGACCTGAAGGTGCTGAGCACTGCCGTGTGTCCCTGTCACCTTCCTGCAGACCACTCAGAGTCTCTCCCCACCACCCCACCGTGCACTTCTTACTGTCCTTAATGACAATATTCCCAGCTTGCAGGGGTATGAAAGAATCAAAGGGTGTTGCCCTTTTCCTTCCTGGCCTCTGCCACTTGGGAGAGATTTTCCTCCAGCCCAAATCAGACTGTGTCCTCAGATGGTTTTCTTCAGCCCTGCACACCTCCCGTGCACATCTGTATTTCCATTAAATCCTTCCCACGGGTGGTACACACCCCTCTGATCACAAACACTGCTCTACACCCTGCCCTCACAGCAACTGAAGACACAATACTGTGGGGCATATGACCATGGCCTACAGGGTAAGGCTTCCCAAATCCCATGGGTACTTTTACTCCCGATGAGATGGAGGGCCATGCAACTGACTTAAGAGTTGGACAGTCACTCAACCTCTCACCACTTACCACATGGGTAATTTTAGAAGACTATTTGGTATCTTTTTTTTTTTTTTGGAAGATTTAATTTATTTGTTTGACATACAGAGATCACAAGTAGGCAGAGAGACAGGCAGAGAGAGAAGAGGAAGCAGGATCCCCTCAGAGCAGAAAGCATGATGTGGGGCACGATCCCAGGACTCTGGGATCATGACCTGAGCCGAAGGCAGGGCTTTAACCCACTGAGCCACCCAGGCACCCCAAGACTACTTGATATCTTAACCTCAGTTTTCCTATCTTGTAAAGAAGATAAAATGGTACAATTCTCATTGTGAAAATTTGAAATAATGGAATCTGATCTAACATGTGCATTTATTTATTGCATGTCAACAAATGGAAACAAGTTCTGGGATAAGTGCCCTGTTCAAGGTTATATCTTCATTACCTAACAATGTTTAGTAACTGTCTTCTCTATGTCCAGTGCTAAATATGTGTTTTAGTTGAAAAGATAAGACATGCCTGGGTGGCTCAGTCAGTTAGTGTCTGAATCTTGTTTTCAGCTCAGGTCATGATCTCAAGGTCCCGAGATTTAGCCCCCATGGGGCTCCATGTTCAGCACAGAGTCTACATGCCCCTTTCCTTCTGATCCTTCCCTCACTCGTGCTCTCTCTTGCTCTCTCAAATAAATAAATAAAAATAAAATCTTTTTTCTTACACTGTTGGTGGGAATGCAGGCTGATACAGCCACTCTGGAAAACAGTATGGAGGTTCCTCAAGATGTTAAGAATAGAGCTACCCTATGACCCAGCAATTGCACTGCTGGATATTTATAGCAAAGACACAGATGTAGTGAAAAGAAGGCACATGCACCCCAGTGTTCAGAGCAGCAGTGTCCACAATAGCCAAACTGTGGAAGAAACTGAGATGTCTTTCAACAGATGAATGGATAAAAAATATATGGTTCATGTATACAATGGAATATTACTAAGCAATCAAAAAGGATAAATACCTACTATTTATATCAACATGGATGGAACTGGAAGGTATTATACTAAGTGAAATAAGTAAATCAGAGAAAAATAATTATCATATGGTTTCACTCATATGTCGAATATAAATAATAGTGCAGAGGACAATAGGGGAAGTGAGGGAAACTGAATGGGAAGAAATCAGAGAGGGAGACAAACCATGAGAAACTCTTGACTTGGGGAAACAAACAGGGCTGTGGAAAGGGAAAGGGAGGTTGGGGTAAATGGGTGATGGGCATTAAAGAGGGCACATGATGTGATGAGCATAGGGTGTTATTCACAACTCATGAATCACTGTACAAAGTTCAGAGGACACTTAGGTGGAGCTTCTCATGAAAAGGGGACAAGGTCAGTAACAGAGATCCCCATCCAGGAAAAGCCCACTGGATCTGGAAGAGTGGTAGATCCCAGACCACCAGGGGAAAACTACAAAGCAGTGAGGCCTTACCAGAGGAACAGGCTTGAAGCAAAACCAAATAACTTTTGGTCATAATAACAATCTTTTTGAGGATCATTATTATAAGTAATAATAGACCTGTGATTGTTTGAGTACCTACCATGTCCCAGGCATATACATTTCATCCATGAGTTCTAAACCTCATGACTGCTGGGAAAACTCAATATTATTAAGTCCATTTTACAGAAGAGGATACTGAGATTCAGAAGGAAGATTCCTGCCAAGGTCACAGAGCCGAGGAATGGCAGGTTCACAATTAGGTCTATGTAACTCCAAATCCATGCTCTTTCCACCCCGTGCAACCATGATTCTCCAGAGTCCAATTAACCAAAAAGACATGCCAGGGCCCACCAGGGGGTACAAAGGGAAGCCCAACCCCCACCCTTGATTCAGCCAAGATGGTCCTGACAGTTCTGTTTAAAAAAAAAAAAGTCCAGTGAAGATTCCACTGTGGGCTAGAAAGCATAGGTTTGAAGCCACCACTTGGCTCCTCATGTCAGTAGTATCTGACCTTAATGAAGATTCTTCATTGTGTGGCCACTTTCTATTAGTCCCAAAATGCCACACAGTATAGTGGTCAAGAGAGTGATCTCTGAAATCAGAGCACATGAATTCAAATCTCTACCCTAGAAGCTATGCAAGCTTGAACAGTCACTTACCTCCCTATTCCCCAGTTTCTCCATTTAAAAGATGTATACTAATGTAATGAATAGAATAATAATAAAACTATCCTCATCAGTTTGTTGTGAAGAGTAACATATGTAAACACTTGGAACATCCAGCCAGCAGTAAGCAACAGAGAATTGTTAACTATTTTAACTATTATCAATGAATCAGTGCTAATATGAAAGGCTGCCTCTGAGATTCTCTGTATCAGCCTACTTACCCAGTCCCAGAAATTACGATCCAAAAGGATACAACAAATATATTACTTCATTCTCCAGCAGCCAAGTCTCTTGAAGTCAATTGCTCGTTAATCCCTTCATTGATTAATTATATCATTCATTCAGTCAGTCAAGATTTATTGAGCATGTCTTATATGCCAGGAAAAGTTCTAAGTAATGAAGATACAATATTGAATTAAGGGAGGCAAAGTTCCTGATTCCATGGAGCTTATATCTTACTGGGGGAGACAATAAACAAATATAGGATATGTGAGTGATTCATGTGGGAAGACAAATAAAGCATGATAAGCAGATAGAGAGTACAGGCGGTATCACATAGAAGGACCACAGAAGGCCTTTCTGATTAGGTGACATTAGAGCACAGACTTAAATGAAGTTAGAAAGTGAGTCACATCCATGTGGGAAGTGTGTTCCAAAGGGAGCAAACCCTCTGTGCAAAAGACATTCAGTGCAGTTTCTTGCAACCCTGTCAGGTTCAAGGAGTAAAGGAGATCAAATGAGGGAAGTAGCCAGAAGGCAGATAATACAGAGCGTTATAGAACACAGTAAGGCATAGGATTTCTTTCTAAGTGTGCTAGGAAGTCCCTAGAAGGTTCTAGACAAGAGAGTGACATGATAGATTCACCTGTTGAAAGATCTCTCAGGCAGCCATGGAGAGAACAGACAATGGGAGGATGAAAAGTGGAAACACAGAGATCAGATGGTAGATTTTGCAAGCAGTCCAGGTGAGGTTTGAACATGAGGTGCATTGGATGGTCAAAGTAATGGGAATAAGAGGCCAGTTTCTATACATGTCAAAGAGTAGGAGCCATCAGGACTTGCTGATGCATTCAGCTGTGGATGAATGAGAAAGGGATAGTCATTCAGGCCCTCAAGGTTTGGAGGACTCTTCAGTGTGGGTCTTCAATTCATGGAACAGAGCACTCACCTAGGGAACAGAAAGAGACAAAGATGGTGGACTAAGCCACCTTCTTTAAGTTCAGAAAGAGGATCCAGGTCCACTACAGCAGAGGAAGAAGAAAGCCAATGAGATGGGCAGGGGTCTAGGGAAGGGGATGACCTACAAGCCATGAGAAAAAAGATGCTTTAAGATAGAAATTGTGAAGGACTATTTCACACGGTGCTGAGAAATTAGTTAAATAAGATGAGGAAAGAAAATCAAACAAAGTATTTGGGAAAGTTTGAGCATTGTGTCCTGGAGTAGAGAAGTTCCTTGCTGCATCAGAGGTGAAAACCTGTTGTAACTTATGAGAAAGAAGGAGCTAAAGAAGTGTTAAGTCTACTTTGAGAAGTGGTGCTGTAAGGTGAAACAGAGTGAAAGCCAGAAGACAGGAAAGATATGGGAGTTGTTATTTAAGATGGGAGATAGGCTAGTAGGTTGTAGGCCCATGGCTATGATCCAGGAGAAGGAGGGGAAAAAAAGTGTTAGAGGGGATTAGTGCTGAAGCAATGCCCTTGGGTAGGGGTGAATGGATGGAGCTGGAGACCAAGGACAGAGGCCAGTTTCATCTGTACTCAAGGCAGCAGAAGACAGGCGACCAGCACAATGAGCAGCAAAGGTGGGTCAGAGGACTTACTTACCAGGAATCTCTTCTGATAAGGAAATCAAAGCCCCCAGACATGAAGAGATTTCCTAATGAAATCTCTAGTTAATGGCAGAGCTAGTTACTGGCAAAAGCACTCCCAAATCCCCATGAAGTCATGCTACTGAGGATCAGCCCACTAGAAGATATTTGCTCCTGCTTCTGAACCGCACTAGATTCTCCCTTACAGTTTCATGATGGTTGGTTTGGGGGGTTTTGTGGATTGTTGTTGTTGTGTGTGTGTGTGTGTGTGTGTGGATTTTTTTTCCCCTTAGTGGTCTGAATTTCCCTTGAAATCTTTGGTCATCTGCCAAGCACTAATGTAATGAGAAGTTTGGAATTGTGCCCTGAATGTCCACTTACAGAGATTTTAACCCTCACCCCCACCCCCACTGACCATGAAAAAGGAAGAAGTATATAAATTTAAAAAATTAAAACACAGAATCCACTGGATTCACCTAGCATTTCTTTACAATGGGGCCAAATGAGCCCTGACTTCAGACTGCAGTGACCAGCACAATGCCCTGACCACGATGGATATTTGTTGAAATCTATTGAATAAATCAGTGAACCATTTGTACTACAACTTGTTAGAATTCCGAAGCTAAGCCAATTCTTTCTCAAGACTGATTCTGATGTTCCAGCTGTGAAATCAACTTACCTAAGGGTGGGTTCTTTTCACATTTGTTTGTAGCCTGAAAATTGAACAATGTCTTGTGAATGCATGGGCAGATCATTTCAAATTACTTAGGTCCAAGGACTGGTGCTCGGCCTTAGCAACAAGGGTTAACTGCTATTTTATCATCAGAAAACAACCAATTTAACCTCAATATAATTAAACCAGAATATCACAAAGCCCAAGGGTCAGGGGTCTACAACATGCAAGCTTTACAAGGCACCCAAGGGACTCCTGCTCATCACAGAAGAGACCAGCCAGATGGGGAAGTCACCTGGTCACCTTCTGATCTCTGTCCTGCTAACAAGTCCTGAGCCATTCTTAACCTCAGAAGGTGACCCACCAATCTCTGCTACTGTTGTAATTGATTATCAGGCCATGAACTCTGTCAGCCTTCCCTGATGTAGGCAGCCCTTCATTTCTCAGGAGTTAGGAAGAACGTCAATTTCATCCCTTGCACACAGCATGGGGTGATGTCCAGGGCAAAGGAGAGGCTCTCGTGTGCTTTTTTTTCGTACTCCAGGTTTATTGAGATATAATTGACACATAACATTGTGTAAGTTTAAGGTGTACAATGTGATGATTTGATGTGTTGCAAAATGATTACCACAATAAGGTTAATAAACATGTCCATCATCTCACATGGTTATCATTTTTGTATGTGAGATGAAAATATCTAAGATCTACCCTCTTTGCAATTTCCAAGTGTACAATACATTATTGTTAACTGTAGCCACTATGCGCTGCATTACGTCTCCAGAACTTACTCATCTTCTAACTAGAAGTTTGTTCTCTTCAACCAACTTCGCCCCACTCTCCCTACCCACTCCTGGCAACCATCAGTCTACACTTTCTGTGATTTCAGTTTTTTTAGATTCTACATACAAGTGAGATCATACAGTATTTCTCTTCTCTAATTAACTTCAATTAACATAACTCCCTCAAGGTCCATCCATGTTGTTGTAAGTGGCAGAAGTTCCTTTTGTAGGAGTGAATAATTTTTCCTTACATACATCACATTTTCGTTATTCTTTCATCTGTTGACAAACACATCATCTCCATGTCTTGACTATTGAAAAATAATGCTGTAATAAACATGAAGTCAGATAGCTTTTGGACATGATGAATTCATTCCCTTTGGTTATAGACCCAGAAGTGGGATTGCTGGATCATATGGTAGTTCTATTTTTAATTTTTTGAAGAACTCCCATAGTGTTTTCCATACTAACTGAACCAATTTACAATTACAGCAATAGTGTTCAACTGTTTCCTTTTCTCCACATCCTTGCAAAACTTACCTCTTGCCTTTTTTGATAAATAGCCATTCTATCAGGCATGAGGTATTGTCTCATTGTGGATTTGATTTGCCTTTTTCTGATATTTAGTAATGCTGAGCATCTTTTCATGTACCTATTAGCCGTTTGAATGCCTTCTTTGGGGAAAAATAGTCTATTCTTGTCCTTTGCCCATTTTTTTTTTCCCTGCTCAAAGACTTAATTTATTTTTCTGATTCCGTAAAAACAATGGCTCTTTTATGCAGTATCTGAATAATGTAAACCTAATACAGGCGAGGGAAATCCTATCATCAGATGTGACGGGGAACTCGGGCTTCAAGTGTTGAGTAAAAATGATCCCTTTCACAGTATCACGGGACGGTGGGTAGAAAGAGGAACGTCAGTCTGCAGCTGGAGTGCAGTTGGGTAACCCTAGCCCCTTGCATGGAGTGACTATCCTTTGCCCATTTTTAATCAGGTTATTATTTTTCCCTGCAGATTTGTGTGAGTTCCTTCTGGTTTTGGATATAAACCTCTTGTAAGATATGTGATTTTCAATATTTTCTCCCATTCCAGAGCTTGCCTTTTCATTGTGTTGATCTCTTCTTTTGCTAGGTAGAAGTTTCTTAGTTTGCTATAATTCCACTTATTTATTTTTGCATTTGTTCCTTGTGCTTTTGGTATTCTATCCAAAATAATCACTGCCAAGACTCATGTCAAGGAGCTGTTTCTTTATGTTTCTAGGAGTTTAATGGTTTCAAGTCTTATATTTACATCTTTAATCCATTTGAGTTATTTTTTATGGACATTGTAAGATAATCCAGTTTTATTCTTTTGCATATAAATATCCAGTTTTTCCAACACCATTTACTGAAGACACTATCTTTTCTCCATTAAATATTCTTGGTTCCCTTGATGAATATTAGTTGACAATATATGCATTGGGTTTCTGTGTTCTCGATTCTCTTCTATTGATCTATTTGTCTCTTTTTGTGCATTAGTGTATGTTTTGATTAGTAATTTATGATTTGATTTGTATGATTTGATTGTAATATAGTGTGAAATCAAGAAGTGTGATGCCTCCACATTTCTTCTACTTTCTCAGGATTTCCTTGGCTATTAAAAATATTTTGTGATTTCATGTGAATTTGAGTTGGTTTTTTCCCCCCCATTCCTCTAAAAAAAAAAAATGCCATGAAATTTTGATATGGATTACATTATATCTAATCGGTGGCTTTGGGGAATATGAACATTTTTAATGATATTAATTCTTCAGTTAACTTTCTATTATTTATGTCTTCTTCAATTTCTTTCATCAATGTCTTATAGTTTCCTGTGTACAGATATTCCATTTCCTTGGTTATATTATTCCTAAGCATTTTATTGTTTTTAATGCTGTTGTAAATGAGATTGTTTTCTTTTTTGGACAGTTCTTTGTGGGTATAAAAATGCAACTGATATTTATATATTGATTTTGTAGCCTGCAACTTTAACAAATTTGCTTATTAGTTCTAGCAGTGTTTGGTGGAGTTTGGGGGGATTTCTATATGTAAAAGATACTATCATCAGCAAACAGTCATACTTACTTCTTCCTTTGAAGAAATTTGAATGAAATTGACTTTCATCCTTCTTTAACTGTTAGAATTCATCAGTGAAACTATCTGGTTCTGGGGTTTTCTTTGTCAGGATGTTTTTTATTATTAATTCAATCTTTTTATTCTTTTTTTTTAAGATTTTATTTATTTGACAGAGAGAGATCACAAGCAGGCAGAGAGGCAGGCAGAGAGAAAGGGGGAAGCAGGCTCCCTGCTGAGCAGAGAGCCCGATGTGGGGCTCGATCCCAGGACCCTGAGATCATGACCTGAGCCAAAGGCAGAGGCTTAACCCACTGAGCCACCCAGGTGCCCCCAATCTTTTTATTCTTTATCAGTCTATTCAGGTCTTCTATTTCTTCATGATTCAGTCTTTTTCTTTTGGGATTTATTTTTTTATTTTAAAGAGAGAGCAGGGGAGAGGGGCAAAGGGAAAAGGAGAGAGTCCCAAGCATACTCCACACTAAGTAAGCACTGAGCCTGACCTAGGGCTCAATCTCACAACCCTGAAATCATGATCTGAGCTGAAACCAAAAGTCAGTCACTTAACCCACTGAGTCACCCAGGTGCCTCAATGATTCAGTCTTAACAGGTTGTATGTTTCTAGGAATTTGTCTATTACTAATGGGTTGTCGAATTTATTGGTGTAAAATTGTTCATAGCACTCTCTTTGTATTTCTGTGACATTGGTTGTAATGCCTCCTCTTTTACTTACAATTTAATTTACTTGAGTCCTCTTTTTTCTTGATTAGTCTAGCTAAAGTTTTGTTGATTTCATCTTTTCAAAAAACAACTTTTAGTGTTTTCTATTGTTTTCATATTCTATTGTTTTCATATTCTCTATTTTATTTATTCTGTCGTTTTCTATTCTCTATTGTTTTCATATTCTCTATTTTATTCTCATATTCTCTATTTTATTTATTCCTGTTCTAATCTTTATTATTTCCTTCTTCCTCCTACCTTTGGGTTTAGTTTATTCTTCTTTTCCTAGCTCCCTGAGCTGTAATGTTGGGTTGTTTTTTGAGATCTTTCTTTTTTCTTGGTGTATGTGTTTATAGTTATAGACTTCCTTCTTAGAACTGCTTTTGCTATATTTCATAAAAATTTTGGTATGTTGTGCTTCCATTTCCAGTTGTCTCAAGGTATTTTTTTAAGATTTTATTTATTTATTTGAGGGAAAGAGAGAGCAAGGGAGGACAGGAGGGGCAGAGGGAGAAGCAGACTCCCCACTGAGGCAGGGAGCCTGATGTAGGGCTCAGTCCCAGGATGCTGGGACAATGACCTGAGCAGAAGGCAGGCACTTCACTGACTGAGCCACCCAGGCACCCTATCAAGGTATTTTTTTATATCTCTTTTGATTTCTTCTGACCATTTTCTGACTGCTTTGTAGATCCTTTGTTCCTTACTTCTTCTTGTTATCTTCCTTTGTGATTTGATGACTATTTTGTGGAGGTACACTTTGATCTCATTTACCATGTTTTATGTAACATCTATAGGTTTTTTTCTTTGTGGTCACCATAAGCCTTACATGACATACATTATAGTTATAATGTTTTATTTTAAAATGGTAAGAACTTAACTTTATAACATATAAAAACTTGATACTTTTATACCTCACACACACACACACACCTCTCACAGTTAAGATTATTAATGTTACATTTACATATTTCTTCTATTGTGTATCCAATAACAAACTACAATAATTATAGTAACTTAAAGACAATTTTTGAACTTTTAAATTTGAGTTGTAAGTGCTTTATGCACAACCATTACAAAAACAAAGAACTTGAGTTTTACTATATATTTACCTGTACTGGTGAGTATTAAACATTCAAATACTTTTGTAATGTTAATTAGCATCCTTTTATTTCAGCTTGAAGAATGGCTATTAGCATTTCTTGTAAGACGGATCTAGCAGTGTTGAACTCCCTTAGCTTTTGTTTGTTTTCTTGCTACCTCTCTTTTATTTCAGAAAAACAGCTTTACTAGGTACAATTTTCTTGGTTGTCAGGGTTTTTCTCCCCCTTTCAGTAGTTTTATCATCCTATTTTCTCTGGGCCTCAAAGATTCTCCTAGAAATTCACTTATAGTTTTATGGGAACTCTCTTGCTTGTGACAAGTGGCCTTTCCCTTGATGCTTTCAAAATTCTCTTTGTCTTTGGAGATTATGATGAGTGAAATAAGTTAAGCAGATTAAAGTCAATTTAAGGAATAACATGGAGGACATGGAAAGATGGAGAGGAGAAGAGAGTTGGGGGAAATTGGAGGAGGAGACGAACCATGAGGGACTGTGGACTCTGAGGAACTAAGGGTTTTAGAGGGGAAGGAATGGGAGGTTGGGTGAGCCTGGTGGCAGATATTGTATAGGGCACGTATTGCATGGAGCACTGGATATGGTGCATAAACAATAAATTCTGGAACACTGAAAAGAAATTGAAAAAATAAATAAAATTTTTAAAAAAGAATTTAATTATAATGTTTCTCAGTTCAACCTACTTGGAGTCTTTGGCCTCGTGAATCTGGATGGCCATTTCTCTCCCTAAGTTCAGGAAGTTTTCAGCCAGTATTATTTTAAATAGACTTTCTGTCCCTTTCTCTTTCTTTTCTACTTCTGCAATTCCCATAATGCATATATTGTTTCTTCTGATTCTATTCCATAAGTTCTGTAGCTTTCTTCCATCTCTTTCATTCTTTTTTCTTTTTGCTCCTCTGACCAGATAATTTCAAATGACCTATCAGGGAGCTCACTCATTCTTTCTTCTGGTTGATTGAGTCTACTGTTGAAGCTCCCAATTGAATTCTTCAGTTTAGTCATTATATTCCTCAGTCCCTAGATTTTTATTTGGTTGGTTGGTTGGCTTTTTTGATGGTTTCTATTTCTTTGTTGAAATAAATTTCTCATTTTGTTCATGTACTTTTTTCCCAATTTCATTTAGTTATCTGCATTTTTTTTAGTTCACTGAAATTCCTTAAAAGGATTATTCTGAATTCTTTGTCAGACAGTTCATATATCCCCATTTTTTTAGGGTTAGTTATTGGAGCTCTATTAATTTCCTTTGCTGGTGTCATGTTTACCTGATTCGTTGTGAACCATGATTCCTTGCACTGGTATCTCTGTGTATGAGTAAACACTCTTCTCCCAGATATTACAGGTTCACCTAAGCTTGGAAAAACCTTAACTGGTCAGTTCATCTTGGGGTGCTGGATGGGTTAAATCACTGCCCATGATTTCGGGAGGGGATGGTGCTGCTGGCTGGGCTCCATGTCAGGTGAGCCTGCTGGTTGGCCTCTGCAGTCAGGTGTGGCCACTATCTGGGCTCTGCAAACACCTCTGGTCAGGGTAGGTCACAGGCTATGTTTGTTGGCAGAGCCATGCCTATGGTTCAGTACCACAATTGGGCAGAACTTTGGGCTGTGTCACACAAATACTCCTTATTGGGTAGAGTCTCAGGCTTTGCTTCCTCACCAGATGGTGTCTCTGGGTGGATTCTGTATTCATTAGGCCTGCAGGTAGGGTCATATGGAAGGGTAGAATCACAAGCTGGGCTTTGCAATCAGGCCACTGGCTGAACTCCACTGTTGGGCAAAGTTAGGCCCAGGGTCTCTGGTTGGGCAGGACCTCCAACTATCTCCTAAAGTTAGGTGGGTCTGAAGACTATGCTCTGTGGTTGAGCAGGGTCACTCTCCAGTATCCCCAGTCCAGTGAAGCCACAGCTCTGTTCTGCAATTGGGCATGTTCACTGGGTGGTCTCACTGCCTGGGTGAGGTCACAGACTGTGTTCAGCAATCAGGCAGGGCCATAGGCTGGGCTCCAGAGCTGCCCAGGATCACTGCTCAGACTCCCTTGTTGTGTGGGACCACAGGCTTCGTGCAACAGTTGAGTAGGGTTTCAAGTTTGACTCCCTGCATGAATGGGTCTCTCAGTTAGGCTCCATGGCTCAGTTTCCTAGTCAGGCAGGACTGGTGGCTATGCTCAGTTGTTATGTAGGACTGTAAATTTGCTTCCTTTCCCAGGAAGGGCTGTCAAACAGACTCCACAGCCTGTCCCCATTGTCTAGGGAGTCAAATCAGGCAGAACTGATGACCAAGCTCCCTGGATAGATAGAGCTGCCAGCTTGACAGAGCAGCCAGGTAGGATCTCTCTTCAGATGCCACTACAAGCAGGAATGCAGTCTGCCTAGATCTGAGCACTGTTTGCTGCAATCTCTGCCTCCCTTTTCTGTCCCTATCTGATCCCCAGGTGTCAAGCCATGCATATTCCCTCAATGATCCCCAAGAGGCAAGACCCGGTAGTAGGGGACCTGGCACATAACATTGAGGGAGCTAAATTCCACCTTGGGCTCTCTTTTTCCCACTGGAGAAAACATAGGCCCATGGCGGCCCTCTCTGTGGTAGTGATGGCCTGGGGAAGGAGTAATGCAGTCAGTGTGAAATCTCTCCTCTTACCCTTCTAATGCAGTCTCTCTCAGTCTCTGTGATTCCAGGTGGGTGCTTTGGCTCTAGCCCGGGTTCTAGGGTTTTCACCCTGGTATCTTATCTATGTATGGTTGCTAGTCAGTCTTCTTATGAAGGGGACTGAAATTGGGAACAACTTGTGTTGCCATCTTCTCAATTGCTCTTGAAAAAGGACAGAAATAGAGAATGAAACACATCAGATTTCAGTGAAAATCTCAGTGATAATGTTGCCGTTGCCAAGGGTAATATTCATAAGTAAGGGAAAGCTGGAAGAGTAATCTTGACATCTTGCCTCTAAAAAAGAAGGTAGGTATAATAGGACAAGTAATAAGAGTAACCATGGGATGTTGTAAGAGGAGTATAATACTTGACTCGGAATGGCATGAACCATCCACATTAGACAACATAGGACCTTGGGGCCACAAGATTTCTAGTCACAGTCCTGTCTTTCCTGGCTGTGTGACCTTGAGCCAGTCATGTAATCTCTCCGAGCCTAAGGTTCCTTGACTATAAATATAAAAGAGTGCCTGCCTTCCATATTAGCTGAGAGGATTAAATGACACAAAATATGCAGGGAGATGAGCTTGTGTCTTGACCCCCATTCGCACATTCACCAATCTTCAGCTCCTTCCTCCACACCGAAACATCTGCTTATCTCTGACAGGCTCTCAGAAAATTGCCAGAGATGTTTAAATCACCTACTGTGCTCACACATATAGCCAACACTGCAAGTGGAGTATTTATTGGGTAAATGGATTTTCCTAGCACTTCTTTCTCATCTTTTCCCTTCTTGATCTGACATTTCAGCTTCATAGGGAAAGCTGATGGAATTGCTGATTGCCACATACATAAAAGTTGGTGAATATCATTTCTGATGTAGAAATGTTCTAAAGGAAAAAAAAAGAATATTTTAAGCACATTCGACTTTTCCCCTGACTAAAGCACTGAGTAAAATCAGTGTGGCTGATATGGGAGTGTCGACTGCCCAGGGAGTACGCGCTAATTTTAAGCAGAGGGAAGCAGAGAGGGGCAAGTGATGTGCAACATTCAAACATTTGGATCTGGTAAAATATTTCAAATCTGACTGTTTGAATTGTAAACCCTGAGGGCAGGAATGATGTCTTTTTGAATCTGTACAGCCCCAAGGACACCGTTCTTGCTCTATAAACATGAAATAAAATAGTGATACTCATAGTTTGCCATGTACATTTCTTAAAACCTCCTGAGTCGGAGGCATCCAGTTGGGACTATTCCTAGCAGCTACTTCGAAAATAATTTCTAAGAAGATCACAGAAAGTTCTTTCTTTTTTTTTCTAGAGTTTGTTGTTTCAGTCATCCTCCAAGAATAAAGAAATCATTCATCCAGGGAGCCTTGCTGAATTGATCACAGGTGCTATTACTTGTCCATCTCTACTTTCTCTGGACATGAATCTCTCTCAGCTGCTTTCCAAGAAACTCATCCAAATAAAAGATTCAGACTTGTCCCTATTTCCCATAAAATAAGCATTATGAAAAGTAGCTTATCTTTTTATACAGTATAATTCAGCTAATATGCAATATCCTGTTATGAGATAATGGGTTCCCATAACCAAACTACCCAAGTTCAAATCCCAGCTCTTTTAGTCATTACTTGTATGACCTCGAACAAGTCCTCTAATCCTCGGTGCTGCATTTCTGTATGTATAAAATTAGGATGATACTATTACCTACATCACAGGGTAGTTAAGTAGTATACCTAAAGCATCAAGAACAGTGCCTGGCACAAAGTAAGTTTTATATAAGTAGTAAGCACGTTTCTATAAGCCACAAAAGGTTGGCTAAAGTTTAATACAAAGCAAGACTTCTGAAACCCATCTGTAGCAGAAATCATTTATTTAACCACATCAGTCACAAAACAACCAGCAACACAGTCCTTCCATTTGACCTCCTCATCTGCCAAGACCAATAAGTAGTCAAGACAATGACTATCTAAAATAACCTAATGACAAGTGTCAACTCTGACATAGAAACTATTCACTCAGAAACCTGCCTTATTCACTTTGAAGGAGTTGAATGCAAGCAGCTGTCTGTTGGGGAAAAAAGAGAGTCAAAAGAATATCTATCACAGGCACCTGGGTGGCTCAAATGGTTAAGCATCTGCCTTTGGCTCAGGTCATCTTTCAGGGTCCTGGAATCGAGTCCTGTGTTGGGAGCCCCACTCTGTGGGGAATCTGCTTCTCCCTCTCCCTCTGTCCCTCCCTGGCTCATGTTCCCTCTCTCAAATAAATAAATAAAATCTTAAAAAAAAAAAAAAAGCATATCTGTGGTACTAACCTCTGAGGTCGGCTCTTTCTGTGAAACACAGAGCGTCTTATAGAAGGGGTACCAAAAAAGCCCGGTCTACCCCACCTCACTCTCATCCACACCCAAATTACTCACTGTCTCCCAATATACCTGGTGTTTTGTGTCTGTGGCCCTTGTAAGCAAAGCTCCATCTGCCTCGAACAGTCTATCGCTCCCCACAATAAACTCTATTCAGCTTGACTCAACAAAATTGTCTTTGAAATATTTCCAGACTCCCAAGCAAATCTGGCAGTTCTCCTCTTTAGATTCCACATGAACTAATTTACCCTTAGCTTCCTTACTATTCACTCCACTCATCTCTCCTTGCTACTAAATGCTAAGATTCTGAAAGGTAAGGATTGTTTGTTCCTGGTGCTCCTTTGTATCACTAACCTCTAGAAGAATGAAACATACAGAATAGAAGAGCAAGAACTCCTCAGTGATTTAATTAACTCAAGCATTGGTTGGGAGAGGAAGCTTGAAAAATTGAGAACTTAAGAATCCCACATATTTGGGACGCCTGGGTGGCTCAGTGGGTTAAAGCCTCTGCCTTGGGCTCAGGTCATGATCCCAGAGTCCTGGGATCCAGCTCCACATCCGGCTCTCTGCTCAGCAGGGAGCCTGCTTCCCCCTCTCTCTCTGCCTGCCTCTCTGCCTACTTGTGGTCTCTCTCTCTCTCTGTGTCAAATAAATAAAATCTTTAAAAATAAAAAAAAAAAAAGAATCACACATGTATGCACAATGCTAGTTCACCTGAGGTTTAGTCCTGCCAGGAAATCTCCCCAGATTCTCAAATCACTTTGATGACCAAAAACAGTAAGAGGAGAACTACTATAAAGTTGGAAGCTAGAATCCTGAAACGTTGAAATTTATCCCAGTTCTGGGAACTGGGAACTCCTTCGGAAAATCGGCGATATCAGCTAAACACTGTTTTGATTCCCAATGAAGAAAACATACCATCTGGAATGAACCTGCGCACAGAAGGTCTGACTTGAGCACAGCTTCCTACTGGTGTGTGTTGACAGTGGGAAGGAGAATAAAGGAAGTGTGAAAACATTAATTTTTGCAAACTACTAACCAAGGAACATTGGCAAAATTATAGGAATAATTTCTATACTCTATTCCACTCTGTACCTATATGCCCTTGTCCAAAGTGATTTCTTTGCTCCAAAAGAATAGAACGTTCCATTTGTTCAATTAGTTGCTTTAATTGTGCCAGGAAATCAGACTTAAGTACTATGCTCATATCAGAAATATATATAAATATATAGATCTTACAAGAGTTAGTCAAAAGCACTATGTAAAATGTATCCCGGAAGCCCTTTCTCAGATTCAAATCTGTGCAGAACTTATTTCAATAATGTATCTCAACAGTGACACCTATAGATGAATTAAGAAATGTGTTTGTCATCTCAATGGTAGAGAACCCAACTAAGCTCTTTTTTCAATTCCAAAGGAAGCATTACTATTGTACTTTGACTATTTAAGTCATGTACTGATTATTAATTTGCCCTTATTAAATCTAGCTGGGTTTTTTTTTTCTGAAGCTAAACTTTAAAATATTCCAGAAAGTCAAAGGCACATCATGCATTTACATTTGGGTCAAACTCATTTTCATAAATAAAACAAATAGCAGGAGATGATTCACTGTTTGTCCACTTGAACGTAGGAAGGATAGACTGTCTGACCAAAGCTAATCTGCCTTAAGATAAACACAGTAAAGAAAATTGAGGATGAAACAAATTCATCAATCCAGTGACAATTGCAAGGTGTTAGAGAAAATAGAAGATGCCTGACGTACGGCCTCTCCAAAACCAGAGTCTTTCATGAGGATAAGCAAGGTGAAGATTGCATGCTCAACTGCTTACACTTTGTCACTCAAATCATAAGGACCTATTTATTCAACTGAATCACAACATAGAAAACTGATTAATTTTATATTAGCCCTCTTCTCAGGTGGTCCAAAAACAAAATCTGGGAATCAAGTTCTCTGAATAAATCTGATTATGTTTATCCTTTCTGTTCAGAGCTCTTTTATGACTAAGTAAATGGCATTCACTTCCCACATCACACCCACGACATACCCAACGCCACAGTGCAAACAGGACCAGAGTTATGCCCATACACAGTGTCTGTACGACTGTACAATTAGCTGAAAATACAAGTTCAAACAGCAGTTTCTACTGAATTGAATTTCCCATCTTATAGTAACAACAACAGCAAAAAAACCCTACATGGTGCTAACAAAGAAGTATGCAGAGCAGTAAAACGTGTATCCTAATAAGACCTTTTAAAAAAAATACAAAATTCAGTCTACATTGAAAGTGATCAAACTCAAAACTAAAAAAGAAAACTAAACTACTACTATCAGGTGCCACCCCCAGGTGGGGGGAAAAAAATGGAATTCGTTTCCCAGGATTAACTACCTAAGTTCATGCATGAGCATGCAAAAACATTAAAGTCTAAAAAGGCTGGAACAAACACATTGAAAACTAATCAATGCAGTTCCTGGCAGGCAAAGAAACATTAACAATAATATAACAATAATAGCATGGGGTAGTGGAGAGAGAAATTAACTAGAAATCTGAAGACTTGGGTTCTGGTTCATTTCCATTTGTGGTAGATGACCTTGGAGAAAATGAGTGTCTTTGAATAAAGCTCTAAATTTTTATTTCCTTACCTGTAAGAGCTCAGAGCTGACCTCATGTAACTCTGCAGGGATCCATAGCCTTTTGAAGTCATGATCTTCATGGTCACCCTATCCATCATATGCACTATCACGACTGCTGTTAGAGAAAGCATGGTGTCAGTCTGCTTCCAGAACTGGGGTAACTGTTATTTAATTGAACACAAATGTCAAAGATTTAAGGCCTAATTTCATCTTTCAAAAGTAATCTATGAAAAAATTAACAATAACAAAATTTGGGGTGACGAGCTAGAATTATTCTAAGAGCACATACATCGACTTCTCTGGTTGACCTCTGTACCCAATCCATATTAAGTAAGACTTAATTTTTTTTTTCTGAGTACCAAAGTAGTAAGGTGTTTATTTTTAGTAAATTTGGAAACTTTCAAAAAAAAAAAAAAAAGAAAGAAAGAAAGAAGAAAATTCATTCCTCCAACTGATAGCACTGCCCCCATCAAAAAAAAAAAAAAATGCGATTAGCAAATTGCTGTTTTTAGTAATATATTTTTTTATTTTTGTGAAGTCTGTTTTCTTTCAGTAAGACTCACATATTTTTTAAAGATTTATTTATTCATTTATTTTGAGAAAGAGAGAGAGAGCACATAGAGAGAGAGGGAGAAACAGACTCCATACTTGAGCAGGGAGCCCGATGTGGGGCTCGATCCCAGGAGCCTGGGATCATGATCCGAGCCAAAGGCAAATGCTTAACCAAATGAGCCAACCAGGAACCCCAAGAATTATACATATTTTTAAAGAGGTCATTTTTTGATTAACCCATCCTGTCTATTGTTATTTTACTTTATGTTTCACTAAATTATCTTCATGCAGCTATAAAAAAGAAGCGATCTGAAGTGTTTCAATGAAATCCTTAACATGCTGATTATAGACATTTCAAAATAAAAAGAAGTAAAAAGGCAAAGGATTCCCAATGTCTGAATAGGGATCCATTTCCCACTTAGCAACAACAAAAGCTACCTGGTGTTAATAAAGCAGTATGCTGAGAACCGAAATGTGTGTCTCATGAGACCAAAGAAGAGGCTCTGTCTGTGCCCCACTCATGAAGACCTTCAAAACAAAGGTCATTAGGGACCCTAAATGTTCAAGATTGTTCTTTACTACTTTTACTTTTTGATAAAAGTCACCATCTCCCACCATTAGAGAAGATCATAGAAAGGTTGAGCATCAGGCCCCCCACAGGATGTGAGACGGAATCAGAACAACATGAAGTGCTTTTGAAGCCAGTTGGAAACCCCCAAAGTTAAGCTCTAGTAAAGCCTTAGGCAGATTGACGCCTCAGGGTTGTCATGACCCAGGACACCTCTGTGAAGCTGTCTCCGCATGTCCCATAAAGGTACCCTTTTCCAATATTCCCTCTGCTCCCTGCGCTTGCTTCCATCGAAACCTAGTGAACCGAACTGTATCTATTTGTTTACCTATCCCAGAACTTGTCTACGAACCCCTAAAGCAGCAGGGTCCATATCCATCTTCTTTGCATCGCTAAAAAACACCTACCACTGAAGCAAAGCTGGTGATTAAATTAATGAACAAATGGCCATTTGACGGCCACCAGATGACCATTCAATAAACCTTGGTTCCACACTCCAAAAAAATCACTGGAAAGCACTGCAGATCTTCAAAGAAGCCCCTTGAAGAGATGAAGAGGGTAATGGCATTGCAGATCTCATTTGCCTGACTTCCTGAGAGGCCCCACTATCACAATATCCTCTCTCTGTTCCCCTTCCTTTCCTCTCCCAGTTCTCTCCTGCTCTCTCAAAACTCCAGCCTCCACCGGCTGTCCCGTCTGGGCATCGCAGGAGTTGCCAACATCCTGAAAATCAACTTAACTTTGCTCAGCACCAATCAAAGTTGACTGACACTTAGGTGAGCACAACAAAAAATGCAGGCTTAGTAGCCTCCTGAGAGCAAAGGATCCCTCCCCCTCAGAAGCAGGCTGGAGGGAAGGCTATAAATACTTAAGCATTAATATTATTATCCTTGTCACAGAAACAAAATGAATTAATGATTTCCTGGACTGTCTCTGTGGATGACCTCAATGCCTCCGTCCCCTGATCCTTTTATCTTATTACATTTCCTCCCTGAAGTCTTCCCTCCTTAGAGCCAGAACTGTCATCTGTAAGTAATGGGCCATGTACGCAGATCCGATTCTTTCAATGAACAGAGTCGGAGGCCTGTTTCTGCCCCCACTCCCCTGTCTCCACAGGGTGCTCAATGTCTGTGTGTCATCCCTGAACAATTTCCGTCAACTTGCTCAGAACTTGCCTGAGGAGAAGGGGGGCTGGAGCGGAACCGTCTCTTTAATGGGATTTTAATGTGATCTTCAGCAAACTAATCTTATTTAGATATCATAGGAAGCCATGTAATCTCATCTGGGCACCCTGATTTCCTACAGAAAAAGGAAAGCTTTGTAATTCGTTTTCAGCAACAGGAACACTTTAATAAAATCTGCTTCCGGAGGTTAAATGAGCAGACGAACAGCTGCGGCCCAACACCCTATATCCATCTCACTGATTGGGACAACTGACAACAAAATGACCAGTACGAAGACTGTTTAAGTAAAACCAATGCTAAGAGCTTATGCTGCTGTCATACACCTCCTCTTTTGGTGCCAGTGTTTCAGAGTCATGTGCTTATCTGTAGAGGGACTGAGCTGGGATCTGAGAGGACTGAGGCCCCGGCATGGTTCTACGACCTGCACACCAGCTATACCCTTGACACTAAACCTCGGTTTATTTTCTGGAACTGATGACCGAGTGGCCTGGATTGTGACACACAGGCATCCACAGTAGGCTTATAAATAGTTACTCCTTCAAAACAATGTTTTTTAAATATTCTTCCGAGGCATGGTTGGATGAGTGGCTGGAGATCACCACCAAGCAGAAGCCCCAATATGTGGGGCAGCAGTGCTCACTCTCACCACTATCTCCAGCAATTCAGCTCTGGTCCCAAGCATGTATAACCCACTCTTCCCGGAAGGAAGACCGGAAAATACAATCTTTTCCATCTCACCCAGGGATATTGTAATACCTTTACAGATTGGCTCCCTGGAAACCCATCCAAGTACCATATCCTTAATCCAGCCCTGCCTACTTCGAAAAAATATTTAGAAGGTCCTTAGCCTTACGATCCATCAAGCTGAACAAACTGTTACAGACTGAATGTTTGGGTTCCTCCAAAATTCACTTGTTGAAACCTAATCCCCACTGTGATGGTATTTGGAGATGAAGACTTTGGGAGAAGATTAGGTCATGAGTGTGGAGTCCTCATGAATGGGATTCATGTCTTTATAAGACAGACCCAGAAGGGTGACTGGGTGGCTCAGTGGGTTAAGTGCCAGACTCTTGATTTCCGCTCAAGTAGTGATCTCAGGGTCATGAGATCCAGCCTTGCGTTGGGTTCTGCGCTGGGCATGGAACCTGCATTGGATTCTCTCTCTCCTTCTCCCTCTGTCCCCTGCCCCCAAATCTATCTCTCCCTCTCTCCCTCTCTCTTAAAAAAAAAAAAAAAAAAAAAGAGGGGGAGAGAGAGAGAGAGATCCCAGAGAGCTTCCTTCCCCCTTTGCATGTAAGGAGAGTAAGAAAACAGTTGTCTCTGAACAGGAAGTAGACTCTCACCAGACACCAAATCTGCCTGCACCTTGACCTTGGACTTCCTAGCCTCTAAAACTGTGAGAAGTAAATTTCTACTGTTTTTGTTTTAAGACACCTGGGCTCTGGTACTCTTGTTATAGCATCCCAAATGGACTATGACCATCTTTAATACAGCTCCCTCTTCTTTATACATATGTCTCTTGACCTGAAGTATCTGTTTTTCAAAATAGGGATTTGATGGCCCATCTATCTACTCCAAGGGCCTAAAACAAGACCTGGCACATAATAAATATTTGTTGCTTAATGAAGGTCTATGCTGGATGTTTGCTGAACAAAAGGATGAATCTTTGTATCGTGCCTGAAATCTACAGACCTAAGGATGATCTTCTTTAATTCTTACAAACACACACACACAAAAGTAAGTACTATTTTCTTTGTAAAGTCTAACAAAGCCAAGGCTCAGAAAAGATCATTCGTACAACACACATCTTATAAATGGACAGTTGGAATTTAAATCCTGACTTCTCTAATTCCAGAGTCAAGTTCTATTCATTTTACCATTATTTTTCACCAGTTTTTATATAATCTATGAATTAGAATTAATATTAGTAGACTCAAAGCATGCACCATTGGTTTTGTTAAAATAAACATTAGTTCTCAGAGCTTCTCAACTTTATCAGATGCCACAAAGTAAACATACAATTCATCAAGACTGTGCCCATTTGCTGAGGAATTAAATCAGTCATATATACTGGGTATCTTCTCCCCCTTGAACTTCATTTTTTTGTTAAGGAAAATCTTTCATTAAAGGAAGGCCAACCCCATGTGAGACAAAAAGGAGCCACCTCCCACATATGTGGTAAGATTTAAAAGAAACTTCTACTTGTTCTCAGAATATCCCTAACCACTCTGTCTTAGCTCAGGTCCCTAGAAACAGATTCTGAGGTGATAGTTTGTATGTTGGAGGACTGGGGGGAGTATGTTTGGGAACAGCACCTGTAAGGCAATGAGGGATGAGTTGACCAGAGGGAAGAGTTGAACCACAATACAGTTTCAAGAAAGGCCTCAGCAGATTCTACAGGGAGCTCTAGAGCTATATAGCATAGCCTTTCCAAGTTGTTCCCAGTTGAGGTAAGAACACTAAACATTTATACCCCGGCCTCAACCAGTATGAGAATCAAACAGCCCCCTGCAAGGGGCATGAACTTGGTTAAGGCAACTCCAAAAGGGTAAAGACAGGGCCAAAAGGACACAGTTTAAAGCTATCAACAGCTAAGATTCTCAGCATCTGAGTAGTGAGCGTGTCCATCATGAGAGGGGGGTCCTGGGTAGTGTAGCTTTCATTCCGTCATTACATTTGGACCTACTTGCTTCTTCTTACAAGTTCACCCTAGTTGGGAATAGCTTCTCCAGGATTCAGGCTGGTTCATTTTCCTAGGGAAACTTTGGGAAGAAGGCTTGTGGGATGAGCCATATGCCCTACTGTTATACCTGCTCTCCATGCCACACGTGAAACTCATTGTCTCAGTTTTCTGTTACTCATCCTAGATTTCTGTCATCATTGGTTAGCACCCCACTGGTCTGGGTGGCTTATATAGCAGACTGATAGACCCCCATCCCTGAGAGATCACTATGCCCCTAGTCACTATGCCTTTCTCAAGCTCTGTGTGCATACATTTATGTCAAGTTGGGCAAGAGATTGCCAAGAGATGCCCCAGTAGATCACCTGTGTGACAAAATCTCTCCCCTGTTCCCACTGTGGAACAGCAGCCCTGCTTCCTCCTGATGATCAGGGTCAATGATCCCTGCCAGATCATGTTTCTTTATTTCCCTGCTGACCTCTTGGCATGAAGAGTCCTAAGTAGGTAAGTAGCAACCTTAGACTAAAGTTAAATGGACTCTTAACTGCATTCCCCCTGCTAGAGGCCTTATTTCTCTGCAACCATGAACAATAGACTTATGACCTAAAGGAAAAAGACAAGAAACATAAACTCCCCAACTGGGTCACCATTTCTACTTCGACCTTTATTTCTCAGAACCTTGCAATCTATCCAAGAGTGTTTTTTTTGTTTTGTTTTGTTTTGTTTTGTTTTAGAGTATATTCTCTAATGCTCAGCTCCTCCCTTCAAAGTCCATTTCATCCTTCTACCAAACTGGCAACTTCTGGGTAGTGTGCTATGTGACATGCCTAGAGGGTCCCAGGACCGCGTGCTACTGCCTCATCTCCTATGTTGTAATGTGGGTCCCTTCCCCTTGGGTAATCTTATGTAGATCCCCTGTCAATGGATAACACATTCTAATTCCTTGAGTCCTAGTTTTGGCTGAGGCACAGGGTACAGAGAAAGAAAAACCATATCCAGAATATATGTTGACAGCACCCCCCCCCCAAGAAAAATCCCTGTCCTTCCAGGGTGAAGGGGTTCCGACACAATCAGTCAGCACCAAGTGGCTGGTCGCTGTCCTTGAGAAATGTTGTTACAGCAGGGGCTCAGGACCCGTCTCTGTTGCAGGAAGGCTGAACACCTGGCAGCAGCATCGTTCAATCAGCTTTGGTACAAGAAAGATTGTGGGATGCTGCCCTTACGCACGTCCTCTCCCTCCCATCATGCCACGCACTAGTGACTCCGTTGTGCCTGCATTAGGGTGGCTAATGACAGAGGCTGGCTGACAGGAACTAGCCAAGACTACCTCTTTCTTTGGCTCTTTGGTGGCTTTTCCATGGTGGATACTCACTGATGACTTTAACAAGGCTTTTAAGATCACACTTTGTGCCCGCTCCCATAGGGCCATCCACATGTCTTCATTCTCCTCATCTTGCTGTCTTTCTCATTCCAGATCCCTGACCAAGGAACCAAGACATTCACCTAAGAGTTTATGTATGCTCTGACCTAGGTCAATTCTATTTCTAAACAAGGTGGTTGATCTGGTGCGGCACCCAAATCTTTGTTCCTAAAAAGTTTCCCCATTGCTCTGTTTTTCAGGGACTGCCTCAAATGGGGCTGAAGTATAGTATTAAGTTCATTTTCAACTTGTACCTCTTGCCTCTAGGAACACCATGTTCATTAACCATCTCTAGAACTCTCTTTGGGCTGTGCCACGCTGACCTTGCCACTCATTACAGTTTTACCCACTTTGCTTCTGATTAAGTGTCTCCACCCAGCCTCTATTATTTAGGATCTGATCAACCGCATTGCAGTCAGGGAGGCTGGTTCTGTAACAGCAGCCCCTACTTTCTGCCCTGGCCTGATCTTGGTGCTGCTGGTCCCCTCTCAACAGGGCAGCCCTAATTGCTTTGCTAAATGGAGTGTCCCTGCAGTCCCTCTTAATACATGCAGGCAGCCTTCCTCCTTTTCATAGCATATCCATGCTAACATGCCCCCTTTCTCCGCACCTTCTGATCCTTTCTTCTATTGTCTGCCACAGCAGCTCCAACATTTCTGCTTCCCATTGCCTAGTCCAAGCATCCAAGAGTCATCACGGCTGCTTGTTAGCACAGTCTCCCAGGGTCCTCTTCTGTATCATGGGAGACATAAATCCTGGATCACAGGAGAATGCTCTCATTTTGATCAATTCTCCCTTATCCAACTTCATGTTTTATCACCCCCTGATTGAACACCCTCAGGATCCAGTTCCATGCATGCTATCCGGGCTCCCCAGGTATGCAAATAGCCAGGACCTGCAGTGCCTTTTTTCCCCCTCAGCAGACCAAGCATCTCACTGGCCAAGTTATGTAGTAATTTGACAATAGCTATGGGTGTGGTAGCCAAGTAAGGGATGGAGTTTTATCCTGAGGGCCTCACACGGTGTCTGGCAGTCACTGCATTGTCTTAGAGCAAAAGCGCACTTTTCTTTGTTTTTTGTTTCTTGGGTTTTTTAGAGAAAAAAGACCAGGCACGTGAGCAGGGTGGAGGGACAGAGAAAGAGAGAGAATCTCAAGTAGACTCCCCGTGCTAAGCACAAAGCCCAATGCGGGGCTTGATCTCATGGCCCTGAGATCATGACCTGAGCCCAAATCACAAGTTGGATGCTTAACCAACTGAGCCACCCACATTCCCCTCTTGCCTTTCAAAGGAAGGAGAGTATCATCTCTGCAAGCCATAGGGTGCAGGGAGAAGGACAGTTTCAAGTTTCTCAAATGCACTAACCCAGGTACCACTGTCTCAAGTCTCAAAGTCCCACTCTAGCCAAACCAGAGTCCTGACTTTGGCATTGAAGACTTGCCAACTTTTGAATTTCACCTTTTCCGGAGTCCCACCACCCCAGGCCAGGGCCGCACCTCAACTTTGTCTGTTCTCCAGCTACCAGAGACTTGGGGTCTCTTAAGCTACCAGTGAGGCCTTCTTGCTGTCCTATGTGGCCCCAAATGGGTGATGAGTCTCCTTCTGCCTTTGGTTGTCCCTCAGTGCACTGACAGCACTTACCAACATCACCTGATTCTCTGTTCTTTACACTCGCCGCCTCCCCAGCACCGTCCGAACATCTGAGCCAGGGCAGCAGTATGTTCCTAGCTCCTGACACCGCATCCCAGTTTTAATCCTTTTACCTACTGCATGCCTTGGGCTCCTCCTTGCCAGCCAGCCGATGAGTGGTCTAGTTCCAAAGTAGCCCTTAAGAGACTGCTTCCTAGGACCATGTCAGCTATCACCTGACTCAGGTGAAAGAATTGCATGCAGCTGTCTTATGGAAGGGTGTGCTCAGCAATAAAACCCCTGTAGAAATGAAGGAGGGAAGTCAGGGGAGCAAAGAGCAGTTGAATTGCCCTGCCTTGGTAATGCAAATGTCAGCCAAGCCCAGATGGAGCTCCGCAAGGAGGAGAGCCCAAGGAGGAGAGCCCTTCACACTTGCCCCTCGATGTGGCAAGGCAGACTAGCCTTTGTATTTCTGGGTCATTGCTCACTGAATGTGCCTAGGGCACAAACTTGGGCAGGGTAACCTCTGTGGCTTTTGGAGAGGAATGCAACCCCTAGGGGGGATGAGTGGCCAGAGCGGAGAAGTTGGGGGAATGAGCTCCTCGGTGCAGAAGGGGGATCTACATGGCACACTATACTTCCACGACACCATCCTTTGCTTTAAGACATTCAGGATATTTTTTCAAGTGCAACAGAAAGAGAGAGACTTGCAGATTAATAACCATAACACCCCAGATGGCAGTGGTGTGAGGGATTAAATCCAGAAAAGAGTGAAGAACTAAGAGATAGGAGATAGATCTGGCAAATTTGAGTAAGGAGAGAGATGAGACACGTTATGGATCCTGCAAGGCCGCCTTTAAGGTACTCCAGCCTGGACAGTCCCATGGCCAGAGGATGGTATATATAAGAGCTCAAGGCTCTCAGAAAGGAGAAGCGGCGGGAGAATGAGAGAAAGTGGAAGGAGAGAGAGAGAGAGTAGGGGATGGAAAGCTGTCCAATGTGGCAAGATATGTAACAAGATTTAAGTCTTTTTATTACTTATTACATATCTTCATTTGTATCCAAAAAGGAGGGTAGTCAAAGAAAAGAAGGTACTTGTTTCTTGCAGACAGATGTACTTCTATGACCTATGTCCTAACTTTCTGGAGCCAAGCTTACTCCAGAGGAACATTTCTTCATTTTTACTGTTCTTATGTCTACCTTCTTTCTTTCCACATCTGTAAATCTTTTTTGAGATTCCAGACTTGCTACTGGCTCTAAGGGTACCAAGATGGTGCTTCTGCCCCATGTATGCCCCAGCTATGTAGGAAAGACTACATGTGAGCAAATGAATCACAGTATGGTGTGGCAAGTTCTAGAGTGGGTAGACACTCAGAGCACCTTGGAGCAGAGGGGAAGAGAAGCCTATCTGCTGCAGAGTGATATAGTAGATGCCACTGAACCAGCTCGAAGGTGTTGACTGAAACGACCAAATTCATGGGTCATGGCTTTGTCACCTTCTGTCTTATTTTCCACTCTGTTGCTTTGAGTCGCTTCAAGAACAGCATTGTGCTTTACTTCAAATGCCTTCTCTGATAACTTGTTCCTTATTAGGGGAGTAAGAACTTCTAAAAAGTATAACCATCTTTGCCATACACAAATACCCTTTACATAAAATTCTAGTATAAATGACTTCTGTGTACATTTCTACAATGATGAGAATTCTGACTGAACTCAACTCAAACCTCAGATTTTCAAATGGAAAGAATGAGAACTGGGGTGTGGGGACCCTAGAAGTGAACGCTGAGCAAGGTAAAATGAATAGCAGGACTAAAACAGAAATTTTTTTATGATAGTCTTGGAAGAATCTGAAGAAATTAACTAGAACCATTGAGTTTCACTTTGGTACTTTTTAGATTGGCTAGAATAAAAGACACATTAGGGTCTAATAAGACCAGGTCCACATGATCTACCATATTCAAATGCATTCTGGAATGCATTTGGAGAAAAGCCCTACAGAAAGCTTCTATTCTGAGGATAAGATTTCTGTGCCAATTAGAAGGCCAATCACAAGCAAGTAACAGAAATTGTGCCACAATGATGTTAACACATTGGGGCTTCTTGTTCTCTCTGCACATGGATGTCAGGTGACCCCTGTAAACCCTGCCATCATGTCCTTTCTCACAGCAGAAGAAGAGCAAAGGGTTGTACGAGCCAAACCATTCCTTCAGAAAAGAAAATGATTCCCCAGAAGTGCCCAAGGCAGAATTCTGGGCAAGTCTGTGGCCATAACTGGGCCCCTGTGACCATCCTTAGCTGCAAAGAAAAGAAAATGATTCCCCAGAAGTGCCCAAGGCAGAATTCTGGGCAAGTCTGTGGCCATAACTGGGCCCCTGTGACCATCCTTAGCTGCAAAGAAAAGAAAATGATTCCCCAGAAGTGCCCAAGGCAGAATTCTGGGCAAGTCTGTGGCCATAACTGGGCCCCTGTGACCATCCTTAGCTGCAAAGAAGGCCCAAGGTAACTGAATATTTCCATGTCCAGGCTCCATATTGAGAAGTACCAAGGGAGAATGGGGGAGATGACATGTTGGAAAGAGCCACTTATCAATATCAGTCACAGTTCTCATAAGTAAAGTGAAAACATTAGGATAAAATTTTGAGAAACACCTATTCACCCATGGTCAGCTAAGGTGTTTAAATAAAGGTTATAAGACATTTTCTATCACAAACATTCAAGTTACTGAACATCTCTGGGAAAAAAGTAGGATCTCAGAGTATGGAATTTGTAGGAAAGACCATACGTAAGGAAAAAAATTACTAAATTTATGGATACACACATTAACCCTGGAATAAAAATTAAGTAGTTTCCTGATGAAATTTCCAAAAAGGAGCCTCCTGGAAAGTTTCTGGAGAGAAAGGAGAAGCAAATGGAACTAACTGCACATTACCAACTAATATCGCTCATACTCAACCTTCTCTCATGATTAGACTAACTTAATTGAAGCTTGTGAGTCTAACTTTAAGCCTCGGAAGGTAAACATACTATTGTATTGCAGTTAGAATTTAACTGCAAGTATGTTTTAATTGTAAGAAGAACCACTGGTTTTTAGCAATACACACTGAAAAGATGGACGAGTTAACATCAATGCCTGCCTGCTGTTCTTTGTGAGATCCATGGCCACACTTGGGTTGCCATGAAAGTAAAGCTACCCACCCCTCCCCCACCAGGATGCTTCCAGAAGTTTTCTCCATGGTGCTCTTCAGGGCAGCCTGAAATGACAGGATGGATGCTCTGACCCACGCAGTGGTGGTCACACCTGCTAGAATCTGAAGTCAGGCCTGCTGTTCTTTTCTCCCTTTTTTTTGTATTTTTTCTCTATTTAAATTTAATTTAATTAACATATACTGTATTATTAGTTTCACGGGTATAATTTAGTGATTCATTAGTTGCATATAACACCCAGTGCTCATTACATCACATGCCCTCCTTAATGCCCATGACCCAGTTACTTAATTCCCCCACCTCCTCCCCTCTAGCGACCCTCGTTTTATTTCCTAGAGTTCAGTGTTTCTTAGGTTCTTTTCTAACCAAATGTTGCTGACAGACCCATAGCAACTCAGGGGCTCCTGGGAGCCAAAACAATGCTGACCCATCTCCCTCTACCATCAGGATTTGCCATCCACTGTCTGGATTTGTGAGCTCTATCACCCTTGCCCTACCCTGGACTAGGGGGTCCCTATCATCTTTTTTTCTCCACCTCAATGGAGAATTTCTCTTCTCATGTGAACAAAGAGTTCACACAATGATCCACCAACACATTTTTTAGTAGCACTGGTTCAAAGAAAACGAACACGCTCTTAGTTTCTCTTTGGAACTGACATTTAGTCTTTAACCACATAATAATAACAAGAACATTGACATTCTCTTAATTTTGTCTGCTGGATCCATTCTTTCATTTTATGAACACTAAAATATTTATGAAGCTTTCCTCTTAAGACCAACTTCTTAAAATCCCTACGTTCTCCAGCTTCTAATTCTCTCACTCAAGTATAACCCTTAAAGGTGATGAAAGAATGCTCTAGCTGTATACAGAGAACATTCTGGAATCACAATTAAACACCAATCTGTTGGGGCTCCCTATTAGCTAACTGCTTCCAGAGGGGAAAAGAGTCCTTACATTAGACAACTTGTTGATACAAGCCAAAGGTTGATTGAATACCACGGGTGTATGAATCAATTCATACAGCTGTAAAAAGTATTCTGATGCATGTTCTGTGGCTAATTTGCAATTGAAAATCCATTAACAGCACAAATGGAGATGAATATTGCCAACATGGACTGAGCAGGTGTGCCAAAACAGAGATTGAAATACACTCTGAAAGTGAGGTAAAGTACTTCCTGTAAAGCTGTCCAACTTTTTCTCTCCTCCACTAAAAGACAGTGAAGGTAATTTAGATCATTCTGAGATAAATCTGTTGACAGGGATTCTAACAGGATGAATGAAAGTAGAGAAAGAGGTATTTGGTCTCACAGCAGGAGCTTAAAAAGGAAGTGTGAATTCGCAAGCTGCAAACAAACAAACATCCCGTCCACTTCGATGCAATTCCAACCAGGACTCAAAAATTCGCGGGAATGACATGAAACACTGATGTTGCAAAAGCCAGCTAAGCAAGAGGAATGGGCCAGAGTAATCATGTCACATTACCAGAATTAGAATCCATTCAGCAAGATACCAAGCAAAAATTTGTTTTCCTTCCAAAGTGCCTTTACAGTTAGAATGAGGGCGTGTTTGCCGTGTCTGTAGGCATGATTGTCCTCCAGTGATCCAATCTAGGAAAAAAAGATGCTGGAGAGAACTGCAGTATTGTGCATTAGGGAAGTGACATTCATACTGTCGTCTTCATTTGAATTCATTCTGTGAGACTTACCGTTCCGAGAATCTGATTTCCACATCATAATATGAATATTCAAAATGCTACTTTACATATCACATATGGTTTGGATTTAAATGATTTCTCCCCAGACTGGAGGGATTTCTCTCAAGCGAATCTATGTGTGTTTTTTTAGATATTTTCACTTAAAAAAAAAGTTTAGGAAGAACTTCTTAAAGTAACCCAAGAAAAAATATTTTAACTAGATCTGAACATTTTCCTGCTCTCTCAGATTATTTTAAAATAACCAACCTAATGGTTTCCAAACTTTGGACATCAATTCACTCAAACCTCAGAATCATTAAAAGAGAGATAAAACTCAGATGCTAACATTGGAATTTGGGGATGCAAACACAGAAAACAAATTAAAAGTGAAAGTGACAAAAACCATTAGTACCAAGCCTTTGAGTGGAATATGATGTTATTGAAATAATGATAAATATTCAGTTAGTTAACTGGAATGCTCAGGACATGAGAGGTTCTAGTTAGCTTCAATTTTCGATTATTTAGATAATCGAAACATTCCCTAAAAATCTCTTTCTTCTGTTTATGCCCATCTCTTAAAGTACCTTGAAATTGTAAGTAAATATTAACTCAGACTGTACAGAGATAAAGAAGTATAGAACGTTTGAGATGAGCAGGATTTTCTTCCGTAGAGTGATACCTGTCTATGTTTAAATATAACCACACCATGTACTATGAGATTATGTATGGAAGGTCAGGGTGAGGGAGAACCAACCATTTACTTGGTATTTATGATGTGCTTGCTGGGTCCCTTGAAAAGTTCCTTCATACTTTAACTCATTTACCACTCCAAGAAATCTTTGAGAGAAATGTTTACAAATAAGAAAACCATAGTTCAGAACAGTTAATAAATGTTCTCCAAAATCAGGGGTCACAGTAATTGATAAAACTGAGCTTCTAACTCAGGTCTGCCCAACTCCAAACTCATGCCCTTTCTTTTTTTTTTTTTTTTTTTAAGATTTTATTTATTTATTTGACAGAGAGAGACCACAAGTAGGCAGAGAAGCAGGCAGAGAGGAGGAAGCAGGCTCTCTGCTGAGCAGAGAGCCCAATGCGGGGCCCGATCCCAGGACCCTGGGATCATGACCTGAGCCGAAGGCAGAGGCTTTAACCCACTGAGCCACCCAGGCGCCCCAAATCATGCCCTTTCTATCATACTGCTGTGACCTGGGCTGTACACCTAGTTCCAACATCATTGGAGCTATCAGGCTTGGGACCACATATTTTAACTCTAGCGGCCTTTTGCTGTCTGTAGCGGAAACTATTCATCGCCCCTCACTTTTTTTCATTGTATTAGAACTCCAATTTTTAGCTAGGTATGTGGCGTAAATATGGTATTTCCCCTGGTCCCTTGCAGCTAGCTACAGCCATGTGACAAAGACCCAAAACTACATAATTACCAATGGGATGGAGCTGAAGTGATGGACACCACTTCCAGTCCCGTTCGTAAAGGAACTGATCGTGCCCTTTTTGATCCCTTCAACTTCTTCTCAAGAACTGGAAGGCAGAGATGAAGGCAGGAAGTGCTGGGCTTCACAGACCAGCACAATATCCTGGCGTTGGTGTGGCAATAAAAGAGGAGGGACTTCGGTCTCCAAGAGGAAAGAATGCCAAAGCTGTTCGTGCTTCTTTGCTTGGGAACAATACGTGAGGGGCGAACAAATCTCCGTCTTGTTTAAGCTCGTGTTTGGTTCTTCATCACATCTGAATCTAAACCTAAATACTTCCAGTCCCTTCCAACTCCAGATCCTAAAATTGCACATTTTTGGTGGACGTTTTGTCATGAACAGGAAATGGTTTGGTAGGAACAGGAAATGTTTGGTAATGCGGCAAATGAATAAATAAGCAAGAGTTATTTTTGTTGGACTGGAGAAGTCATTTGATTTTTCTCTTGAAAGTGGCAAACAGAAATAAAATTCCACGGTTTACTTCCAGTTACTCAAAAGTTGAATCCGTGGGGCACTTGCGTGGTACACTTGCTTAAGTGTCTGACTCTTGTTTTTGGCTCAGGTTACAGTCTCAGGATCATGAGACTGAGCCCCATGTCAGGCTCTGCACTCAGGGGGGAGTCTGTTTCTCCTCTCTCTCCCTTCACCCCACCCCCTGCTCACACACACACACTCTCTCTCTCTCTCTCAAATAAATAAATCCTTAAAAAAAAAAAGGTTTACTCTACTAATACTGTTCAGTTTTCTACAAAGTAAGAATGATCAATTTTATGTTGCCTATAAGTGGTGCTTTTTAAAAGTATTAAGTGATCTAATTGCTGGAAGGTTTCTTATGGGTCATTTATTATAAGGCTCATTGAGAGCAAGTTTTTTTAGATATAGTCAGTTAACCTATTCGATCTGGAACCAGGAAGAAAATGTAAATCATACATGTTGAACTACATTTGATTTTTTATTCCAAGTATTCTATGTCTAACTACAAAAATCCCTGTTATAGCTATTCCATGTATGTGAATTTAAGACACACATGAACACACACCCCATGAGGAAATAAAATGTCTCCTAACTGGAACTCTAAAGCCATGGACGTAAGGATCTAACTGGAAAGGAAAGCAAATTGATCTTCCATAATGGCACTAAGAAATTAAGAAGAACAAGAGGCAGTAGGGGAAGGATGGTTAAATTACAAGTGCAGCGTTTGATTTAACCAAGAGGAGATTTGGAACGGTTGTGTGGTTGCAATTGAGCTCTTGAAGACAGAGAAGATTGAGCTGGAAATCATGCCAAGAAGAAATGAGTGTCTTCCCTCTGTTAGCAGAAGAAACTCTGGGAGGGAATAAGTTTCCCACAAAGCATAACTTGAACCAAACCATCAGTGCAGGTAAATAGAGAGCAACATCTCAACTCAACAGCTCTGTTGAAACTGACTGGCCCTGGTACCCTGTTGCGCTATCAGCTACAGCTCCAAGAATGGGGAAGCATTCTGTTAAAGGTAGAACAGATGGACAGTCCCCCTCCCTGTAGAGGAGATGAACCCCGCCCCCATTCCACAACGCCATTGCCAAAACAGTCATTCAATCATTAGTTGAATAAATATTGACTGAGTATCTGCCCTGGGCCATGCACTGTTGTGGGAGCTAGAGATAGAGGAGGAAGAAAAACAGACATGATCTCTGTTCTCAGGAAGCTTCCACTATTGGGAGAAGGGAGGGAGAGTTAATAAATGAATACATAAAGAGTGTGTCAGATGCCCGTAAATACTATGAAGAAAATTAAGCAGAGAAGAAAACTGAGAACCTATGGAGAGAGCAAGGTGCAGTTTCATGTAAGGTGGCCAGAGATGGCTGTCTTTAAAAGATGACATGGAGGCAATAACTGGATGAAGATAGTTGAGATAACAATGCATTGGGAAAAGAAAGACATGGTTCTAAGACCCTAAACCTGAAACTGGTCCAGTTTGCTCAAGGAAGAGGAAGATGGCCAGTCTGGCACTTGGAGCTGAGTGAAGAAAGGGAAAGGTAACTGTAGTGAGAATGTAACCAGATAGTAAAAGACAATGAAGGCTCAGAGAAAGGGCTTGGATCCCTCCCTGATAAAAGACATCCATTGGGGATGGGGACATGAACAGAGAAGAAACATGAATTTCTTATTTTCTAGAAGGATCACTCTGGCTATTGAGTGGAGATTAAACTAGGTGGACAAGGGTGGAAACAGGTTATTACAACAATCAGGTGGGGAGTAACAACAAATGAAAGAGCAGAGATAGGAGTTGGGGGTGGTGAACAGTGGTTGTTTCCAGGATGTATTTCCTAATTAAAGCTAACTCTGTATTCCAGTGGGCATAGTTGTCATTTCCTGAGATGGGGAATTTGGTGAGGGAAAACAGCTTAAAGGTGAGACCACATATTCAGTTTTAGATATGTTACATTTGAGACAATTATCAGACATCCAAGTGGAGACAGAAAGTAGATAACCAAATACTCAACTTGGAGTTCAGAGAAAGATTAGGACTGGACAGATGGTTTAGTGAGTCAGGAAAGCACCTCTAGTGGATGAGAACAGGCAGGGAGCTGATAAGATAGAGAAGAGAAGCAATTTGAAGACTCACTTCTAGAGGTCATAGTAATGATGAATGTGGCAGACTTGTAGTCACCTTCCCATATCACCTTATCCTTCTTCCTAATAAAAGAACCTTGCTCCCCAATGTTTATAGCAGAAATGTCCACAAGAGCCAAAATATAGAAAGAGCCCAGATGTTCATCTGCAGATGAATGGATAAAGAAGATGTAGTATGTATATACAATGGAATATTACTTGACCATCAAAAAGAATGAAATCTTGTGCTTTGCAACAATATGGATGAAACTAGAGAATATTAAGCTAAGAAAAGTAAGTGAGTCAGAGGAAGAAAAAAAATCAAATACCATATGATCTCACTCATATGTGGAGTTTAAGAAACAAAACAAACGAATATAAGGGAAGGGAAGGAAAAATAAAATAAGATGAAAACAGAAATGTAGACAAACCATAAGAGACACCAAACTCTAAGAAACAAACTGAGGGTTGCTGGAGGGAGGGGAGGGGGGTAGGGGGATGGGGTAACTTGGTGATGGGCATTAAGGAGGGCATGTGATGCAATGAGCACTGGATGTTATATGAAACTGATGAATCACTAAATTCTATCCCTGAAACTAATAATACACTATATTTTAACTAAACTGAATTTAAATAAAGGATTTTTTAAAAGAACCTTGAAATTGTGGGGAAGCAGCAACGCTTCAAGATTAAAACAAAAACAAAAACAAAATACAGGTCCCAGATCCCCTCATAGAAAGGTAGGATGTATGACTTATGAATGAAAGTCACCTTGACGAGGTTGACTCAGCTGGAAAAAACTGGAAACCATTTTGTGCTTCCCTTTTCCCTTCCTCCCTATCTGGAAGCAGAGATAAACAGAGCTGCAAGAGCCATTTTAAATCCATGAGGAAGTACAGGGAATAGAAGTTGTGTCCTAGGGAACGTGGAGCCGACAGAAAGAGGCTAGGATGCTGCTAATACATGAAGCCACTTACCAGTCCTGGATTGTCTTCCTGGGGGGACTCATGTTACATGAGAGAGAAACACTTAAGTCATGTAAGCCACTGTGTTTATGAACTCTCTTACTAGCAGCCAAACATAACCCCTAACTGATATGAGGATAGGCCAGTGAAGTAGGTTGAGCATTGACAAGGGGTAGAAGAATAGAGAAAGAGTGGAGCCCTAAAGACTTAGTGGGGGAAAACATGTTTTCACAAGGGAAAGTGGGTCAAATCCTGCTAATGGTTTGAGTAAGCAGAGGACAGAGATCTCACCATTAGCTTTGGTGACACAAAGGCTATTGCTGAGCTTGGCAAGAATGAGCTTGCTGAGAGGTGATAGTAAAATTCTCACTAGAGAAGACTCAAGAGAAAATAAAAATAGTATCGCCTGGGTGTCTCAGTTGCTTGAGTGGCCCACTCTTAATTTTGGCTCAGGTCCTGATCTTGGGGTCCTGGAATTGACCCCCGCGTCAGGCTCTGTGCTCAGGATGGGAACAGTTTCTCTCTTTCTTCCTCTTTTTCTGCTCCTTCCCCTGCTTGTGCTTGCTCTCCCTCTCTCTCTCTCTCTCTAAAATAAAAATAAATAAATCTTGAAAAAGAGAAAGAAAGAAAGAAAGAAAGAAGAAAGGAAGGGAGAGAGAGAGGGGAAGGAAGGAAAAGAAAAAGAAAAAATAAGAGCAGAGGATGTCGGCACAGACAACTCTTGGGTTTGGCCATTAAGGAAGGCAATAAAGGGGGCATGAGGTGGAGAAAGGATATGGGATCAGAGCAGGTTAATTTTAAGATTCCCATGTTTTGGATGATGGTCAGAATGATATAGGAGCAAAGGATAAGAGATAACACAGGAAGGGAGCATGTGCAAGTGTCCAAGTAGTGTTCCTGATGAGGCAGGAAGGGTGGGACCCATAGCCTCCGTCCATGCTTGGCAAAGAGGCAGATCTCCGTGTCCCTCTGCCTCCATTGCTAAATTCTTCTATACATCTGATACACAGGTGGAACACTCCAGCACATACTCCTCTCTCCCTTTCCAGAACATCCACTGTGCCAACAATCACACACCAAATCCACACAGCTTGGCAGACTAAGACTTGGGTTTGAATCCCTGCTCCGCCACTAACTGGCTGTGTCCTCAGATGAGTGCTTAGCCTCCCTAAGCCAGCGCGGTTGTACAACTGCCCCTTGGGATGACGGAGATGAAAGTCAAAGACACGTCTGCAAAAGCTCCCAGTACATTGCAGAGCAGTGTTCGCCGCGGTGATCATTAATTACTCTTCTTCACATGCATTTCTCAGAGCGGGCTTTCCAGGTGCAGCGTGGCAGCCAGAGTGGGAAAGGATATTTCTGTCTGTGAATACAGGAAATTTCCATGTACCAAAGAGATTTTTTTATGGCTTCATGATTTTTTTAAGTGATCTGGTCAGATAAAGATAACTGGTTCTTTCCGTATTCTATTTTAGAGGAAACGAGAGCAGGGACTTTGCCCTTTTAAATGTTTCATTAAGCAAGATGTGTGCCTGCCCTACACAACCTCTGTAATAACCGCCAAGGCACTCGCAGGGGGAGGATTTCACCCTACCTGAGCACACTTGAATCTGTGTTCTTTCCTGGGGCGAAGCCCTGCCTGATACATTAATCACCCGAACCCGTGGCAAGTGATTTTCTCTGCCTTTATCACGTCACCTCTCAGCCCCTGCGCCAGCATATGGTCTATTATGTGCAAATGATTAAAGAGATTTTCTGCCATGGGTAAAAAATATATTTCCCACAGGATACAGCATTTCCCTGTAAGTCTATCCCAGAACCGTGAGCCTAGAATTCTAAGTGACTCAGTGGGACAGGCAGAAGAAAAAGCCCTTATGCTGATGGGTCCATAACTCGTGGTTTCTACCAGTGTAAAAGAAAATGTATGCACTGCACTATTCCTCCTGGACGAGATGGAGGTGAGAGAACTGAATTCACAAACAGCCTTCAACATCAGAGGCTTTGCACATGCTGTCCTTCCCCCCAACACACACACACCTTACCTGTGCATCGAGGTATTGTCAACTCTTTTTGCAATACTTTATTCATAAGCCTCCTGTTTCAAATAATGAAGGCATCACAAGCACATTCTCCCTTGATGAGAACTGTAGTTTCTTCTATAAGCCCCCTCCCTGGGGACTTATCACTACCAAAGCATTTATCACACTGCATTATAATTTTGCATTTACTAGTCTATTTCACACACACACACACACACACGCATGCACACACACAAACACACACACACACACACACACACTGCACTTTATGTGTTGCCCAACGGTTTTCTCATCTGTGAAACTTCAATGTTTAATACACAGTAAATATTCAATAAATAGCTGGGGAATTAATCTCCAATTCACTAAGGTGTCCTTTTTTTAAAAAAGATTTTATTTCTTTATTTGACAGAAAGAGATCACAAGTAGGCAGAGAGGCAGGCAGAGAGAGAGAGGAGGAAGCAGGCTCCCTGCCGAGCAGAGAGCCCGATGAGGGACTCAATCCCAGGACCCTGAGATCATGACCTGAGCTGAAGGCAGAGGCTAAACCCACTGAGCCACCCAGGTGCCCTAAAGTGTCCTTTAAAGAAGTTTAACATAATGCTGCCAACATTCAAGAATTTTTCGATTATCAAATACATTTGAAACAAGGACGCTTTATATATTGCACACACACACACACACACGTACACACACACCCTAAGATAACAAAATGGTATAGAAATGTACACCAAAATGATACAGTGTCTCTGGGAGGTAAAGTTATTTTCTTATCTTCTTTGATTTTGTTGAGTTGACAAAAAGCTCAACCATAAACATACTACTTTCAGACATTTTTAAACAGTAATAAATTTAAGATATTTGGTCCTATTGAATAATAATGTTAAGGTATTGACTGATCACTACTAGGATATCAGCGTGGCAGCATATTGTCTAGTAAACTATAGGGCTTTTTATGATTTTCTTAACCTCTTGGAGACTGTTTTATCTATAAAATATGTGGGTCAAATAAATTGTTTCATGGATTAAACAAAACCACACATTTAAATGTCTTTGTAGTACTTGATACCTAGGAGGTGTTCAATTAAAGGAGCTAATTCAGCTGGTTTTGATGCTTCTGGAAATGTAGTCTACAGTCAGGGAACAAAAATTTCTCTTTGTTCAAAATGGAGACACAATGGGGACGCCTGGGTGGCTCAGTTGGTTGGACGACTGCTTTCGGCTCAGGTCATGATCCCGGAGTTCCCAGATCGAGTCCCGCATTGGGCTCCCAGCTCCATGGGGAGTCTGCTTCTCCCTCTGACCTTCTCCTCGCTCATACTCTCTCTCACTGTCTCTCTCAAATAAATAAATAAAATCTTTAAAAAAAAAAAATGGAGACGCAATGGATCTATACCAGCATGATAGCTTTAACTTCTCAGTGGAGCACGGGCTGCTCCAGGCCAGTTCCACAAAAATAGTCGTGAGGTTGGTAATGACATCCCTGGGAAGCTAGGTGTCCCCCACCCAGATACATAGGTACATAGCTGAGATACATAGAAGCAGCTAGGAATAAGGAAGAAAAGCAACAGCTCCCAGTAGGAGCCGCATAACAAGAGAAATCACAGTTCCCAGGGACCTGCTTAGCGTACTGGCCCACCAGCTTTGAAACCTGAGGAGACCAACAGCAGAAGAACTGCAACAGATCCCCAGGAGATTTCACTGGCCTTTGCTCCCCAGGTATTCAGATCACAAATGCCAACTATGTGAATCCCTCTGTTTTCTCTCCCACTTTTTCCCTACCATAGCCTGGGAAGTACCCCAGTAGCCATCCTCAGTGGACCTGGAGGTGCTGTTGAGAAACTCAACAACATTTGTTGCCTGTGAGAACCCTTGGCAGAGCTTGCCAAGAACCATGTGGTTGTTGATGCTAGAGACCCCAGTAGCTGGAGTAAATGAGCAGCCAATCTCCTCCAGATCTGGTGTTGCCACACACATCTGTCCTGGACACCTTGAACCACTAGACTTAAGGTCATGGCATGCTCTGCCATGCCCTCACCCACAGTTGAAAGTCAGCCCTTCCTGAAGTCAACCCATAAAGTCTAGAAGAGGTGACTCCTTCTTCAAATGTACAGACAGCTACAGAAGCCTACAAAGATTACAAAAAGTCAGGGAAACATAAACCCATCAAAAGAATACAGTAACTGGTCCAAAGATAGGGAGATACAGGAATTGCTCAACAGAGAATTCAAAATCATTATAAAAAGGATGCTCAGAGAGCTGCTGGAGAACACAGATAAACAATGTAACAAGAGCAGGAAAACAATACAAGAACAAAATAAGTTCAATGAAGAGATAGGAAACATAAAAAAGAATCAGACAGAAATTTTTCACCTGAAGAATACATTAATTGAATGGAAGGATTAAATAGAGAGCTTCAGGGCAAACTGGACTAAGCAGAAGAAAGAATCCATGAGCTCAAAGACAAATCTTTTCAAATTATCCAGTCAGAGGAGCAAAAAGAAAAAAGAATGAAGAGCAATGAAGAAATCCTGCAGGTCTTAGGGACCATGACTAAAAGAAACAATATACACATCACTGGAGTCTCTGAATGAAAAGAGAAGGAAGAAGGGATAGAAAACATATTTAAAGCAATAATGACTGAGAACTTCCCAAATGTGGGGAGAGATTGGGACATCTAAGCTCGTCGAAGCTAATAAGTCATCCCCAGAATCTCAATCCAAAACAATATTCTGAAAGACACATTAGAATAACATTGTTTAAAATCGGAGTCAAACAGAAAATTTTAAAAGCAACATGAGAAAAAAGTTTTCTGTCATACAAGGGAACCCCCTAAGACTATTATCAGGTTTCTCAGCACAGACCTTGCCAGCCAGGAGGGAGTGGCAGGATAAATTCAAAGTGCTAAAACATGGAGCACCTGGCTGACTCAGTTGGTGGAGCATGCAACTCTTGATCTCACAGCTGTGACTTTGAACCCCACATTGGGTGTAGAGAGGACTGAAAGAAAGAAACTGCCAACCAAAAATGTTTTACCCAGCAAAGTTGTCCTTCAGAAATGAAGACAGGATAGAGAATTCCCCAAACCATACATGGAGTTTATGAACACTAGACCTGCCTCACAAGAACTGCTGAAGGGTGTTCTTTAAGCTGAAATGAATGGACACTAACTAGTAACCTAAACACATAGGCATAAACAACACATTGGTAAAGGCAAGCATAGGCAAACCTTAGAGTTAGTGCAGGCTTAGTTCCAGACTACTGCAATAAAACAGTCAAATGAATGATTTGGTTTCCCAGTGCATATAAAAGTTATGCCCCCACTAAACTGTGGTCCATTAAGTGCAATAGCTTTGTGTCTAAAAACACTATATATAAGATATATATTAAGATATATATATATCTCAATCTAAAATATGTATAAGATATATATATATCTTAATCTAAAAATACTGCTAAAAATGCTAACCATCATCTCAGCTTTCAGCAAGTTGTACTCACTGATCACAATCATCATAAGAGATATAAGAATAATGAAAAATTTGAAATATTGTGAGAATTACTAAAATGTGACACAAAGACACAAAGTGAACAAATGCTATGGAAAAATGGCACTGATAAATTTGCCTGAAGCAAGTTTACTACAAACCTTCCAATTTCCAAAAAATACAGTATCTGTAAAGCACAATAAAGCTAAGAGTAATTAAACAAAGTCTGTGTGTCATCACATTCAGAAGACTCTAATACTGTCACATGAAGTTATATTAATAATTTAATTCTAGTATAAAGATAAAAGACAAAAGTATTAAGAAGAGCTATAGCTACAACAATTTGTTAATGACACACAATATAAAAAATGCAAAGTGTGACTACAAAAATATAAAATATGGGTGAGGGGAAATAAAGGGCAGATTTTTTGTATGGGATCAAAGTTATTAGCTTAAAATGGACTGTAAAGCCTATAAAGTGTTTCAAGTAAGCGTCAGCATAACCACAAAACAAAAACTTAAATATGAAGAAGTTTATACATGAAAGATAAATCAAAATATACCCCTCTGGAGACTCCTCAATTCACAAAGGGAGAAAGCAAAAGAGGAAGAAGGAAACAAAAGAACTACAAAATAGCCAGACAACAATTAACAAGACGGCAAGTCTTCATGTAGAAATTATTACTTGAAATATAAGTAGTTTAAGTGTTCCAGTCAAAAGACATAAAGTGGCTAAATAGATTTCTTTAAATGTGATATATGCTGCCTGCAAGATTCGGTTCAGCTTCAAGGACACACACAGGCTCAGAGGGAAAGGATGGGAAAATATATTCTGTGCAAGTGAAAACCAAAAAAGAACAGGAGTAGCTATAGTTCTATCAGACAAAAAAATACTTTAAGTGCAAAACTGTAACAAGAGAAAAAGAAGGTCATTATATAATGATAAAGGGGTCAATTCATCAAGAGGTTATAACAATGTTCAAAATATATGCACCCAACATCAGAGGAGCTAAATATAAAAAGCAAATACAAACAGATCTGAAGTGAGAAATAGACATCAATACAACGCAAGCAGGGAAACTTAATGCCCCACTTTCAACAATGGATAGATCATCCAGGCAGAAAATCAATAAGGAAATACTGAACTTGAACTATACTTTAGACCAAATGGACCTAAGTGACATATGCAGAACATTCCATCAACAGCAACAGAATGCACATTCTTCTCAAGCATGCATGGAACATTTTCCAGGATAGATCAAATGTTAGGTGACAAAACAAGTCTCAGCAAATTTTAAAATATTGAAATTATTCCAACTATCTTTTCTGGCTAAAAAGGCATAAAATTAGAAATCAATCAGTAACAGGATGAAAACTGGAAAATTCATAAATATGTGAAAATTAACAACACACTCTTGAACAGTCAATGGAGCAAAAGAGAAATTAAAAAATACATTGAAACAAATGTAATGGAAACAATACATAACAAAATTTACAGGATACAGCAAAGTGGTTCTATGAAGTAAGTTTTTAGGGATAGATGCCTACATTAAGAAAAAAAGAAATATCTGAAATAAAAAATCTGATTTTACACCTCGATGAATTAGAAAAATAAGAATCAACTAAGCCCAAAGTTAGCAGAAGAGGGGAGATAACAAAGATCATAGCAGAAATAAATGAATGGAGATCAGAAAAACAACAGAAAAGATCAGAGAAACTAATAGTTCATCTTTTGAAGAGATAAACAAAACTGACAAACCACAAGCTAGACTTACCAAAAAAGAGAGAGATAATTTGATTAAATAAAATTATAAGTTAAAGAGGAGACAATACAACTAACACCACCATCGATATGCAAAAGATCATAAGAGACTACTGTGAACAATTACAAACCAACAAAATGGACAATCTAGAAGAAATGGATGAATTCCTAGAAATAATCAGTGATCCTTGAACACAGGTGTAAACTACATGAGTTTGCTTACACATGGGTTTTCTTTATACACACAATACAGTATAAATACTATAACTGTATTTTCTCTTCCTTGTAATTTTCTTAATAATGCTCTCTTTTCTTTATTATAAGAATACAGTATATAATGCATACAACATACAAAATATGTGTTAATGGACAGTTTATGATACTAGTAAGGCTTCCAGCCAACAGCAGGCTATTAGTAGTTAACATGAGAGGGAGTCAAAAATTATACATGGATTTTCGACTGTGTGTGGGGGGTGTCAGTGTCCCTAACCCTTGTGTTGTTCAAGGGTCAAATATACAACCCATCAAGTCTGAATCATGAAGGATTAAAATATCTGAACAGACCAATAATAAATAAAGATATTTAATCAGTATTCAAAAAACCCCCAATGAAGAAAAGCCCAGGCCCCCAGGACTAGATGGCTTCACTTGTGAATTCTACCCAACATTTACAAAAGAATTAATACCAATTCTCCTCAAACTCTTCGAGAAAACTGAACACTCCCAAACTCATTTTACAAGGTTATCGTTACCTAATACCAAAGACAGAAAAGGATACTACAAGAAAATTACAGGCCAGTGTCTGAACATAGATGCAAAAATACTCAACATAATTCTAGCAAACTGAACTTGACAGACAATAAAAGGATCATATGCCATGATCAAGTGGGATTCATCCCTGGAATACAAGAAACAGTTCAACATAAACAAATCAGTAGATCTGATACACAAAATTAATAGAATGAAAGACAGAAGTTGTGATTATCTCAATATGTGCAGGGAAAAAAAGCATTTGATGCAACTCAACACCTCTTCATGACAAAAACTTTGTATAGACCAGAGATAGGAGCATGCCTCAACATCATAAAGACAATACATGATAAACCCACAGCTAACAATATACTCAACAGTGAGAGGTGGAAAGTTTTTTCCCCTAAGACCAGGAATAAGACAAGAGTGCCCACTTTGACTACTCGTATCTGACAGAGTACTGGATGTCTCTGCCAGAGAACTTAATTAAGAAAAAGAAACAAATGAACTTTTGGGTCTTCATCAAGATAAAAAGCTTCTGCGCAGCAAAGAAACAGTCAACAAAACAAAGAGGCAACCCACTGAGTGGGAGAAGATATTCACAAATGACACTACAGACAAAGGGCTGAAATCCAAGATCTATAAAGAACTCCTCAAACTCAACACCCCCCAAAAAACAGATAATCATGTCAAAAAATGTGCAGAAGACATAAACAGACACTTTTCCAAAGTAGACATGCAAATGCTAACAGACACATGAAAAATGTTCATCATCATTAGCCATCAAGGAAATTCAAATCAAAACCACATTGAGATATCACTTTACACCAGTTAGAATGGCCAGAATCAATAAGACAGTAAACAACAAATATTGGAGAGGATGTGGAGAGAGGGGAACCCTCTTACACTGTTGGTGGGAATGCAAGTTGGTGCAGGCATTTTGGAAAAGAGTGTGGAGATTCCTTAAGAAATTAACAATAGAGCTACCCTATGATCCTGCAATTGCACTACACTATGGGGTATTTACCCCAAAGATACAGATATAGTGAAAAGAAAGGCCACAGCTACCCCAATGTTATAGCAACAATGGCCACAATTGCCAAACTGTGGAAAGAGCCAAGATGCCCTTCAACAAACGAATGGATAAAGAAGATGTGGTCCATATATACAATGGAATATTACCCTCCATCAGAAAGAATGAACATCCAACTTTTCTATCAACATGGATGGGACTGGAGGAGATTATGCTGAGTGAAATAAGTCAAGCAGAGAAAGTCGATTATCATATGGTTTCACTTACTTGTGGAACATAAGGAATAACATGGAGGACATTAGGAGAAAGAAAGGAAAAGTGAATTGCAGGAAATCAGAGGGGGAGATGAAACATGAGAGACTGTGGACTCTGAAAAACAAACTGAGGATTTTGGAAGGGAGGGGATAGGGGGTTGTGTGAGCCCAGTGGTGGGTATTAAGGAGGCACGTATTGCATGGAGCACTGGGTGTGATGCATAAACAATGACTCTTGGAACACTGAAAAACTAAAATAAAATTAAAAAAAACAAAACAAAACACTTTGGACCAAGGAAAATATCCCAGAATTCTAGGAAACTTGGGGTACAGGATCAACAGCAACTTTCAATCAGGAAAGCCTAATCTAATATGAGAGCTTTTTTGAATATTGGGGCATGTGGGGAGAAAAGCATATAAGGTGATATCAGTGGAGATAACAATAAAGGAGTTTACAGAAAATAAAAGAAGAAAGAAAGAAAAGGAAAAAAGAAAAAGAAATAAAAGGCATCCAAATTGGAAAAGAAGTAAAACAGTTTCTGTTTGCTAATGACATGATTATATACATAGAAAATCCTGAAGAAGCCACACACACAAAAACAACAACAAAAACAAAAAACAACCTGTTAGATCTAATGAGTGACTCCTGAAAAGTTTCAGGGTAAAAAATCAACATGCAAAAATCAGTTGCATTTCTATACACTAAAATAAACGATCTTAAAAGAAATAAAATAATCCTGTTCACAATAGCATTAAAAATAATAAAATACTAAGGAATAAATTTAACCAAGAAAATGAGACATCTATATCCCAAAAAACGTGAGACAGTGAGGAACAAAACTGAAGGAGACACCAAAAAATGGGAAATATTCCATGTCATGGATCAGAATATTATTAAAATGTCCCTACTACCCAAAGCCGTCTATAGATTCAATGCAATCTATATTAAAATTCTAACGGTATTTTATTCAGAAAGAGAAAAAAATCTTAAGATTTTTTAAGACCCCAAATAGCCAAAGCAATCCTGACGAAAATAATACCCTCGAATATATGGTCAACTCATGTTTGACAAGGGATATAATGCCCAAAGCAGAAACAGCACAAACAAAAATAAACAAGTGGGACTACATCAAACTAAAAGGCTTCTCTACCACACCCAGTGCTCCATGCAATACATGCTCTCCATAGGGTGTGGTGCATAAACAATGAATTCCGGAACACTGAAAAGAAATTAAAAAAATAAATAAAATATTTTTAAAAATAATTTAAAAAATAAAAGCCTTCTTCACAAAGTGTAAAGAAAACCTACAGAATGGAAAAGAAATTTGCAAACCATATACCTGATAAGGAATAAATATTCAACATAGCTAAAAAACTCATACAACTCAACAGTAAAAAAACAAAAAACAAAACCATCATCATCATCATCATCATCATCTAGTTTAAAAATAGGTAAAGGACCTGACTAGACATTTTTCCAAAGAAGATACACAAAAGGCCAACAGGTATATGGAAAGATGCTCAAAATCACTAGTGACTACGGAATGCACCTCACACTTAATAGAAAGGCCATCATCAAAAAGACAAGAGATAATAAACGCCGGCATGGGTATGGTGGAAAGGGAACACTTGTGCATTGGTGGTCAGATTGTAAACTGGTGCAGCCTCTATAGAAAACTACATGGAGATTTCTCAGAATATTAAAAATAGAACTACCGTACTATCTAGCAACTCCACTGCTCTTCACTTCTGGGAATATATCCAAAGGAAATGAAAACAAAAAGAAATCAAAAAGATCTCTGCACCTCCATGTTTATAGCAGCATTATTCACGGTAACCATGACATGGGACCTACGTGTCCATTGATGGATGAATGGATAAAGAAGTTGTGAAATAGATATTCCGTTGTGTGTGTGTATGTGTGTAATGCAATATTATTCACCCATTTTTTTAAAAAAGGAAATCCGGGGCACCTGGGTGGCTCAGTGGGTTAAAGCCTCTGCCTTCAGCTCAGGGCATGATCTCAGGGTCCTGGGATCGAGCCCCGCATCAGGCTCTCTGCTCAGCGGGGAGCCTGCTTCCTCCTCTCTCTCTGCCTGTTTCTCTGCCTACTTGTGATCTCTGTCTGTCAGATAAATAAATAAAATCTTAAAAAAAAAAAAAAAGGAAATCCTACACTCGCAGCAACACGTATGGACCTGGAACGCATTACATTATGTGAAATAAGGCAGACAGAGAGGAACAAGTACTATGTAATCTCACCTCTACATGCAATCTAAGAAAAAAAAGTCAAATGACAGGAAATAAATCCAACCAAACTCATAGGGAAAGAGATCAGATTTGTCATCAGAGACATGGGTGGGAGGAAGGGGTATTGGAACAAAGTGGTCAAAAGGTACAAACTTCTAGTAATAAGATAAATAAGTCCTAGGGATGTATGTTCAACATGATGGCCATAACCAACACAGCTGTACAGGATGTACAGGGAGGCTGTTAAGAAAATAGATCCTAAGAGTTCTCATCACAAGGAGAAATTGTTTTTCGTTTCTTTGTATTGCATCTATATGAGATGGCAGGTTAACTAATCCCATCGTGGTAGTCCTTTCACAATGTATATAAATTAAACCATCATTCCATACACTTCAATAGTGATGTATGCTGACTATTTCTCAAAACCGGGGGCAGGGGAAGAAAGGCAGAAGTCTGGATTTTACATAGTCTCTTGGTTTTTGGTTCAGTTTTTAAAATCGAAAAACATGTGTAAGTGACACAAATTCCACATGCGGGCCAGAACTGTCTCGTAAACTGTTGGCTTCCAACCTCTGATTCCATCTCTGGCTGGAGAGATTTAGATAAAACTAAACATCCCAACTAAGATGAAACTGGGCTTCATTGACCAAAAAGGTTCCATTCCAGGCAGTTTTCTTGGCACCTTGGTCAAGTGCTGGTCACCCCATTTCCTCGGAGACTTCCTGGGATCCCACACAGAGATATGGTGGAAAGAGCATCCGCCTTGGGAAGGAAGTGGGACATTTACCCCAGCAAATTCCCCTGGCGGCCAGAAGAAGCTAGAAACCTTTGGAGATGTCATCCTTCATGCTTAGGCAAAGGTTTTCAACAGTAGCTGTACTTTAGAACCCCCTAGAGAGCTTTCAAAAAATTTTTATTTCCCAGGGCCCCTTTAGGACCAATTTAATTAGAATATGTGAGGATGAGGACCCCAGGCTTCAGGAGTTTGTTAAAACTCTCCAGCTAATTCTAGCATGCAACCAGAGTTGAGAGCTACTCTGTCAAAGCTTTGTAGTCCCAGAAATTCCCCTGCTAAAAGGCAAAAAATTTGAAAGAAAAAAATAAATAAAACAATTACCAGTCATCAGTATCCCTAGAATGAATTAATTTTTGAAATAATTTCAAAGCTGGCTCATTAGCTGGGGCAGGCAGGGGACTTCTGAGTATGAAGGCACCATCCATAGAAGACCAGGAGTGGTAAGATGGGGCAACTGGGGAGGACTGTGAGGTGCTGGGTGTCAGGGTAAGATAGGAGGGAGTCACAGGAAGATAGTCAGTCCAAGTCACACTTGAGGTTAGCTCACCCATAGGCCAGAAAGCGCTGTCTCCCAGGATGAAGGAGGAATTCATCTGCCCACCCATTTTCAACCAGAGGGCTAGAAGCAAAAGGCAACACCATTGGAGCCCCCAGGTGGCTGAGTGGGTTAAGTGTCTGACTTCTTTGACTCCGGTCATGATCTCAAGGTCCTGGGACAGACCCCTGTGTTAGGCTTCCTGCACAGGGAACTTGCTTCTCCCTCTTCCTCTGCCACTCCCCATGCTTGTGTTCTCTTGCTCTCTCTCTCTCTGTCAAATAATGAATAAAATCTTTAAAATAAAAAAAAAAAAGTCAACACGGTTATATAGAAACCCCATTACACAGGTGGAGAGGAGACCCAGGTGGACAGAGATTCGCACATCTGTTTCAAAACAAAGGAAACATTGCCTTACAGGGAATACACCTCAGCTTCAGATCTATGTGAACTCGAAAAAAAACAGAGTCGACCTTTGGCTTCCAGCCTCTCTGACTTAAATCAGTCACTGGAGGCCCTTGGGCAAGTCATTCAATTCCTCTGGACCTCACTGGTCTTGAAGGAAGAAGAATAGGAGGCCAGTCTCAAAAGGCATTTCCGGGTTCTGGCATTTTGCTATTTTCAGGAAGATGATTATGCTCCTGAGTCTGCCCATTCACGCCTTGACACACCACCCTCTCTCTCATGGGCCTGTCAAACCAATCCCTCAAGCTTGTCCTTCCAACCTCGTCCCTAGCTCCTGAAACATCGCTGTGATGAGCCGTCACCTCCCTTTGGTCTGGGGTTGCCAGGGGTCTCATGTCAGCTGTGAGACTTCCAATCACTGTGAATCAGTGATTAAAAGTAAGACCAAAAAAAGTAACCAGACCTTCCAGAAACAAGACAAATAAGTATCCGCCAGGGAGAGAGGAGAAATTAGGTCCATTGCACAGATGCTCTTAACCAAGAGCTCTTGGACTCTTAAGAGAAGCAAAGATCTACCTCTGATTTTTTTTTTTTTTTTTATTTTGATTGGTTTTGCTGCTACACTCAAACTCTGACGCCCCTTGCTTGGTGGGAATGTCCAATGGGAGACGCAGGCAGGGTACACCTGACACGAGGAAGGGACAGTGAGATATGGGGGCAGAAGAACCTGCCACCCACAGTTGGGTGAGGCCCAGCAGACTGTTGCAAGATTATTTCAGGGGACAATGTGAAGGTTACAGACCAAACATGGCCAAAAGGCCAAATGAATTGTCAAAGCGCAGAGAGCATCCTTGGGGGTATCAGAAGCTGATGAACTGAGTGGAGGACATGGGGTGCCAGGAAGAGGAGAGCAAAGGACTATGGGCCCAACAGACAAGAGGGAGGGTGGCACAGACATATGAATGCAGACAGCTGAAGTCTGAAGGGCCAAAAGTGGCGCCGTGTGGAGAGGTCACATCCAGTTAAGAGCCCAAATGAAACAGACACCAATGACTAGTAGTTCTTGATAAAAGCAAAGAAACTTCTTTTTTCTTTAAAATCTTTATTAAATCAAATGAAGCTGGGATCCCATGGTGGTGATTTATTGCACTGGGAAAAGCCAGAACAACCAAATGACACATTTTCTTTTACTCCTGGCAAGTAATTAGCTTCTATATTGCTAAAGGGCCTGTCAGCAGCCCTGTCAAGGAGAAGGAAAACCCAGCTACTTAGAAGTGCCAGATTTTTTGCATTCCTCATTTTCTCCTTTGCCCTTAAAGGCATGGTCCTTTCCTTCTGGTCCACTGTCTCTTCACAAGGAAGACAAAGAAGGAAAGATTGAACGTGGCATCCTGGAAGATTGGAACGGGTGTGTTGGAGGGAAAAGAAAGGGCCCATCCCCACCCACAGGCAAATTCTGCATAATAATCACTGATAATGTGTGCCATAAATCAACTCTGTTATTCCATGCAGCCACCCTGAAAGGTCCACTCCTGTTTACAGGGGAAAAAACACAAACTCGCAGTGATTAAGTAACTCACCCAAGGCCGGGCCTGGGGGCTGTCAGGATTTATATCTAGCTCCGCCTGCCTCTAGCATCCGTTCTGGTACCATAGCAGGTAGCCTCAAAGTGGACCGGTAGGGCAGCATCAACACAGAGCCAGGAATAGAACAGATGCTTCCCAAATGTGAGATTTCTCCCTCCCTGTCTTTTCAGTAAGGACAATTGCATGAATACCACATGGATCAAAGATCGAGCACAACTGTGGTTTGAAGAGGGGGCAATTTGCCCTGCAGAGGACATTTGACAGTAGAGTCATCTTGGCTTTTGACACCTGAGGTGGGAAAATATGATTGTCATCTAGTGGGTAACGCTGGGGCTGGGGTCCATATGCCCCCGTGCACGAGACAGCCCCCCACGAATAACTGTATGATGCGAAATGTCAATAGTGCCAAGGATGAGAAACCTGGAATAGATGAAGTAAATGTGTGTTCATATGAAAGTCATGACAATGGGTCGCCTGGGTGGCCCGTCCCTTAAGCATCTGCCTTTGGCTCAGGTCATGATCTCAGGGTCCTAGGATCAAGGCCAAGATCCGGCTCTGTGCTCAGCAGGGAGTCTGTTTCTCCCTCTCTCTGTCTCTCTTAAATAAATAAATAAAATCTTCAAAAAATAAAAATAAAAAAATTAAATTCATGACAAATATTCCTGTAGAAACTATTTTTTTCAAAAGCACAAGCACATGTAGCTAAATTCATTTTGTTCCTCTCGTATGCCCTGATGCTGACATTCTCTCACCGTCTAAATGAAAGCAAATGCCCAGAGAGAGTCAGTGGCTCGTGCGGAGTCAAAACGCCTGGGAAGAAGTTGAGTCCCCAGAGCTTGCCTAGGATAACTGTACCCCTAAATGCCCTTCTCACTCCTGATATTACCAGGTTCCTACTCAGTTACTCTCTTCTCCCACCTGTTTCTCCCTAGCCCTTACTTTGATGGATTTTATAAACAAACAAACAAACAATAACAACAAAACCAGGTGACCCAGGGAAGCACAGACTGAGTTTCAACAAGCGTAGTTAAATGGAACGTGGCTTGGTAGCTTTCTGGAAGTAAAGCACTGTGCTATTCAACTACTTTTTTTTTTAATGTAATTTTATTTTATTTTAAGTTCCAGTACAGTTAACATACACTGTCATATGTTTTTTATTAATTATTTTTATTAACATATAATGTATTATTTGCCCCAGGGGTACAGGTCTGTGAATCGTCAGGCTTACACACTTCACAGCACTCACCATAGCACGTACCCTCCCCAATGTCCATAACCCAACCACCCTCTCCCTATACTCCTACCCCGGGCAACCCTCAGTTTGTTTTGTGAGGTTAAGGGTCTCTGATGGCTTGTCTCCCCCCCGCCCATCCCATCTTGTTTCATTCAACTACTTTTACCATGTGCTCAGGCCCCAGGTTCTCTGATGCAAGAGAGAAAGCAGTAAGCACGGTAGACATCGTCTACCTTAGGGGCTCAGATGCTAACAGGGGAGGCTGACAACTAAACAAGTGAAAAGTGTAAAAGGGCAAGTGTAGAGCTGCAGGTTACAGAATATGCAGCATTACGGCGTCCGGAAGAAAGAATTTGCTAAACAAGTGTCTGGCTGGGCAGGGACAGGGATGAGGGAGTGGCTAACTCCCTCAAGAAAACACTGCTCAGGGGCGCCTGAGTGGCTCAGTGGGTTAAAGCCTCTGCCTTCGGCTCAGGTCATGATCTCAGGGTCCTGGGATCGAGCCCCGCATCGGGCTCTCTGCTCCGCGGGGAGCCTGCTTCCTCCTCTCTCTCTGCCTGCCTCTCTGCCTGGTTGTGATTTCTCTCTGTCAAATAAATAAAATATTAAAAAAAAAAAAAAAAGAAAGAAAGAAAACACTGCTCAGTGCACTACTTCCGGCTCTGCGTATGCTCCCCATAAACAGTTCTTCTGTACTTACTACTGTGGGCCCCCCAGGGATCCTCCAGGCACTAGGTTGTCAACCTGAAGTTCAATTCCATATGAGCTTTCAAATAATAAAAATCCATCGTTCCAAACAGAATCGGCAACTCAGGCTTGCCTTCTCGCATTGGTCAAAACTGGTTAAGTCTGATTATATTAGAAGTAAACCAGGCAGCTCCCATCTCATGTCAGAACCCCTGAAAATTAAACATCCGGCTTTAAAATATTCAGAGGAAATCAATCCAAGGCTCCCATCAATTTACTAAGATATATTAAAAACGATGAGATTTTGTCGTTAAATGCTCATGACATCCTGGATGACTCGGCGATTGTCGTGGAGCCAACTGGAAGTCGCTGGATGTGTGTGGTTACCCCTCACCCTTCTATTGATATCTGGTGTGCTCAGCAAGACATCCACCTGGGATTCTACCACCTGGTCTGGAATACACTACAACTTGAGACTTAATGCATAACTTTGTCTAAAAATTGTATTGGATTGGATTTTTTGGGGGATACGATTATAAAATTGTCTTATATAAACATTGGCCAAAATCATCACACTTAGAAATATGTAGGTTATATGAGTTTGAGTATTAAAAATCAAGAGGTGGACATATGAGAACATGTTAGCCGAGATGATGTTAGTGTGGTATGGGTGTGTCTACACCCATACCCATAAACACACACACACACACACACACACCCCTTTGTTCTGTCTTACCTCACCGTGTGACTTCCATGAGTCTCTGTGCTAGTCATTCTGTGGATTCCCCTCCAGCAAATATTCTCTGCCACACTACACCTGATCTCTGCCCAGCAGGCCAGCCCTCCAGACTGCATCATCCAGGTTCCTTGCCCTGTGGCTTCTGACTGGATCTAGCCAACAGAAGGCCCCAGAAAAAGATGGGAGAATAAGAAGAAAAAAAGGAAGGTTTGAGTAGGTATTTCCTGCCTTTCCACTTGGCCACAGTCTTGACAATGGCTGTTCCTCCAAAGCCATGTGGCTCTGGGTGACCTCTCCCCTAGGCTACAGTGCTCAAGTAACTCTGTAACTGTCACCTGCACCTCCCTTTTCAGGTCTGGGGTGGTGATAGGAATGGCCTCCCACTATCACTTGTCCTTCATTTTGTCACCATTTTCTGTCACTGCCCTTAATTTTGCCCACTCACCCATAAAGTCTTGTCATGGAGCTATCTTTTTTTTTTTTAAAGATTTTATTTATTTATTTGACAGACAGAGAGAGATCACAAGTAGGCAGAGAAGCAGGCAGAGAGAGAGGAGGAAGCAGGCTCCCTGCCGAGCAGAGAGCCCGATGTGGGGCTCGATCCCAGGACCCTGGGATCATGACCTGAGCCAAAGGCAGAGGCTTTAACCCACTGAGCCACCCAGGCGCCCCATGGAGCTATCTTTAATTAAACCTTGGGCCTGTGCTCTCTGTTTCCTATCAGGAATCCAACTGGCACTCTTCCTTGCCACTTCATTATAACCTCTACATGGGCAAAGTAAGCAATATCACTTTTATATATTTTAGCTATTTTTTTTTTTTAGACACAGCGATCCAGGGAAAAGGTTAGGAGGCTTATAGAGATCGTTGGCATGCAAGACTTGAATAGTCAAATACTTAGTAATTAGTAATAATACTAATAGTAGTAGTAAGTGGTTGTAAAAACAATGGCAAAAACTAAAAAGTTAGTGCCTACTGTGTGCAAAGTCCTATGCCGGACAATTTACATTTATTATCTCATTAAGTTCCCATAACCTACAAAAGGTTTTTCATTGTTTATAGATAAGGAAATTGAATTATAAGTAAAAGCCACATAACCCATAAGTGGCAAAAGCAGGATGTGTACCCAGGTCTGATTCAAAAGCCATTAATCTAACAACAACAATAAAAATCTAGGGATGTCTGGGTGGTTCAGTTGGTTAAGCGTCTGCCTTCAGTTCAGGTCATGATCCCAGGGTCCTGGGATTGAGTTCCACATCCAGCTCCCTGCTCAGCAGGGAGCCTGCTTCTCTCTCTGCCCGCCAATCTCCCTCCTTGTGTGCTCTCTCTCACTCTGACAAATAAAACTTTTTTAAGAAAGTCTAAAAAAAAAAAGTCATTAGTCTTTCTTTCCATTATACCTCTTATTTATATATCTATAATAGAACTCCTTCTGTTGCATATGGCGGGAACCTGCAACTCATAAAGCTGACAACCTATAACCCAGGAGGTTCTAAAGGTACCACAAAAGCTCTCAAAATCAAAACAAGAGCTTACCAAGTGGGTTTGGAAAGCACAACCCGGACCACATAATCCCCTTCCAGCTCTACTCTCAATTCAATGTCTAAGGAAACTGAACAGGACTCAGATACCCCCAGGACTATGTCTGTCTCTTTTCTTCACTTCTCTCTAAGACCAGCTTTCTCCCCTCCGGTGGGCTTCTCCATGAGACTGGTATATGAGATGAATGGTACTAGCCAAGCAAATATAGGGTTCGTAACACATTAAATTAGTCAGCATCTCACAGACTCGCCCTTCCAATTTGCCAGAAGGCAAGAAAGGGCTTTCCTCCAGTTACTTGTGTTCAAAAACAAAAACAAAAACAAAAAAAACAGGGATGGTCTCTGATTGGCCAAGAATGAGTCACATGTCCACCCCTTAGAAAAATGAGTACAGCGCAGAATAATCAAACTGTGACTAACGTGGCCACCCCTGTGTGGGGGAGACAGCTGATGATTTCCTTGATTGGCAGCTTGCTTGAGTAGCATACCAATGAGAGGAAACTAAGCCAGAGGAAGGGAAAGGGACACTGGACAAACAACCACAATAGATAAACATTATGAAGTGCTTTCAAATTACCTCTGTAAATGCATTTCTCACCTTGGAAGTTTAAAAGAAAGATGATTGTCTGAACTTAGACAGGACTTGACTTGACCCCTTGCAGACTTTAATTCTCTACTTTTTTGAGCACTGTATGAGATGAAACATCAGGTACCAGAAAACTGGGGCAGGAGATGTAATTATTAGGCCATTAAGATTCTCAGACTTTGAACTCCCAGTGGATAAGTCTTCCAAGATGGCATGTGACCAAGCAGACCAAGGTGACTGAATTCAGTCTAGACACAGGGAAGCATATGGAGAATGACAGCCCCTGGAAATCTAATCCAGAGGTGAACTGAGTAGTATAATGAGAACATAAAGCTAACAACAACCCAAATAGTAGATAATAACAATTGACTCTTACCATATACCAGAACATATTCTAAGTGCCCTGTGTATATAAACTAAGTAAATCTCCATAGCAACCCTACAAGGTAGAGACTACAGTCTCATCCCCAAAGTGAGTTTCAGTAATGTGCCTAAAGTAAGTGATCGAAACCCAGGCAGTCATGCTCCAGAGCTCACACCTTTTTTTTTTTTTTTTAATATTTTATTTATTTGACAGAGAGAAATCACAACTAGGCAGAGAGGCAGGCAGAGAGGCAGGCAGAGAGAGAGGAGGAAGCAGGCTCCCTGCGGTGCAGAGAGCCCGATGTGGGGCTCGATCCCAGGACCCTGAGATCATGACCTGAGCCGAAGGCAGAGGCTTTAACCCACTGAGCCACCCAGGCGCCCCCAGAGCTCACACCTTTAAGCACCACACCACAGCCTGTAGTGGGAAATCATCTGGAACCATTACAGCAGACCTGAACTTGCTTAATCATTGGATTGTCATTGTAAATATGAAAAAGCGAAAGAAAAGTTGCCTCCCATCTCCCATGTATATGCACAGATGTCCCCTTGCTAATAAACCAATGTCAGGTGATAGATTTCTTAAATAGGACACACAAAGTACACATCATGAAATACCAGCCGATAAATTTGACTATATCAAAATATAACACTTGTCCATAACAATAAGCATCAGAAACAAAATTCAGAGATAAGTTAGACCAGAAGAAGCCTTGGTAGTGCTGAAAACCAACAAAGGATTAAAAACTTAAATTAAAAAATTTTTTAAAATTACTAGAAATTAATAACCCTAGGGAAAAACAGACAAAGCCAAAGAAAAGCTGTTTTTGGAAGAGGAGACCCAGTGGGTCAATAAGCCTATGAAAAGACTGCCCGCTTTATGAGTAGTTGGGAAAAGGGGCAAACACCAATGATAAACGGTTCACACCTATCCAATGAGCAATAGAGTTCAAGATTCACAAGGGCTTGGTGCCTGCAAGGAGGCAAGGAGATGGGAGCCTCATATCCTGATGTGGGCAGGGGGTGGGTGCACGGCAGAAAAAACACAACCTCTTTGGAGAACAATTTGACAATTCCCGCTATGGTTAAAACATCCACACCCTTACACCCAGCAATCCCACACACAGTTACGGGTCCTCGAATCACTCACACGGCTGCAGGAGGAGACATCCACAAGAATGTACGGGGGTTTGTAATCGTCTGACATTTCAAACAACTGTACATTGCAAACCACGGGGCAGTCATCAATTAATCATGGCATATTCCTGTAGTGGAAGATTCCATAGCAGTTCAGAGGAAGAAAGGGAAGTGATATGCATCAAAATAGAAAACACAGTATTAAATGAAAAATGGAATTACATCATGTGAAGAGTTTAATGCCAATTGTGTACATTTTAATTTCTGTACAATACATACAGTACAAAATGTAATGTATATACAGCATTTATACCATCTAAAATATGTTTATGCTTCTATAAACATATAATTGCATTTTTCACTGAATTAATATATGTAAGCTTGAAGTTTATGCAGTGTATAATTTTATACAATTGTGTGTAGTATGTATAGATTGTATTTACATTAAATATAAAATTTAATTCACATTCAGTATGAAGTTATGTCTTTTAAGTTTATAACATTTTATGTGCATATGAATATATAATAAGAATGTGAAGTACACGTAGAATAGTTATTAACATTGCTGTAGCACTCCCCTCTGGGAGAAGACTGGATCTGGGAGGGCTACAGAAGAAACTTTAATTATATTTATAATGTTTTATTTCTTAAAGGATAAATAAATCTGGGGAGAAAGTACATGAGTGTTATATTTCTATTTCTACTATTTCTTTAATTCCGAAATTTTTATGTAACAAAAATTTTTATTAATGCCTCCACATTTTACTCTTTTGAGAGAAACGAGGGCCAGGTTGAGCTTTCCGAGGGTGGTGAGTGGGTTGTGGCCGTACCAGGAGAAAGAGGTCAGCACTTGCTGGACGAGGGCCCTGTGGACCAACCTTGCCAGAGATGGAAAGAAGGCTTTCGGAATATTCTCAAACACAACTCCCAAAAGAGACTCAGGGCTCTGGGAGGCCAGGAAACTTCAAAGCAACCAATGCAGAGAAGATCTTTCTGAATAAAGGAAGATAATCCAAAATCCATTTCAATTTAGCTTAAGAAAATATATCCCTGCGTTCACGGTAAGGCAGAGATATCTGATGTTCTGAGAAGTCACACTGCAGTCAAACTCTGAAATGGAGTGCTGGTTTAAGGAAAAGTTTGCAAGCGGGCAACTCGCTGCCCTCCCACTGGGCAGCCTCCCCTGTGCTGAAAAGAGCTGGAGACTGTCAGCTCCGTCTCTCAGGCAGAAGCACACATTAGGCTCCTTTTCGACTTGGTTCACGGACATTTGGGCAAGTCATTCTCTTCTCTGAGCTTCTATTTCCACGTGTGAAACACATGCATGCATGCCTGTATGTGTGTGTGTATACACAACTTCTCTCTGGAGCTGCTCTCTCTGTTTCATACAATTAGGATTATCCCCATAGAGCTCTTGCCAACAACATTAATAAAGGAATTTAAATGAGCTAACTAATGGAGGCTGAGGAGCTGGGGCCAGGAGTCATCCAAAAGCATCCGTCCATCATAATTACCTGGAGAAGGGTGAGCGCTACCTCTTCCTTCCCACTCCCTGGGCAACTTGTTTAACCTCTCTGCCTCAATTACCTCTTAAGTAAAAACAGAATAATATCACCTACCTTTTATCATTGAAGGGAGAAAAAAAATGAGATCGCGTATGTGAAGTCATATATAGAACTTCTAAAATAGTAAGTATTCAGTAAATGAGAGTGTCTGTATGTTTACGTCTGCATAAGTGTTTATCCACACGCATTCATGTCTGCAGATGGGTATTCATCTCTCTGTGTTAATCTCCATTTCTCCAAGCAGTCTTGAATCTGCCCGCAAGCATTCAGGGGAAGAAAACAACGATAAGATTTATCAAGCAAAGCTTCCCAGGCTGCCTTTCTGACTCGAGGGGAGTGAGTACTGGGGCATGGTTTTCAGTTTTCACAGCAGAGCAGTTTCAATACCCCTCCCATGACAGAGCCTGGGGATACATGTTTGTCAGAGTTCTTCTCATTGACCTTTTTAATTGTGTGGGCCTCCCCTATTAGGATTACAAGATGCTCATGGATGCTGTGCTTGAAATTGGGAGGGTGGCGGGGCACGGAAAGCCAGGAGACAAGACTCTCAGTTTCCTTTCCTTGTATCCTCTTGACAGCCAGTATCTATCCCAGGGGCCTACCTCTGACTTCATTGGTCCTTGAGAGCCTGTGAGCCAGGCCTCAGATCCCAGACCCCAGGCCCCCTTTAGCCTCCATCTCTCTGATCCCCATGTCCATTGTCGACTCAACAATGTTCACTCATTTGCTCCAAGTTTTCCCTTTTACTCTGTAGCCTAAAGTAAATAAAAGTCCTAGTCCAAAGTTGAGCTGTGCACTAAATGAAACCTTTAAAATTTTTTCCATAGTCCAACTTTATTCCTAAACTTGCTATTCCTAAAACGGAGTAGCAAAACAATTTCCATGAGCTAAGAGTAACCTCTTAGAGGGGGTAATTCCATCTGGTTAGCCCTCAGTCTATAGGGTCAATCTTATCCCACCTACTGGGCTCTTGGGTTTATGCGAAGCTGTTGCCTGCTGGCTGGGTTGGTTCCCAGGGGCGAAGCTGTTGCCTGCTGGCTGGGTTGGTTCCCAGGGAACCCTGAATTTCCATGTAAGACCCTTCTGCTCAAACACAGCACACCTCTGCCTCTTCTCTGGGTCTTACCTACTTATAGAGGATCCATGAGAGAGAGACAACACAGGTCCTCTCTCCTCTTAGAGACTCTATCTTGGGTTCTGCCCTGACCACCACCTCCCAAATCTATTTTAGAGACCCACTGTCTTCCCATTTCTCATCACCTCCTTCCTTATTCTCTTTCCTCAATCTAGGATATCATTTTCCAGCCTCAAAATTTGGAAATTACCAGGGAGGGAAAAAGTTGATCACTATTCTAAACATTTGATCTCACCATAAATGTCATTTGTGTCCAGATCCCAATATAAATGAAAGTGGAAGAAACAATGTTATTAATTCCTTTTATCATACACATGACCCTCTGAGTTCCTTCTGGGTCCCAGGCACCCTGGGAGGCCCTGACGAGACAGAGATGAATAGAACAAGGCCTCTGTTCTCTAGGCACTCCCAATCTAGTGGGGGAGAAAACCAGAAAAAACAAATAATTGCAATTCAGTATGTAAGTGCAATGAATATGTACTCATCAGACCAAGGAGGGAGAGTTCAATTCACTGGTGGGTGGGCAAGGTGTCCCAGTCAGTTTGGCTGCTATAACAAAGTACCACATAGACTGGGTGGCTTACAAACAACAGAAATTTATTTCTCACAGTTCAGAAGTCTGGAAGTCCAAAATCGGAGTGTTATCATGGGTAAGTCTTGGTGGAGACACTCCTCCAGGTTCTCCTCCTATCCTCCTCTGGTGAAAAACAGACAAAACTCTTTGAAGTCCCTTTTATAAGGTCACTAATCCCTTTCAGAAAGGCTCCACACTTTTGACCTAAACATCTCCCTAAAGCTCCACCTCCAAATACCACCCCATTGAAGGCTAGGATTTCAACGTATGAATTGTGGAGACAGGAAAACAGTCCACTGAAGATGGTGAGAGTGATTCAGAAAGTCTTTCCAGAATGGATGCTAAAAGGCCCACCTAACCAAGAGTACCCCTCCTTCTCATTCCTGCAGGCACCATTAACCATACTCATAAAATTTCAATGCCATTTTCCCCCTGGGATTGCTACTTAGGCAAGCCTTAAAAATAAACTTGTAGAGGTATTATGTTATCAGGAAAGAGTAACACATTAGCCTACAAATATACTAGAAGGATTTATTTATGATTAATTATTAATATGACCCATCTCCACCTACTAGCAACTGCGAGTTTCAAGGAGGGCCAGCTCATAATTGAAGGGAAAACAAAAAGATGGCTTGCACACAGGCACTGTCTTGGCTTCCCTGGAAGTAGGATCTGAGTCCAGGATTCTTATTCAAGTGGTTTCTGAAATAGTGCTCTCGGGAGAGAGCAAGGGAAGCAGGATAGGCCAGGGAAATAAGCTAAGCAAGGAGGTGATCTCAGGAGATATGAATTTTGGTCTTATTCAGGATCAGTTCCACCATAAGACAAGAAGAAATGGAGGAAGAATAGTGCAGGACCACCACCGGATTGAGGAGGCTCCTGCTGGCAGTGGGTGGTTGTCAGCCCCTACTCCAAGCAGGGATTGCACACCCCTCAAGCAAATGTGGGTGGGCATCAATTATATCCACTAAAGGCCAGGGTCTAGCAGGGAGCCTGGAAGGCTTAGAAGAAAAAAGGGAATGAGGCCCAGAAAAGGAAAGGGAACACTGCATAAAGGTGCTAGTGTGTGTGTGTATGACTGTGCACGCATGTATGTTCATACATGCACACATGTGATGACTTTCCCATCGACCTGAGAGAATCCTAATAGTTCCTAATGAACTCTCTATTCCCACTCTGACATCGCCCTAAGGGAAGGGAGTGTTTCTCCCACCTCGTTCTGCACTTGTCCAGTGCTCAGCCTTGAAAGGCTTTAGAATCTAGCTGTGGGAGGTGTCCCTGATAGGTCCCCCAATAATGGGTCTGTGATTAAAGGAGAGAGACTGATACAAAGCGAAGGTCAAGCAAAGCTTTATTTCGCGCCAAGCATCAAGAATCAAACCGACCAGTCGGGGCCTTCTCTTACAAAGAGGTGACCCCTCCCAGCCTCACAGACTAACTTTTATAGAGCAAAGGCCATGTGGTTGAGCCTGGCCACATACAGGTGGACAATGAGATTGCAACACACAGAGAAAACTGCACAGTCATGCTAGGTCACACACGGGTGGCCAATTGAATTTCAATTTACCCTAGTAGATATTAGAACTAGCCTATCACCTTGGTCAGAATTGGCACCCAAAAGGTGGGGCCCACCCTCCTTGGTAGCTAGGGAGAAAGTATGCGTGCCCCACTGACTGGATGTCTCCACCTGGCCTGACCCACCCTTGTATCTGGGCTTTGCTACCTGGGACTGGTTTCCGGACTTGCTTTTCAGTAAGTTCCTCTGGGAGGGGCAGGGTCAATCTAAGTTTACTGCATAAACAACGAAATGGCTCCCTTTTCCTAAGAAGGCCCTTACAGTCCCAAAGCCCTGATATGCTTTCTTTCAACTGTGATGGCAAGACCCCATCTTGCCTGGGGTCTTGGTCTCCTGGTTCTCCAGGTCACGAAGTGCTGTCGACAGTCTCTGCATCCACTACTAGCCCCTGACAGCCATTTCCCCTTGACTCTCTAGAAATTCTGGTACTACCTAGAAAATGGCATTTACACGAAGTTGCAAATATGGTCAGGGTGAGATGTTGCCAGCCCTTACCTCCAGATGGTCTTCTGTTTTCTCCTCAGCGGAGCCAGCCTTAGGTTGCCGCTGAGAAACAAATCCACAGCCCAGCTCTCAGCCAGAAACTATCACAGCCATGCTGGGAAATTGGCCTTGGCCTTAGGCATGAGGTGGGGGGGAAGAAGACAAAACAAATGTGGGTGTTGACTCTTCAGAATTCTCAGGGACTAATGGATGGACAAATGAACCGCCCCCCAAAAAATTCTTCAGATATATTATTAGGTATCATCGTCTATAAAGTATGCCCCACCTGTCCTGGGATTCTTGGAGATAGACCAAAGTCTCTCCTTCCAATATAAAATATTAACCATTTTCCCAGTTCAAATAAATTGCCAGATTCAAATAAACTAGATTAATAGATTTTCACTATTTATATCTCCTTTCCATTATATTTTCTTAAACCTTGGTTGTCTGCTTGTTTGCTAGTAAATTCTCCTAAGGAACAAAACACATAAAGCTCTATCAACTAGCTATTAATAGAAAACTTCAGGAAAAGGCAGTTACATTTGGTTCATGCTTACTGAATGTGTAATCACAGTCCTGGTTTTGCATTCCAGACAGAGAATACTAAAATACTCACTGCCATTTTTAGCCCTACTATGCTCTATGCCTTGGGACACGAGACAGTTGAATATTCTCATGTGTAATTTAGATACCGTGACCCCTATCTTACAAACAAATGCATGAACAGATCAATAAATGGTGGTGCAGAATGTCACAAGTGAATTAAATATTTGTACAAAATTAATTAAACATTCATGCACCAAGAGAATTTATGGTGATGAGCGCCTGCCACAAAAAGTCCTGATGTAGACTTGAGGTCGGCTAAGGCATCCCTGAGGAAGTGACATGTGATACTTGTTCTGAAGGAGCAGGCATGAGACAAGGGAACACAGGAAATCACTTCAGCAAACCCCGTGCTGACCAGGGCAACTGCTTTGGAAAAGAGCCGGGAAGTTCCTCAAAAAATTAAATATATACCCTAGGACCCAGCAATTCCACTCCTAGGAATGCACCTAGGAGAAATGAAAACATATGTTCACGCTTAAGCTTGCGCACAAACGTCCACGGCAGCATCACTGAGAAAAGTCAAAAGATGGGAACAACACAAAGGTCCATCAGCTAATGATTCGGTACACAAAATGTGCTCTATCCTTACAGTGGAAATCAATATTCGGCCATAAATAGGGTTGCAGAACTGACCCAGGCCACGACAGGTATGAACCTTGAAAGCAGTATGCTAAGTAAAAGAAGCAAATCACAAAGAGGACATACTGTATGTTTCTGCATATAAGAATTACCCAGAATGGGCAAATCCAGAGAGACAGAAAATAGATTAGTGGTAGAGGGAGACAAACCATAAGAGATTCTTAATCATAGCAAACAAACAGGGTTGCTGGGGGCGGGGGGTGGGGTGCACACACAGGGTAACTGGGGGATCGATGGGCATTAAGGATGCCATGGGATGTAATGAGCACTGGGTGTTATATAAAACTGATGAATCACTAAACTCTACCTATGAAACTAATAATACACTATATGCTAATTAATTGAATAAAATAAAAGAGAAAATATGTTAGTGGTAGCCAGGGCTGAGGGAGGGGGGAAATGGGGACCTACTGCCAGGAGTGTGGGATTTGGTGGAAAAGATGAGAATGTTGTAAATTGATTTTGGTGATGGTTGGGCGAGTCTGTGAGTGTACAACAAATTGTACACTTTAAGTTGTTGAAATGATGAGTGGCTTCAACTCCATCTGGGACCGAAAGAGAATTGCCCAGTTGAAAAGGTGGAAGTGAGCTCAGGGCTGGGGCTGGATAAAAGGACTTCATGACTCCACAGTCACAGCTGGGTCAGGTTAGAGGTCTGTTTTGCTCCCTGCTTAGTGGGTAGATGACAGACAGAAACACGCTGTCCCAAATGAAGAACGGTGTCCACTGGGCCCCACACTGAACTACTGAACCACAGGCTTTAAGCAAAGTCTTTTTCTGAAAGACAATTTTATAAAGCTAGTGAGAAATTCTAGAAAGAGCAAGAGAGACAAGGAGAGACAAAATGTGAGCAAAAGTGGTGAACAGAGACAATCCCAGGCCTACACCATGAAAGCTTTTTGGAAAACTTTACTTCTCCCACATACATTCCCCCCAGGGTTGCGTTTATTCCATTCCCAGTCTTTCTCTCTTTTTTCTTTTCTTTTCTTTTTTTTTTTTGGTCTTTCTCTTTTCAAGTCAGAAGAAATTCACCTGCTCATGTCTCCCTCAGAGTGTTAGCATTTGCTGAGATTTGCCCTGCCCCCGGGGCCTGGAGGGCGAAATGTTCCCAAGTGGCTTCAAGATGTTGGGGAACATAAAAGTGACCCCCTGACAAAGTGGAGCACTGTCACACACGGAGGAAGAGGTGGTAGCCTGGGGCTCCGAGCAAACTTAGAGGAAAAAAAATGTTATTATGGAAGGAAGGGAGGGAGGGAGGGAAGGAGAAGGGAAGGAAGGAAGAAAAGAAAGAAGGAAGGAAGGATAGGAAGGGGAAAAGGAAGGTCCAAGTGCTGGCTAGCCCTGTTTTCCAGCTGACGGTTTATCCCCTTTCCTGAAATTTCTACCATTAGAGTCAATTTGGGTGTTAAATTTCCCTTAAACTCAATGAAAAAGAACTCACGCACTGCCTTTCACTCCTCGTGCTGTGTGCAAACATAGAGCGGTCATGATGACTTATATTCAAATCCCGGACCACACTACTTTCCTTAATGTTCTCTGCTGTCACTGCAGTCATTAGCGCCACAGCTACATTAGCTAAATTGAGCAGCCCAAATGCAACACCTTGCCCACCCCCCAGATAAAACCACCGTACACTCTGCTCACATTAAGTAATGATTTGCAGTGTCCTTCTCCCTTCTCCGGCTCACAACTCTGCCAACAGCATTTCTTAATGCAAAAGGTAAAGGCTGAATTACAAATGTGATCCAATTTTACTCTGCATAATTAGTGGATTAGACATCAGAGAAAATCCACTTATTTTCATAGCTCATCCAATTTCCCACCTCGAGCTCCCCACCTCCTCCACCATCCCACACTCAGAGGTAAAGTCTCTAGAAGCACAAAGTGAGAAAGGGCTTTATTTCTCAAGCACCGTTACAGCTATCAAATTCATTTTTAAATGACTCCCAGGTATGATTTTTTTCTCAACCGGGTTTTTTTTCCCCTAAGAAAACAGAGCCAGGGATCTGAACTACAACACCTGAGTCAAAAGTGTATCATTGAAGGCTAAAAATTTTTTTTTTTTTTTTTGCCAGAGATCTTGGAACAAACTGTCAGTAGCTGAAAAACACCAAGGCACTCGGGTTCGGCTTGGCTTGGCTTGGCTTTTGGAATCAGATGGCTTGGGCTTAATTCTTGGCACTACCAACTGTTTAATTCATTATCTTATCTCTACAATGGGCATGGTGGTGAGTGTTAAAAGAGATATCTATAAAGTTCTTGGAACAATGTTTGGGACATAGCAAATCTTCCAAACTATTTGCATGATTATTCTATGCCTAGAGTCCAACTGGAAAGAAAAGGCATCCCCAGCTCAGACTCTCCGCTCACCCTAAACATCTGCTCCCCACACTGTGACAGAACCCCGAGCCCTACCCATGGCAGCTTGGAAGGCTCCCGAACATGTAGTCCATCCACTCAGAACTGGCACAGATTGCCACAGATGGATCCCCAAAATGGCTCTCTTCAGTATGGCAAAGTCTTTGCCGATAAAACAAATAGAAGGTACTATGTCACTGCCCACAAGGTAGGGGCAGAAGTGGGGGCAGGGAAGAGGGGAGAGCTAGGAGAGGAAACAGGACTTCTCGAGTTTTCTCCTGTATCTCTTCCCTCTCAAATGTCTTCACCAGCCACCTGAGGAGAAAATCAAAATCCCAACTCCTGAGCTGCCAAGCACTTCCTCTTGCCAAACAGCAATCCATTTGGGGAGCACTCATGTTACCTGAGCATCGCAAGTATGACTGCTGCCATAGAAGTGCATGAGGTGGTTTTTCCCAAGACAACTCTCTGAGGTAAATGCTAGTATTACTTTTGTTCTATAAATGAGGAAACCAAGGTCCAGAGGCAAGTCAATGTCTGAGGGCACCCTGCTTTTTTCTGACAGAATGGCAGCTGCAAACCCAAACCTATTGTCCACAGAGCACATAACTCTTCCCCACAAGGCCTGTTTCCTTGTAGCTTCCTAGTGGGTACATGGGCCATCAAGACCAGGATTGGAAAGTTGGAACGAACCACATGAGGGGTAGTACTTCTATCAGTTCTAGCAGGAAGGGCCAGCGTGTCCTGGGATGAAGCATGGAAAGAAGACCTTCCCAAATGACACAGAGAGGCTTTCCTCTCAGGAAACACAAGGCTCTCCTCCAAAAATGCTGTGCCTACGTGTCACTTCTCAGCTCAAACTTACCCCTTTTCTGCTGAAATAAGCACAGAGAGCTTTTGCATTCATTCAGTATGTTCATGTTGGCTTCGGTATATAGTGGGCTCTCAGAAAACAGGTGACATCGTAAGCTTCTAGAATAAAATTCTTTTCCATGTAATCCTTCTTAACAAATGTTCATTGCCTTGGGGATCCTGGCTGGCACAGTCAAGGAAGCATCTTACTCTTGATTTCGACTCAGGTCATAATCTCTGGGTCATGGGATCGAGCCCTGAGTTGGGCTCCATGCTCAGCAAGGAATCTGCTTAAGATTATCTCCGTCTCCCTCTCCCTCTGTCCCTCCCCCTGCTTGCACTGCTGCTCTTTCTCTCCCTCTCTCTCTATCTGTCTCTCTCAGATAAATAAATAAATACATTCTAAAAACAGTTTTTTTTTAATGTTCATTGCCTTCACAAGAGACCATGCTCAGTACTACACTGACGGAAGATCTAAGACATCATCCCTGACCTCAAAAAGCTTGCAATCCAGTGGTCCCATGGCAGAATGTCAATTCTAAGGAACGTACAGACTGGGGGTTCCAAGGAAGATATAATTCACAGGGATAGGAAGATTCCTAAGATTAGCTGGAGGAGGTGGGACTCAGTGATGACCAGCAAAAGTATAAGGCTCCTAGCTCCATTCTGCATTCTGGTAGTTAACCCTTACAGACAGGTGGGACATCAACAACCAAGGTGATAGCATGAATAAACAAACAAAATATCCTAAAAGAGAGTTCTGATGATTGAAAACAGAGACCGGAAGAAGTTTTGCGTGAGTTTTGCCAGCATTGGCTTTAGGAGACATATCCAAAGAGACTGATGGTGGTTCTTGGACCTGTCTGTGATCTAAATATAGATCTTCTGGATTTATTTTTAGTTTCTTTGGGCGACTTCCTCATGAGAAGAGAGAATCTTCCTTGTAAATCTTAAACTGACTTTGTAAGAACATGAGCCCTGAAGTCAGACAGATCTAGTTCAATTCTGCCCTTCTGTACTTACTAGCCATCCTAATTTCTCTGTATTCCAGCGCTCCTTCCTGGAAGATGAGGTCGTTATGAGGAATAGGTTTAGAAAAAAAAAAAAAATCCATGCAGATGCCTAACACAGAGGCTGGCACAGAACAGGGAATCAATAAATATTAACTCTCCAGTTCTGCTAATAACTGGTTTCATTTGCCCTTCAGCCAGGCAAGAGTATTTGCCAAGACTCAGAGATGAGACCTTGTCAACAGGGAGACTCGAGGGCATGGAGTCTTGAAACCTTTGTTCCATCCATTACATGCATCCATCTATCTCCCTCCTTGAGAAATGCAGCTAGTGAGGAAGAATTACCCAGAGGCATCAGCTGTGTGGTGGCTTTGAGGAAACTGCCTGTTTCCCTTTAATAACAAAGAAAAAAATTAACAAAGACCTTGTCCAAACACACTCAAGTCTGTGAGGAACATTAACTTTCAAATAAACAAATGAAAAGATGATTTGACTGAATCTTTCAAATTGATTCAGAATCCTTTAGATGGAGGCTGGGAACCTTTTTTCTGTAAAGACCAGTAGTAAATGTTTTAGGCTTTGTAGGCCTTAGAGACCTGGTCACAAGTATCCCGCTGTGCCATGGTGGGAGAAAAGCGGCCACAGACAATATATGAATGAATGAGCTTGACTGTGTTGCAATAAAACTTTATTTATAAGCACTGAAATTTGATAATGGGATTATTATCGTGTAACACCAAATATCCTTTGATTTTTCTGCCAAATGACATGATTTCCCTCCTCTGTGGAATTTAAGACACAAAAGGGGGGAAAAAGGAAAAAAGAGAGAGAGAGAGACAAACCAAGAAACAGATTCTTAACTCTAGGGAACAAACTGCTGGTTACCTGAGGGGACATGGCAGGGGGTATGGGGGGATAGGTGATGGGGATTAAGAATACACTTATCATCATGAGCACTGAGTAATGTATAGAATTGTTCAATCATTCTATTGTACACCTGAAACTAACATAACACTGTAGGTTAACTATACTGAAATTAAAATTAAAAATTTAATTCAAAAAAAAAAAAAAAAACAACCACCACCACCACCATTTCAAAATGTAAGAAGTCGGGGCACCTAGGTGGATCAGTGGGTTTAAACCTCTGTCTTCAGCTCAGGTCATGATCTCGGGGTCCCCCTCTCTCTCTGCCTGCCTCTCTGCCTACTTGTGATCTCTGTCTGTCAAATAAATAAATAAAATCTTTAAAAAAGAAAAAAAAATGTAAGAAGTCATTCTTAGCTTGCAGGGGTGTACAGAAACAGGAAGGGGACAGGATTTGGTTCATGGTCATTTGCTTGCCAACCCTGACAAGGACCCCTTGGCCTTCAAAAAATCTCAGGAAATCTCTTGTCCAACCCCTATATTTGCAGTTGAATGTCAGAGCCATAGAGGGAAAGTGACTTGTCCAGACCAGCTGGGTCTCTCAGATCCATATAAGAAGCTCAACAGAGGGTTCTCCTTTCTCCACATTCTCTCCAACATTTATTGTTTCTTGCCTTGTTTTTTTTGCCATTCTAACAGTTGTAAGGTGGTATCTCAATGTGGTTTTTTTCTTTTTTTTTTCAATGTGGTTTTGATTTGAATTTCCCTGATGGCTAATGATGAAGAAAGTTTTTTCATGTGACTGTTAGCCATTCATATGTCTTCTTTGGAGAAGTGTCTGTTCATGTCTTCTGCCCACTTTTGACTTGATTATTTGTTTTTGGGTGGTGAGTTTGAGAAGTTCTTTATATTTTGGATACCAGCCTTTTATCTGTAGTGTCATATCCAAATACCTTCTCCCATTCTGTGGGTTGCCTCTTTGTTTTGTTGACTCTTTCCTTTGCTGTGCAGAAATTTTTATCTTGATAAAGTCCCAAAGGTTCATTTTCACTTTTGTCTCCTTTGCCTTTGGAGACGTGTCTTGAAAGAAGTTGCTGTGGCTGATGTTAAAAGAGGTTACTGCTTATGTTCTTCTCTAGGATTTTGATGGATTCCTGTCTCACATTGTCTTTCATCCATTTAGAGTTTATCTTTGTGTATGGTGTAGAATGGTCAAATTCCATTCTTCTGTATACAGCTGCAATTGCACTACTGGGTATTTACCCCAAAGATACAGATGTAGTAAAAAGAAGGGCCACATGCACCTCAATGTTCATAGCAGCAATGTCCACAATAACCAAACTGTGGAAAGAGCTGAGATACCCTTCAAAAGATGCATGGGAAAAGAAGATGTGGTCCATATATACAATGGAATATTACTCAGCCATCAGAAAGGATGAATACCCAACCTTTGCATCAACATGGACAGGACTGGAGGAGATTATGCAGAGTGAAATAAATCAAGCAAAATCAATTATCATATGATTTCACTTATTTGTGGAACATAAAGAATAGCATGGAGGACATTAAGAGAAGGAAGGGAAAAATGAAAGTGGGGATTTAAAGGGGGAGATGAACAATGAGAGACTATAAACTCTGGGGAACAAACTGAGGGTAATAGAGTGGAGGGGGCTGAGGGGATGGGTGAACCTGGTGATGGATATTAAGGGGGGCACATATTGTTTAAAGCACTGTTTTACACAAACAATGTATCATAGAACATTACATCAAAAACTAATGATGTACTGTGTGATCAGTAACATAACATAATAAAACAAAAAAATTAAAAATTTTAAAATTAAGGGGAAAAAAAGCTAAACAGAAAGAGTATGGCTGGTAAACACCAGGCACTTATTGGCTTGAAAACAGAAAAGTCACTTTTTTTTCAACAGCTGTTGGCTACATTCAGTGTAAGAGGCTCAGTTCAACAGATTCTTCCCACCACCTTGGTTTTCTTCATTTACTCTGTCATGTTCTAACTCAGGCTTGAGAGAGCTGTGTTAAAGATCCTTAGAAGTGAAATCGGATGAGTGATTTTTGGGGTGTCACAACCAGGACCAAAACTGTGTGTTTACCATGTGAATTTCTTTGGAAACATTCGGAAACATTACGATGTGTCTTCAACCTTCGGAAGGAGTGAAAGGCAACGCTGTAACTTCACCTTCACACGGAACTACCCAAGGAAATAAAAACTACCAAATGTAAAAGGTGGTTTTCTCTTTTAAAAATTGCTTTACATATTTTAATTCTTGTATTCCCCTTGAGGGTTAGATATTTCGGTCACATAGTTATCCAATTAAAATGAAAACTCTCTGCTTTATCCTTTAGGCGAGGACAGCTGCCAGCTGCTAAGTTTTATAAAGTCTTTAATCTTGTCCATAAATATTTAATAAGAATTGCTTGGTACACAAGCTGAAAGTAAGAAATCAAAGAAGGAATCTTGGAAGTAACCTCTGTGTTGTGTGAGAGCTTTGAAAAACAAAAGCCAAATGACCAATGTCTCATTCTTCCAGTAACCATCAAAATCTTTCTGAGTATTTTGATCACTCTTTTAGCTCGCTTGTCCTCACGAATGAACAAAATTAGGTAGATTACAAAAAGATATTAACAGTGACTATTTGTGCCCTTTTCTCCAATATCCTGCCATTTGTTTCTGAGACAGCCTCTCATGTTTCCATGGAAACCCAGAACCAGAGGATCTCCAAGCGTGTTAGCAGCCTTTGAAAATATAGACCTCTCTTTTTATTCTTGGCTACACACACACACACACACACACGCAAGACACATACTCATATACACACTCACACCTACACACAGATCACCACCACCACCACCATCACTGTCCTACGCATCTTTATCACAACATCCCAAACTCAAAATGCAAAACAAGTACCTGATGATAAATAGGCCAAGGATTCGTATCTCTGTTCTTTGATCGCTGAATAGAGAAAGCTGCCATGTGCCTTGACCTGGTCTTTGAACTTCCTCTTCCTCCCATCACCTGTGTCCATGTTGCAAGCCCTCAAACACCTATATTTGAGGTGTTTTTACTTGCACATCCTTCCAGGCAGAGGGTCCTCATGAGTTTTTCTCGTTTTCCTTCATGTGAGATCACAGGGCATTGCAGAGAGTAAAGTTATGCTATTGGCAAAGATCTCTTAGACCAGAAGGTTTTTCCCCACCAGCCTCAGTAACTAAGAGATTTCAGGATAAAGCACTTTTTTTTTTAAAGACGTATTTGTTCATTTTAGGGAGAGAGGACGGGGAAGGGAGGGGTAAAGGGAGAAAGAAACTCAAGCAGACTCTGAGCTGAGCGTGGAGCCGGAGGCAGAACGATTCCATGAGCCTGAGATTCAGACCTGAGCCGAAACCCAGAGTCAGAGGCTTAACTGCCTGTGCCACCAGAAGCCCCAGGATTAAGCATTCTTTACTAATCACAAAAGTTTCTTTAAAGCTACCGAAATCTGAAAATAACAGAAATCTCTCAGCTCCTCCTCAAACTCACTTGACTGTGTCCTTGCTCTGCCCATAGAAGAAAGAAAAATCAGGTGCCCACTATTTCCTTTGCATCGGGGTAGATGAAAGACAGAGAGACTCAAATGGAAGGAGGAAGGGAAGAGGAAGGAAGAGAAAGACAGCAATTGGTACTCCTGGCTTCCCTTATTTTAGGTCAATAATTCTGGGTGCTCAGATTATTCTTCATTTCTACAGAAATGTCATTTTCCATTGCTTTAATCCTAACTTCGGTGGCTTCCACCATCTTAACTTCAGGATTTACTAATTCCGAACACTCTAGAGAACCCGTACTTTCACTACAGGATTGCCTTGGCCTTCGAGGCAACTTCCCTGCAACAGTTGTTCATCCTGATTCTGTTCTCTTCTACCAGGTCCTCCGGTCCTTTGCCCACTCAACACTTTAACCACTAACAAATACTCAGAGGACAAGCTATGTGCCAGGCAGTGTTCCAGGCACTGGGCTCATAGCATCGCACAAAAGTGGATGAAATCCCACCTACTCAGAGCTTCCATACCACCTTCAGCTGGCCCCCGCTTGATGCTGATCCATGCCTTCTCCAGCCCACCCTGACTCATGGCTCAGACTCCCATCTCTGACCCTGATCCTTTCCACCCTCCAGTGAATGCTAATATTGATTTCTTACCCCTCACCTTGGCTCTAGACTCCTCTACAAGTAGGCTTATAACTACCCAATGACACTTCCTTATTTTTTATAAGATCTCTAAGTCCCCAGACACTCCAATTCTTGGGCAGACAAACCTCAGCACAATCATTTTTAAGATTTTTTTTTAATTTTACTTATTTATTTGACAGACAGAGATCACAAGTAGGCAGAGAGGCAGGCAGAGAGAGAGGGAGGGAATCAGGCTCCTGGTGAGCAGAGAGCCTGATGCGGGGCTCGATCCCAGAACCCTGAGATCATGACCTGAGCCGAAGGCAGAGGCTTAACCCACTGAGCCACCCAGGTGCCCCAAGATTTATATATATATATATATATATAATGCAATTATATACACCCTAGAGAATGTATATATATATATATATATATATATATATATATATATATATTGCATTTTCTGTGTGTCAGGTGCTGTTTAAATGCCTTAGACATAGTAATTCATTTAGGCCTTTTAACAATATGGAAAACGAGGTGCTCTTTAGGCCCATTTGTTGACTCCTGCTAAGTAAGAAAGCTGTGTCTTGGCACAGTCGCTCAGCCCACAAGTGGCAAACCTGGGTTTCCCATCCTGCACTTGACCGACAACATGGCTGTTTATTTGCTCCAAGTATCCTCATTGCCTTTAGTTCTGTTTCTGCCCACATTTCTCTTTTCCCCAAGGTCATGTGAAATGCTATCCTTATTATACATATCATCCATCACTCCATGCTCCCTTCCATGTCTCCAGTAAAACTTCTAAGTGGCACTCCGCCAAGGACGTCACCTTGCAGGGACCACTTGTTCTATCCCCCAGGTTGATAAAAAGGAAGACATGCAGGATCCGTTTTGTCAAACTACAAAGAACCCACGCTCACGCATGCCCCCTGCATCTTAGTTCTGCTCTCATAAAAGGTGTTTGGATTTTACTATCTCTTCCCATATGGCACTTCATTATACTGTCCACATGACATCCCCTATCCTTGACATAGCTCATCCCTCATGTAATGATGATTTCCAGCCCCGCTCTCCTCTAACTTCTCTAGGGCAGTTTCCTACAGATCTAGGTTCTGTTTTATTTATCACTGCGCTCTGCCCTTTCTTGCCTTAATTAAACTCAGCCTCAGGACATAGGAAACCAGAGAACTTCTTTTTGCTTCCTTTTGATGAAAGCAATATCATTTCCTGGGGACAGCAAATATTCCCTGTACCTCCCACTCCTGCCCAAATTTACCAGTTAAGTCTACAACACCTTTTGTCCTTTGTTCTCTACCCCTCCCACATCTGCTTATCTGAGAGTTTCAAGGTTTGATTTACATTTTAATAGTTTCTGATCCAAAGGGAGGAAATGAATAGGAAGTGGCCTTGGTTTTGCCCCCTCTTTTACCAGCAGCTCCGATCACTTTTTTTTTTTTTTTCAAAACATTGAAAAGCAGCTATTTTCACATTCAGAAAAATCTTCACAACTCACAGGAAAGGCCCTTCCTGTTATTTACATAAATAGATGGAAAAGAATTTACGTGATAAGAGCTCTCAGTTACCTGTGGGTTATAAGAAAGGCTAGCGGGACCTAAACCTCAGCAAATGTATGTTTACCTATGGGGCATGGTTTGAGGGCTTTTGTGGTAAACAAAACTCGAGCTATCTTCCATTCCCCTGGTCCTCATTTACAACAACCACAACACCATCCAAATCCTGTTCTTCCGGTGGAGAAAGTCACTAATATCTTAATACAAATGAACATACTGAGCTCCTCCAAGGCTGAAATAGTGAGTACACGCAAGACAAAAGTGCATCCCTGCCCAGTCCACTCCTCTTCCACAAGACTGTCCGAAGGAGCTTTCTGGAAGATTGCACCTCGATTCTGCGTAAAAACCCTTTATGCGCGCCTATTGTTTTTTAGGCATGAGATTTGGGCTGGGGAGCCCATGACCAAAACTCTCGGCCTCTCCAGTCCTACCTCCCACACCTGAGTTCCCCACACTGCAGTCCTCTATCCTGCAACCACATCCCTCTGCTGTGGGGTCACCCTCCCCTCCTGCCCTGCTCTGTCTTTACTTAGCTAACTCCTTTCCCCCAACAAGACTCAGCTCCAGGATGATGGTGTGCTTCTGTCTCTCCATCATGATGCAAAATGTAATAGTCATTGTCTCCCCTACTGACTGTTATTCTATCGTGAAAAAGAATGATTTTCCTACATGTCTTTCCCATGCCTCTCCAAAATAATGTAGTAACTTAACAAGTGCATGAACTACGAAATAGATGATTCAGTGAATAAACAAGTGAATGAAGGGCAAAAATGGAGTAGAATCACCCAAAACCAACACCCCCAGGGTTGTAGTTCTCCTGAAGGCCTCCCCTGATTATGGATACCAGAAGGTCCATCAGCTACCTGGAAGTACCATGTACATCATGATCCCAGAGTCACTGAGTCCCAGGAGAATCTCAACTTTGCAAGATTTGAGCCATAAAGGGCAGGGCTCCAACATTTTGCCAAGGGGACAAGCTGTTCGTTGCAGCTCTAAATGACCATGGCCTTAAAGCCTCAGGAAGGCCCTTCGGTCCAGCTGCCAGCAGCCTCCTGCCCAATCCCCCGAGAGCTCCACAAGGCCAGGGACAAGCAGGCCTTAAATCTGCTCCTGGGGCTTCATTCCCCAGAAACCAAGGCTCAGTTATCCAGGGCAGCAGGGCGCAGCCTGGACAGCTCAATTTGGCCAAAGGTCTAAGCACTTCACTGTAGCCCATGCTTCCTGCTTCACCGCCATCCCCATCACCACCATTATCAATGTGATCTCTTTAAGTGTCCAACAGAATGTGGCACAGGTCTTGAGAAGGCGTATATGTAACCACAAGCGGGGGAAAAAAAATTCTTACACTTCTGACACTCAGAAGGCTGTTATCCTTAATATAGACTTAGGAAAGGTTGGTGAGAAAAACATTAAGACCTTATTTTTTTTTAAAGGCAGCAAAGAGAAACTTCTACCTCTGGGAAGAAGTTCCCTCATCCTCCCACAACTAAAATCCCTGCCCCTTACACAGAAAGCAGACAAGAAGACTATGAAAGGTGGACAGAAGAAGGCCACCCAGCTAGGGCCCTGGGGACCGGACCAGTCAGGAAACTGCTCAGTTCCCTGGACTTTCTGAGACTGAGCTGAGAAAGCCAGCAACCTGGAAATGTCAATGAATGTGGACCCAAAAAAGCTTCCTAGAAAGCCTATTTTCTCTAATAAAAAGACCAAGCCCAGAGCAGCCTAGCAGGACAGATAGCTATTAGATAATAATTATGCTCCCCAAACATCATCAGAGCTAAAACTCTGGCTCAACCACACCCCTGCCAGCGAAGTCCGGGCGAGGAGATTAGACTTCCACTCTTTGTGGACGCTAACAAGGTGCCCTCAACTCTTCCACCAGAGCGATGTGAGAAAAAGCAGAGGGGGGAGCCGGACCTTCACCTGAGCAATGACCAGTAAGCAGTGGGCAGTAAGGAGATTCCCGGTTCCAACTTTATGGAGACCGTGCAGGGTTGCTGCAGAATCATAGCATCACGTAACCAGCCCTCCCTCCATGCTGGGGGATCAGAGGAGGCCTCGCAGAGAGTCAGGACTTTAAAAAAAAAAAAGATTTTGTTTATTTATTTGACAGAGAGAGAGTGAGTGTGCTCACAAGCAGGGGGAACGGCAGGCAGCACGAGAAGGAGAAGCAGGCTCCTTGCTGAGCTGTGAGCCCAACGTGGGGCTCGATCCCAGCCCTCTGGGATCAGGACCTGAGCCATTTGCAGATGTACAACCAACTGAGCCACCCACGCGCCCGAGAGTCAGGGCTTTCATCATACCCAGTGCTAATGAGGCCACGCTGCACCCCCCCCCCACCCCTGGGAGGCCATATGGGAGCCGTGATAAGGCACCCCTGCCCTCCCAGACAAGGGAGGGATAAAGACCTTGTAAGGAGCCAGCTCTCTCACCCCTGCCCAGGGGTCAACAGAGCCTGAGTGAGGAACCGGGATTCCCACCCTTGCAGCACAGTGATGAGGAGTGGCTCTTCTTCCTCTGACGGAGCCGTGTTGCAAACCCCAGCTAAAAGAGAAGCAGAAGGTCTGACTAACACCCTGAGTCTCATAACATAATACCCAAATGTCCAGGCTTTAATCAAAAATCATTCATCGTACAAAGAACTAAGTGAACCTCAACTTGAGTGGGAAAAAAGGAAAGGAAGGAAGGAAGAAAACGAAAGAAAGAAAGAAAGAGGGAGGGAGGCAAGGAAGGAAGGAAGGAAACAACACAGGGAAATGAGGCTTCTCTGACAAAGGTGTTAAATCAGCCATCAAATAATACTTCGGTGAGCAATTGAGAACATGTTTGAAACAAATGGAAAAACAGAAAGTCTTAACAAAGAAATGGAAAACCTCAGCAAAGAAACAAGATATAAAAAACCAAATGGAAACTTGAGAACTGAAAACTACAATAACCTACCAACTCAAGGACCAGATGCTGAGGACAGGAGAATTAGTGGAAATGATACATTCTGAACAATGGAGAGGAGAGGAGGAACACACACACACACTCGGGAAACTGGGGTAAGAGTTACGCAGAATCTCTCTCTACTATTTCTTTTTATTGCATGTGACACAATTATCCCAAAATAACAATGTTTAAGTAAAAATAAAAAAGGAAACAGAACACAGGAAATATGAAGACTCACAGTTCCCCAAAGAGCAAACAAACACAGCATATCTGGTTGGGAGGAAAAGGTTCACCTTACTAATTAATGAGGTTAAGACAAGTTCATTTATTTTTAATTTTTTTAAACAAGAAGTTTCCAGCACTTTTTCACATAATGGGGAGGGAAGCCTCTTGTGGCAAAACTTCCACTGCGGTGTAATAGGACCTTCAGAGTTTTATGTAGCATAATAACATCGTGGCTAACTTTTACTGAGTATCTCTGTTCCGGCAACTACGCTATACGCTTCACTTGGATTCTCTTATTGTCCTCACCAGGATCCTCAAATAAACCCTATTTCACAGATGAGGAAACTGAGTTTTAAGATTAAGCAAATTGCACAAGATTCCCCAGCTCAAAAATGATAAAAACCAGGATTCCAAATCAGGCAGTCAGACCCCCAAGACACTCCCACTTCTGCGTCAGCAAGAGCTACCGCTCCCTGGGAGGCAGATCTCCTGGAAGGAATGGGTCTGTTTGCATTCGGAGCCCAGGAGATCACAGCCCTGCTCCTACTCCCAGATTCCAAACCAGGACTTTGGCTGAAGCAGGTATTCAAGGCCCTTATGGTCAGCAAGAAGAAAGGACATGCAGGGCCCCAAAGGGACCTCAGAGGAAAGCAGGAGGCATCAAGTGGCCCAAGCACCAATGGGGGGCCAGATCTGGGGTAGCATGAGACAGTGCCATAGCATGACCCTTGCCCCCAACCCAGTCAACCTGGCTCAATGGCTAAGCTTGGAAATAAGCAGCAAGCATGCTTGGGGCACAGATAAGGACCTGAACTGGACAGGGCCGATCTCCAATAGCGACACCCCTGAGAGCTCCCAGCAGAAGGTGCTAAGCAAAGCGCCCAGTTATCTTATTCCCGAGTATTTGGAAGTCAGACAAATCGCACCCCGTGGATTCTCAGATCAGGCAGAGATGGGGATGATGCTGGGCCTCAAGAGGCTCATATCAAGCTTCTTTTAATAATGGCTGCAAGTGCTTCAGTAATCCTTTGCAGTACTTAGAGCAATGTCATCACATTCGTATCCTGAGTAAGTAAAGCAGGTCGTACAGATTATACTATAGGTTTCCTTGCTATCTGCACCTAGAGTGTTCCTATGAAACCTTCCAGAAGCCAAAATGGTGTTAAGGGAAGAAGCAATACCACTAATTTATAGGAAACAATCTTTGAGCATTCCCAGACCCAAAAACCTTTTCTGATACCTTAGGACACATCTCGATAATGGATCCACAAAACAAATCTAGATTTGTTTCGATCCACAAAACAAATCTAGATTTGTTTTCAAGTACAGAAAACAAATCTAGATCAAGTACAGATGCTCATGACCGTGTTCACAGCTCCAGCAGCTTGACACTGAGATCCTGTGTGTAGCCCGTGGGGATGAGCTTGGGGACACTCTCGCCTTCTCGGGGTGCACGTGGTCTCCACAACGGCTCCACTCACTGCAAAACAAATGCTGAACACTGTTTCTGCTTTCAGCTTCTTCCGTTAAAGCAAAAATCCCTTCGGATTTCTTTTTTTTTTTTTTTTTTAAGATTTTATTTGTTCATTTGACAGACAGAGATCACAAGTAGGCAGAGAGGTAGGCAGAGAGAGAGGGAGGGAAAAGTCTCCCTGCTGGCAGCAAGCTCGATGCGGGGTTCGATCCCAGGACCCTGAGATCATGACCTGAGCTGAAGGGAGAGGCTCAACCCACTGAGCCACCCAGGCGCACCCCCCCCCTTCGGATTTCTTTCAGCTCCTAAAAACAGGTACTGACATGGGTCTTTCATAAAAGCGACATCACATAATCCAAACTTTTGAAAAGTGGGGGAAACCTGTCATTACCAACGAAATGTATATCAAAATAACAGCACGATACCGTTTCTTTTTTTCCTAAAATGTTCTGTAAGAGAGATGACGTGGCGATAGAGGGAGTTGGAGAGAACTGGAACGCTGGTACACCACTGAAGGGACTGGAAATGCATACAAGCTTTCCGGAAAGCATTTAGCACTGTGCGTCCCAAACTCTGCGGGGCCAACAAAGATTTATGGGGGGGAAGATGTTCACCGCAGCATTATCTATGACACTGAAAAATTAGATACAACCAAAGGGAAAGGTTAAACAAATCAGAAATATCCATACAATGGCATATTATTGGCCGTTAAAGTTTTGAAAAATGGTTATTGATATAAGGAAATGCTCATAAGATAATGTTAAGTGAAATAAAATGAGACGTAAAACTCAATATATAGCATGATCTCAACTATATGTATAAACAAGGTCAAACTCAAATGGAAACACAACAAAACAGAAATAGCTAGCATCCCTCCGTGGAGAGATTTCAACATAGCGTTCTATCTTACTTGTTTTCAAACGTTTCACATAGTCTGAAATTGGCATATTGCTTTTATAATGGGAGTAAAACAAAAGAAAAATCCATGAGCCCTGTGCTCTCTGGCAGGTTACTAATGCTGTAAACAGAGAGCAGTAAAATAAAAGCTAAAGCAGAGAAAGGTACCACAGCTATGTGACCACGTATGTGCCTTTACAGGCTCTAGAAAGGGTCTGGCAGGACGAAAATGAGTGGTTTCTGTTTATAACACCCATAGGGGAAGGCCAGATGGCACCCCTGCTATGGAGGACAGAAAAGAAGAGAAATTCTAAATAATCTGTAAGCCAGAAAACACCTGGATGGGCACCGCCTGGGCACAAATAGAACTCAGCATGCTGGGTCACGGGGAACTTGGCATTTTTTCTCTTCCACCTTGACCCTTCTCTAGGGAATGCCAGGACAGCCTCAACAGAATAACCAATAGGAGAAAAAAAAGAAAGAGAGAGAAAGGGAGGGAGGGAGAGAAGAACGGAAGGAAGGAAGAGAGGGAGGGAGGAGGCAAACAGGCAGAGAGGGAGAGAGGGAGGGAGGAAGCCCGACAATCCCTTCCCTTTAGCAGCCCTAGCCCCTCCCCACACACCTCACGGCCCCAGGAGATGCTCAGAGCACTGAGCCTGGGACCAAATCTCAGCCAGTTCAAAGCTTGCAGGCCAAGTCCTATTCTGCAAGTAACAGCCACAAAGGCCAACCCAGGACACGCGTGCTCAGTAGGGAGTGAGCTGCAAGTTGGATATTCCTAAGATTTTGCAGTCTTGCCATTAAGTTCAAACACCCTATGGTTCCGTCGGTTAAGTGTCTGACTCTTGATTTCCGCTCAGGTTAGGATCTCAGGGTCTGGAGATGGAACTCCTGCACAGGCATTCTGACCCCCCACCCCCCGCACTCCCACCTCCCATCCCTGCCAAAAAATACTTCAAAACCCTATTCCTATTCCTTGGCAAGGAGAGATCGCCTGATAGCTTTGTATGCAAGCAAAAGAGAGATTAATAAATGTACCTGTATTTCCAGATAAAGAAGTCCCTATGGAGCAATCAGTTCCCTATTCAGAGAAGCATGCCCACGCCTTCTTAAGGGAATTCAAATTCAGCTCAAGCACCAAGAGCACAGCTGGAAAAGGAGTGTGGTCTAAGCCCTTGGTGAGAACCCTCTGTGTTGGGCCAACCAGACCACAGCAATGAATGAGATGGACACAAATTCTGTTGACTCTTCTAATGTGTGAAGTGCCTTACGTACATTATTGTAGAAGGAGCAGTCTGAAATGGTTTAAAAATTTTTTATTTCCTGAATTTTATTTCTTTTCTTTTTTTTTTTTTTTTTAGATTTTTATTTATTTGACAGATCACAAGTAGTCAGAGAGGCAGGCAGAGAGAGAGAGAGGAGGAAGCAGCCTCCCTGCAGAGCAGAGAGCCCGATGCGGGGCTCGATCCCAGGACCCTGGGATCACAACCCGAGCCGAAGGCAGAGGCCCCAACCCACTGAGCCACCCAGGCACCCCTCTTTCCTGAATTTTAAAAAGGAATGCCAGCCTTATCACTGATACAAAACAAATTCGAAAGAGGAAAAGTGTATATATTTGAACATAAGCCCATTTTGTTACCATTATAATTCTATAAATTTTACATTGTGTTTTATCATTGTGTCCTTTGACAGTTTCCCAATTATCATTTGTCATCTTTTCTTTTTATCCTTTTCATAACATCTGTTCTTTTATAACTCTGGTCAATATCATTGTCTCGTCATTCTGAAATAATTCTCTTTATTACTCTTTTCTTCATGCCATTTACCTAACACTGTGTTAGTGCTTGACACATATTATTACTGCCAAAGGTGAAATGGAGTCACTTCTGTCAAGGAAGTGACTTTTAAACGCTTTTAAATGGAGCGTGGAGGCCATTTAGGAAGTGGCCTCCCTCAGGTCCTCACTGGGTGGTACCATGAACTTCGGAACTGAGCCAAGCCACAAAACTCCAAGGATTCTGCTTAAACACCCGCAACTTAGTGTGGGAGTGAACTCTCACCCACTGATAGCCTTAGCAACCAATTCTGTTTAGGCAATATTCCTTCTCTAACACCAACACCAATCCAAATCCTTTACACACAGCATATGCAAGCTTTCCCTTTTTGTCTTTAAAAACCCCTGACTCTTGCTCCCTCATGGGAACTATTTGGTTGCTACCCAAATCTGTTGTACCCCAAACTGCAACTCTTTGGTCCCAAGGAAATACTTCTGCTGAAATGATTGGTCCCTAACAATTTTACATCGAATGACATTTAACCCTCAGAACAACACTCAGGAGGTAAAAATACTATTATACAGAAGAAACTTGGGGCTTATGGAAGCGAAGTAAGCTGCCCACGTTTGCAGTGTGGTCAGAGAGAAGACTAGGGACTTGGTTGGGGGTGGTCATTCTTCCAACCTCCTCATTTACTCATTATCCAACACCGCCTCCCGCAGGGCTCCACTGATGAGATGGAACGCACACTGAGATCCCCTGAAAATTCATCCTGGAAGACACTTAACCCAGTGTGATGGCCTCTGATAATAATGCTGCCCATCGACCCCAGCCATGAAAATCTTCCAGAACCTACAGTGTCCATAATTATTGTGCTTATCACCACACTATTTGCTGCTCTAGCAGGGCAACGGTAGATAAGGTAAAACATTTGAGAGCAGGATAAAACACAACCATTTAAAAAAGGCAGGAAATGTAGTTGATAAAAATGTAATTACTTGTTTCTTCATAGAATGTATTTGCAGAATATAATCTCTAGTTTTGCTGTTTTTATTGCTGCAAACAATAAAAGGCATTTAGGAAAATTATTGTTAAATTTTTCTCTGAGCTCTATCAAGCCATTTTGCATTCCAATTAATTGATTTTTTTAAGACCCTGTTTTAAGAAGCTTAAAACACTGTATAGAAGGCTCATGAGCCCATGGCTCTCAGTATCTTGTTCCATACTAGGAGATTATATTAGGAGAATGACATATAACTCTTTTATATTCTATGACATAATTCAAGAAAAGACATCTCTCTATTATCTATTTCAAGTTACTGTTCTGTTTGGAGTACTTTGGTGTTAAGGTAGTCAATAGTATGGATTATGTGGTGCTTGTGAAACCCTATCTTAGAGGGAGGGAATGTAGCAAAACAATAACAACAATAAAAGAAGTATTTTTCTCCCCTGTGATCTTTCAAGCCTCTTTTGTGGGACTAATTCTTCCTTATATTAAAAAGATATTTTTCTACTTTTCCTGTTAATGTTATATTTTTTAAAATGCCCTCTACTTTTAGATCCCCGGTCTTCTTCTGTACTAAAACTATTCAGTCCCAAGTCAGAGTCAAAAATGTCCATTCATTTCACAGGAGAGCTTCTTCTTCATCCAGGAGAAGGGTCAAGGCCACGTTCTGCATTTCCCCTTGGAGAGCACCTCCCCATGTCCTCACCTCAAGAAGGTAACTCTTCTTCCTCCAGAGATGGGACCGAGGAGAATTCAGGACAGGAAAGGATTACCTTCAGCTGTGGCAGAAGGCTAAGGTCAACTCTCCGTCTCAGGCCCTTTTTGCAGGGGCATTTCAGAGCCCAGTGGTAGGCACTATCTCCTCCAACTGGCTGCTATGGGGTCTCTCCTCCACCCCTGCCCCCTGCAGCCCTCCAGACACAGCACGGCTCTGTTGTATCCTAAAGGGCCTCCAAGTGGCCATCTTGGATCAAGTCCCTTTCAGGGACCACCAAGTCGGCTCTGGAAGTGCAGCCTATTCCCAAAGCAGCCAGCTGTCCAGACGGACACAGGATCCCACCTTCAGACTTCCTGCTCTGCATTCCATCGTCTCTATGCCTCATGGCCCTCAGATGAGTAGGTCCAGCTCGCTTTGCGGTCCCTTCAGAGACACTCTCAATGAGTAGGAGGAAAAGGAAGCACCCACCTGCTCACCCCCCATCGGAGCGAGGGAAGGGACCTGCTACCATATTGGGACAACTGTCTTGAAGAGATCCTCTCCCCGCACCTGCAAGATTGTCACACAATATATCACACAAACATACTAGACTACAATGACAGACTGACCCTGAGGAGTCAGCAACAGAGCAAAACCTTATCCCGCTCTCAAGCAAAGCCTGCTGAGAAGCTGGATGTCTTGCAAGGGCTGCTGCTTCATCAGGGGACCCAGTATGCCAGGCCACGTCAGCTCTGTGGCTGAGCCGCGACCACCCAGGCTTAGGGAAGAGAGCGCGTGTCGAAGCCACACACACCCTTGTACACTTTGGCCTGAAAGTGACACGTGTCCCATCCGTTGGCAGCCCGTTGACCAGGACTGGCCATGTGGCCAACCTAACTGCAAGCAGGTCCGGAAATGTAGGAAAATAGAGAAAGTTTCGGTGAGCATTCCTATCCCATCTGCAAGTCCCCAAATGGATGACTTTTAATTTAAATAAGCTTTTAATTTACTTTACAAGTCTGTCTTCGACCCTAGAGCATCTCACTTTGTGGTACGGTAGTTTGGGGCACTTTATGTTGGGTATCAGCCTGAACAGAGACAAAAAGAGTCCCCTTATACTTGAGTTAAAACTTGGAAAGCTTACAGCATACGGTGAAGAAAATTAACACGTATGGATGCCTCCTAGGTACCAGGCACCGTTTCCTGTTGTTTACCTGCATGGGCCTCGAGGAACGGAATGCTGAGACGTAGGCGGTAATGCCCCAGTCTATCATAAGACAGACACGGAGTCTCAGAGACTAAATACATGGGCCAAGTTCAGTTCATCCTACTGAAGGAGTCACGTTTATCATCCAGAGTTGCATTTTACAATAGCCTTCTCTTCCATGTGGTTCACATTGTTCCATGTCAAGCAAAATACACTCGATGCAGGAATCCATTCTCTCGGCATCTGACATGTTCAGAAAGCTATAATATGAATTTGGGGTTAATATTAGGATCATGATCATAATTGATGATTTTCACTGGATTTTAAAAATGTAAAGCCATCACTAGGTTCCAAGTACTGACAGATCTAATAATCATTTATTGCATTTCCATCTCTCTAATTGTTTTCAATTTCATTGTGCACTCCTATGAGTCATGCCTTCCCTGGGATCTTGCCATAGCTATGCCCTCAGCTTTATCCGCCCTTGGTAGGTAGAAGAAACCTAAAGGGGATTGTGAGGGCAATGCCAAGCCGTGCTTGACTCCTTCCCACTTGCCGACTGCTCTCACCTCCATCTCGGCCTCCATCTGTTAGTTAGACATCCCCTTCCTGTACACTACAAGAATTCCATCCACAAATACCGAAGGTTCATGCAATTTATAAGATGTTCATGCATCAATCAAGTAAGTGTGTCATGCCATGGTTCCAGTCTTCTTCATGCTTGGGAGAACTGTGTGACTTATTTTATGCACAGGTACCTAAGAACTCTAAGTTGGAGAAAATCTAATGAATTGGACTAGAAGTACAATATATGGTTTTGAATGTGTAGAAGACAGGTCATCCTCAAACGCATGTCCATATAACAATTCAAAGTGAGGCAACAGGGGTGCCTGGGTGGTTCCATCGGTTAAGTGCCTGCCTTTGGCTCAGGTCATGATCCCATGGGATTAAGCCACACATCCGGCTCCCTGCTGAGCAGGGACTCTGCTTCTCCCTCTCCCTCTGCTGCTCCCCTGCTTGTACTCTCTGCCCTCCCTGTCAAATAAGTAAATAAAATCCTTTAAAAAAAAAAAAAGAAAGAAAGAAAGAAAAGAAAAAGTGAGGGAACAGTCTCCAGGCTCAACCAGTTGTTAGATCCCTTGCAGCCTATGAGGGGAAATAAAAACTCTTTTTAAAGGATTCCCCAATCCTACACAAGAATCATTATTTATGAGAGTACAGAGACTCTGGAGTGCTTAAGAAATTAACAATGTAGAGAGTAGGAAAGACAGAACAAAACGAAGAACTACGTAATAAGAGTGAAGTTTCAAGCACTGCTGAATGACGTCTCCAAAAGCTGGCTGCAGAATCCCCATGCAGGCAGGGCCTAGTGTCAGCCTGGAGGCCACTCGTGTTTTCTTCCCCTCTTGAGGAAGTCCAGTTAATGTCGCAAACACTTACTGAGCTGTCCTATGCAATGGCACAACATTCTCATTTCACGGAATGCAGTCATGAGCATGACATTAGCCTTGCCTGTGTGTGTGTTGGGGCTGGAGGAATCACACACCAACAAGGCCGAGGCCTAAGAGTCGGGCTGGACAGATAAACAGGGCACTCGGCAGAAGGTAAAGATCATAGACCACTGGAGACTCTGCCTGGCTCAACACACACATGCGCACACAGCAACACAGAGACAAAAATGAATATGATTGTGATCTTTATCCTTAAAGGTTACATGCTGTATGGGGGTGACAGGCCATACAAACAAAACAAAACGTGGCAGGGGGTTACTTCTCAACTCTTTAAAGCTACCAGTCTACTGGGGATTTTGACCTCTGAAAAAAGGCAAAGGTCAGAGTGCGGGTTATGGATTTGGAACCCGGACAGGCAGGCAGGGTGAAGGTGGGAGGCGAGCATGGGAGAGACAGTGCAGATGTTGCTCAGAGTCCACCCAGCAGACATTCCTCTCTGTCTCCTGCAGAGACTCTTTGATCACCAAGAAGGAAGGAACTACCTCCATCCCCTCCTTCCAGAATATAAAACACGATCCTTCTAAGTCAGTGCCGAATCCATTTCTCTTTACCAGACACTGATGTTAAGGTGGGCACAGTGCTGACCAATGATTCATAAGGTAAAGTCCATGGGAGACTTCCACTTGTAGAATAAAAGGACAGACTCTCCAAGAAGAAGGCTTTCTGGTGCCACTCTCCTCGTGGTGACACTCTGGTCACATGGTATCCTGATGCTGGGGCAGCCGTCTTGTGACCATAGGTTTAAAGCAAAGAATAACCAACATGAGAGGGTGAAGCACAAGGGCGTAATGAATCTGGGTCACAGGGGCACCTGGGTGGTGCAGTCAGTTAAGCATCCGACTCTTGGTTTCAGTTCAGGTCATGATCTCGGGATCCTGGGAATGAGTGCCGCCATCAGGCTCCGTGCTCAGCGTGGAGTCTGCTTGAGATTCTCTCTCCCTCTCCTCCTGCCCCTCCCACTTGTGCATTCATGCTCACTCTTTCTCTCTCTCTCTCACAAAAATAAATTTAAAAAATCTTTTTAAAAAAAGGGGCGCCTGGGTGGCTCAGTGGATTAAGCCGCTGCCTTCGGCTCGGGTCATGATCTCAGGGTCCTGGGATCGAGCCCCACATCAGGCTCTCTGCTTCGCAGGGAGCCTGCTTCCTCCTCTCTCTCTGCCTGCCTCTCTGCCTACTTGTGATCTCTCTCTCTGTCAAATGAATAAATAAAATCTTAAAAAAAAAAATCTTTAAAAAAAATTCTGGGTCCTCACTGAAATTTTTGAACCATTGAAAGACTTTAGAAATGCCTACCCATAAATTGCTTTGTAAGCTAACAATGAACATCTTCATAAATCAAGCCAGTGTTCATTGAGAGTTGTTACCTGCAGGCAAAAGCATCCTGACTCTGGTGGGTAGAAAAAGCCTTAAGTACTTCTTACTGTATTTTGTAAGGTGAGTATTACTATTACTCCCATTCTATAGATGAGTAAACTGAGACTCAATTTAATTAACTGTCTCAAAGTCACACAGAATATAAGTAAAAGCCCAAATGGAGATTTGATCACAGGCCTAATTCCAAAGTTTGTTCTCTTACCACTATGAAATCTTATTACCCCAAAAACGGCAGAGTTCATTCCCCAAAAATTATTTCCTTAATGACCAAGAGTCAAGAAAATGGATATGAAAGTCTGTTGGGAAGCAATTTGAATCTCTTCTCTCTTCAACTCGACAAAAACAGATGGAGGGTCTGCTCTGGTTTGGCCACTGAGTTACAGAAAAGAACTCAACAAGCCCCCTGCTCACAGTTTCAGAAGATCAACCAACCTCACATTCTAGAACAGCCTTCACCGGAATCAATATGATGTCCGACCTCAGCTGGCAACCGCATGATTCAATCATACATCTAGAGGCAAAATATCTGGAAAACAGAACACTGTGATTCCTGGAAGCACAACTGGGGCCTGAAAAGAAAAAGTCAATCCATCATCGGATGGTTGTAAAAGCCCTCGTGTTTTCTGCCACGTGGGCCCAAAGCTAAAATGAGCACTGATGCCCTTTGCCTGCTTTTACCTGGTGACTGCTGAGCTCCACCTCCCTTTATTACTCCTCTGCAGAGGAGGCAGAGCTGCGGGAAACACCCTCGTGAATCCTAACCCCTAGCCTAGGGTCACACTACTCTCGCTGCTGAAGATGCCTCAGGGGCTCCCCAGGGATCCCCTATGTGTTATTGTGCTATTGTCGTCCCTGCTTCCAAATCTCTAGTAGTCCAGGTGCCCGGGAGTTAAGCGTGGCCTTGACTTGACGCTTGCAGAGGTTAGCTCACCATCCAGGGATTTAGCTCTTTAATCTCACTGGCAGGGGAGGCAAACTTTCCAGCCCTGAAGCAGCAAGAACCTTGCACATGGCTCCAGGTGTAGTCCAGGAGCAATGCCGGAAATGTGTAGAATAATCATGATAGCTAATATTTATTGAAAGCTGGCCTTATGACAACTCCGCTTTTTTTTTTCTCCCCTGGGGACACCAATTCCCAGAAAAAGCATCTGTTTGTGTGGTATTCCCAGAAAAGCAGCATGCCCTGATTCATTCTCTCTTCGCCTGTCACTCGTGTTCCTCCCGCTCCTCCTCTCTCTCAGATCACAGGGGTGTGTTACTGGTCAGTTTCAGAGTCAAGAGAAGCTTCTGGGAGGGAGAACTCCCCAAGCAAGATTCCAGCCTGAGGCTTGACTTGCTCAACATTTTTTTAAAAGATTTCATTTATTTATTTGAGAGAGAGAGAGAGAGAGGGCCTGAGCGAGGGGAGAAGCAGAGACAGAGGGACAAGCAGACTCCCAGCTGAGCAGGGAGCATGACACGGGACTCCATCCCAGGACCCCAGGATCGTGACCTGAGCCGAAGGCTGACGCTTAACCAACTGGACTTGCTCAACATTTTTAGAGTGGACTTGAACTGTGCCACTGAAAGCATGCTCAGCAAATTCTCCATTGAAACAAAGCATTTGAAGAAGCAGCTTTGAGGGGGATGCCTGTGTTAGAATGCAAAGTCCTGTACTTCGATTCAAACATCAGTTCTCTGCAGGTAAAATGGGAATCTGGCTTAAAGTTGAGTATGTATTTAAAAGTCAGATTTTCTTGTTTTGTTGCATTGGCTTAAATTATATTTTTTTTTCTTTTTTTTTTTTTCACAGCATGTCACAATTAAAAATCAACTCTTACGGAACACCCATGAGGTTCTAAATAGTACGCAGGCAGAAGAGTAGCCCCTAAGATGTCCACATCCTAACCGGCAGAGCCTGCAAACATGCTATTCCAAATGACAGGAGAGAATTAAGGTTGCTTATCAGCTAACCTTAAAGAAACAGTCCTGGATTATTTGGGTAAGCCAAATGTACACAAGGCCCTTGAAATGCGGAAGAAGGCAGAAGGTCAGAGTCTGAGAGTGATTCGAAAATGTTATGCTGCTGGCATTGAAAATTGAGGAAGTAGGGGCACCTGGATGGCTCGTCGGTTAAGGGTCTGACTCTTGCTTTCGGCTCAGGTCATGATCCCAGGATCATGGGTTCGAACCCCAGCTCGGGCTTGGTGCTCAGCACCAAGTCTCTCTCTCCCTCTCCCTCTGCCGCTTCTCCTACGAAGCTCGCTCTCTTTCTCTCTCTCTAAAATAAATAAATAACTGAAATCTTTCAAAAAGAAAGAAAAGAAAATTGAGGTAGTGTCCGTGAACCAAGAAGTGCAGGCATCCTCTAGGAACTAGAGAAGCTAAGAAAACAGATCCTCCCACAGAGACTTCAGAAGGAACACCACCCTGCCCATACCATGATTTTAACCCAGTGAGATCCATTCTGACCTCCAGAACGATAAGACTAAAAAACCTTAAGCCACCAATTTTGTGATAGCTTGTAAAGACACAAATACGATTCGTTTTGTTTATACCCTTCACTGCCTTATTTGATCCTCACAGACCCTGACATTTATCTCCACTTTACAAAGAAAAACCAACTGACGGGGGTGCCTGGGTGGCTCAGTCACTTAAGCATCTGCCTTTGGCTCAGGTCATGATCCTGGGATCCTGTGACTGAGCCCCACATATGGCTCCCTGCTCAGCAGGGAGTCTGCTTCTCTCCCTCCCTCTGCCCCTCCCCTCCCACTCATGTTCTCACTTGCCTTGGTCTTTCTCTCTCAAATAAATAAATAATCTTAAAAAAAAGATTGAAGCGCACAGGGGTTAAATGACCTGCCCAAGACCACATGGCTATTCAGTGACAAAGTAAGGTTCAAACCAGAGTCTGTCTGACTACAGAACCCAGGATCTTCGCTGTGTCTTATGCTCTGTGTCAACGGCGTAGACCACGCAGCCCGCCCCCTACTAGTCCCAAAGAGACGATACGAAGGAGCAGCTCTTAAAGAATAAATGAGAGTAGCAAGTGAAAAAAAGGAATGAGAAAAGAAAAGGAGAGATGGAGGGAGGGCAGGGGAGGAGGAGAGTGATGAAACTTCCCCACAGATGCTACGGGTATGTTTTCGATACATGTCTGCGCAGGATATAAAATTTATTTCTTACTGCAGTCGAAGTAAAAATATTTTGAAACACAAAATATTTCTACATCACACCCCCTGGAGAGCAAGAGAAAATATGGCCCAGCTCCTGTCTTTGGAAATATCCATAATCTAAAGAGAGACTCATATCAAGTCACTGGGATGCCATGCAGCGTGGGCTGGGTCGGCTATGATCTACCAGAGCAACCCAGGGGACAGGCTGGGCTCACATCATCCCTACTGCCCCCCGGCGGCCCTCAGAGGCCCCTCAGGAGCTCACAAACGACGTGTGCAGCACAGATACGCTGCAGCTGGCCAGAGAACCGCTTCTCACCCCCAGCCCCGCTGCTGTAGCAAACACCATCCCTCCACCTGTTTGTTCACAATGGAGGTAATATCAGCTCCTGTCCCTTTCATCTCTCCTGTCACCAAGACCAGTAGGTGCTGTCCCCTAAATCCCCAAATCATCCATTTCTCTCATCCCTATTGCCATGGCTTCCAGACCCTCCCTCCCACCTGCATGGCTGCTCACGGTGTCCTCCCAGCCAGCCTCCTCCCAGAGCCCACTCCCTCCCTGCCCCGCCCAGGCTGCTTTCTGCCACCACCAATCCCATCATGTCTCCTCCCTCCCCCACCCCCACCCCCGCCGCCCCCCTAGCTTTTCCCTTAGAAGACATTTTATAAGGTCAACATTTGCCCCCTGGAGTCCCCATTGTCAACCACTTCCCATAGCACACAGACTCTACAGTAACTCCTTGAAAGTGCCCACAGACACCATCAATTTTCATGCCCTGCACATTTTCAAACACTGCATGACTTCTTCCTTCCCTGGAGTGGGTTGTTGTTTCTCCCCGCCTTTCCCTCCATCTAGCAAGGCTGGAAAATAACTGACTCCCTTAGGCAAAAGAAATCGTATCCTCTGCTGAGCCCCCACATCCCTGTGAACCTATTTCTTTTACAATATTAACCCATATGTATCCTACTTCCTTCTCCAGTGTTTCCAGGGCAGGGACCACGTCTCAGCTCTGTTTTTGTCCCCAACCCATGGCTCAGGGACTGGGGCATGATGAGCCCTTCCAAAGAAGAAGTAAATGATGGTTGGAAGGTAAACCAGGAGTTCCAGACCTTGAGAATGTGTCTGCCTCCTCGGCATTTCCTTCTGGATATCTCCCGTGGCCCACAGTCCTACATGTTCAGAAGTGGATTCTGGATTCTCCTCCTGAAGCTGATCCGTATCCCAAAGGCTCCCCCGCTGTAATGCTATCCTGGAGCCAGGAACCTGGTCGATCTCCCTGTCCTCTTCTCCTCGTGTAGATAACACGCCGCATTTTTTCACCTCCAACAAACACCCACCACTCATTCGCTTGTCTCTATGCTCACGGGTACCTCCCCGAAGCAGCCACCATCATCTCTTCCTGTATCGCGGAAACAGTTTGGAGCTGCTTCGTCCACATCCTTATTTTCCCACCTCACACTCCAATCCATTCTGCAAACAGCAGCCGTGTAATTGGGGAGTGAGAAAGATCGGATCATCTCTCCTATGTAATATACCCTTCTCTTTAGTACCCTTCAGTGGCTCCAAATCTTAAGAAGGTCAATTTTGCCCTTTTTCTTTTTTTTCTTTTCCAATGCCACACAAAGCCCTGCTCCATCGAGCCCCTGCAGACTTCTCTAGAAGTCTGGTCACAGCAGCTTTCTCCTGGTTATTATGCCTTCCACCTCTGGGTTTTCCTGAAGCTTCCTCTGCCTAGAACCTGCTGAGAAGGGACAATTCCTTCAAAGAGGACACTATTCTTGCCTCAGTGTAATTAACTCTTCCTCCCAAAGCACCATGCAGTTTTCCTTTCTTTTTTCTTTTTAAGATTTTATTTATTTATTTGACAGAGTGAGAGAGAGCCTGAGTGCGGGAGGGGCAGAGGGCGAGGGAGAAGCAGGTTCCCTGCTGAGATGGGAGCTGAACACCCCAACAATCCCAGCAAACCCTGGGATCATGACCTGAGCTGAAGGCAGAGGCTTAACAGACCAAACCAGCCAGGCATCCCCAGTGGTTTTCCTTTCTAAGTTAGCAAAACGTCAGTTTTACATTTTATTTGTATGCGTGTCTGTTGACATGGACTCTAAGCTTGTTAAGGGCAGGGACCCTGTCTAACTGGTTCATCCTTTTCTCTCCAGCTGCTAGCTTGGCACACTGTAGGGGGTCCCCTAACATTTGATCAGTGGAGAGATTTAATCAGTGGAATAGACTGCTTTGCAGAGCTTCAGTTTCCTAGAAAAGTCCCCAGGGCCCTGGTGGGGGCCAGAGGGAGGCAGGCAGCCACAGCAGGTGAACCCAGGATTCCATGCCCCACTTTGCCCAAAGATCTGCATGGGTCTGATTTAGATGCTAGGTTTCCGCATAAAAGTTCACTTTGAAAATAAGCATTCTACTTATAAAATGTGTAATATTAATCCTAAAAAGCAGGAAAGTGGAGGGAAGGGGCTGATAACAAAGGGACAGCATGAGAGAATTCGGAGGACGGTAGAATGGATTTACATCTTGAATGAGCAGTAGTTACACGATTGTACGCATTTGTTAAAACTCATAGAATGTGCTGACTTTTACAGTGTGTAATTTTTTAAAGCAAATAAAAGGAAGAAAGACTTGATTGCCTTTGGAAGTTATTTCCAGATTCATAAGATTGAAGGAATTTCATAGCTTGACCAAAAAATGTATTTCGTGACCAAACGCATACACACACAAACACAGAGCTTAGGACCCTGGAACTCGATTTTTCTGCAAAGACAAGATAAGCCTGGATGGGAGGCATGCGGCCATTTTACCCAATGACAAAACCAAAAACTGATTTCTGACCCACTTTTTAAAAAGATTTTATTTATTTATTTGAGAGAGAAAGAGAGCAGGAACAGGGCAGAGGGAGAAGCAGACTCCCCACTGAGTGGGCTCGACACGGGGCTCGATCCCAGGACCCTGGGATCATGATCTGAGCAGAAGGCAAACACTTAACCGACTGAGCCACCCAGGTGCCCCAATTTCCAACCCACTTAAATATGTCAACTATTAGAGCAGATACGTTTTATGAAATTGGTTACAAATACATAAAACCACCTATTATATAAACAGTAACGTGCTGATTTAGAAATACTGCTTTCTTTACTCCCACATTTTACGTAACAGCTTTTTCCCGGAACTCTCTACACACATTGCTGACAACAGAGAGTCACCTGTCACCAAAGTCAATTTTTGAGTCACAAAACACAAAATGTGGTTTTTCCAAACATACCATCTCCTCTCCCATAATTGTCATTTAAGACATGTCCTTTTTTAGGGGGCGCCTGGGTGGCTCACATGGTTAAGTGTCTGCCTTCCGCTCAGGTCATGATCCTGGGATCCCAAGATCAAGCCCCGCACTGGGCTCTAGGCTCAGCAGCGGAATCGGCTTCTCCCTCTCCCTCTGCCTCTCCCGTTGCTCATGCTCTCTCTGTCTCCAATGAATACATAAAATCTTTAAAAAAAAAAAAAAAAGAGAGAGAGAGAGAGAGAGAGAGAGAGAAAGACATGGCCTTTTTTTTAATCGACATGATGTTGTCACTAGACAATTTTTGTTAGTCTTGTCGTTATATTCACAAGGACCACAAAGCAAGGCTTCTCAGCTGTAGCTCTACTGATACGGGACTGGATGATTGTGGTGAGGACGCGCTCCATGGGCTGAGGAGGGCCGGCAGCACCTCTGGCCTCTGCCCACGAGTTGTGGTAACACATCCCACCCCTATCAGTGGTGACAGCCAAAAGGTCTCCAGAAATTTCCAAATGTCCCCCAGGGGGCCATCACCCCCCAGACAAGAACCATTGCCAGAGTGACCTCTTACCACTATATGACATGATTTTACAATAATTTGTTCACAACAACCCCAATACAATATTTTGAGTTGTAAGATCACATACCCAGAAACTTTTACTAAGATTGTAAGAAACTCCTTTGCCTCATCTCTCCCTGATTCTATTCTTTGAGTTTGTAGTACCCTCAGAGGAGCACCGACTAAAGGATTGAAAGTACTGCAAGCTACGTGTCTTCCCCAAGTACAGACGGGCTGTATTTCCCACATAAGGTCTCAAATATCAAAGAATTCTGGCTTTCTTGAGAATGAGTTCTGGGGAAACTTCACTTGAGATGCAGGCGCACAAGATAACCAGGCTAATCTCAGCCATGACATTCTCAAGACTGAGCATCCAGCGTCTGCTTGAATATCTCACGTGACAGAGGACTCATTCCTTCACCTGGTAATCCTGATGGAATAGTCCCTTTTTCTAATTAGCTCACAGGTCTCTGCCTAGAACTCCTACATGTCAGGCCAGCATCTGGACAAAGTCTGCCTCTTGGCAGCAGGGCAACACTTTATCTCAGGAAAGCAAATACATTCTCTCCTTCCTTGTTTCCTGGATCCCCGAGCTCCTTCACTGCTGCTTGGAAGACACCTTTTCTCAGTAGGACTTCATCCTAGGCCTCATCAATGGCCTTGTAGAAAGTGTGGCTTAGGGGCCACCTGGGTAGCTAAGCTGGTTAAGCATCTAATTCTTGGTTTCAGCTCAGGTTGTGACCTCAGGGTTGTGAGTTCGAGCCCCACATGGCGCTCCATGCTCAGCAGGGAGACTACTTGAGATCCTCTCTCTCCCTTTGCCCCTTCCCCCCCACTCTTTCTCTCTCTAAATATTTAAGTAAATAAATCTTTAAAAAGAAAAAAGTGTGGCTCAGAATTAACCCTGGGAGATTCTGCAGACAGAGGGATGGGAGCTTACACCATCTACATTCTGGACACCCTGCAGGCTAGAACTAGCCAGATTTTTTTTTTAAGAAAGGGGTCACACCATTTTATAATATTCATTTTAGGGGCTGTAAAAATTCACTAAACCCCACGTAAGTAACTACTTCATCTTTCATCAAGTGCACTGAAGAACAGCAGCTCCTCTGAACCTAATCTTGCCCAACAGAGACACTTCAGTGAAATGAAAGGGTCGCAGGGGAAAGTGACCATGTGCTATCTAGAGAGCCCCCTTCCTTCTACAGACACACAGAGGGAGGGAGAGAGACAGAGACCGAGAGAGAGAGAGAGGGGAGGGGGTAGAAAGGTCAAGAGATTAAGAGATGGAGAGAAAAATGCTCGCATCTTTTCAGTACTTTTTTTGGTTCGGTGTGATTTAGGCTTTATCTGGTGGTCCACTGTGAACCACAGAGTCTTCACTTACTTGGCAGTGAAAACCCGCCCCTGCTCCATGGGGTCTTGAAGAAAAGCCACGATGTTCTGAGGATCTGATGTAATGATAGTCTGCATCTTTTAACTGCAAAGCATGAAAAACAATGAAGTTTGGTTTCTGCTATAGATTGAATATCCAGGGCCTATTTCTCTGGAGACTTTATCCCAGACAGTGCTGAATTAGATAGTTTGAAGGTAAGTCCCTCCCTAACATGAGCAGTAACAGAAGAGCGATACAGAAGTCCATCTCATAATGATGCCTACCGCTAAACTGAACGAAGTCTGAGGACTTCAGTTTTCTATGTGGCCTTATAATTTTCACTCACCCATGAGTTAAACACCCAATAACTGTGGATTAACTAACAGCCCTGGATAAAGATGCTTGGAAGAGGCTGTAGCTGGTGTTAGCAATGGTGCAAAGTAAGTCACATGTGTGTTTGAAGATCTCTCCTCCCAACCACAGATCTTTCTTTTTCAGGACATCAGCCCATGTTCTCTGGTTATTTTCCCTTTGTAAATGCGATCAAAATGGGCCTCTGGGAAAGCCTGGGTGGCTCAGTCAGTTAAGCCTCCAACATTTGATTTCCGCTCAGGTCATGATCTCAGGGTCTTGAGATCAAATCCTGCATTGGGCTCCACACTGGGTGTGGAGCCTGCCTAAGATTCTCTCTCTCTCTCTGCCTCCCCCCCTAAACAACGGGCCTTTAGTAATAGCCCCTGACCTCTGAAACACTGCCAGCCAACTCTCTTTTTGATGATCTCCCTGGCCTATGGTCCAGCTCCCCAAAGCCCAGCTGAACACCCGAGATTGACTGGTATTCACACAGCAAGTGTCTCCCGGCTTAATGCATGGCTTCATGCTAGACAGATCCCTAACCCAAAAGAAGGACTCAAAGCGGCAGTCCAGACAGGAAGGCAGTCCTAGGACGTGGATGACTTTGACAGGGCCCTCTACTTTATTCTAGGTAGGTGACCCTCCGCTCTGTGGTGGGAAAACCGGGTGAGGGCTATTTGTTTCCTTTGGGTTGTGGACTTCAAAAAAAAAAAAAAAAACTTACAGGCCCTTTAGTTTAAAGATCTTATTACCTCGGTTATTTCTTCAAGTGTTCAGATTATCGACCACCTCATCTGAACTGGTAGATAAGCTTAATTCTCACATCTGCAGCAGCAGGCAAAGGGCAGAGGCTTAGAACCACCTAATCTGGCCATCGGAGTTTTAATTTCCTCCACGGAGCCGCAGAGAAGACGACGAAGCCACGAGCGACCTGCAGGCAGCCGGTAAACAGCCGCCCTTCCTGCTCCTGAGCAGAGATCCAATACCAATTTAGTCTTATCTGTCCAGAAAATCCTTACTTGAAGACTTGAAAAGGTTAAGAGAGTTCCAGTTTTCATTTCTTCTACTTTCATCCGCAGCACAAAGAGAGGGAAAAACCTGACAAGCGTGGGACTAATTTGGTTCACTCAAACACCCACAGGGAAAATATTCAGATTTTTCTCTACAAGGGTCAGATGGAAGCTGTGATTCATGGCACACACTGTCCCTCTCTGTGCTGGCGAAAACCCAGCCTTCGAGGTAAATTAGAGGTGGTGAGTGCTGGATGGAAGGGGACTGTAAAATGGGAAAAAGCCAGCTGGGCCTTTGGTTCAACTAAAGCAACTCTTGAGCACCTACTGTGTGCCAAGAACTTCAGGTTGTGTGGGGAGCCTGGGTGGCTCAGTGGGGTAAAGCTTCTGCCTTCGGCTCAGGTCATGATCCCAGGGTCCTGGCATCAAGCCCCGAATCGGAATCCCTGCTCAGCAGGCAGCCTGCTCCCGCCCCCACCCCCACCTGCCTCTCTGCCTACTTGTGATCTCTGTCGAATAAATAAATAAAATTTAAAAAAAAAAAAGAAAGAAAGAAAAGAAAAAGAACTTCAGGTTGTATTCCTCAATGGGCTCACAGCTGAGGGAGGGTCAGATAAGTAAACCAAGGTTTAGAGAACTGATCATGTTTTATAGAAATAGTGAGGCCAATAAAACAGCAGTGGGGGGTGGAGGGTTTGCACAAACAGAAGGCATTTGGGTGAGTAGAAGCCTTGGATTATAAGCAGCGAGGCATTCAGAAAACCTTTCTTAGACGGTACAGGAGGAAGAAGGCATGTCCTTGCAAGATCTATGGAGAAAACGTATCATATAAACTCTGACCACAGACAACGTTATCATATAAACTCTGACCACAGACATCTAACATTGGCAGGGCATCCAAGAAGTGGCCTCTGATGACCCAAAGCTTAGAGTTCAGTCTGAAAAGCAAAGGCATATGTAAAATCAGGATTAGTTAAGGAGTCGTTGCTTGGTGCCGACTCTAAGCCCAGAAGTAGAGCTCAGTGCAGGCCAGAAAAATCAGAGGAGAAAATCCGGAGTAGAAATGCTAGGCCATGGAGATTCAGCATAAAAGAGAAGGAGGGAGAGTATACAAGGCAGAGGGGACAGATGAGGATGAAAACAAGCCAGACAGTGAACAAGCAGGTTTGTGTTGGGAACTAGCAGACATTAGTATCATGACCACAGGAGTCATGCACAAGCAAGATGAGAATATGCTCAGCTGGAGGGCAGGGTTTTGAAGGTTCCTTCCCCCTTCCTTCCCTATCCAACCCAGAGAGAGTCCACCTTCCCTCCTCTCTTCTCCAAGATCAGCACTCTGGTGATAGAGAATGTCTTCCACCCCTCATCTCAGAAAGAGGTCCCTTCACAGGGGCTGCCCCAGACTCAGAGATGAAAGGTATAGGTCAGGGGAAAGGAAGTCCTCCGTCCCCACCTTTTCCCATTTTATAGATGAAGACGCAGATGCCCAGAGAGAGAGAGAGACCATCTGTCATTGAAGATAAATCCTGTGTGTTTTCACTTGTCTGCCGCTGTGGATGAATCGTCGGCATGGTAAAAATATCAAGAAAACTCGAAAAAAATTAAAAGTGAGCTCAGTCAGTGGAATTCACCGGTCTTTCTGACAAGACCGTGCACCTAAGCTTGACAGACAGGGGCACTGAGTAGGGCCTGGACCGGCATGTGTCAGCAGCAGACTGAAAGCAGGTAGAGAAAGAGGAGCGGAGGGCTGTGGTCTGACCCGTAGGAGAGAGCATGAGCTGGCAACAGGAGAACAAAGACCTAAGGTATTGAGAAGAGAAGAAAATGATGAGAGGCTCTGCTAACCTTTTCTATTATTATGATTTTCTGTATTTTATGATGTGTCGACATCTTTTCTTCTTTTAAAGATTTTATTTGTTTATTTGACAAGGCAGAGAGAGAGAAAGCACAAGCAGGGGGAGCAGCAAGTAGGAGAGGGAGAAGCAGGCTCCCCGCTGAGCAGAGAGCCCAGTGTGGTACTCCTTCCCAGAACCCTGAGGTCAGGACCTGAGCTGAAGGCAGACACCTAACCGACTGAGCCACCCAGGGGCCCCTGAGGTGTTGACATCTTAAGAAAGTTTTTGGCCAGGAAAAGACTGTCTCTCTCCGGGTTAGCCAATTCCTAAAGAAAATAAAGGGCTCAGCCCAGAACATACTTTTCATATGCAAATTAACTAATCTGGGAAGTACACTCCCAACCACCTCCTCTATCTGGTTTGTAGCTTCCAGGAGGCAATTTAACTCTGGCCTCATCACCCCAGGGCCCTGTACCAACCAGAAAGCTGGGGACAATCCTGATGCCCCAGAGCCCACCAAAGTTATTCAAATTAGCTCTTCCTAAGATATTTATCTTACCCTGACCTTTGGAAACCTAAGAACGTGGCCTAGGTTTTCCCCTTGCTCCTGCTTCTGCCTCCCGATCAAACCTGGGGTGTCCCCACGTGGCCGTGCAGGGCGGCATGACTCCTGTCCTCAGGAATGGAAGAAAGTCTTCCTTCAGTGACACTGGCCTCTAATGTCATCATTCAGCCCCCTTTATAAATTAAGACCAAGGTACAGATCATGGCCCAGATAACACTTTATCTCGAAATGAAAATTTACCTCCAAAGCAGCCTCTCAGGTACAAGACTACAGATAATCTCTTAGATCTGAAGAGCCCGGCCAAAATGAAGCAGAACAAGTTTACTATCTCCAGAGACTAATCATGTATTCCTCGTCGATATATTGATTTTTAAATAGCAACATTAATAGAGCAGTTTAAAAATGAGCTACATTTTTTTTTTAATTAAAGCAAGTTCAAAAGATCCAAAAGAGTAGCCAGCGGAAGAGTAACTTTATGTTATTTATTAAACGCGATGAGTAAGCCCTTGTGGAGTACCTTCAGCCTCACAAAAATCCGATGGGAGAAACAGCAGATCCAGGGAAGACGTCCGTTGCCAGAGAGACGATCAGAGATGAACACACTTCGCCTAATTGCGACAGGAGTGCCGTTCTGCATGATTACAAAGCGAGTACGATCCCAGACACATATGGCAAGTGGTCTCCTCAGAAAGGAGGAAGATTCCAGGGTAGAGGAACAAAAGCAGAGGACGTGTGACCGTCCAGAGCCAGCACGAAGTGACACAGCAGACCACCAGTGCTCTGCCTGCCTTCCTTAGAAAAGGAGACTCTGCCACCATAGTCAGGCAAATGGCCGTCCAGAGAAGGTTGCGTCCTGCAGGCTCGCTACAGCCACGGGATTGACTCCTGTGTGAACTGTGAGGTGAGGTCTTCCATATGATTCCCAGGATGTGTCCTCAAAACAGGAACGGGCCTGTTTTCTCCTTTTTCCTCATCCTTCTTTTAGGAGTGTGAAATGACTGTTGGATATCACGCAGCCGCTGTGAATTCTGACAAGGGAGGCCGCACCCGACCTGCAAGGGAACATTTTGTTGGAAGGTGTCTGGGTTCCTGAGGATCATGAAGACAACGGAAAGCCTGGAACCTCCCACTTCCTAACTATACATAAGAGAAAAATAGACTTTTTATATTGCTTGAGCCACTGCCAAAGGGGGGGGGGGGAACAGGTGGTGTTTCCTAATAAACACAGGGTAAGGAAGTTAATCATTTGGGAGGGCTGTCCTTGAAAGACCTGTCATCTCAGCAAAGCAGAAGGCACTATTGTTAGCTGGGAGGAAAGAACGAGGAATAGATGTGGTCTAAGGGCAGAGTGGGTCCCAAGGGGGACATAACAGAGAATCAAGAGACTAAAACTAGAAGGAGTCGCCTGTGGAATCGGGTCCCCAGTTGAGAAAGGCAGGCGTGGATACTTATCAGACTCAGACAATCTCGTCTCAGTTTTCCACAACAAGGCACACGTGTAAACAGATACTGGAAGTAAACACTGGGAAATGGAATGCAGACACTGGGGAGTCGTGTGTGGTTAGGGATTGTCACTTTAGGCACAGTTGAATCGCTGGGGGAATAAGAAAACTGTGGGTGCCTGTAGAAGTATAGGTTTCCGGATAAGAGAATCCAAACAAAGAAGGAAAGAGAATAGGGAAAAACCAAGGTTCGGGGCCATGATAAGGGTAAAATCAGATTCAGGGGAAGGAGGAATATGGGGGTTCCAGAAGGTGGCTGTTAGGGTCCTGAGCTTTCAGTTAGGCATTGCTTTGAGGGAGTAAAATTAGAGAAGAGGCAGAGAAGGCCTCTGTGGGTGGGAGGCCTGCCCTGCTGCCCCATTTCAACCCAAGCAGACCTCACTTTATGATTTCATACATTATATACATATATTTTGGAGGTCAACATAAAATTCCATTCAGAAAGAGGTTTTTAATGCTAAAAGAAGGGGAAAGAGGAAAAAGTGGAAGAAGAAGGAAACGAAGCAGTAATAGCAATAGCAGAAGCAGTAGCAGTAGAAGTAATAGTAATAAAAGTGCAACCTTCAAGGCCGAAGTCATTCTTCCTGCTGAGTGCTATCCATGCACCAGACAACACCAAAGAAAGACCAGCTGGATGTGTCCAGGAGAGACCCAGCAAGAAACAGATGAAATACACAAGAGGGGTGATTGAGAACTATTTTCAGAGGTGACCAGAGTTTGGGGAACCTACAAACATGCGGTGAAGCATTCCAAGGCTAGCCATAGTGGGGAACCCTCACCATTCCTACACCTGAAGAGGCCATTAGAGGGAGTTTCTGGGTCAGGCTCTAAGAAGGCTGCTGACTAGGTCTCGGCCATTAGAGGGAGCAGCTGAGTCCGGCAGCAGAAGGCTGTGGATGAAGGCCTCCCCACCCCACCTGCCTTGGGTGAAAGAATGCAGTGATGGCCAGCCTGTCAGTCAACAAGGAGGGAGCTCCGGCAATAAATTCCCTGGCTTCTATCTATCCCCTGCGGGCTCTTCCTGCTGGCCAAATCCAACAGAAACCGGAGAACAAGGGAACCCAGCTAGGGCAGTCCGCAGAGGCCAGGCTTGCAGGAGGACACTGGGTATGGTGGAAATGGAAGAAGGAGCAGTCTCGGCCAACAGAGAAGCTTCTGCATGTTCCATTCATATCCCCTCTGCTGAGAATCCACTTTCCCTCATTTTTCATGCAAGTGTGCTATGCTGACATTCCCATGAAGAAGTCTAAGGCTCCATGCCTAATGGCTGGCAGGTGGGTAGAAACAAGGATGCAGAATCCTTCTGCCGATTCCCTGAATATTCGCTCACTTAAGTATCTTTTGCTGCATAACAGATTACCCCCAAAACTTAGCAGCTGTAAACAACATACCTGCATTATCTCTTAGTTTCCATGGGTCAGAAATTAGGGAACAACGTAGAAGGTTAGTTCTGACTCAGATTCTGCCGTGAGGTTATGCCACAGTGTCAGCCATGGCTGTTCTCATCTGAGGACTTGATGAGGCTGGAGAATCTACTTCCAAAACGGCTTGTTCACATGAACATTGGCAATGGACCTCTCTCGCCATAGGACTCCTTGAGTATCATCATGTGGTGTGTCAGAGGGCATCCCCTGGGGGGAGCAATCTGAGAGACGCAGACAGAGAGAGCAAAGACCAAGACACGATACCTTTTATGACCTGGTTTCTGGAACCATATTCTGGCACTTTCTCTCCTGCCTTATTCTGTTCTCTATAAGCAGGTCGTCAAGTGTAGCCCACACTCAGGAGAAGAGGGGAAGATGAAGATTAGGCTCCGCCTTCTGAAGGGAGGAGAGCTGAAAAATTTGTGCACATATTTTATTTTTTTAATTTTTATTTATTTTTTAATCTCTTTTCAGTGTTCCAGAATTCATTGTTTATGTACCACACCCAGTGCTCCATGCAATACGTGCCCTCCATAATACCCACCACCAGGCTCACCCAACCTCCCACCCTGTGCACATATTTTAAACCACCACACTCACATCTGCCCGTACGCATTAGCTTTAGTGTTCTCCTTCTTGCTAATCCTGCCTGCCAGGGATCATATTTTATAGGCCCTTCTGCATCTAGAGGCAAGAGACACAATTCTACTGTAGCAGGTGCCTTAGAGTTTACCCAGTAAGACTCCACGAAGATGGAGGGAATCCAAGAACGCAAGAAGAAGAAGAAGGAGAAGGAGGAGGAGGAGGTGGAGGAGGAGGAGAAGGGAGTTGCAAAGCCATATTTTCTTACTAATTAGAAAAAAATATATAATAAAGGGGGTATTTTATTTCTGCTATTTCCTTTCTCAAAAATAAATAAATAAATAAATAAAGCTAAGTATAATACCCAGACAGTAAAACAAGGCATGTTAAAAATGATTCTAAAAGCTTCCCTATGACCCTGCAATTGCACTACCGGTATTTACCCCAAAGATACAGATGTAGTGAAAAGAAGAGTCATCTGTACCCCAATGTTTATTGCAGCAATGGCCACGGTCGCCAAACTGTGGAAAGAACCGAGATGCCCTTCAACGGACAAATGGATAAGGAAGATGTGGTCCATATACACGATGGAGTATTATGCCTCCATCAGAAAGGATGAATACCCAACTTTTGTAGCAACATGGACGGGACTGGAAGAGATTATGCTGAGTGAAATAAGTCAAGCAGAGAGAGTCAAGTATCACATGGTTTCACTTACTTGTGGAGCATAAGGAATAACATGGAGGACATGGGGAGATGGAGAGGAGAAGGGAGTTGAGGGAAATTGGAAGGGGAGGTGAACCATGAGAGACTATGGACTCTGAAAAACAACCAGAGGGTTTTGAAGGGGCGGGGTGGGGGGTGGGAGGTTGAGGAACCAGGTGGTGGGTAATAGGGAGGGCGCGTACTGCATGGAGCACTGGGTGTGGTGCCAAAACAATGAACACTGTTACGCTGAAAAGAAATTTTTTAAAAAGTGGGGAAAAAATGATTCTAAGAAGTTCAGACAATTTTTAAGTTGGAGCCCAGCACAACGAACTCTTAAAGTTTGGGATGACTTTTCTTTCTTTATTCGTATGATTGTTCATTATAGAAAGGGTAAGGGAGTGGAAGAGTCATGGGCCAAAAGGAAAAAGACAACATTTTGAAAATAAAATCTCGGAGCTTTTTGCGGAACAAAGAGATTCAGATTTATTGATAAAGAACAAAGTTTAAAACATTGCCAAACAGGAACGCATTTGGTATTTGTTTTTAAGTCTCACATTATTTGCAGTTACTACTGAAACATTGATAACATTCTCAAGCACTAAGAAATTGATTCTCACACATTTACTTACAGCTTCTGGTAGTTTATGAGTTTCTGGTAAATACAATGTCTGTCTAGCCTCCAACTTTTACACATTCATTTGCCGGTCTAAGATAGAGATAATCACAGGCTTCGTTCTTCTCTTGTGACAGATGCATAAAACAGAAGTCACACAAACATAGCAATCCAATCTATACATTTGTCAGTGTCTGCGTTCCCTCCATATGTTCACACATTGCCTGGTGTCATGCATCAGCAACTCTGATCACACTCAGGTGGAATCCCAATTTTGTTGCAATGTGATGACAACATCTGAATGACTTTGAAAGGTCATTTCCTTCACATCCTATCTGAGATAGTCATCTCAGGCCCCAGCATAAGTCATTGCTAAAAACCTAAAAAAAAAGAAAAGAAAAGTCTCCAACCTCTTTTGGTAAACCTTTATTTTTTTTTTAAACAGTCTACACAGTAAGATTCTTATTTTTGATGTCTTGGAAACTGTTTACGGGAATGTTGGCATTTACCCATTCAGCTTCAGTAAACGCTTTCATAATGTGAATGGACATCCTCTAATTTGTCTTTGCGGTCCATTTAGATTTCTGCACGTCAGATTTTATTAAAGAAGAGCCCACTTAAGGGTTTGATACATGGAATGCTCACACCAAGAGTGCCCAAATCCTGGTGGGTGGTCCTCTGATACCAGGCTCATAAGTCCTAAGTGACAACTTTGTCTTTTGTCACTACACCCTCTCTGATGACAGGAGGGTCATTCTGTGCCTCCATGTCTGTCTGTCTTTCATTGTTATGTGGAAATGGGGAGGCTAGTCTTCCATTTTTCCTTGCCAAATGCCTAGGCAAAGGTAATTTCAAAGAGGCCAAAACTAAGAGATCTCCCCACATTAACTCTTTCTATGAAACCCTTCCTCCCTCCTTCACTGTGCTTTCCAAAAGCAGCACCTGCGTATCTTCTTTGAGGATGCCCTCGACCTATCAGAAGGCCAGCTCTTGAGACTGTACATCCCACCCCCATGGGGCAACCACCAGCCAACAGCTATTAAACAAGAGAGAAAGGATGCCCAGCTCCTTTGCTGCAGGTAAGGATATGCCAGTGTCACTTACCAGAGTTCCCAGGGATCTTACTAAAGACCTGACCTGAGGCCACATGCTGGCTTGGCTTCCTCCCCTTCCCTGTCCTGCTCCCTAGCTCCCTCCCTAGTCCCCTCTGAGAGCCCTTCTTGAATAAAACATTCTTATCTCTGAGTCCGTTCCTGGGGAACCGAACCTAAGACACACCCAACCCAGAAACGGAATCACACGAGCAATTCTCTCAAAAGGAATAATATCTAGTAGGGGCCATCAAGAGTGTTCCAGTTAAGTGGCACCTGGGTGGCTCAGTGGGTTGAGCGTCTGCCTTCAGCTCAGGTCATGATCTCAGGGTCCTGGGATCAAGCCCCATGTTGGGGGGGGGGGGTCTCTGCTCAGCAGGGAGCCTGCTTCCCCCGCCAACATCTCTGCCTGCCTCTCTGCCTACTTGTGATCTCTGTCTGTCAAATAAATAAATAAAATATTTTTTAAAAAAGTTTTCCAGTTAAGACAAAACTGTTTGCCCTTGAAGTCTAAAGGGGACAGTAGGAGAAATAATTAAAACTTGCTGAATGACCAGGGATCTTCTGAGGACTGCTTGTACCTTGACACCTCACCACTTCAAAAGATGCCCAGATGGTTGAAAGGAAAGGAAAAAAATCGTTTGATATTTGTACCAGTCAAGATGATATAGTCATGCAAAAGTAACAACCAAGCCCCAATGGCCAAGAACAAAAACAGCTTTCTCCCTCACACTGCACATGGCCACCGTGGATTGTCACAGGACTCTGCTACTGAGGTCACTCAGGGACTCAAGCTGAGAAATGGACCATTCCAGCACTCATGTCCACATTCATCACTGCAGGGAAAGAGTAAATGCTGAAGCACACACTGGCCCTCAAAGCTTCTGTCCTTACATGACGCATACCACTTCTGCTCATATTTAATGACCTCAGGCAAATCACGTGTCTATGACTAACAGAAAGTAACAGGGAAGTGAATTGTACTCCCTGTCTGGAAGAATGAGAAACAAAATATTTATGAACAACTCTCAGGATTAATCACCACGATTGTCTTCAGCAGGTCTCTGAGAAATTAGTGTTGGCTATTTCTACAAAGCAAGTGGGACATATTTAATGACTCTTATCTCCCAGGGTTTCTGTGAGATTTATTCATTCAACAAACATCTATTAATGTCTTCTGTAAACAAGAAGTTGACCACATGCTCTGGAATTAGTGGGGCTGTGTGAAAATCCCAGATCCACCACTTACCAGTAACACAAACTCAAAGTACCCTTCTGACTCAGTTTCATTATTCAAAAAATGGGGACAATAATAGAATGGATCTTACAGAATTGATTAGATGACTGGAACTGATAATGTAAGCTGTTCTCTTCATTAGTATTCCAAAGACAAATGAGAGGTGGTACCTTCCCTGAAGAAGCTCACTCCAATTTAAGGGATGGGAGTTTTAACCCATTTCAGCTCTGTTGAAAGATATTTATTAAGAACCTACTATGTGCAGGGCGCTGAACTGAACACTGTAGTAAAAGAATGAATGAGGCCGGGATGTCTGGGTGGCTCAATCAGTTAAGCATCCGACTCTTTGATTTCAGCTCAGGTCATTATCCTGGGATCCTGGGATCGAGCCCAACATCGGGCTCCAAGTTCATCGAGGAGTCTACGTGGGATTCTCTCTCCCTCTGCGCCTCCCTCTTCTTGCAATCTCTCTCTCTCTCTCTCTCTCTCTCAAATAAATAAATAGATCTTTAAAGAAGAAGAATGAATAAGGCTCTGTCCCTGTCTTTAAAAGTGGACAGTTCGTCGGGGAACACAGAAACACAAGCACAAATTCCATATTCTTTGAGTGACAAGACAGAGTCTATGGGAATGCAAAAGAAGAATACTTAGCTAAATCAAGGGTAAACAGGCAGCCTTTTTAAGGAGATTTCTCCTGGTGTGCATCTTAAATCTGCAAAACCAGCGATGCTTCAATTCCAGGTTAGGAGAGAAAGCTTTCCAGCCCTAGGTCGCCTAGAATGCCCCACTGCCGCTAACGGCGTTTGGCAGGTGTAGCTGAGGCAGGAGCAATCCGGGCCACCCTGCTCCCATCCCAATTCAGACTCTGGTTCATGCTATTCAACTGGACTGCCAATCAAAACCCGAAAAGTGCTGCGCAAAGGGCAAACCTCCAGCAAAAGGCAGCCCTCCACCGCCCTCCTGAAATCCCTGATTCTTCTCACAAAGTGAATTGGGATAAAGAGATGAAATGTCTCAAGGCGGCCACTGGCCCCTGTGTCACAGGCGTTCTCTGAGCAATTCCACACAGATCACTTTGAGCCATGCCGAGGGAGAGATTCTTAAAAATCCCTTTCCATGATTCACCGGCTCTCAGGAACATGAAACCTCTGCCTGCACTGAAATGAACATTGGCACCTTCCGGTTGCATCCATTTCTTATCTCTTAACCCCAGAAAGATGGACTGAAGTTTTCCCAAAGTCTATCATCAGGCGCAATGAGACTAAGAACAGCAGACTGGACACCTCAGAGAGAAATAAGGCATATTTCTCCATATTGAAAACAGAATACACATATTAATATAAACATGAAGCCGGAGGACCCTGTTTTTATTTATAATCCACTTGAAAGAGATGGTTTCTATGGCAGCAGGAAATACAAGGGTTTTTTGGGTTTTTTTTCAAAGGAGCTACTGGATTTACAAAGATTCGCCCACCCCATTAGAGTCTTTCTTCTTCTTTGATGATATGCCAGAGCTGATGGGTTTGGGGTGATTTCGGTTGCAATGCTTGTTCTACAATGTTCAAAAAGAGACGTGGAAGGGGCTTTCGCTTTCTTCTCCACCACTGGGTTTCTTCCTAGGCCATCTGCCTGTGGGCTTGTAGACATCCATATCGAAGGGAAGGAGCAATGGTTAATTAATTCCATTAGAGGAAGAAACAGGGGGTCATGTGCAAGAGAGGGGGAGGCACCAAGCTGCCACTGATGTTGGGAAAGGACAACATTTAAGAACTTGTCAGGAGACCTGCTGATCGGCTGATAAAACAAACAGCAGCATGAATGATCATTATTCCTGTAACCAAAGAAGGAAACATTGAATCAATCTTTTTATTACCCATGACTGTGGCTAGTGGACACAGCGTCCATCAGAGACGAGAAACACTTGAGTTCTCACACGCAGGTGCGAGGGCCAGGCTCTGCTTCAGCCGGCAGGTGGCCATAGTCAACAAGGGCCTATGAGCGGAGGAACAACATCCTAGGGGTGTTGGAGGTTGGGGGGCTGGGTCTCTGCTGTAGGGGAAAGGTGACTTTGAGGGAGGTGGGAGAGGATGCGGACATGAAGGAAAGAAAAGTACATTCCCAAAAGAAAAAATAAGAATGACACAAGGATGTAGAGATGGGTCTGTGCCACTGCCTGGCCTGATCTCGCTCACACATCACCTGCCTGCTGGACGTCCCCAACTACACGTCCTCCAGCCACTCAGGCTTACTGCCAAACAGAGCCCTCCAGGCCTCCTGTGACACCAGCTTCTCCTGTGCATTCAGCTCAGGAGGTGGCACCCGCATCCATGTGTCACCGGAGTCGAAGCCCCGAAGTCACCCCAGACTCTGGCCGCGGCCCTCTCCCTCCCCATCACCAGTTCCCCCAATCTGCGCTCTCTTAATGAATCATGGCCTCCATCCCATGGCCCCTCTCCCTGCTCCCTGCCCAGCATCCTCCCCTTCCATCCTTCTCCACACATTGCCAGAGTGCTTTTCCTTCATACAGAGACAGGCACATTGCAAGTTACTGAAAACCCTCAGTTGGGACCCATAGCTCTTGGTATTGTTTGAAAGCTTGAACTCCGGGTGCCTGAGTGGCTCAGTTGGTTGAACATTTGCCTTAGGCTCAGGTCATGATCTCAGGGTCCTGGGATTGACTCCCGCACTGGGCTCCCAGCTCCCTGCTCAGTAGGGAGTCTGCTTGCCCCTTTCCCTCTGCCCCTCCCCCTGTTTATGCTCTCTCATACAAAGCTTGAACTTTGTGACGAACACTGTCTTGGTCCGCTCTCTGCATGGCTCTCCACCTCCCTTCTCAGCCACTACCTCTGCCCCTCTGTCTGTAACCATCCCTCCCTTTGCGCAGTGACTGCTTAGCATTGCCCTGAACACAGGGGCTACCTTTGTACAACCAACCTACCTGCCCGTGTCTGCTCAGTTTGCGTCAGCTGCAGGGGAGCAGATGAGCCATCCTGGGGCATTGGGCATGTTTACGTGACACCCGCTGAGAGAACCAAGAGGCGGGGTCTTTGGGCCACTGAGACCACACGCGGTGAACGACGGCCACACATGCATGGCTGTATTCGGCTACCTTCCTCTGGCACCTGGCATATTTCACTTCGTCAGAGGGAACTGAGTTGAACAAGGGCCCTCTGGTATCCCTGCTAACATAACAGCCATGTATCCAACGTGTATTGTGTGTGTGTGTGTGTGTGTGTGTGTGTGTGTGTGAGCTCACTTCAGCCTCACAGCTACTTTGTGGGTAGGTGTTATTATTTCCATTCTTCAGATGAGAAAGGTGCTCTAAATTATGGAAAAGGGGGCGCCTTTTCAGTCAGTTAAGCATCAGTCTTTGGCTCAGGTCATGATCTCCGGGTGTTGGAATCAGGTCCTGAGTTGGGCTCTCTGCTCAGCAGGGAATCTACTTGTCCCTCTGCCCCTCCACACACTCAGCCTCTCTCTCGATCTCTTCTTCAAATAAATAAATACATAAAATCTTTATTAAAAAATAAAATAAAATATGGAAAGGAAGCAAGGGTGGTCCCTTTTCTCTAGAGGCAGGCTCATTGTGTCCCAAGGAGAGAAATTCAACCCTAGACCAAGCCTTCCTGTTTGCCTTCTCTTTCCTCAATTTAAAAGTTACAACGAATTGGCCTCTGGCATGGGTCAGGCCTGTCCAGGAGTAAATAATCATAACTTAGTGAGAGCGTCAGAAGGGGAGAGCTGCATAAAATCTCTCACTCCAACCAGGACACCTGTACTAGCAAATAAAGACAAACTCTTCGCCCTTTGACAGAACAATTTCAGTATGCAAACACACGCAGGCACACACAAACAACGCTTCTTTATAGACTTATCCAAATAAAAAATAGTGAGTAGAAATGATCTAGCTGTATATCGAGAGGACTTATTAAACCAGCTATTTTTTTAAAAAAGATAAGCTACATATTGACATAGAAGCATATTCAAGATATATTATTAAGTAGAAGACAAAAAGGCAGGTTGCAGAAGAATAGTATATTAGTGTAACACCTTTGAGTAAAAAGCAGGGTAAAAATGAGAATGTATGTTGGTATTTGCACACGCATAAAGAGACCGATCCCAGTGGATCCCCGTAGGAGGGTGGGGTGAGAATTGGGTGCTCCAGTTCTGTTCCAGTCCAAGATGGCGCCATAGGAAGACCCCAAACTCTTCGCCCCCATAGAACACACAAGATTACACCTATTCACAGAACAGTTCCTCCCTGAAGAAGAACAGGGTGCTCACTAAGGAATAGGCATGAGCGGGAACTTTCTCTTTTCACCTTTTAAAATACGGTAAGCTATGCAAATGCGTCATGTATTCAAAAATTAAATTAAAAAGAAAAATCTCTCCCGTCTGTTCACCCCTCGCGGTTGAAAGCCCGATTTCACATGTGTTACCTCATTGAATTCTCACAATCCTACAAATTGTTATTATTCCCGCTTCACAGATAGGGAAACCAGGCTTGGAGTCATTAAGTGACCTGGGAGGGGATCACTAGTAAAAGCCATAAAGACGGGGCGACCACCAGAACCTGCCCCGCAGTTCCTCTGCCCAACAGCCCACAACCTGAGACAGGGATGCGGGAGCCGAGGCGCAGGGGGAGCTCACTGGATTTCATTTAGGGAGAGAATGGAACCATCTTGTCCCCCCACAATCCCACCCTGTGAAGGATGCCAGAAAGGTCTGACCTTGAACTTAAAAAGGAATCCTGTCTCGCAATGCAAATACCTCTGAGAGGCGTAACAGTCACACTGTGCTTCTGTTTCAAGTGTGGGAAACTAACTCGTAACTGACTCCGGGTCCCTTAAGTGAAATCATTGTCATCATCTGCAAGATACATTCAGGAGGGAAAAAAAAAAAAAAAAAAAAAAAAAAAAAAAAAAAGCTGTGTTCCCTCTCTTCTCCTACCTTGCAGACATCCTCTAACAGGGCCACCCCTTCTGGTCCCTGGCAACGACGGGGGAAGATCAGATTCTACAGCTTTTCTTTTTCCCACATTCATGAACAGTGTCATTTTCAGGCATAAACATTCCCGGTCCAATCTGCTAGAGTCGGGACCGTAATCTCTCAGCCCTCCTTAAGCTCTGGCCTCACGCTCGGCTCAGGGCAGACCCACAAACCTACAGACAGCAGTGGGAGGGTCCGACGGTGGGAGACCACCTTCCAGACACCTTTTACACCCCTTCCCTCCAACATGCTTTCTCTTGGTTCTCCCGGCCAGCACAGCAAAGAAGGACAAAGAGTAAAGCAGCAAAGGGCCATGCGGCAAATAGCCAAAGGTGGCTCTTCTTTGTGAGGGAGTCTCGAGGATGACCTGATGACCCTCTCATGGGTACCTCCAAGAAGCACCATCCCGTGACCCAGGTGACCCTGGCTAGCCCCATCTGCCTCTCAGGTCCTATTCCAGCTAGCCTCCCCACAAGGTGTGATTCTGTTGGGTCTCCTGGTCCAAGCAAGCAGCCCCGTGTGGTAGAGGAAGTCCAGGAAGGCTCAAGCCCAGCCACTGGCCACAAGGTCCAAAGGGCGCCCTGAAACCATGACATGCCCCCACAGAGCCCTCTCTCCTCACCCTGCTGACTGCAGCCGCGACCAGCCTCTCTCTTTATCACCTACACTTAACACAAATCCTAAGAGATGCCTCAGGTTCTCCTGAGGATGCCTCTGTGACCTCACTCTGTAGTAGCAAGGGGAAGGCTTATGACATCTTCCACTCTGGAGGCATCTAAAGGGGTTTATCTTGAAGCCTTCCTCCTGTGACTTTGCAGGCACAGGGTACAGGGGTTGGGAAGCCTCACATCCACAAATGCCCATGACCCACAAATCCTTCCCTCTCCAAAACTAGTTACCTCTTTTTTTTTTTAAATGATGTCATTAGGACATCACCATCCTCCTGCCCTCGATGAGTTAATTAGCCTGGGCATCGAGCACTAACCGTGCTGTCATCATCAAAAAAGAGCAAAAAGCAGACATTGTGGGGCTCTTGGGGAAAGAACACAGCGTCACCTACAGTCTTTCCAAAGGGATCAAAACCGTATCTGATCAAGCCTCTGAACAGAGCTGCACCCTTGCAGAAGACACAGGGGACAAAGGAGCATATTGAACTGTGCCTTGAAGGTGCGATCAACATCTTCCATGCTGCGATATGGACCTACAGGTCTGCAAGCCCCACAGATAAGCAGCGAGCAAAAGAAAGGGGTGGAGAGAAAAACTGTACATTAAAAGACGTAAAAGACATATTAAATTTTAATGTGCAAGACTAAACCACGGTGTCCGGAGACGCACACTTAGCTGATAACACCATAAGAAGTGCAAACCCCTAATTACTACAGAGTTAGGCTCTCTGTAGAAGCAGGGACAGCCTTCGAGACCGGTCATACGGAGGACTTCTGGGGCAGCTAGCAAAGTCCTATTGCTCAGTCTGGATGCTGTTTAAATGGGTGTCTAGACCTTATGCATTATTCCTTATTATACCTTATAATAATTCACTAAGCTAAAAGTCTGGGGCCTCTGGATCTGTGTTGTTTTTGATTTTGTCTTTACATTCCTCAGTGCTCATCACATTAGTGCACTCTTCCTCCCTTTCACCTAAAATAAAACACCTGTGTGCTTTATTTTAAAATGAAAAGTAGGCCGCAAAAAGGAGAATAGAAATATTATATAGGAACCAAATCTGGAAAGAAAAAAAAGTTCCTCTCCCTTTTGTGGTAGAGAGAATAATGGCCCCAAAGATATTCACATCATAACACCCAGAACCCCTGACTTGGTTCCTTTACACGCCCTAAGAGATGAGTTACGGGTCTTGTCAGAGTGAGATTATCCTTGATTATTTGGGTGGATCTGCTGTAATCAAGGGTCCTCCTAAGTGAAAGAGGAAGGCCGTAAAACCAGAGTCACATGAGGTGTTATGACAGAAGCAGAGGCCGGAATGATGTGGTTGTTCACTTTAAAGATGGAAGGAGTCACGACCCAAGGATTATGGGCAGAATGCGGAAGTGGAAGCGGATTCTCCTTTAGAGCCTCAGGAAGGAACATGGCCAGCCTGACACCTTGACTGGGACCCAAAGAGACCTATTTGGGAATAGGAGACCGATGTGCAAATTTAGTGTAAGAAGCCAGTACCGCCATTTTTACCAAGGCGAGAAGTGGTTGGAGGGCTCAAGTTCACAAAACCAGTTTGGCTTTGCAGAGCATTTGTCAAGTATCAATTCTCAGCACTGGTCTTCAGACCAAACTCTCCGATAACAGGAGAAGTCTCACCAAAGTGCATTTCTCATTCTGCAAAAGGAAGTTTTGGGGAGGACGGCATTCAGAAGCCCGGAGTCCAGGGACCGCTCTGGAACCTGGGCTGGTCACAGAGAGAACCAAGAAAACCTCAGTGCCCCAAAGAGCAGGAACATTGCGCTCAAGGTGAGGCTACTGAGGTCAATTTATCCTCCCTGCTGAGTCTCCTCAAAGGAAGACGAAGGACTGGAGTTTCCAACACCCACGGTGGGAGCCAGGCACGTGTTCACTGTCACACCAACGCCAGGGAGAGGGAGGGGCTAGCAGGTGGATGCCGAGTGCCCCCAAACTGGCAGAGGTTTACCACTACCTCTCTATTAGCATGGTAAACTTGTTAATGAGCTCCTTCCCAAAGCAGCAACGGTGGAGACCAGCTCCTTCTGCTGAGAATGAGTGGGCCCAGCCAGGCATTTCCAGGAGAGGGGACCTGAGTAGACCATCGAGGTGAGGGAAATGGAAAACCCAGGAGAGACACAGCAGAGGGAAAATAGGTCCCCCAGCCTCTCCCGTTCACTCAGGGTTAGTCTACGTAGAGCTCATACCCTTTAGTTGGGTTTTATAACAATTCAACCCAACAATGTAGGTTTCTGGTCCAGATTTTGGGTTGTTTTTGTTTTTTGTTTTTTTTTTCAGAAAAGCAACCTCCTTAATTTATTAATTATGTTAATACAGTGAAAACAGATGGGGCTGCTTCTCTCTCCGAAGTAGTAGGGCTATTATCTTTTCACTGTCTCCTGCGAGCTCTTGCTCCTAGTCTTTTGCATTGCCATCTAGGAAAACTAAATGATGTATTTTAATACTGCCGTAGGCGCAGCTTGACCTTTAAATCGCATTATTTAAACATTAATGACATAGCAGGAAAGCAGCCTACCGACAGTTGTTATACAAGTCAGACCAAACAGGACACTAAACCTGTGAGCGCCTTTGAAACTCCCATCAGAGATAATGAGGTATAGGCATGTATTTCCACACACTGTCCAGCACCGGCTCGCTCCACATCCCATCGGAATAAATTAACTGAGCATTGTGTTTGAAGGGAAAGAAATCATCGTTCTGCCTTCAAAATGCCATTTAATGACTTCTGCAGCCCCGCTCCAAGATAACAGGAAAGGGCTTATTTGTTTTTTGGACTTGAAGTGAATGCCACGTTCTTCAAAGCATTGGATTTCACACTGACGGATGTGACCCGTGGCCTTGCTTCCCAGGAGGCCTCAGGTGGATGCTCAGGTCTGTCCACGTCCTCGTCCCAGCTGGCTTGACATTCCCAGCTGCTCCTAAGTCGCTGTGCTGTGCGGCCCTCGCGGATCCTTTGCCTGGAACCTGAGCCAGCCGCAGACACTTGCTCTCTCCAAGGCACCTCATGAGCTGAGGATGCCACAGCTCCCTCCCCTGTCCCCCAGACCCAGGTTTTCTCAACCTTGGCTCAATGGTCATTTGGAGCTGGACGGTTCTTTGTTGTAAGGTACTGTCCTGGGCACTGTAGGATATTTGGCATTTTCTCTGGCCTCTATCCAGTAGATACCAGTAGGAATTCACCAGTTGTTCTCCAGACACCACATGTCCCTGGTGAAGAACCTCTGGCTTGGACGGATCTATTAATTATCTACCTCAGTGTCCCCGTGTTGTCCCACAGCTGTTCAAACATCCTCACTTCAGAATTCAACAACCTGGACAATTCACCTGCTGATTAAAGTTAACATATTCTTCACGGTGCTCTAGACCAGCAAAGGAGTATCGAGTTCATAAGGGAATGTGAGAAGCCAGGACAATGACTGAGTCACTCACCTGAGACTGAAGTAAGAGAAGGAGTCCCTGAATATTAGGGGAGTTCTTTTTCTGACCACGCTGGATCTGACATGTCAGAACATAAGTTCTGACACCCACTTAAACTTGGGGTCTGAGTCTTCGTAGTCTACAGATATTTGTTGATCACGGAACGCCATGCAATGAGCCATGGTACAGACAATCTGACTGCCATAGTTTCCCATTTGGTTTGGTTTCAGTTCGATTATTTTCCAATATTTGTAACTGTGCTGGGAAATTAACAGCACTCAGAATAACCCAAAATATTGTATAAAGGTCCCATCCTTCTGAAGTGTATGTTCTGAGAATTTAAGCTACCAGGAAGGGAGAGGATACCGAGAGAAGCCCTGAATGGAGATGCTAGCCCCACCCCACGGACCAACCAGAGACTGACGGCTTGAGCGCCCAACAGGTACCCTGATGTCTGCAGATGGGCACTTTTCCATTCATGCCATTTCCTTGTCACTGTATTTCTGAAGATCTGCTGATGGCTACAGCAAGAAAAAGAACTTACGTGTTTATACTTGGAGTCTAGTTTACAATTTTGGCTAGCCACCAGTTGATTTTACGCAGAGTGCCATCTCACCAAACGCCTGGTATGTTTGATAAATGGAAATGTGTGTGACTCAAATCTCTCAGCACGGGTGAGAATAAATGCAGTTTGAATATCTCAGTGGGACCCCCTTGTCAATCAGCATATGCTCACGTCCGGCTTCACACAATCTAAACCTCAAGCGAGGTCTCTGGTTCTCAAAGTGTGGTCCCTGAGGCCCGGAGCCCCGGCAGGGACTGGGAGTTTGCTAGAAATGAAGATCCTCGGGCCCTACCCAAGGCCTGTGAAGCAGGGATGCTGTTGGGGCCCAGAAATCTATTTAACAAGAGCTGATGCAGCTGAAGTTTGAGACTCACTGACCTAGAAAATGAGTTTCAGTGAGAAATTAAACCAAAGCCTAATTCATGAAATTGCTCATTTTCTCTGCTACTACCAGAACTTAATCCAGCGCCCTTTGTGTGCAGTGTTATTCACATTATCACACTGACAATATTGTCTGTAGGTGGATTAGAAAAACAATACATAATCAGCGGAATCCTAGTCTCCCTTTCTCCCTGGGAAGTCCTGAACTGCGTACGGATCTGGCCAACTTCCACGGAATCTAAGGAATCCAGAATTCCGAGCATCTTGGCACCTTTCTCTTTCTCCTTCATACATATGCATTATTAGAGAACATATGTTGTTTAATCAAATGATAACATTACACTGGGTAACGTTCATGAGCACTGGCAAATATTTCACTTACAAGCTGCCATAGTTAATTATCTGGAAAAATATAAATATTCACATTTGGCCGAATTCCTCCTTCCTCCTCCCTCGGTATCTTTTCTGCAAACAGCAGCCCTAGCCAGGTGTCTCATGGCTTACCTACACAAAGCTCATAAAATACAGACCCCACTGGTTTAAAAAAAAAAGAAAGAAAGAAAAAGTCTATTTCTAGTTGGAAATACAACACTGTGAACTAATATGGGAAGTAAGGCTACGGCACACAGGGGAGGCCAAGGGATTTTTAACAGAGACATATGAGAGACCACATCAAACTGGCGTCAAGCGTAAGCATCCCAGGAAGGAGTGGACATTGGGTACGGGAAGATTCTGCAGTCAGACTGGTTGGTGGGGTTAGATCCCTGCCCCACCCCTCAGACATTCTTGTAAAATGGAGATCGTGGCTCCTCGTAGGGCTGTTGCAGGTTATATGAGATAATCCAAGTAAAGCCCTGAGCTTAGAGTCTGGCATATAATAAATGCTCAGACCAGTTCAGCTATTTCACGACAGTTTGTTATTGCCCAAAAATTCATTTCTGAAGTAGCCTATGCAATATCGTTAGACAGCTGAGTTGAGCTCAACTTAGCTCAACTCAGCAGCCTAACGATATTGCATAGGGGTCTGGGCATCCCCTGTGCCTCGCACAGAGTACGTACCTTTCTCAAGAATATTTTGAGGGGGGCACCTGGGTGGCTCAGTCGGTTAAGCCTCCGACTCCTGATTTCTGCTCAGGTCATGATCTCAGGGTCACGGGTTGAGCCCCACCTTGGGCTCCAAGCTCAGTGGGGTGTCTGCTGGAGGATTCTCTTCCTCTGCCCCTCTCCCTCCTCTCCTAGAATAAAGAAATAAATCTTTTAAAAAAAAAAGAATATTTTAAGCACTTACTATGTACCAGGCCCTGTTCTAAGAGTGACATGTAATTTTAATTACTTAATTCTCAGAATCATTATACTGTGAAAATGAAGCATGGTAGTTAAGAAACTTAGCCAAGTTACACAGCTAGTGAAAATTTAAACCTGGTTTAGTACCACAGAGCCCACACCTAATAGCTAGGCTCTGTGGCCTCTCTTTATAAATATTTAAACATTAAATATTAGCAAATATTTTTTGGTTAGGTGAACTCTTAAAATGCAAATATACCTAAGTCAGGCATTAACATCTTAGCAAAAACCATAGCACTAACACCCAACATTAGGGGTTTGGAAGATGGAAAGTAACTGGTCAGGGATCCAGACAAATTTTATTGTGTGTAAAGAAGAAAGTGTAAGGCAGAGAGCTCTGGGGTATACCAGAAGACATAAAGATCTGGGAATCAGACTGAGTTGAACTAGTTATTCCAAATTTCTGAGCTTCAGTTTCCTTTTTAAAATTTTTTTAAGATTTTATTTATTTATTTTTCAGAGAGAGAGAATAAGCAAGGCGAGCAGCAGGCAAAGGGAGAAGCAGGCTGCCTGCTGAGCAGGGAGCCTGATACGAGACTCGATCCCAGGACTCTGGGATCATGATCTGAGCTGAAGGCAGATGCTTAACCGACTGAGCCACCCAGGGGTCCCTCCTTTTTTTTTTTTAATTGGATTTAAGGATGCCTACCTCAAGGCCTTGAATGTCAAGGTTCTGCAGTGTCTGGCACATCATAGCCACTCCATTAATGTTGGTTCCCCAAAAGGTGTCCTTTCCGAAGAAGGTGACCTTGGATCCACTGTGCCACAGTGGTGACTGGGGACATGTGGAAGACATGAACAGTCTGTCTCCACCAATGCGGGGGTGAAGGGGGGAGGCGGTCATAACAGCTGGGAAAGGAGTGAAGGATATTAAAAACTATGCTTTACTCAGGGTCAGCCTATTGGGGAAGTTCATAATCCGGATTAGCGCAGAGCAAGGGCTAAATTCATGGCAGAAGCAGATCACAGTTTCTCAAAACCAGCTGGAAAAAAAAGGAAGCTATTTTGAAAAGTGAAGAACTGGATGGTGTTATTTAGGGAAGGACTGGAGCTGGAAGAATTGTCCTCTAGCCTTCCATAGACACAAGAAATAACTCTTCAGCAGTAAAGATTGTCAACGGGAGTTTCTCCATAGAAAGCCATGAAAATATATGTCAAGATAGTGGTTTGTTCATGTGCTAGTATAATGTATAGCAGGCCTAGGCAGGAATAAGTCTTGTTAAGATAGAATCCTGCAGGAAGCTTGCTTATCGGCTGTCTGGACGCCAAAATCATGAACTATAAAAAATCAGGTACAGTCCACCTAATCAAGGCGCCTGGATATAGCCACATATATAATGCCTAGAGATCCTCATTGATAAATAATATTACAAAGACCATAAAAGAATTTGTTGAATGGCTGATCCTAACTCTATAGTGAAAACAAATACAATTTACTATACACTCAAATATCTAATAGACCACAAAGAAGAACCGATTCTGCTACCCATCCCCATTTCATTCTTACCGAGAAACTCATAATGACTCTAGGACACAGTAGTCAATCAATAATAATTAGTTGGCAAATAGTTAACAAAACTAATGTCTAAAGGAATTATTCTGACCTAGATTATATTCCTTCAGGTCCTAGGGATCCTTCTGTGAATCCCGCATAGACCCACCTATCCCCTCTGTGTAGGGGTTGACTTCTTGTTCTGGTTCCTTTTGAGGAATCATGAGGCACTCTGAGAATTTGTTCAGCCGTTTTCAAAATTACCAACTCTCGTCTCACACATCTGCAAACATTTGGCAGCCTCCCTTGCTTGTTTGCTCATCTCAGGAATAGCTGTACAATACAGCAGCTCTCTGTCTTTCTAAACTACATGATCTTCATTCTTCTTGGAAGCTGCATTTTGAGTTGTGAGCTTCTCCGCAGGCAGTGATAATGAGACGGGCACTTTCTTTTTTTTTTTTTTTTTTCTAATTTTTATTTTTATTTTTTTTTTTCAGTATTTAAATTTATTTATTTTTTCAGCGTAACAGTATTCACTGTTTTTGCACAACACCCAGTGCTCCATGCAATACGTGCCCTCCCTATTACCCACCACCTGTTCCCCCAACCTCCCACCCCCGACCCTTCAAAATCCTCTGGTTGTTTTTCAGAGTCCATAGTCTCTTATGGTTCGCCTCCCCTTCCAATTTTTTTTTTTATAAACATATAATGTATTTTTATCCCCAGGGGTACAGGTCTGTGAATCACCAGGTTTACACACTTCACAGCACTCACGATAGCACATACCCTCCCCAATGTCCATAACCCCCTCCCCCTCTCCCAACCCCATCTCCCCCCAGCAACCCCCAGTTTGTTTTGTGAGATTAAGAGTCATTTATGGTTTGTCTCCCTCCCAATCCCATCTTGTTTCATTTATTCTTCTCCTGTCCCCCTAACCCCCCATGTTGCATCTCCATGTCCTCATATCAGGGAGATCATATGATAGTTGTCTTTCTCCGATTGACTTATTTCACTAAGCATCATACCCTCTAGTTCCATCCATGTCATCGCAAATGACAAGATTTCATTTCTTTTGATGGCTGCATAGTATTTCATTGTGTATATATACCACTTCTTCTTTATCCATTCATCTGTTGATGGACATCTAGGTTCTTTCCATAGTTTGGCTATTGTAGACAGTGCTTCTATAAACATTCGGGTACACGTGCCCCTTCGGATCACTGCGTTTGTATCTTTAGGGTAAATACCCAGTAGTGCAATTGCTGGGTCATAGGGTAGTTCTGTTTTCAACATTTTGAGGAACCTCCATGCTGTTTTCCAGAGTGGTTGCACCAGCTTGCATTCCCACGAACAGTGTAGGAGGGTTCCCCTTTCTCCGCATCCTCGCCAACATCTGTCATTTCCTGACTTGTTAATTTTAGCCATTCTGACTGGTGTGAGGTGATATCTCATTGTGGTTTTGATTTGTATTTCCCTGATGCCGAGTGATGTGGAGCACTTTTTCATGTGTCTGTTGGCCATCTGGATGTCTTCTTTGCAGAAATGAGACGGGCACTTTCTATCTGGAATCCATCATGAAGCTGATGTTCCAATGCTGAGGACCATGATAATTCCAATGTTGCACCATCTGATACCTTCCCTCTCCCACCCAGAAATGGTACTGAGGTATGTTCCTCAGTCACCACTCCACACTCGGAACCGTGACTTTCATGTCACGTCAAGAACCTGTGGGTTATCAGGCACACTTTACAGACCCACTGCCCTCAGCAGAACCTGGATCTAGGGGAGGCAAACTAACGAAATAGAAGTCAACCTTGTTTTGGTTTAGGGATAGACAGACTCTTCCTGCAAGTAAGCACATACACACTCGTGAAGGAAACAGTACAAAAGAACATGTCAACAAGAGCAAACTGGTAGGGTATACCCCGGGACACACTGAATCAGAGACAAATGACCAAAGAATCAACGAGACCAACAATAGAAGATTTCATGGGAAATGTAAACTTTGAGTCCAGTGACAAAGTAAGTGAAGAACAGGAATTGGAAGAGAAGATTTGGGAGAAAAATAGACATTAAAAAGTTTAAATGCATGGAACTGATGAGCCAGATGAGCTAGATGGTAGCCTTCCTCCTGTCATTCAGCAATAGAAAGTTGACAAAGAGATTCAAATTACTCTCACCATAGGAAAACAACTTGACCTCAGAAAAAGCTTGGAGACTAAACTGACCTTTAGAAAACTCCCCTTTCTCCAGTAAACTTCTCTGGGAATCCTAGACCCAGATGCAGACGACAGAGGCTCTTGAATTTCTCTCTCTCATCACAGATGCACAGAATGTTCAGCTAGCTACGCACAGAGCTGAAATCCAGAGAGGAATCCAGAAATTTTTCTCGGAGAGAAGTCCAGAAACTAGCTCAGTTTCTCCTACACATTGAGCAAATGAGAAAATACCCACATAAAATCAAGTAGGAAAGGCAAAGACACACCCCGTCATAAGCCATACCCCCCAGCACAGTGCTACACAGTAGGGAGGGAACAGCCTATGTTCAGCTAGCTTCTTCCTGATAACCAGAGTGTTTGGACCCACATCTGGTGCCCCAGCTTTTGCAGCCTCCACAGGAGGGACAGACCCCCAGATCAACTGACTCTGAGAACCAACGGAGCTTGCATTTCTAAGTCTCACAGGAATGTACTGGAGGAGAGGCAGTTGTTAATAGGCAAATACATAAGCACTCACTGCAGCTATCCCCAGGGCCTCGTGCAGAGGCAAGAAGCAAAAACACCCATCTAGCAGTCTCTCCTGGAAGAGGTTTGACCGCGTACTCTACAATCTGCTGCCTGAGTGCTCAGCTTCTAATTAGTACACAGCTAGGTGCTGACTTCCTCTGGAGCTGATGGATATTTCTCCCGCCTTCTGCTTCTAGTTCACTCCAACAATAAGATCAAGTCGCCAGTATCACCCTGGAAGGAGACTGTCCACACATCTAGTGCCCCAGCAAGTCAAGAGATAGGTCCCCAAGTCTCCTAACTCTAATAACCTAATAGGATTTGCATGCATGAGTTCCAAAGGACTATAGCAAACAAAGAAGTGGTTTTGAACGTGTGCAAATGTTCAATAAATGGTGCTGGGAAAATCAGATAGCCACGTGCAAACGGATGCAACTGGACCCCATCTTACACTGTACACAAAAATCAATTCAAAATGGATTAAACACTTGAACATAGGACCTGAAACCATAAAACTCCTAGAAGAAAACGTAAGAGGTAAACTCCTTAATATTGGTCTTGGCAATGGTTTTTTGGATTTGACACCAAAAGCAAAGGCAACAAAAGTACAAATAAACAAATGGGACTACATTGCACTGAACAGCTTCTGTCCAGCAAAGGAAATCATCAACAACATGAGAAGGCAACCTACTGAACAGAAGATATGTGCAAACCACATACCCAATGAGGGGTTAATATCTGAAATTTATGAGGAATTCATATAACTCAATAGCAAAAATCCAAATAACACATTTTAAAAATCGGCAAAGGAACTGACTAGACATTTTTCCAAAGAAGATGCATGAATTTCCAACAGGAACATGAAAAGGGGCTCAACATCATTAATCATCAGGGAAGGGCAAATCAAAGCCATGATGAGATATCACTTAACATCTGTTAGGATGCCTATTACCAAAAAGACAAGAGATAACAAATGTTGGCTGGCAAGGATGTGGAGAAAAGAGAACCTTGTGCACTGTTGGTGGAAATGTAAACGTGCAGCGACTATGGAAAATATTATAGAGGTTCCTTGGGAAATTAAACATAGAAGTACCCTATGATCCAGTGATCTCATTTCTGGGTGTGGATTTAAGGAAAATGAAATCACTATTTTTCTTTTGAGAGAGAGAGAAAGAGAAAGCTTATGCAGGGAGAGGCAGAGGGCAAGGAAGAGAGGGAATCTCAAGCAGGCTCCACAACCAGCAGGGAGCCTGATGTGGGGCTTGAACTCACAAGCCTGAGATCATGACCCGAGCCAAAATCCAGAGTCAGACGCTTTACCAACTGAGCCACCCAGGTGCCCCTAAAATCACTATCTCAAAAAGACATCTGTACTGCTGTGTTTGTTGCAGTATTATTCACAACAACCAAAGTATTAAAACCAACTGTATGTCCACCAATGGATGAATGCATAACCAAAGTGTGAAAAAAAGAAAGTGTGATATGTGTGTGTTATATGTATACTATATATATAATTATATATATGTTTGTATGTACATGTTTGTGTATATATATACATATATGTATCTTATTCACATACAGTGAACACTAACCCATTTTAGAAAAGAAGAAAATCCTTCTATTGGCAACAACATGCATGAACCTGGAAAGCATTATGTTATGTAGAACATCCCAGAGACATGCAGAGACAGGGATTTCTGCACCATATCACTTAAACACAAAAACAAACAAAGTGAAACTCATAGAAACAGAGAACAGAATGGTAGTTGCCAGGGGCTGGAGAGTGGGGGAAGTGGAGAGAGGCTGGTTAGGGGGTACAAATGTTGTTGAGCTACGAAATGAGTAAGTTCTGAGGATCTAATGTACAACATGAGGATACAGTGGTAACACTGCATTGTATACTGAAATTTACTAAGAAAGGAGAACTTAACTGTTCTCTCACACAAACACACACACGTGTGCACACACACACACAAAGAACATACCACATGTGATGCATGTGTTAATTAACTTGATGGCGGGAATCTTTTTACTATGTATACGTGTACCAAACCGTCCTATTGCATACTTCAAATATATGACAACTTCATTTGTCAATTTTACCTCAATAAAACTGAAAAAAATAATAAAAATTTCAAAAACAAATTGGAAAGAAGAAAACAACAACAAAAACCTGTCTGATGAGCAGAGAAGATCCAGCAATGTCTAAAAGTCTGGTCCAACTGGTTCACACTGACTAAACATAGCTCAGGTTTTATGTCGTCCAGCCTCATGGGGAGAATTTTCAAGAATGCAGGTCAGGGGGCGCCTGGGTGGCTCAGTGGGTTAAAGCCTCTGCCTTCAGCTCAGGTCATGATCTCAGGGTCCTGGGATCAAGCCCCGCATCGGGCTCTCTGCTCGGCAGGAGCCTGTTCCCCCTCCCCCCGCCTCCCTCTCTGCCTACTTGTGATCTTTGCCAAATAAACAAATAAAATATTAAAAAAAAAAAAGAAGAATGCAGGTCAGGCTATTGCATTATCCCAAAGCTCATTTAACCTTACACTTACATCAAGCCAGAAAACTGGCAACATGGAGTACTAGGAAAGTTAGAAAGTACGTGTCTTCTGTCAGCATGACCTGGAACAGAATGGCTCACTGTTGGCAGACCGCCTGACTTCTACAGGCCTTGGTTCCTTACTACGTGAATGAGAAGGATTCAGTTGGATCGGTGGTTGGTAAACTATAGCCTGTGTGCCCACCACACATTTTTGTAAGTAAAGTTTTATTAGAACAAGCCATGTCCACTCATTTACATACTGTATATGGCTGCTTTCTAATGTTTATAAATAATAGTATAGGTCAGTACTATTAGTGGCTGCAAACTGTAGATCATTTGACCCAGCCAGTAAGAAGAAGAAAAGAAGAAGAAGAAGAAGAAGGAGGAGGAGGAGGAGGAGGAGGGAAGGGGAAGGGGAGGGGGAAGGGGAAGAGGAAGGGGAGGAAGAGGATGGGGATTAGGAGGAGGAGGTGGTGGAGGAGGCTGAGGAGGAGGAGGAGGAAATTGTTATTGTTTATATAAGCTGAAAAGTGTATAGGTAAAATTAAGTTGGTTTGGGGCCTAGTTCAGAGCCCCAATATTATGGACAGAATAACTGTAACCCCTTTAAATGTTAAATATGTTAAAACCCTATGCTCTAATATGATGGTACAGGAGGCAGAGCCTTTGGGAGGTAATTAGGGTTAAATGGGGTTGTGAAGGTAGAGACCTCATGAGGATTAGTGCTCCTGTAAGGGTCAGGAGAGTGTTTGCTTCCTCTCTGCTCTCTAACAGGTGCAGATGCAACGATATGATCATCCATAAGCCATGAAGCCATTTCTCATCAGACACTGGGTCTGCCAGCACTTTGATCTTTGACTTCCCAGCCTCCGGAGCTATGAGAAATAGATGTCTGTTGTTTAAGTCATCAAGTCTGTGGTAATTTGTTACAGCAGCCCAAGCAGACTAAGACAGCCGATAGTATCATCAGAAATCAACCCTCAACTCAGTGTTCTCTTTGATGGCTTCATCCTCAGGATCCTCCGGATTGGGCCAGCCTCCTACATTCCCACTGATGTAATATGAAGAAGTCCAGAGGGAGAGAGAGAGACTCCGTTTCCCATAAGACTGTACCCACCATCACTGAATAAGGTCTGATTGAACCCAATGGACCTGACTTGGATCTTGGACCTATTCCTAAATCAGTCACTACAGCCAGAAAGATAGAATGCGCTGACTGACTGACTGACTGACTGACTGACTGACTCACTGACTTACATCATGTGACACACCCTGACCCCCAGAGTGGATGCATTTCCTCAAAGCACATGGGCTGAAAACAGAGGATCTGGGCACACTTGCCGCACAAAAAAAGAACATTTGTGTTGGGCACAAAAGTCACACACCTTCCCCATACCAGTATCATCATCTTTCAGGCCAGTTTCTTTGAAACTTTGGAATTGCATATAACGTACACTGGATAGTCATTGAGAAAAGATTACTCGAAGGAACATAATTACTAGAGAAAGTAAGGAATATGGAAAGTGAAAATGATATTAGTAACCACGCACTAACATTTGAAGTTCATGATGACTTTTTTATGAGGGTCAATGGTAGGTCAATGAAATGACAAAGCTTTTTTATTATCTTAATCATTTTAAGGTCAGGAGGGATTTGGAAGGGAGATTATTGAAGAAAATTAAACATTGCATGGTGCATTTATCTCCCTCAGACATTTCACCTCAAGAATACTTGTCCCTGCTCTTTGCAGCTGAGAGGTCTTGCGATGTTTGGAAGGCACAGATTCTAAGTACGCCAGTGAGGAGGCCCCAGAGGAGCAGGAAATATTTGGTCTTCTGAGGAAGATTTTAGCCAGGATCCAGCTGATCCCAAGTGGAGTTCCATATACCAGTCCTGGAGGTAAGCAGCAGCCTGCATACCAGGGTACAGGCAAGTAACTCCCCCTCACTTCCTGGGAACCATGCTCAAAATCAGTGGCTTTTAGGGGCATGTGGGTAGCTCAGTCGGTTGAATGTCAACCTTTGCCTCAGGTCATCATGCACATGTCCTGGGATTGAGCCCCATGTTGGGTTCCCTGCTCAGTGAGGAGTCTACTTCTCCCTTACCCATCCCCCTGTTTGTGCTCTCTCTCTGCATCAAGTAAATAAATACAATCTTTAAAAAAAGAAATATTCCGTTTTTATTTGTTTATATCTAGGGATCCTCCATAAATTTATAACCTATTCTTAAACTCTACTTTCCCATGGGAATCATTCTATGCAGGAGAAAGGAAGTGGCAAGCAAGGGGCTCACGTTCTTAGATCGTTCATTCTGGAACTTTACATACGTAGGCTTTCGGGCTTCTCACAACCACCCTGAAATGTATATTACCATACCCATCTTACAGACGAGGTAAGTAACTTGCCCACAAATCCATCCAGCAGTGAGCAATGCTTTGAGCCTGGCCATGCTCATCTGGTTTTGAAGTTTGGATTGCCCATTAGTGGTATATTGACTCTCAAAATTCTTTTCCCTATTTACAAATAAGAAAAGAAAGCCACAGAAATGACTCTCTGTTGTCTTGGTTTCCTTTCTTTCCAAGCAGAGTAGCCAACAGTCTTCTTAATGCATTTCTTCCACCAAGTGGGGAGAGGCTAAGCAGGAGCTTAAAAGCGTCCTTCCAGAAAAGATAGTTGCAAAGGAAAGGGTATGGTGATGTGGTGACAGAGGAAGGGAGGGACTGGAACCCCCAAAGCGCTAGTGTGGGCACTGTCCCTTCCTGGCTGTATGTCTTTCAGCAAGCTACCTATCCCTTGGGCCTCACTTTCCCCATTTGTAAGATGAGGATGATAATAATACTTACATCACAGGATTTTTGAGGGGGAATAAATGAGTTACCATGTAACAATCGCCCACACGTAATAAGTTCCTAGTAAATGTTAACCGCCATTAACTCTTGTCCTTGACCCCACTTGGTACAACCCACAAATCCCTTGGTCCCTCTACAACCACCAACCTTGGAAGAAGAATGTAGTACCTTGAGGTACTTTAGTTACTGATTTGTTGGCGCTCATGGCCAGTGTTCTCTGCCCAGATGTCTTTTACGCCCATCTGTTAGCCCAGCAGTTCTCAATCAGCTGGAGGGCATGTTAAACGGCACTGCTGGGTGCCACCCCCAAAGTCTCTGACTGAGTAGGCCTAGGGTGAGGCCTGGAAATGTGCATCTCCAGCAAGTTCCCAGATGGGTATTGTTGGCCCAGGAATAATACCTGGAGAATGACAGTAGAGGCCACATATTCAAACCTAAGTCTGCTTAGCTGAACTTTGTGAGACCTGGAATGCAGGGAAACATGAGTAATGAAAAAGGAGAAATGACTGAACCCCAAACTGGCTCCATGGGTTTCTGCCTTTGAAGGAGGGGGCCAGAAGGATTGTCATAAACCACGTCAGTGAGGACTAAAATCTCTCCACTACTCCTTTTCTCTTTCAGCAGACATTGGTGGGTAAGGGAAAAGGCAGAGGCCATTGTCATGGTCCACTGAGCCACAAAATTCTTTTGTGAGCCCTTGGATACACGAGGAGACCTGGAGCTGATCTGAGTGCTACGAGCTCTTTATTGTTGTTGTCCCTTAATGGGAAGAGAATAGGAGTAGAGGAGGGAGGGGAAACAGAATGAAACCAGAAGAAGGAATGAGGAGAGCCGCTGAGCAACTTGTGGGAAGCTGGAGTTTGGGTTGGTAAAGACGGTAAAGGACTTATGGGATTATTGTTCAGTTTTAAGTTGTTTGCATTTTTCCTCTCTATTTGCCGAATCTTCAGCAAAGTCAACACCAGGAGGAGGCCTTCTGGTGGGGGTGCAAGGAAAAGGTAATAAAGCAAATACAGAGACTGAGTGCTGCAGCTGAGATGGTGCATTCTGGAACATGACAACATGTGGGAACAGCAGCATGCCCTGAATTGAGTGACTCAGAAACAGAAGCTCACAGCCAGGAGTGACCCGCAGAAATGTAAGCCACCCCCTCCCAGAATGCCTGGAGAGAATGGGAATGATTCAGACTTCCTACTGATTTGGAATGGGATCAGAACCAGCCTCATCTATATCTCAGTGGTCAAGGGACCTCAGCTGACATCTGGTTAATACCAAACCGCTCTGAGTAGTTTGCAGGCACAAAGAGAATCTGGCTTTCTAGATTGGGAACCACCAGATAGTTCTCGACCGCTCCCTCCTTTCTGCCTCACCTTTCACAGGTGACCCAAGAAACATGGAGGTTTCTAGATCTCTGTACACTTTTAATATCCTTTCAGATACGACTCACAAGGAAGAGTTTGGGAGTCCTCGTGCTTCTAGAAGGAATACCATTTATACCTTTCCAGTATGACTTAGCAGCTCTGGGGAAGGAAAGCAGAAGTTTCTAAGTAATGAAGATGGAGAAAAACACTGTTTGGGAAAAGGACATTCATTGTTGGCAGTTAGAAAGTAATGAGTAATTCATACTGGCTTTCTGCTCTGATTTACATGGTAACCTTTTTTCTCCTCCACAATAAAATTCACAAACAACAGAAACATCTGTTTATGGGTCTCCTGCCTCCCATCTGCATTCATTAGGCATCTGGGTGGGGGTGGCAGAAACTTCTAACTCATCTATGCCTCCCCTGATAACATCTGATTCCAGTTCCCTTGTTACACCCAGAGGGGCCCCTTCCTAAGCTGTAACTAAAACCAGTTTCCTTGGGTGGTTTTCAAGTACTACGAATGTACCCCATTTGCAGATGGAATCATTCTGGTGGTGAAAAGGAAGCCACTGAGGTCCTGGAAATATCCCCCAATGTCTACCTCTTCGTCCCTGCCAAGTATGCATGCTCAAGGGCACAGGGAAGGAAACTTTAGGTAAGTCACACCTGGGATCCAAGGGTATCAGGTCCCCAATGATGTGAGAGTGACAGAAGGAGAGATTTTTATGACACACCACAAAATGCAATAAAGTCCCATCAGACACACACTTCGAGAGAACATTATCTTCTCTTGGATGGTTGCTATCACTTCTCTTCACTCCGGGGAGGCTGTTTCAACACCGTGCCCGATCATCCTACCTTAATGTCAAATTACTGAAGCAGTAAGTCCATAAAAGGAGTGTGTGGAGTCATGTGACTGAGCTGAAAATTTCAGAAGAAAAGCACACTGTTGTATGTTAAGGGAGAAAATGCCTAGAACTTAAATACTTATCTCCGCTGCATTTTATTTTTCCTTTTGAGAGTTTAATAACAAATTTTTTTCCACCCTCTGCCTAAAGATGTAAGGTTTTGGTGGCAGATGCCAGTAGCAAATGCACAGTTGGGTCACCCCAGTCCACTTGTCCCTTCCAGATCCTACAGCCCTCTTGCAACCTCCATCTCCTCCTTGGCCATTTTCCCCAAGGCAACTACACCTGAAATTGAAACGTGCTGAACTTCCCAATGGACAGTTTCCCCAGGCAAAGCTGGAGCTACACACAGGCTTGTTAAAGCTTGGCCCAAATAAGAGGTTTGAGCTAAAAAAACACCAGTGAGGTTCCTGACCCAAGACTGGTCTCCCACCAACCCTGCCTAAAGGTCTGAATGGCTGCGGTCACTCCCCTCCTTGGTTTTACCCAACAAGGAGATGGGGCTGTTAAGAGATCATAGTTATTCAGAACCAAACAGGCCACAGTCTCAATCCTGACTCTTACAAGCTGAACAGCTGAAGGACCTTGGTTAATTCACCCAATCTCTCTGAGCCTCAGTTTCTCTTTTTGAAAATAGGAATCCCACTTACTTTGTAAAGTCTGTCCTTAGTAAGTACTCAGTAAATAATAGATCTTTTTTTTTCTTTTGTTATTATCGCTGTTTCTGCTGCTGTTGAAATAAGACAGGAGGAAGAATGAAGTCCCATGAGTCAGAATTTTTTTTTCTTTGAAGAGAGAGTGGGGGTAGGGGAGACATGGGAGGGACAGAGAAGGAGGAGAACTTTTTTTTTATTTTATTCATTTGTTTGACAGAGAGAGAGAACGCAAGCAGGGGGAACATCAGAGGTAGGGAGAGAAGCAGGCTCCCCACCAAGCAGGGACCCCAATGTGGGGCTCAATCCCAGGACCCCAGGGTGATGACCTGAGCCAGAGGCAGACACTTCAGCAACTGAGCCACCCAGGTGCCCGGAGGGGGAGAATCTTAAGCAGGCTCCAATCCAACGCAGAGCCCATCCCAGGACTCAATCTCACAACCCTGCGATCATGTCCTGACCCAAAACCAAAAGTTGTTTGCTTAATCGACTGAGCCACCCAGTTGCCCCATGAAAACTATTTCTTGAGGAAATGCATTCTTGGGAGTAAGAACAGCACATTCTTTCACAAACAAAAGAATTTTGCCTGGCCTCTGCCAGGTCCAGATATCCCACTCTGCCCTCTAGAGTTAAGAAATATCTTAAGCTAGCCCTGAAAAGGCAGGAAAGCTCTTCCAATTCTGCCCAACCTGAAAATTTAAGTCATGTAAATATGCATAGCCAATTAATTAAGGACTAACAAATATATTTAAAGGCCAGTCAGAAACCTACCCAAACAGAATGCTCACCAATCAGAGACGGTCTTCGGGACTCTTTTATTCCATGAAACCTTCCGAGCTCCTTCAAAAGCCTGCTAAAAGGAAAGTGACAGCAGACAGTCCCCTTGTAGCTGCAGGCTTACAAATAAATGGGCTTGGCAAATTGGGTTTCTGGCTTGTTTTTGTCTTTGACCATAGGGTAACCTACTAACTCACTGTAAGTCGCTAATACGTCACCCCTGATTTGTTACCAGACGGTCAGTTTGGAAGGGACGATGTGTCACCAGGCACATATGCTTAGATAGGGACAGGAGTGAGGCATGGAGAATGGGGTGCCTCCTGCAAAAGAAGGGACCTGGGGTAGCAAACATGCACCAGATGCACAGTGGGTTCCTGGGGTGAAGAAGTGGAAGAAAGAAACAAAATGCAAATGCTAAAGACAGACTTTACCTAAGTCATACTTATTTCCAGCAATGGTAGTAGAAGCCTATTTTACAAATACTGTGATTCTGAGTTCGGTGTCGTCTGTGTCCAGGCTCCGTTCGACTTGAGTAGAAGAAATGTCACATTACTTTATTTTTATGTTAGATTTAATTTGCTGAGACGTAAATTCATACAGATGTCCTAGGGAAGGAGGAACGGCTTACACAAACCAGAAAATTTGAGGATGGGATCCATATCCTGACATCCCTATCAATTGCTGCTAAGATGCTCCATGCCCAAGTTGGCAAGACCTGTTTAGGAGGTGGGATGTCCCTGACCTGTACCAAGCTGGGCCTCAGGAAACTCTTGCCAAGACTTCTAGAAAGATCCATCCTCCCCTGGCTCCAGACAGCCAGCATTCCATCCAGGGTGCTGTGGACATGCAGTGCCTGACCTTCCACTTCTCACGGAGATCACTACCCACTCCAAGGAAGCCATCCGAATTTCTAAGGAACAAGAAGACCACAAGCCAGGGCTTTCCTCCTCAATTCCTATAAAGACTCAACCTCCCCATCTGTTGGTAAAACTTCCACCTCCCAGATAGTAACTAGGCAGGGCCATAGACACTTGGCCTTCTTCATCAATGAAGCAAGGGAAAGAAACCTCTTAGTATTTCAAGTTTCCTAAAGCTGGCTCATCCGGGACACTTGCGCAGATAAAGAAAATGTACCCTTCCTTAAGACACATCACTGCCATCAGAAAATTTTCCATAGTTGTTAGAACAAAACACTTATTGCCACCTGCTATATTTTTTTATAATACGTACACAAAGCCATGATATATACAGTATAAAAGAGCTCTTAAAGGAGGTGCCTTTTTGCAATGCACAACCTACACAACATACAAGCCTTATTTATAACTGCACATGGAGACTTGGAAAGCAGAGAGCAAACTGCAAAAAAGTCAGATCCAAAATAAAACCCAGGATGAAAGGGAAAGAAATCTAAATATTCTAACCTGTTTAGACAATGTATGCATTCTGATGGCTTTCACACAGGGCTTGTTTCCAAATGTGAATAATGTTCCAAGCAGTCTTCTGTGAGATACATTTATGCAAAATGCCGACAGACCACAGAACTACAGGGTGGAGGATTGTGGGGAGGGGGGAGCACCTTTTCTCTTTATCTTTAATAGTACGTAGGATCTTACCTTGCTGGGAGAAAAGACCCCAGAAGGCAGTCATCAACCTTCCAATGCCAGCTTTTCACTGAAGCCAAGAACAAGCTGTCTCCATGGCCCAGTGACAAGAAAATCACTCTATACATTGTGCTCAGGCAGTGGTTCCAAAACTAGGAGTCAACAAAGCGATATGTAGAAGAATGAAACTTGACCATTCTCTTACACCGTACACAAAGATAAACTCGAAATGGATAAAAGACCTCAACGTGAGACAGGAATCCATCAGAATCCTAGAGGAGAACATAGGCAGTAACCTCTTCGATATCAGCCACAGCAACTTCTTTCAAGATATGTCTCCAAAGGCCAAGGAAACAAAAGTGAAAATGAACTTTTGGGACTTCATCAAGATCAAAAGCTTCTGCACAGCAAAGGAAACAGTCAACAAAACAAAAAGGCAACCCACGGAATGGGAGAAGATATTTGCAAATGACAGTACAGACAAAAGGTTGATATCCAGGATCTATAAAGAACTTCTCATACTCAACACACACAAAACAGATAATCATATCAAAAAATGGGCAGAAGATATGAGCAGACACTTCTCCAAAGAAGACATACAAATGGCTATCAGACACATGAAAAAAATGTTCATCATCACTAGCCATCAGGGAGATTCAAATTAAAACCACATTGAGATACCACCTAACACCAGTTAGAATGGCCAAAATTAGAAAGACAGGAAATAACGTGTGTTTGAGAGGATGTGGAGAAAGGGGAACCCTCTTACACTGTTGGTGGGAATGCAAGTCGGTGCGGCCACTTTGGAGAACAGTGTGGAGACTCCTGAAGAAATTAAGAATAGAGCTTCCCTATGACCCTGCAATTGCACTGCTGGGTGTTTACCCCAAAGATACAGATGTAGTGAAAAGAAGGGCCATCTGTACCCCAATGTTTATTGCACCAATGGCTACGGTCGCCAAACTGTGGAAAGAACCAAGATGCCCTTCAACGGATGAATGGATAAGGAAGATGTGGTCCATATACACAATGGAGTATTTGCCTCCATCAGAAAGGATGAATACCCAACTTGTGTAGCAACATGGACGGGACTGGAAGAGATTATGCTGAGTGAAATAAGTCAAGCAGAGAGAGTCAAGTATCATATGATCTCACTTATTTGTGGAGCATAACAAATAACATGGAGGACATGGGGAGATGGAGAGGAGAGGGAGTTGAGAGAAACTGGAAGGGGAGATGAACCATGAGAGACTATGGACTCTGAAAAACAACCAGAGGGTTTTGAAGGGGCGGGGGGGGTGGGAGGTTGAGGAACCAGGTGGTGGGTAATAGGGAGGGCACGTACTGCATGGAGCACTGGGTGTGATGCCAAAACAATGAACACTGTTATGCTGTAAATAAACAAATAAAAAAAAAAAAAACTAGGAGTCAACACAGCTCTACAACCACCGCACTTGGCTTCACTCACTGAGTGATCTTTGGCAGAGTGTAAAGGAGCCATGCTCTGAGAACTGGGATGATAAAAAAGATCATTCAATTGCCTGGATGGGGGTGTACGGTGAAGCCAAGGTACATTCGATCACGCCAGCTTCTGCCGAGCTGGAGAAAGGAATCCAGGGAAATAGTCAAGGAGAAAGGACAATACATCTTTCTGCTATCAGTGAACTGAGACCTACAGGGAAAATCTTTTGGTGGATTCCCCATGGTAACAACCCACCTCAATGAAACACGGGTATCAGAATCAGGCTATTGTCTGCTCCAACATTCCTCCCATGAGCCAGTGCATTGTTCACAGTCAACACAGCACACAAGGGCCACGTCCAGCCAAGAGCGCCATGCAGGCTCGCCACTTAGAACTGCTTCCTGGCCCTTTCTGTGTGCTTATTCTCCGATGTGTTGAGCTCACAATTCTCCATCCTCATCTTATTCTTCAGACTTGACACTTCTCCTGTCTCTGAAGGTATAACTTTGCTTCTTTTAGACACTGACCCTGATAATCCACGGCTCCAGCTACTGCTGCCTCCCCAGCTCATCCAGCCTCCTCTTGGGTCTGGTCCCTGGGTCACATTTAGTCCTGACCCACCCCAACCTGGAAGCAGGCGGCACACAGCTCTAGGCAGATGGCTGAGAATATCATCTTCCTAGAACCTTCTGACTCTCAATCCCAAGGACTTGCTGAGAAAGGTATGTGGATGTCAACTTATGCTACATTCAATTTGGGAAGTAAAGTTTCGGCAACATCTCAATTAAAAAAAAAAAATCACAAATCTGCACTGGGGCATCCATGGAAATAGAAGAAAGACCTCTAATGAAAATAGTAATGCACCTGGCCCTCTATGCTCTCTCCGCCATTACTCCCACTGCATTTTTAAGTAATAACTGATTTATCAGAATAATGTCATATGGGCACCCCAACTGCTCTGGCTATTAGCATTTACAGCCTCCCTAACAGAGTAAGATGAAGTGTAGGAGGTTGGAAAAGAGATTGGACAAGCCGGCCTGGGTTCGGACCTGGGTCTGTTTGATGCTGGGACTTACTCTCCTAGTCATTACTGCTGTAGACTCTGCTTTATTTTTTTAAGGGTCAGCCAATGCAACTTTAAAGGAGCTAAGTGTAAGTTACAAGAGTGAAGTTCAAAAATGTATAGAATATTCAAACCGGTTAACTGAGAAAGCTTCCTAAGGAGTCAAATGGGAATCTAGAATGACAAAGAGGGATGCCTGGGTGGCTCAGTCACTTAAGCATCTGCCTTCGACTCAGATGTTGATCTCAAGGTCCTGGGATGGAGCCCCGCCAGACTCCCTACTCAGCATGGAGTCTGCTTCTTCCTCTCCCTCTGCCCCCTCTCCTCCCCACTACTTGTGCTCTCACTCTCTCTGTCTCTCAAATAAATAAATTAAATATTTTTAAAATATTAAGAGCAAATCCTTTTAAAAAAGGATGACAAAGGGACTGAGACTTTGAAGGAAACAGAAAAGGAAGAAGGTGGGGCAGGAAAGAAGAGAAGAAGAAAAAGAAAAAGAAAGAAAAAAGAGAGGAGGGGGAGGGAGGGAGGGATGAAGGGAGGAAGAAAAGGTTTGGTTTACTGTATAATCCCATTTTGGATTTACTCCATATAAATCATATAAAGATCCACAGCTTGCAAAAAAACAAAAACAAAAACAAAAACCTGAAACAATGTAATAGTTGCCAATGGCTGAACACAAGTTTTCTTAAAATTAATACAGTTAGGGCCAGTACATAAAAGATGTAATGTTATGAGGTCCTCTTCCTGTTAATCAATTAACCAAGGCTCTCTATGCCCTTTAGATGTCGCTGAACACCCACAGACCCTGGAGCGGACTTTAGGATTTGCTGCTTTCTTCATGCCTTCCCTTCTCTGGTCCTGAGCTCTCACCCAGCTCAGGGAACTGGGAAAAATAACAAACTGATTCCACAAGGTTGTTGCAATATATCCTAACAGCATGTTCTGAGAACACTGTTTCCTCAAGACAATAAAAGAGTTTACGTGAAAATTGTGTTTTGTGGAAAATACCTGCTAAAAAAATGTCAGTGACTTTGTTTACTTGAGGACATCTTCAACATTTACTGTGCCGACTTACGTTGTTTATATCTAATAAGAGATAGTTAATGCCATATCTCTTGGGCATGTTTTCTTTTAAGAGTATTTTGGGGGCTAGTAGTCCACAAAAACCATTTGAGAATCCCTGTCTTGATCAGCTCCCCTTTCTAGACAAGTTTGCATTTTACTGCTACCACCCCAGGGAAGACGCTTATGGTGGAAGCTTCCAGCAACAGGGCAGGAGGACCAGGGAGGAGAAGTGAGCAAAGAGGCCAGATTCTCTAAACCTCCCTCATTCTGTGGCTGTTGGACCATCTGTGGGTGGAGCCAATCCTTCCCACAGTCCGTGTGGGCACCTCCTTGGGCTGAGTGGTCATTTCCCCAAGGACATCTACAACAAAGCCTCATCTGAATCAAGAATGAGAAATCTACATTCTTCATGTTATTGACAAGAAACTTGGGTCTCCAACATACTCTGTGAACCAATAAGCACGCAGTGAAATCTCTCAGTTGGCAGTATGTGCTTGCGGGGAGAACAGAAGGAATTAAAAACCACATTTCCCATCACCCTAGAGAGCTCAAAAGGCACATAATTTTGTAAAACAACAAAACTGTGTGTGACCTCTCTCTCTGTCAAATAAATAAATAAAATATTAAAAAAAACAACAACAAAACTGTGTATAAAGGAGGGAACGAAAGCTTTTGTGTCCTGTTCAAGTCCTCCGCTGACCCGCAAATGTAATAACCGGGGTTTCTTCTCTCCCCCAGCAGCTCTGCTCTTGTGGGAAAGCAAAGGGGCCAACTGGCCCCAGGAGAGCCTGCCTTCTCTGTACCAGATCCCAATAAATCCGCAGGCACTGTGGGCTCTCCTTTTGTTGTTTGCTCACAGACAAAACTCCCACTGATTTCCAAATGCCCGCTTCCCACACAGAGAACCATTTCTGGAGGAGAACAGCCAGAGGAGAATACAGCCCCAGAATATGCTAGGAATTGAAAATGGTCCTCTTTGTGTCGATTGGATGAGAATACAAATGACAAAGAGTGCCGACAGTGGGCACCCCTACACCCCAGGGAGGTCACCAACCCTGCAGGTAGAGTGCTGGGTGTCTAGAGGGGAACAGGAAACAAAAGAATGACAGCAGACTCTGAGTGGGTGTCTAACCCTGAAAAGGCCAAAGCCTTTTGTGGGCTGGGCCCCCAAAGCCAGGGACCAAAATTCAAGAGCGAGAAGAAGAAGAAGTGTCTGGTGCTTTTTATCAATTATCAAACATCTTTCTCCTAACAACCTTCCAAGGCAGTTCTTATGTGGCTGGGGAGGAAAATGATCCACTAAATCAACACAGCTCTGAGCAGCGGAACCCGCATTTGAGGGAATCTTGGCCTTTCCCCTGCTAAAAGATAAACCAAGGCATGTCAAAAAATTTTAAGAGTTCATTTGAGCAAAAATCCATTTGACTGTCGAACTGGAAGCAATTAGGAGCCCTCCATGGACATGAGCGAAGGGAAAGACTTTATAGAGAGAGAAGGTGCAGAGATTTCTAGAAACTATTTGGTTGGCTATAGCTTACAGCCCACTTGGCTGTTTGTGATCAGTTGTCCTTTGTGTTTTGATTTCATGACCTTGAGGCATTTACATGCTTAGATTTGGGTTTGCTTACACGGGCAGCCACACCAGCAGAGCCTCCTCAGGCAAATGACCTCCTTGTTTAATACATTAATTAAAAACAATTAATTTATTAGATGTTACATTAAACACCCCCATGGCCACCAACTTCCTGAGGCCCGGAATCATCGCCTAGAACGGCCACTTCAACCTGGCTTCTCTTTAGTTTTTAAATCGCGTAGGTAACACATGACCATGGTCTCTTTCTTAGAAACAACAAAAACATCAGTAACAAGAACTCTCAGCTATTACAGATAAACTCCAACGCCTACTGGAACACCATCCTGTCTTCTACCTGCCACTACTCTTTGGCTTGGCATGTCTCTTTCCAGAGCTTCTCCTCGCATTCATATTCATATATATGTACCCATGAAAATACATAGCACTGTTTTATGGGAGCAACTCTCACAGAAACAGTGTTTTGTTCTGCACCTTGCTTTTTTTTAACTCAACCATACATCTTTGAGCTCTTTCTCTGATAGAGCACCCAGAGCTATCTCATTCGTCTTACCCACGGCAATGCATTCAGTAGCCTGGCAGTGCAGTGACTTATGTAGACATTCTCCCATTGTGGGACATTTAAGCTGTGACTGGCTTTTTTCTGATAGAACAGCCTTGCCGTGACATGTGGTAATGACCCAGGTACATTTAAGGACCCGAGACAGGCAGACCTCTGAGAATTATCTGAGAACGCATCCTGGGGGAGAGAGAGAGATGGAGTCTATAATCCAAGGATGAGGCTCCCATGATGATGGCTGCAGGACCCCTGATCCCGCTTTTCCCAGTGGCCACAAATCACATCTGTTGGAAACTGAGAAGTTCCTATGAAAGCTCAGTCTAAAGAGGAGGCTGAAAATAAAAAACACATTGAAAAGTGTAGTTGATATAAAATGAAATAGCCACTACAGAAAACAGTGTGTAGGTTCCTCAAAAACTTAAAAATAGAATTACCTTATGACCCAGGAAGTCCACCATTCTGTACATACTCAAAAGAATTAGAAACAGAGTCTCAAAGAGGTATTTGTATTCCTGTGCTCATAGCAGCAATATTCACTGGAGCTAAAACATGGCTGCAGGCCCAGGCATCAGACAGATGGATGGGCAAGCAAAATGGCATGTGTACATACAATGGAACATTATTCAGCCTTGAAAAGGAAGGGAACACTACAATGTGCTACAACATGGATGCCTCTTGAGGACATTGCGCTAACCGAAACAAGCCAGCCACAGAAAGACAAATGCTATGTGATTCCCCTTACATAAGGGGTTTAGGGTAGTTAAAAATCATGAAGACAGAAAGTATAATGGCGGTTGTCAGAGGCTGGGACGGTGATGGTGGGAGAACGGGGAGCTCTTGTTTCATAGGGGTAGAGTTTCAATTTTCCAAGACAAAAAGAGTTCTGGGGATAGATGATGATGACAGCTAACACCAATGAGAATTCATTCAATGCTGCCAAACTAGACACCCAAAAATGGTGACAATGGCAAATTTTATGTTATGTATATTTTAACACAGTGAAAACAAAAGGCAAAACAAACAAAATTGTTAAAAGCATAGCTACATCTTCCCTGGAACAATTAAAGCAAGTCCTTCAAAATTTGAGCCCTCCATGCATCCAAAACCCAAACCAGCTCAAGAGGTTAATATTGGTCAAGTGCAGGAATTACAGCTCTACAAACGAAACGAGCATTTGAAACGCAGTCTGTGCTTTTATGTTCTTTTTATGTATTTATAATATTTTTCCTCTTTTGAAGCAAATGAGAAAATAGATTAGTCCTCTATCTGATCCATAAATGTGCCAGCAGAGGTTGGCCAAGGAAATCTCCCCCCGCCACGTGCAAACAAATGGAATCTCCCATGCCAGAAGGAAAGCGAATTAATTTTATTCACTATTCTTACCAATCCAGTTAATCCTCGATTCCATGAAATTCCAAAAGATTATGTTTTATTCTGCCTGTTTCCCATCAGCTTATGCCTGGGGAATGCCTGTGCGTCCCCCCATCCCTGCTTAGCTTCCCGTTCTGCATGACTGCCCCCCCCAGACCAAGTTCAATACGAGCATAGAAGTGCACACACATTACATATCAGAGCAGCTCTTGTTTGACATTCAGATTAACTTTGTGTAAGCTTTGGGGGAGCAAATACTATGGCATATGCATTTTTTTCTCTCAACCTATAACTCAGTTTCTGGCACATAGCAGGTTCTCAATGAACACTTTTTGACTTGAGGATCCCTAAGGAAAGACAGTACTCTCGTCATTCAATCATCTCCAAAGCTTTACAGAAAACAGACGGTGGGGGAGGAGAGAAGCAATAAGTTACTAACTCAATTCATCAATTCACTCAGTAACTCTTTAAGAAATTAACTCTCTGAAGTTAAGGTTTTTCTTCTTTCCTCCTTAAATTCAAGGGTACCTCCTAGAATCTCCGATATCTGGGAATTTGTATTAAATATTCTTTGTTAATTAAATGATAGATCTCAGAATCAAAGAACTTACACAGGAGTATATAATAGCAACAATAGGAAATACTACAGACTCTTCACCCTTTCTACCTGCATATTTCCTTTTGGTAAACAAAAGCGCTCACATCCCACTCTTGGAGATTTTGTTGTACCTCCTGCAGCTGGGGTGAGGAAATGCCCACCACACCAGTGACACTCCGATGGCTGTCTTGAGAGCCACAGTGAGGTCCAGAAGACTAGAAACCATTTCCAGCATTTCCATTAGGAATGTTCATGACCTTAGGTTTATTTGTCAACTCCTTTGTGCCTCAGTTTCTCCCATATACAAAATGGAAATAATAAACATGGTCTACCTACATCATCCAGACTGCCAACTCCAACCCATCCTTAAACTATGACCAAGCATCATACCTGGACACTGCTTCTGCACACATTCCCCATAAGAAAAATATTTGCAGCAAGGGACATATTCTAAAACTGACCACAGCAATATCTGTAGTCTCGCATGCTTTTCCAGTAACCAGCTATTCCTCCCCCACATCAAGAGATGGAATCTAGGGCGCCTGGGTGGCTCAGTGGGTTAAGCCTCTGCCTTCGACTCAAGTCACAATCCCAAGGTCCCGGGATCGGGCCCCGCATCGGGCTCTCTGCTCAGCAGGGAACCTGCTTCCCCCTCTCTCTCTGCCTACTTGTGATCTCTGCCTGTCAAATAAATTAAAAAAAAATCTTTAAAAAAAAAAAAAGAGATGGAATCTAGCTTCCCTTGACGTTGAGCACATCTTTGTGATAACTTCCACAAACAGAGCACATGAAAGCCCTGCTGCAAAAGAGTCAAGTCTCGGTTATTGTAGGTGACCACAGTGAGACATTATGTTTTGTGTCCTCTTTGGAGACACACACCTTCAGAGCCCGGAACCACCCTGTAAGAATAAAAAGTACACTTACCATGAAGCCATCCAACAGGAGAGACTACATGAAGAAAACAGACCAATGCAGAGAGGTGTCCAAAGGTCCCCAATTGTCCCAGCTGTTCCAGTCCCCAAATGCTGCGTCTTCCCAGCAAGGTGCCAGACACGAGAGTGAATAAGTCTTTGCAAAGGCATGGGAGTGTGCTGCAGGAATCGGCGGGGTTTGGATACTCCAAACAGGGCCGTATGCCAGAGATGGAGGCACTCGGTCACAGGCCAGGTGAGCACAAAGTGCAGCTGGAGACCAGGGAGACGGAAGGACTGACGGCTTTACTCTGAGGGTGCACTGAGGAGTGAGGCCCTGAGCTCTTGCTCCTCCCTTCTGAGACTGGGAGGCCACCATTTTCATTCCTGTCCTCCAGAGTTCTACAGAAAGTGTTCAGGGAACAAAAGCACAAAAGCTCCAGAGAGCGACCAGAGCAGATTACTTAGCCCAGCCCCTGGCAAGGGCGGTGCAATTCTGCCTGTCAAAGACATTTGACATTTGACATCAAAGACAAAGACATTTAAGAATCACTGCAACAGTCCCCTCCCCCAGCAAGAACATCCAGCCAAGACCAAACTCACCTATCAATGAGAACTGCAAAACTTCAGAACTCCGGGAATATAGCACATGGAATTCATGGCTTTTTTCCCCATGATTCTTTACTCTTTCAAAGTTAAAGTTTTTTAATTTTTGTTATTTTCTTCTTTTTCTGTTTTTTTTTTAGATTTTTCCTCCTTCCTATTTTTAACATTTTAACTATTTTATCTCATCATACTTTTTATCTTTTTTAATTTTCATTTTTATACTCATATTCTATCCCTTCATTGTATGTAACTTTATTTTTTGTGTACATATAAGTTTTCTTTCTTTAAAATTTTGGGATATGGTTTCTTCTAGCAGACCAAAATATGCTCTAAATCTAGCATATGACTTTGTTCTAGTCTCCCACCTGATCACATTTTCTCCCTTTTCTAATCTTTTTTCAAGCAACTTCTTACCAATTCCTTTTTTAAAATCTTTTTTATTTTTTTTTTATTTTTATTATTTCACAGAGAGAGAGAGATCACAAGTAGGCAGAGAGGCAGGCAGAGAGAGAGAGGAGGAAGCAGGCTCCCCGCGGAGCAGAGAGCCCGATGCGGGGCTCGATCCCAGGACCCTGAGATCATGACCTGAGCCGAAGGCAGCGGCTTAATCCACTGAGCCACCCAGGCGCCCTAAAATCTTTTTTAAATTTTCATATTTACAGTTACATTATAGCCATTCATTGTTATGCATATATATATGTGTGTGTATATATTCTTTCTTTCTTTATATTTATATAATATAAATTTATATTATATATTATATATCATATACATTATATATATTTATATATATGTTTTTCTTTCTTTACATAAAATTTCTATATATATACATATATGTTTTTCTTTCTTTAAAATTTTGGGAGGCAGTTTCTTCTAACAGACCAAAATACACCCAGAATCAAGGGTGTGGCTCTATCCTATTCACCAGCCTAATCATATTTTTTTTTCTTCTCCCCCCCCATTTTCAGGTCTCTTCTGATTTGGTTAGTGTATATTTTTCTGGGGTTGTTGTTAGCCTCTTCTCATTTTGTTCTCTCATTCACCTATTCTTCTCTGAACAAAATGACAAGGCAGGAAAACTCACCCCCAAGAAAAGAACAAGAGGCAGTACCAATGGCTGGGGATCTAATCAATATGGACTTAGTAGGATGTCAGAACTAGAGTTCAGCATGATGATTATAAAGATACTAGCTAGGCTTGAAAAAAAAAAACATAGAAGATACTAGAGAATCCCTTTCTGGAGAAATAAAAGAACTAAAATCTAAGCAAGTTGAAATCAAAAAAGCTATTAATGAGGTGCAATAAAGAATGGAGGCTCTTACTGCTAGGATAAATCAGGCAGAAAAGAGAATTAGTGATATAGAAGACCAAATGATGGAGAATAAAGAAGCTGAGAAAAAGAGAGATAAACAACTACTGGACCAAGAGGGGAGAATTCGAGAGATAAGTGATTCCATAAAATGAACAATGTTAGAAAAACTGGGATCCCAGAAGAAGAAGAAAGCAAGGAGGCAGAAGGTATATTGGAGCAAATTACAGCAGAGAACTTCCCTAATTTGGGGAAGGAAACAAGCATCAAAATCCAGGAGGCACAGAGAACCCCCTTCAAAATCAATAACAACAGGTCAACACCCCGTCATCGAATAGTAAAACTTACAAGTCTCAGAGACAGAAAGAAAATCCTGAAAGCAGCTCAGGACAAGAGATCTGTAACCTACAATGGTAGAAATATTAGATTGTCAGCAGACCCATCCACAGAGACCTGGCAAGCCAGAAAGGACTGGCATGATATATTCAGAGCACTAAACAAGAAAAATATTCAGTCAAGAATACTCTATCCAGCTAGGCTGTCATTGAAAATAGAAGGGGAGATAAAAAGCTTCCAAGACAAACAAAAACTGAAAGACTTTGCAAACACCAAACCAGCCCAACAGGAAATATTGAAAGGGGTCCTCTAAGCAAAAAGAGAGCCTAAAAGTAACAGACCAGAAAGGAACAGAGACAATATACAGTAACAGTCACCTTACAGGCAACACAATGGCATTAAATTCATATCTTTCAATAGTTTCCTGAATGTAAATGAGCTAAATGCCCCAATCAAAAGACACAGGGTCTCAGAGTGGATTAAAAAAAAAAAAAAAGACCCATCAATATGTTGTCTCCAAGAAACTCATTTTAGACCCAAAGACATCTCCAGATTTAAAGTGAGGGAGTGGAAAACCATTTACCATGCTAATGGACATCAAAAGAAAGCTGGGGTGGCAATCCTTATATCAGACAAATTAGATTTTAAGCCGATGACTATAATAAGAAATGAGGAAGGATACTATATCATACTTAAAGGGTATGTCCAACAAGAAGATGTAACAATTTTAAATATCTATGCCCCTAACATGGGAGCAGCCAATTATATAAACCAATTAAAAACAAAATCAAAGAAACACATTGACAATAATACAATAATAGTAGGGAATTTTAACACTCCCCTCACTGAAATGGACAGATCATCCAAGCAAATGATCAACAAGGAAATAAAGGCCTTAAATGACACACTGGACCAGATGGACATCACAAATATATTAAGAACATTCCATCCCAAAGCAACAGAATACACATTCTTCTCTAGTGCACATGGAACATTCTCCAGAATAGATCACATCCTGGGTCACAAATCAGGTTGCATGCTGTACTCTAGAAAACAAACTGAGGGTTGCCAGAAAGGAGGTGTATGGAGAGAAGGGATAGTTGGGTGATGGGCATTAAGGAGGACACTTGAGGTAATGAGGACTGGGTGTTACATGCAACTGATGAATAACCAAATTTTACCTCTGAAACTTAAAAGAAGAAAGAAAGAAAGAATGAACCAGAGGGAAAAAATGATGTCTGTTACCATCTGAAGATGTGTATGATATGGTGATATGGTTAGGGAAGCTTACAATCAACAATAGTTTTGGGGTGATAAACTCAATAACTTTCACTCATTCTACTCTGATCCAGCCTAGCTGGGCTGTAGTTACTTGATTACTTGTCTGCATTTCCATTTGTTATAAGCCCCATGGGAGCCAGAACCATTTTATTTTGTTTACCACTTTGAACTTAGAGCCTAGCACAGTGCTCGGCATAGACTGGATTTGTCAGAGGTGGAGGAAGAGAAGGCAGAAGGAAAAGTGTATCAGAATTCAACATCGGTCTCTCTGTGTAGCTGTCACCTTTTTAAAACTTTCAAATACTTCAGTTGTTTATAACTTCAGATTGAATCCAGAAGACATTTGGAAAAAGGGACATCCTAAGGCCAACGTTTACAGTCTTACTCATTATCATGTCTCTTTCAAGTGGTGGTCAACCCCCAGTGACGAGCTGGGCAGATAGTGGAGTCCCTGCCTTCTGGGAGGGTTGCAATCAGAGCAGAATCCCAGTACACATTGCGCACGTAACTCTCCCAGCAGTGCCTGAGCAGAAAAAATTATAACAGAGAAGTCGTTTGATGAAGTGGCTAGTGCCATTGGGAGTTTTATTATATATGGAAAGAAACAAAAGAGTTCTGAAGAGATCAGCAGTCCGCTGAAGGTTACTGGCTGCTAGTAGCATAAGAGCTGCTACTTAGTAACAGAAACACTTTGGTGGATTAACTCATTTCATTCTCATAACAACCATGGGGGAATATTATAAGCACCCCTATTTTAAAGATGGAGATTCCAATGCACAAAGAAGCCATGTGTCTAAGTCACAGAGGCCAGGAACTGGGGGAGCTGGAGCCTAAACCAGGAGATACGTGCAGACTTCAGGCTCTTGACCTTCATGTCAACTTGTGCAGAATGCCATCACACCTTACAGAGATAGGATGAGAGCCAGTTTCTCCCAACTACGGGCAGCATGGGGGGGAGGCAAGGAGGATGATGATTATTCTGAGAACAGCCATAAAATGCCTCTCAGGGAAAATTAAATAAGTAAAACGTGCTTCATGAACCTTTTGGATTGGGATTTGAAGCCCTTTAGGCATAGTCTGGAAGAACTAAAGCTACAGAGAGTTCACTGTTTATGGTTCTTTTAAAGATTTTCTTTTTAATATTTATGAGAGAGAGAGCAGGAACAGAGGGAGCGCAGAGGGAGAGGGAGAAGCAGACTTCCCACAGAGCAGGGAGCCTGATGCAAGGCTCAATCCCAGGACCCCGGGATCATGACCTGAGCCAAAAACAGACACTTAAGCAACTAAGCCACCCAGGCACCCCTGAGAGTTCACCTTTTTACACAAGAAATTAATGAGAAACTGACAAACCATAAGAGACTCTTAATCATAAGAAACTAACAACGTTGCTGGAGGTGAGGGGATGGAGGTATGGGGTAACTGGGTGATGGACTTTAAGGAGGGCATGTGATATAATGGGCACTGGGGGTTATATAAGACTGATGAATCACTGAACTCTACCTCTGAAACTAATAATACACTATATGTTAATCAATTGAATTTAAATAAAATATTTTTTCATAGAAAAAATGGTTTAAAAAGAAACTAACAAGAAAGTAAGAATTGTGCTAAGTAGAAGTGGGAAAAGAGGCCCCAACAAACACAGCAAAAGGTGGAAATTGGATAAGAAATACTGCCAGTGAAAACTCCCAAAGGTGGAAATGGCTAAGGGGCTTTAAAGAACAAAGACATCTAGCCATTCATGTAGAAGTCATTAGAGATAATCACCCAGTACTTCTGGTATTTCCATTTCTGGGCACACAGTTGAGGTGGAATTCCTAGACCCTACGAATGAGTAGAGCCATACAACTAGTTCTCTCTAAAAAGACATGAGTCCCTTCCCATCCAGTACATTTGTCTTAAGAGTTCTCTTGCCCTCTGCCATTGTGGTCCAAAACACTTGAGATGGCGGCTGCTCCAGCCTAGGATCCTGAGCACCCACGGTGAGTAGAACCTCCTGCTGACCCTTGATGGTGCATAACATGAGCTATAGTCGTTTTTCCAACATTCTCTTACGGAAATTCTCAAACACTCAGAAATCAGAATTTTACAGTGAACATCTCTGTATCCACCACCTAGAGCCTACAATTAACATTTTGTGATATTTGCTTTACCTCGTTGCTATCCATTCTTTCATCCCTCTATCCACTCATCAGTCCATTTTATTTTTGGATACATTTCAAAGTTAAGTTGCTGATGTCAGTATAATGTCATTCTTAAATACTTATGAATGCATATTTTTTAAAGCTTTTATTTATTTATTTGAGAGAGAAAGAGAACACATGAGCAGGGGGGAGGGGGAGAGGGGAGAGGGAGAAGCCGCCTCCCCGCTGAGCAGGGAGTTTGATGCGGGACTCATTCTCAGGACCTGGGGATCATGGTCTGAGCCCAAGGCAGATGCTTAACCAACTGAGCCACCCAGGAGCCCATTCGAATACATGTTGCTATGGAGAGCCCAGTATTTATTTGTACTCCTTTTTTTGGCAAAATGTACATATATATTTTGAAATGTATAAATGTATGACATCTAAGCTACCACCATCTTGCCCCTGGATTATGTCAGTAGAGTCCCAGCAGATCTGCCCGGTGCTACCTTTGACCTCCCACAGTCTATTTTCAACGTATCAGCCAGAGTGATTCAGTTACACATGAGTCGGAACACTTTGTGCTTCTAATCATTCTCCAGTGGCTTCCCATTCACTGAGTAAAAGCTAAAAATTCTTAACCATGTTATGAAATCCTACCTGATTTGGTTTCCCCTTACCTCCTACCTCATCTTCTTCTATATTCCCTCTCATTCACTGCTCTCCAAACACAGGGCTCCTCATTTATTCTTGAACATACCAGCCCCCCTCTCTCTGCTGACTCCAAGGAAATGGTAACTACTTCTTCTTATGAGTCACAAGGGGAGCGGTCACATCTCACTTTGTGCCTTCCTACAACAGTGTCCGAAGGAGAAAGCAAGGGACGTATTAGCCAAACGGGTCTGCCAAAGGTCTCAAGTGCCTCCCTCTTGTCCACAGGCAAAACTTTTCCAAAGGACACCAGCAAAGCTCCTGTTACATATCATATTCCAGAGCACATGGGCTCTCAAAGGGGAACACGATTACCATGACAAGCACCATCTCTGCCCCTGAGGCTGGGTACATTAAGATTTATTACAATGATAAAGCAAATATTCCAGGAGCAAGGAAAAATGAGGCAATCAGTGTGCACTAAACACTATTGACAATCCACTAGATTCAAAATGGGAGCACGGAGCTCAATACTTTCTCTGCCATTATCTTTGTGACATTTATAAGTCATGCCCCATTCTAGAACTGTCTCCTCATCTGTGCACTCAGGAGGTTGGGCTAGATGTTGCTTTCCAGCTTGAATTCTCTTATATTCTGTGGACTTCTCTGTGCCATGGTAGAGACCTGAGTCTTCCTAGGTGTCATTCCTCATACATTATACATTTCCTTTAAATGATGGGGACTCTGGGAAGTCTTTGATCCTCTATTTTAAAAAGGGAAGGGAAATTTTAATGAGAATATTTTGTACTGCTCACTCCCTGATGGCCCTTAAGAATAAAGGCTCTTTTTCTACCATGACTGACATTTAAAACACAGCCATTCAGATTCAGTAATTAAGTTTCAAAATCATTCAGCATGAAACTATGGCTTCCCAACAATTACTCTGGCGAGGAAGCTAGAATGCCTCTCTCCGATCTGTGTTGCTGACAGTAATTCCTTTTTTTTTTTTTTAAAGATTTTATTTATCTGTTTGAGAGACAGTGAGAGACAGCATGAGAGAGGAGAAGGTCAGAGGGAGACGCAGACTCCCCATGGAGCTGGGAGCCTGATGCGGGACTTGATCCTGGGACCTGCCAGGATCATAACCTGAGCTGAAGGCAGTCGCCTAACCAACTGAGCCACCCAGACGCCCTGACAGTAATTCCTAACCGTCATCTTCTCCCTTGATTTAAGAACACAAAATGAACATAACGTTCTCCTAAACACCAGGATCTCTGTCATTACCAGAACACAGAATGGAAGTCTTTATGTGAACAGAGGAGTAGACCTGGCCCTCTGCTTTCCTATTTTTTTTTTAAGATTTTATTTATTTATTTGAGAGAGAATGAGTGAGAGAGAGCATGAGAGAGGAGAAGGTCAGATCGAGAAGCAGACTCTCCAAGGAGCTGGGAGTCCGATGCGGGACTCGATCCTGGAAGTCCAGGATCATGACCTTAGCCCAAGACAGTCGCTCAACCAACTGAGCCACCCAGGAGCCCTGGCCTCCTGCTTTCTGAAGGTCATTGGTGCCGAGAAGCTAGAAGATAAATTGCGAGCTCCAGAACCTCTGGTGGGAGACACAGGAACATCGATCTCTCTGTGGCAGATGAGAATGAAAAAAAAAATGGAGAGAGACAATGAAACCATATGCCTTTTCTAGTGGCATGCCCAGTACCCAGCACTTATGTGCTTACCCGTGCTCAGAGGGTATGTATTGCAAGAACGAAATGACAAGTGAATCCAATGCTTTGCCAGAAAGCTCCATTTAGACATATCTTGGAATCTAGATGGATCAGACATCTTACTTCTTCACTCCGTCTGCTTTTGGCGGTAACTATTATTATTTGTCGGCTCATCTTTTTTGACTCTCATGTTCCTGAGACAGTGATTATTAAAATGCTCAGGGACAGTAAAACACATGAGCCCTCTGCCCTTGCACACAGCTCGCCTCCTAGTGGAGCTGAATGGCAGTCGACTCAGGGAAGCACCCTCCAAGAACCAGGGTTTCACAGGGCATGTCAGCCTCACTCTAAGCAAGCAGTCAGGGCGTTCAGCACCACACTTAACTGACAACACAAAGTGCACATGCCCTAAATTAAACATTTGCCTGGAAGTATAACGTTAAACATGTTGCTACCTTTGGAGATGTACCCAAAGTTCAACTTAGAGGAAAAAAATTGTTTGGGAGGATACTTAAAATCTATCCTTCATAACCTCCCATCCAGATATTCTAAAGTCCACTTCCAATTTAAGCAGGACCAGCAGAAATCTGTGAGCTAAGAAAACCTTTGACCCCTTTCCCCCTCTACTGCCTCCCATTGAAAGGCTTCCACTGACTCAGACTATGGTGGTGACCCCATCAGTCTACACTGACAAACTCAATAAGAGACATCCCCCTTGGACCTCCAGTATCTACACCACGGAAGCGGAGGGTACTCTTGCAGGTCACAGTGCTGTCAACAGGGAGAGTCCCAGAAGGGATGTTGGTCTTGCCATGGTATCGAAATGAATGACGCACTCCTTACATATGGGTTTGTTTTTAATCTCCTGAGCTCAGTAGTATAACGAATCAAATATCCCTTTTCATTTCACTTCTAGAATACTCACAGAGCAATTTGAGGCCCATCTGCTACAAGAGTAACAGATTGTATGGTCTGCATTTCTGTGTTGGCTTCTTTTCTGGCCCCTTTTTATATCTCCACCAGTAAATTGTCTTCTTGTTTCTCACCTACTTCTCTTTACGGAGCTTTGAAAAATCGCAGGTATTCTTGTAAGTGCTTTAAATCATGTATGGACAAGAGAAGGGCATAAATTTATTACTTTGTTCAGGCACATTAACATGAAATCCAATCTTACCATATATGGACAGGCCTTTGAAGCAAGGTCCTCCATCCCTAAACCTGAGTCAGACGTGGTAACACAAACAAGGTGTGTGCTGATGAGTTTCCCCAGAAGACGCAACAAAAAGTGCTTCAACCCACAAGGGTTCTAAGATCAATGGGCAATGCTGTGTTTAACTACTGTGCAGGGGGACAACTGGCAGGGAAGGATGTGGTTACTGATTATTGACCCAGCACTGGAAGGATGTGCAACAAAGACAGATACTGTGTATGTAATACTTTTGCCAAAGACCAGCCAAAGTACAGGAAGGAGCAAGGTGTGAAAGGCTCCAAAGGCTTGGCTAAAGGAAGGTTGGTGGCACAGAACGTCACACCAGAGCAAAACTGAGAGCACGGGACACCTATAACCATTCCACGCAACCTTGACCCACCACCTGGGTTGACTGCATCATGCCGTTGTCAACATGTATAGATTGCCAGGCTTTGCTTTCACCCGGAATAAAGAAAGTTTAAGGTTAAAAATGAAAAAGAGGAAGTGGTGATGTCACAACAGCTGCTCTAAAGACACATACAGCCTGCGAATGTGTTAAAGGCTAACACTTGAAAGTCTCTAGGCTGAGTACGGGGTGATGGGGGATGGAATTTACAACAGATGGAATTCAATTCTTGTTTTATATGAACCTAAAACGGCATTGCTCAATATTAAAAGTCTTATAAAATAAAAAAAAAAAACTCACATAGAGCATCGGAAATAAAATGCAAGCCCTAAAAAATTCAGCTTGTATCTTCCATCCCAACCTAATTCCAAATCGAACTATGTATCTCTTTTATTCATAAAATGATACATATACTTATGAATAAAAGCCCAAAGCTGGGCATTTTGAAATGAGTTATCTAACCTCCAAGAGCAAATAAGATCATTTCCTTTCACATCTCTTCATTCCTAGCAATTACCTGGCTGCATTTCAACCTGACTCTGAACGGGGAGGGAGCATCCACTTTTCCGTGTCTGAATATATCGTGAGCAATCCTTATGCATGTTTTCTTCTATTCTAAAAGCCCATCTCTTAGTAAGATTTTTTATTAATTTCCTCAAGCAGATTCCACTATCAGAGGCGCTGGCCGTGCATCACAAATGACCTGCGCTTTAGTGGTTACTGGTCATTATGTAAGTAAGGAGGGAAACATCTCCTTCTGTGCGACTCAATGGTTTAATAATTATTAATAAGACATTATGCCTTTGTACATTTCTGACAGACGATTATGTGCGCTATGAATGTTTAACATTGCTCTCTGAAGTCTGGAAATGTGATGCCAAACGCCCACTCGTGCTTTGCACTATCAGAAAATACAAATTCGATTACGGCTGTATGGCAGCATTATGGATTTTTGTTTGTAATATTTACAAACTGTAAGTAAAATGTAATATGAGAAAAAGCATGTGTGATGATGGCAGGTCCATTTACTTGGCAGTGTTTTCCCTTACTCTCATTTGGAAGCAGTTTCCCCGGTAGGCAGTCGTGTTGGGATAACTCCTGAGTCAACCTCTTGAGCTGTGTTTCCTTCTTCCTGGGATCTGCATGGCAGGAAGAGCCTCATTCCCACCCTTACACTCATGGCCCATCTTTGCCAATTCTTGAACATAGGAACTTTGACCCAGAGACCACTTTGTCTGCCAGAATCACCTAGAAATTTTTTCAAATACGTATTTCACCATTTAATCAAAGCAGGAGCTCTTGAGGTGTTCACAAGCATTGGTGCTTTATTTTTAACTTCAAAGAGTTTCTAAAAAATAGCCAGGGTTTGAGAACCTCTGATTTATACCATCTGCTGTGCCAGATTTAAAATCTGGTCTCAAAATTCTTTAACATGCCTCCCACTAAGAAGTGGGGTCTCGGGAAACTTCCCTACAATCTGGGCTTCATGACAACTTGACTGATAGATTATAAGACAAAAGAGATGCTGGGCCATGTTCTAGGTCCAGTCCTTAAAAACTGGAAGCTTCCACTTTCTTCTGTCTCCTAAGATCTCATTCTTTGAACCCAGCTACCATGCTGAGAGGAAGCCCAAGCAGCCTGTGGGAGGGAGGCCCATATGGAAAGAAATTGAGGTCCTGACGCAGAGCCTGGTTGAGCAACCAGACTCGCCAACCATGTGAATAAGCCATCTTGGAAGTGGTTCCTCCAGCTCCCAGTAGATCTGCCCCAGCTCTCAGCACATAACACAGAGACATGCTATCCCTGCTAAGCCTTGGCCAGACTTCAGATTCCCAGACAAAATAAATCCTTATTGTTATTTGAAACCATTAAATCATGTGGTGGTCTGTTAGGGTACACATAACTGGGACAGCTGCTTATCCAAATGGGGTCATGGAAAGTGATTTCCTCTTTTAAGAGTTGAATTACAAACACGAATGAGCTTAGTGCCTCGAAAAATGCAGCCTTCCACCTTCTCTTTGGCCAAAACAGTGAAACTCTCCTCCCTTCTTCACACACGGTAGAGTGCCTCCATGAAGACTTCCAAGTCTGTGTCAGTTCTCTGTAATGTTTCTAACCATCTCAAGCCTTGTTTACAAAATTAATTAGTGCCTTGGTCACACAAAATTATAAACTCAAAATATTGAATACCAGTTTTCATTTGGAAGATAGTTTGATGAGAAGATAATCATAGTCTTTAAAGAGCCAAATTTGGGAAGTAACAGCTTGAATTGATAAAAAGTCAGATTCAATGAGTAAGAATACAAGGAGGAGGGGAGAAATCACCGTGTAAGAAGGGAGGAGGTTTTATACAGTGGGAAGCTCAGTGACAGCCGTGGGTCTCAAAATGGGTCTCAGTCAGTTCTGCTGACCTAACAAACACCACTGACTGGGTTGTGTATACAACAGACATTTATTTTCTCACACTTCTGGAACCAAGATCAAGGTGCCAAGATTGGTTTCCGATGAGACCTCTCTTCTTGGCTTGTTGACAGGAGCCTTGTCCTCACATGGCCTTTCCTCTGTAGGAGTGTGGGGAGAGAGTGATCTCCCACATCACCTTCTCTTCTCATAAGGACAGATTAGGCCCCACTCTACTGAATTCATATACCCTTAATCACGTCTTAGGCCTTAAAGGCCTTCTCTCCAAAAATAGTCACATTGAACATTAAGGCTTCAATGGTTGAGAGACATGGTTGAGTCCACAACAGAATGGAAAAAGGATTAGAACAAGTGGAGAAATTCTAGATGGGAATTATAACTTTCTTACAAGCCCCAAACTTGACATTATTGTTACTAAAATCAATAACAGTGGTAACCATTTATTGGTCAACTATGAAATGCTTGACTTTTCATGTTGTCACATTTGCTCCTCAAAACAATTCTGTAAAATAAATTTTATTGTCCTCATTCTTTGCAGCTAAGGAAGTCAAGCACAAGAAAAGTCAGTAGCTTATCCACAATGTCATAGCTGGTAAACATGAGAACAGGAATTTGAACACAGGTCTGTGGGCAAATCATTGGCTTTGTAATCTAAAACCAACCTCCTGTTTCTTCCTATCTTCCATTCCTTTGTCATATCAAAAAAGTATTAATTGAGCACCCACTATGATCCAGGCCCTATATTAGATCTTGGGGATGCAAAGTCAACCTGACCCTCGTCAAAGAAAAAATGATTCTGCCACTTGTGGAGACAGTAAGGAAGATTTTATTCAAGGGGCTCTTGCAAGGAGGGGGTCACAGTCTGGGAGGGAGATCAGGCTCAACTATGACTACAACAATGACAAGTGGGGATTTAAAGCCAAAGAACAGGGTGAGAAATTTACTAAGAAAAAGACATCAGGGATAAATATATATATATTTCATAAATGTATATAATGGAATTAAAAAGAATGAGACCTTGCTATTTGCAGCAACATAGACAGACCCAGAGAGTATGCTGCTAAATGAAGTAAGGCAGAGAAAGACAAATACCATATAATTTCACTCATCTGTGGAATTTAAGAAACAAAACAAACAAAGAAAAAAGGTAAACAAAAAAAGAACTCTTAACTACGAGAATAAACTGCTAGTTACCAAGGGGGGGATGGGTAAAATAGATCAAGGGGATTAAGAGTACACTTATCTTGATGAGCACTGAGTAATGTAGAGAATTATTGAGTCACTGTATTATACACCTGAAACTAATATAATGCCATTTGCTAATTAACTTTAAAATACCCAACTTTTGTAGCAACATGGACGGGACTAGAAGAGATTATGCTGAGTGAAATAAGTCAAGCAGAGAGAGTCAACTATCATATGGTCTCACTTATTTGTGGAGCATAACAAATAACATGGAGGACATGGGGAGATGGAGAGAAGGTAGTTGAGGGAAATTGGAAGGGAGATGAACCATGAGAGACTGTGGACTCTGAAAAACAATCTGAGGGTTTTGAAGGGGCGGGGAGTGGGAGGTTGGGTGAGCCTGGTGGTGGGTATTAAGGAGGGCATGTATTGCATGGAGCACTGGGTGTGGTGCATAAACAAGGAATTCTGTTATGCTGAAAATAAATAAATAAATATATATATATATATGGATACATATCTGCAAAAAAAATTGAAAAAATGGAACCAATTTTTATTGGTGATTTACAACTATAAGTTATTTTTGGTTTCTTCTTTTTCTCTTAAGTGTATTTTGTAAATTTTCTAAAATAAACTTATCTCATTTCTATTTAAAAATATTAATAAATGTTTATTAAAAACAACAACAACAAACTTCTACTCTAAGAGAAAAAAATAAAAACCATGAGGGGGAGAGGGAATTCTTGCTAGACCCATTCAACAGGATTCTTGCTGAAGTCAGGACAAGGCCACAAGACACTGAGGCTGGGGGAATGAGCAATCTGATTCAATATCCAGGGTAGGAGGTTTCCACTCAACTAGTCCAGCAGGATTCTTCTTAAACCCGACTAAATGGGCCAAGGGCAGAGCTCAAGGTCGGGGTCTCTTCAAGAAGATGGCACCAATGAGACTGACTGATTTGGCCCAAGAGAGCATTTTTGTCACCCTGTTTCTGAGGAGTTTACAGTGCAACAAAGAGATGCAGTCAGCAAGTGCACTGCAGAAATCTAAGTCTTGTGTAAGACGTCTTACCCAAGTCTCTACGTCTACGTACTCTGGTTTTGAAAGGGGCAGAAGAACGTTCCAGAGGAGCTATGGGCGCCATTGCTGAAGAGCAGCCAGGAATGCCATGGTGGTGAGACAGGGCTTCAGAGAGTGCTGGGAGCCCCTGGAGATGATCCAACCGCCGATCAGCCTCCACTGATGTCTGGCACATGGCAACTCTGAAAAAGGAAACACAGCCAGGCCTACCTCTAGTCAAGCAGTGGGGCCCTAGAGGCCTCTTCCCCAGAGTTCCCCCCAAGCAAATCAAGCCGTCATTTCTTCATGACACTGCCTTTGTTTGTCCTCTCATCCACTTCTTTGGTGCCACTAACCGAATTCCTGATTTGTGCTCAGCCAACCCAAAAACCAGGAGCCCGAATGCCAGGGGACCATCCTTGCCTCCTGCTTCCGTTTTTACTTTAAAAGCTGGATTCCTTTGAAGTACGAAAAACAATCTGCCTCTCCCTAGACTGGGAAGCTTGAGAAAATCCCACACAGTGGATGGCCAGAGTCTATCCCCGTTCCCGTTCCAGATCTAGATATACCACTGGATTGATTGATTGGAAATGACCCGGATTGATTGGAAATGACCCAGACTGATTCTGAACTTGCTCCCGGAGAGTGAAGGGTTTTTCTGGGATGGTTTAAGTATTGACCAGCATTGCCAAGAAGTGGCTGCTGACATCCTGAGGGAAAAAAGCCCTGGGCCGCCCTGGTCCATGCTTCGCCTTCTCTGGCTTTCTCCCCAGCCAGCTCCCGCCTCATCTCCCTCCCCAGAGCCCGCAGCTCCACCTCCAACCTGCAAGGCAGCAAGAGCCCAGAAATGACTACAGATTTTTAGAATATTAAATATTTGAGACTGCTTCTTGCCCTACACTTTCCAAGACATAACACTATTGGAAACATTCGAATATACCACATAAAGACAGAGAAATTGTGATCATCTATCACCAAGATTTTCAGAAAAGGATGCAAAACATCAGCATAATTACATCGTCTTTAGCTTAGGGTGTTAGATTCCTCCTCTATAGTTCTAAATCTGCCTTTTCTCCTATTCCTGTCAGAGCAGTTTGTTTTAAAACTTTTTAAGTTCTGTTTTAAAATCATAAAATGTATGTCCTGACAAACCTATGTTTTCAAGCTCCAACATTTACACCCAGAACAGCCCGTGGTGTGTGTCCTGCGCGATTAAGGTTTGAACTGTCAGGGGATGTCCCGCAAAATTCCGGTAAGGAAGGAACAGTAGGCGACCTTAGAAAAGAAAAGTCAGGGGGGCGCCTGGGTGGCTCAGTGGGTTAAAGCCTCTGCCTTCAGCTCAGGTCATGATCTCAGGGTCCTGGGATCGAGCCCCACATCGGGCTCTCTGCTCCGTGGGGAGCCTGCTTCCTCCTCTCTCTCTGCCTGCCTCTCTGCCTGCCTCTCTACCTAGTTGTAATTTCTCTCTGTCAAATAAATAAAATATTTTAAAAAAAAGAAGAAGAAAAGAAAAGTCAGGCTGGGGAAGACAGGGGGTCAGGGGAAACCCTCTTTCGTGATGGATAACAACAAATAGCAAAATGTTGCCTTGGGCTTCACTCTGGCACACAGGGGCACAAATGCCTGAAGCCTGCTTCTTTCCACAGTTAAGTACCTAAGGAATTGAGTTTTCTCCTCAAGACAGACAACCCAGAGGCACCTGGGTGGCTCAGTCAGTTGAGTCTGCCTTAGGCTCAGGTCAGGCTCCCTGCTCAGCGGGGTGTCTACTTCTCCCTCTGCCCCTCCTCAGTCCATGCTTACACTCACATACTCTATCTCTCTCTGAAATCAATAAATAAAATCTTAAAAAAAGAAAGAAAGAAAGAAAGATTTCTGTGATCCAGAAGTTCAAGGATGATAGACGTCGGGACTTCTGTGATATGATGGTTAATTTTATGTGTCAGCTTGACTGGGCTGCAGGCTGGCCAGGTATCTGGTCAAACATCATTCTGGCTGTGTCTGTGAGAGTATTTCCGGAGGAGATTAACAGGTGAATCGGTACACTGAGCACGGCAGATCGTCCACCCCAACGTGGGTGGGCCTCATCCAATTCATTAAAGAAAATTTGAATTCATAGAACAAAAATTGAGTAAGGGAGATTTTGCTCTCCGCCTGACTGATTGAGACTGAGCCAGGACCTCAGTTTTCTCCTCCCTTTGGACTTGGACCGAACTAGAACTTATACCATAAGCTCTCCTGGGTCTCCAGCTTGCTGACTATAGAACTTGGGACTTGTCAGTCTCCTTAATCATGTGAGCCAACTCCTTGTAATAATTCCCTTCATATGTATGATTGGTTAGATGATGATAGATGATAGATAGATAGATAGATAGATAGATAGATAGATAGATAGATAGAAGATAGGTGTAATCTATTGTTTCCTTTTCTCTGGATAACCCTGACTGATACACTTAGTGACCCTGGGGTATATAAACCAGACCCCACCAAAACAAAGGAGTCGAGAGAGACACACACAGAGCGAGACAGAGACATACAGAAAAAGACCTAGACAGACAGTATGTACAGAGCAGAGAGACACACGGATAGAGAAACAGAAGCAGAAGCAGAACGAGCAGAAACAGACAAGACAGAAAGAAAACAGGCAGGCACACAGACAAACAGAAGCAGAAACACAGACAAACTTAGCAAGATGAGAAAAAATACAGTATCTCCTGATGCTTTATTTTTTTCTTGTAACTTTCCTTATTTCTCTGTTTCAGTAAAGACTCTTAGGGGAAACCATGGCCCTTACATTTTAACCACACCTCCGCCCAGTCCAAATCGGCTGTTGTAGATACCTGTCAGTGACCTGCCCAGTGCCCAGGAAGAAAGGATCAGCATTCATACCCCACAGATACTCAGATACTAACCCATCACCACACTCCAGGCCTGAGACCCAGTCTCACCTCCGTCAGTGACACCGTGTAAGGACAGCATACTGGAGACAGGACGTCTCAACACAGCTGTCCCCTATAGTCACCTTGGACCTGACCCTCCCCAGACCAATTAAATCCGATTCTCTAGGGCTGGGCATCGCTATTTTTTTGCAAGCTCCTCAGGGGAGCCAGGAAGCAAAGAGATCTGGGTTCTGCTATGGAAGGGCCATATGCCAGGCAGCAGAGTTCGAACCTGAGAACATGGCAAGTAACCCGATTCAGTGGCGCTTGTCCTCCGGGCACACTTACAGCCCACGAGCTCTACTTGCTATGGCATTTTCAAAGCTCCAGAGAGCAAGGACTAATCGCAATGGAACGTTGTCACCGCTTGGTGCCAGGCTAAATGCTATACGGGCATTGCCTCATTTAATCTCACAAAACCCTGTGTCGTGTCGATAATTTCTCCGGCTTTCAGGCAACAAAACTGAGGTCAGAGAGATCAAACCGTTTTCCAAGATCCAGTAGCAAGTATGTGGGAGAGCCCCTCCACCCCATCGCAAAGATGGGTCTCACAATGAAAACCAGCATTGCCCTGGAGCACGGGGCCACACACAGGAAGGCACGTGGGGCGTCCGTCTGGGTGACTGTGTTCTGGCCACACCAACTGGACAGTATGCTGCCACTTCCTTCAGCCTGGTCTGAGGAGAGACACCTAGTGAGAGCCCCAGCCCCCCAAAAGTAAGAGGGGTGGGGGGACACGGGGCCGGGAGAGCTTAAGTCCCTTCATTGACTTTAATTAAACTCACCAGAGAAGTACACAAGGGACTCCACACAGAACTTGTGCTGGTGTTATTTATAGGACTCTTAATTCCAATTTAGCAGAGAAATGGCATCCTCAGACCTACGCCCCTGGGTTAGGGCTTTGTCTATCTCTTGAGAAACAGCGCCATCTACTGATGCATTTTGACACTGTTCTTGGGAGCCAAGAGAAAATTAACCTGGTTTTGCCTTTAATTATGAACGTGTTCCAAGACATGGCCCTTCTTCCCGAATGTCTGTTCTGCACTTAAAACCTAATAAGTTATTTTCTTTTATAGCCACAAATGATAAATGGTTTTGGAATTACACTAGGAGTTTCAAGCATATTTTTTTGTTTGTTGGTTGGTTTGTTTAAGAGAGGGAAAACTTGAGGAGTAGGGGGCAAAGGGAGAGGGAGAGAGAGAATCTTAAGCAGGCTCCTCACCCAGGGCAGACCCAACTCAGGGCTTGGTCTCAAGATCCTGCGATTATGACCTGAGTCAAAATCAAGAGTCGGTCAGTCACTTACCCAACTGAGCCATCCAGGCACCCCTCAAGCATATGTCTTGAAAAATGAATCCTACAAATCAGGACTTGATGAGATGGGGGCAGCCAACAGACAGACCCTTAGGTGTAGAGTCAAGAGGACAAGGGGACTTGCACAGCAGTGACTATTCTGTTCCCCTGAGCCCACTTGGGAGCCGCACAGCCAATCCAAAAGGACATGAACCCTACGTCCCTACATTCCAAAACACTAATTACCTAGGAGTCAACCCACAAAGAGATGTGAATGACTACTGTGCAGAAAAAAAAATTATTAAGAGAAATCAAAGATTATCTAAATAAATGGAAGGCTACACTATGGTTGGGATTCACAGTCACAGTGAGGATGAAGTCCCTATCAACAGAGGTAAAAAGTGGTTCTTCGGGGAAGTAAAGAAATCTGTTTTTATGTGTAAGGCACAGATATACAGTTATCTGTGGCATTAAAATTTCAGGGGAGTGGGGTTATTTAGGGGGAACGTCTGAAAAAGATTCTTTGGGAGGAGTATCAGGAGGGGGAAAATGCTGAGAAGCACTGGGTTAGAAGATTCAATATTGTTAATATATCAGTTCTTCCAAACTGATTTATGGATCCAGTGCACTTCTAATAAAAATTCTGATAGAGAGAGAGAAAATGTGTGTGTGTGTGTGTGTGTGTGTGTGTGTGTGTGTGTGTACTGACAAGCTGGTCATAAGCGGATATTGAAGGAAAAGGAAAGGTTGAAGTTTGCTTCGATATATAGTAAGACTTATCACAGTGCTACAGTAATGAAGAGAGTGTGGTACTGGCCCAAAGTGAGCAAAGAGAACAGTGGAATAGACTGGAGAGTCCGGAAAAAGATTCATGCATGCTTGGACACTTGGTTTACAAAGCAGTGGAGAGAAGACAGTCTTTCAACAAGTGGTACTTGGATTCCCATAGAAAAGGAATGAAAACTGACCCTCATGTCATAATTATTGGAGGATTATAAATAGAAATGTGAAAGGCAAAGCAACAAAAACTTCTAGATCACTAGTTCTTAAAGTGTAGTCCCTAGACCAGCAGCACCAAGGAACTTGCTAGAAATGCAAGTTCTGCAGCCTTCCCTCACCGCCCCCCCCTTGCTCTGCCCCCATCACTCACACCCCAGACTTGCTGGGTCAGATACAGGTCCTCCACTCCAGGAAGAGTGGCAAGCGCTCCAAATGATTCTCACCCACATTGAAGTCTGAGAGCCAACTCTGGGGAATATTTGCATGATCCAGGGAAGGGAAGACTTCCAGAACAAAGCATAGCTACCAAGGAAAAGATGAGGACATAAAAAGGTAGAACTTCTGTTCATCAAATAATACCATGAAGAAAACAATGAACCACTGCTCAGAAAAAGAAACTTGTAACACAATTGCAAAGTCATCATATATCATATATCATATCCAGAATATATAAAGAACTCTTACATATCAATAAGAAAAAACCCAAAACAAAAATAGGCAAGAGGCATGAAAAGACAGTCCTTAGGTGATATTCAAATGGCCAATCAACATGTCACTAGAAACTAGAGAAATACACATTAAATTATAATGCAATATAATTGCAGACCCATCAGAATAGATTAAAAAATTGTGACAACATCCAAGTGTTGGTGAGATTGCAGAATAGGAAAAACTTGGCAACCTTTTCCTGTCAATGGCTAGATAGTAAACGTTTTAGGCTATTTAGTCAAGAGACAAAAGTGAGGATCGATCGATCGATCTATCTATCTATCCAAGAACTTCTCTAACAAGAGAAAACACTTGTTCCCTTCCACACTAACCCCCAACCCCCACCACATTTGACTGGAATGGGCCATCCTAGGTGGTAGATAGGTTTTGCCCCCAGTTGTGGTTGACTCAGGCCCAAGGAGCCTGGTGGGCTGGGAGGTGGGAGGTGGCCATGGTCAGTTTCCCTCTCTCTCCCAGGGACACTCAGATCCCAACTTTACCACCCGTTGTTGTAAATAAAGCTTTATTGAAACACAGACACGCGTAACTTTACATATTGTCTGTGCCTGCTTTTACAGTAACAATGGTAGTTGCAACACAGACCATATGGCCCAAAATCTGAATATATTTACCATCTGCCCCCTTACACAAAAAGTTTGCCAATCCCTATAATAAATCACCGAGCTATATATTTTCATTTTGTATGTATATATTACATACATTACATATACCTATGTTATAATATATGTTACACTATCTGTTACACACAATATACATACACAATGTAAATTATGTATTATATATGTTGCATTTATATACATACATGCTATAGTTTATCATTTTAACTATATATATTTCATATATATATATGAGATTCTATGTTTAGCTCTTCCTCATTTTTGGCAAAGGCCTTCAATGCACAAAATAGCAATTAAACCAATTACCTTTAAAAAATGCATACTCTTTTCTTTAATTAAATATATTAATTATAGATGATGGATGATAGGTACTAAAGAAGGCACTTTAATTGTGATAAGCACTGGGTATTGTATGTAAGTGACGAATCACTGAATTCTACTCCGAAACCAATATTGCACCATATGTCAACTAACAAAATTTTTTTTTAAATCAATTATATAAACAAAATACTTAACTTCAGAGCTGATTTTAGTTTCAATTTCTACATTTGTAAAAGAATAGGTCATCAACTTTTGCTCCAAATACTTTGATGATATATTTCTTAAAGATGTTTTAAAGATTGCAGGATGATACTTGAAGGCACTTTCTTCAAGTGCCTTGCCAAATGTTGTCACTTCTCTATTTGAGTTGTTCTTACAAGATTGAACCCAGGTATCTGTAAACACAACAAAATTCAACAAAGGAGCCACATTCAGTAATGCCTTATTTATTCAGGGATGTGGAGGAAAGCAAGTTTTTTGATGCACTGAGTTCCTCTCTTTGCATTTTGTAATGCATCCATTCAGTAAATATTTACTTAGAGCCTCCCATGCCAAAACTTTTATTTTCACCATGTTATTGCAAATATTTCTGAAATATTTTGTATCTTTCCTTGCCTTTTACACAAAGAACGCTGAGAATAATTTAAACTTTTCTTTATGTTTCAGCCTTATTATGGAACCAAACCATATTCAAAAATGTCGGTTTTCAAATATACATTTTAGCGGAAAAGCCCTTTGATAGAATTCTAACACATAACATAGATAAAAAGAAGAGCAGAAATGAGGATGGGGGTAGAGCATAGTCCCACCCACTCAGTATCTCTGGACAATACAAAACCTTAACTATGGGACCATCATCAGAAAATACTCGCGGGCGCCTGGGTGGCTCAGTGGTTTAAGCCGCTGCCTTCGGCTCAGGTCATGATCTCAGGGTCCTGGGATCAAGTCCCGCATCGGGCTCTCTGCTCGGCAGGGAGCCTGCTTCCCTCTCACTCTCTCTGCCTCTCTGCCTACTTGTATCTCCCTCTGTCAAATAAATAAATAAAATCTTTAAAAAAAAAAAAAATACTCGTGCCACATAGAAACACTCTCCAGGGCTGCTAAGAGATAGAAGATTGCTCCGTAATCAGTAATCCTGAATTATGATCCAAAACTGCTTTTTTTTTTTTGGAATGTGTTTTATGTGTCCTTCCCAACATTAGCAATGACTTCTTGCGGCTGATCAGTGCGGCCCCCGGTATCTGCTCTCTCCTCCACCCACCCGTGCACCCCCCCCCCACATCTGTGGCTTCTGTAGACTGAGAAATCAAAGTCACCAGGCTTCACAGAAGTGTGGGTAAGTCAAGAGTCCAGAAACTCGCAGGACATGAGAAGCTCTTTCTTGAATAAAGGACATGGGCTTTACATTCTGCACCTTGAGTGATCTATTTTGATAGCCAAACATGTTTTTCCGTCTCATTTCCAGATTGCCAAATCTGTATTACAAGCGAAGCGACCATAAGGAGGTAAAGAAATTCTCTACCATCAAGAATGAATTAGTACAGTAGATGGTGATGCCATTTTATCAACTGAGGAAATATTTCTAGTATCTCTCCCTCTAAAAACTGTATCGACTAGTAACTTAACTTCCAAATGCAAATAGTTGGATTGACTCTTGTGTCTTTCCACTTAAGCTTATATAAAATATGTATCCATGCCGGCGAAGAAAATATTCTCCACCCCAGACACATACACAAACACAAAACACCTGAGCTTGTCATTTAACCCCAGAAGTCTTGGAGTTCACCAAGGGAAAGAAGTTATCTCCAAAAACAAACTGTTAAACCCATTCTAAGATGATATGGTCACTGCATCTCAGAGGCCTCCTAGTGGCAGCCATTTTAGCAAACTGGCATCATTAGCTGACATTCTGAGAGCACTGGGTAAAAGAATGCATCAAGGGGTGCCTGGGTGGCTTAGCGGGTAAGTCTCTGCCTTTGGCTCAGGTCATGATCTCAGGGTCCTGGGATCGAGCCCCGCATCGGACTCTCTGCTCAGCAGGGAGTCCGCTTCCCTCTCCCCCTTTGCCTGCCTCTCTGCCTACTTGTGATCTCTCTCTGTCTGTCAAATAAATAAATAAATTCTTTAAAAAAAAAAAGAATGCATCAAATGCATTTATAAGAGAAAACCTAAGGCATACATATAGACACAGCACAGATAAGCCTTAGAAGTGCATAGAATGGTTGCACCCAATGACCAGTTATAGAAAGCCAGTCGAATGACTTAATTCCTTTAGGGGCCTTAAACATCCTTTAAATTAAACTTCAAGTTTATTTCACATCACAAAAACATTCTGTGTATAAAGAAACCATGGAGTCTGGGGGAGCCACAATTTTACACACTGAATGTCGTATGTGATTTGACATAGGTATAAAATGTGAAATGTGGCCAGTATCTTAAAGGGCATCTCTACTCACCAGATTTATGATGCTTCAATCTCTCCTGCCAATTCCCCAAGTGCTCCTCTGCTTATCATTGAACACAGGGTCAGAGAACATCCTGGATCAGTTCTATATGCATTCAATCTTACTAGAATATAATCATGTATTATTAAATATTTGCATTTGGTACAACTTCAATTTTGAATTCAATGTAAGTTTCAGTAAAACTACAAAATTCTAATACTTGAGGATAATCATACTTCAGATAAATGTTAAACCCACAGAAGGCTATCTAAAACATAAGCAGAATAAACCGATGATCTTCCTCTTCTTCAAAATAATAGAGACTTACTATTCCTGTATCTCATTTTAAGTAGTGTGAATCCCTAAAAGAGATAATTTTTAAAAAATAATAACAATCAGAAACTGATGCATAACATGTTAGGATCTATCTGAATATGAATATGAGAAGTATTTCTTCAAAAACTTAAATGATTGCCCAGATTCATATGAGTATTTTATGGCTACAAATCCTATACCCTTTGGGCAATTAAGAGTTACCTTGTAGGAGCCACAATTAATTATTCATTTGAAAATAATTCAGGGTTTGAAATAGAAGCTCTAGAGGATAATTCAGGACAGATCTGGTCCAAAGAATAGGGTGTTAAGAAACCTTACCACACTCAGCACGGACCTTGCAAATCCCTCGTTAGTCTAGCTCAGTAAAAAAGTAGAGAAACACAGCTAACTTTTCTTTTTGCCTTTAAGAAAAAATGGACCTTTTTTGCCTTACTGCAACGAACATCAAATTTACACAAACCCTTAGCTCATCAAAAAGAAGTCAAGGCATAAAAGATTATTCAACATTACAATAAAAATTTTATAAAATTCAGACTATATCCAAGCCCTTTCTGCAGCTGCTGCTCCATTCTGGATAAAAATGTTGATGGAAAAAGCCCAACTTCACATAAGGACCAAGGCACTCCTCCAATTTGTGCTTGGAGTATTTTATCAGGGCACTCACTGGAAGACACTTCTGTCCTTGAAATCAGATAAAAATGCTTCAGGGGCCCCCTGCTGGTGATTTATGGACCTTGACCATCAGATAAAAATGACCATGAATCAAATGAGCTACGACCAGTTTCCACAAACTGGTATCTCGTCTACGAGATTCTTAGCATTTTCATTGTGTGCAGTCTGTCCCTCTTGACCACAGTGGATTCAACCTGTGTACTCTACTTTAAAAAGGGGGGGGGGTGTTTGTTTGTTTGTTTAACCTCTCAGTTCCCTGCAACTTAAAAAAATGAACATTTAATGCCTTGACACAAATAACCCTCCTTGTCTCCCTCTTCGGATAATTCCATCCAAAAGCATATTGTACAACACTGTGGTTAGTGTCGTATAATACAAACTCATAAATCTGCGTGGAATCTATTTATTTACTTATTCTCCGCGCTGGCAAATGAATTACTGTTGGCTTAAATCTCTTAAGTGCCAATATGTGGCTACAAGTGGTGGATTTAACAAAATGGAAAGGAGTATATAACTGATTTTTAACAGGAACTACAACCCAAAAAGGGAGCTTCTCGATGGCCTGTTAAACTTGGCATGCTCTCTCTAGCCACGGGAGGTGGATCTAAGAAGCCATTCTTCTAAATCCACCCCAAAGGTGGACGGCCCAAGTAGTATAACCTGAATTCACCAAAGAACCTGCTCAAAGGTTCATTATAATGAACATGATCACCAACGAGCCAGTGTTTTTAAGAAGAGGAAGCCACCCTACTTCCAGACATTCTGATTTACTTGGCCTGGAATAAGCCCCAGGCATGGGTATTCTGTAAAAACTGCCCCTGAAATGTTTAAGGATAGTGGCTGAGAACAACCGCAGTATTCCCAGGGACTGCAAGCAGCGCAGTGGAGCTGCTCCCATGTCCCCTTACCACTGAGGCCAGACTAGGAAGGGTGGCTTTCTACACCCACATTCCCCTCTTCCGCTATTTCTCCTCCTTGTAATTACATGCAAGATTGTGACATAGCCAATAAACTCTACCCACTACTTAATATTTCGGGTTACAGCCAATTCTAAATTTTAAAATCTCATGCTCACAGAAACTATAAAAGCTAAGCTGCACAGAGTAACTTTGGAGTTATAAAATTAGTGAGATTTTTTATTCATTCATTCATTCATTTTATTATTTTTTTTAGTTCGAGATTTTATTTATTTGACAGACACGAGAGAGAGAGCACAAGCAGGGGGAACAGCAAAGGGAGAGGGAGAATCTGCTCAGCAGAGAGCCCTACTCGGAGCTGGATCCCAGGATCCCAGGATCCCAAGATCATGACCTGAGCCAAAGGCAAACACTTAGCCACCCGAGCCACCCAGGCCCCCCTCATGTATTTATTTTAAATAGCAAGTTCCCAAGCAATGCTGCGGCTGCTGGCCTGGGGACCATACTCTAAGAACCACCCTCCTATACCGCGTATCGAAGTTCCTCCAGGCTCTATCCTGGACTCTTTTTCATTTTACATTATCCTCCCTTTCTGTACAGTTACAGCCAAGACTGCCCCTTAGACGAGCTCTGGCCAGACTTCCCAGTCCGCTGCTTCTAAGCAACAACTGCCTACTCAACAATCCCACCTCGGGGTCTCAGCAGCATCACCAACTCAACGTCCCAGGGCCAGATGTGTGATCTTGACCCTACTCAAACCAGGTCCTCCTCCTCCTCCAAGGTTCCATTACTCACGTCACCTCCCACGTGCACAAGCCAAGGTCCTGTGATTCATCATGGACACTATTGTCTACGTGGTGCCTTTCTTCGCATAACAATCAGTTCATTCCAGAGTTTATCTGTTGACCTCCTAAATATTTCTCATCACCCCTACTACCTCCACCCCAACCCAGAATACAGTCATTCTTCGCCTGGACCATCATTTCCCCACATTCATTCTGCATCCGACCCCCTCTAATTTTTTTCTTCACACCATGGACAGTTTTTCAGGTTTTGTGGGTTTTTTAAAAGATTTTATTTATTTATTTGACAGAGAGATCACAAGTAGGCAGAGAGGCGGGTGGGAGGTGGGGGGAGCAGGCTCCCTGCTGAGCAGAGAGCCGGATGCGGGACTCCATCCCAGGACCCTGAGATCATGACCTGAGCCCAGGGCAGAGGCTTAACCCACTGAGCCACCCAGGCGCCCCTGGTTTTTGTTTTAGTGAAAATATGATAGCATCATTCTCTGCCCTTCAGTGGCTTTCAAATTAAACTGACTTTGAAATTAAAACCCACAATCTAATTTAACTTGGTTTCCAAGTCCTAGAAGGCACCACCAGTCCACCCACCTTAACATCTTCACGTCACGCTACTCTGTGTCTCGCTCTGAGTACCAGCCGCATGAATTGCTTTCAACCGCTGAATCTGACTCCATCCTCCAAGGACGCTTACCATGCTGTCTGATACCACACGGCCCCCCTCCCCTCTCCCTTTGCCTAGTTAACCCTGACTCACCATTCAGTCTTCAGGTGAGGTGTGACTTGTCCTGAAAAGCTCCCTGTCTTAGACTTGTACTTTCTTTTCGACTCAGTGAGACCCAACACTTTTTACAGCAAATACTTTGTCATGTCTTATTTAGTGTCTTAAAATTACATTTATGAATCAGATAACCTCCCCATAAATAAAATTTTTAGAACACTCAGCATAGCATCCAAACTGTCATGTAAAGCGGAAATTATAGGAAAGTAATCTATAATAAAAAGTAATCTCTATTTCAACGTGTAAGTGATTACTCATGGCCACATAAAAAGATCCAATAAAGTAACCACATGTTTGCATAGGGTTCCATATATAGAATGAAAGAGCTCCAAACACAGACTGACACAGATTTGCTGCGTTGGGGACTCAATTCCATCTGCATTTCTGCAACCAGCGACGTGATTCTCCAAAATGGCGAGCAGCTCTTAGGCAAGTTACAAACAAAATCAAGTACAATCTTCCCTCCATGTACGCTGAGGTTACATTCTTGGAAAATTCTAGGTACATTAAAATCATGCAAAAATGCTTTGCATTTCTATGGAAAAAGGAGTTCAGTTCCAAACTCAGATAATCAAACCCATAAGCATCCAGAAAGTCATTTGAAAGTCACGTGGGAAGGGGCACCTGGGTGGCTCAGTCAATTAAGTGACTGCCTTTGGCTCGCGTCATGATCTCAGGGTCCTGGGATCAAACCCCATGTCAGACTCCCTGCTCAGTGGGGAGTCTGCTTCCCCCTCTCCCACTACTCCTCCCCCTGCCTGTGCTCTCTCTTGTACAAGCTCTCTCTCTCTCTACAGTAAATAAAATCTTTAAAAAGAGAAGAGAAGAGAAGAGAGAAGAAGAGAAGAGAAGAGAAAAGAGAAGAGAAGAGAAGAGAAGAGAGAAGAGAAGAGAAGAGAAGAGAAGAGAAGAGAAGAGAAGAGAAGTCAAGTCGTGTATAGATAGAGATGATTCTTGCTGGAGACGACTGCCCCGTGAGCTGCAGTATGTCTAACACTCTGTTCCTTTCCCATTAAATGCCTCCAATCATTTTGTGGGGGCAACCAAATGTGCTCCCACAAATTTCGAAAGCTCCTTCTGGGTGTCAGGTAATGGAAGCCTGGATCTTTAGCACTGACACATACCAGTGCCCTGGCTGGCCCCTGATTTTCCTCTGTAATACAACATCCTCATGTAAATACTCACAGTCTGACACCTTCATAGACTTGGGGCCCCAGGGGAAGAGTGACTGAATAGGCATTTTGTCCGTCACTATGTCCCTAGGGCTTTGCTAGGTGGGCACTTCGTCACTTCCCCGAGTGAATGATTGAACGCAAGTCCTCTGGTGCTGTGTTCTAGAAAAGCAGGCAGCCCCGTGATTGGCTCTGCACAGGTGACCACTGACAGGAGAAGCAGAATGGGAGCTCAGACATAACAAGGAATATTATCTTGATTAGAGAGCTCCTATGTGTCTTTCCTGTTGTCTTGGTTTTGGCTGCTATAGCAAAATACCAGAGCCTGGGTGGCTTATAAATAGCAGAAATTTCTCATAGTTCTACAGTCTGGAAGTCCAATATCAGGGTACCAGCATAGCAACAACCCTCTTCCCATTGTAGCCTCACATGGAGAGGAGAAGAAAGGACAGTCAAGTTCAGATAATTACAAGAGCATCAGTTCTATTCATGGGGGCTCCATCTCATGACCTCATCTAATCCCTCCTACCTCCCAAAGGCTACTTCCTAATGCCATCACACTGTGGGGGAGAGTTTCAACATCTGAATTTGGGGGCGGGAAGACACAAACGTCTGTCCATATCATCTGTTAAGTGTAGTACATTTCCTTTTTCCTTAAGACCAAGTTTAGGGGTACCTGGGTGGCTCAGTCAGTTAAGCATCTGCCTTGGGCTCAGGTCATGACCCAGGGTCCTGGGATCACCCAGTGTCCAGGTCCCCGCTCAGCGGGGAATCAGCTTCTCCTTCTCCCTATGCCTCCCCCTGCTCATGCTCTCTCGCCCTCTCTCTCTTTCAAATAAATAAAATCTTTTTTTAAGAAAGTACAAGTTCAGCTTGTACTCACATTTACAGTAGCACCAAACTAAAAGCCAAATCACACAGTTTGTAATAGACCCTCAAATAATGGTGAAAGGAACAAAATACAAGTCTGTCATAAAAACTGATCTGGAAGAGGCCACAAAAGAGCTTCTCGTCAATTCACGGGCTCCAGGTTATTCACAGGTGAGATGCACCAGGGTCTAATTGTGCCAGAGGAGTCAGACCCCGGGAAATGTGTCTGCTCACTGTTCTTTATTTTACCTGTGATTATCAGGACCAGAGAGGGTGACTCGGTTGTTCCAAATTATAAAGCCCATTTTGTAGCCCAAAACGCTGCTGGATTCAAGTGGAGCCAAGTGCAGGCTTGTTCGAGCCCAAGTCGCACGTGGGGAAAAAGATAAATACTTCTCAGTGTCAGATCCTAAGAGCATTCTCATTAAAAGTGATGTATGTGTGAGTCTTTCCTCCCAATCTATTTCTTACAGTTTGGAAGATGATATTTATCAAGGTGTATAAATCTGCCCCAATGTACTGAAAATTTTGGCACCAGGTAACAGGTCCAAAAAGCAGACAAGACTGAAAGAGTAGAATAGAGACTTCCAGAAAAGATGGCTCTGGGGAAAAAAAAAAAAAAAAGATAATTCCATGGCCAGGAAACATGCATGATATTACATCTTTTCAAAATTTAACATAGGTGGATAATAAATTTGGTGAAAAATACGACTATTAAAGTAACTGAAAAAGTTTTTAAAAACCTCCTGTTTCTGTCACAATAATATCTGCCTATGAATAATGAGGTAAACATGAATTAATAATTAAGAACAGTAATTAGTACCGGGAAGGATGAAAGGGAGACCCTCTTCAACAGAAAAAGGATCCTATCCCTTTTGGGTTTTTTTGTTTTGCTTTGGTTTTGGTTTTGGGTTTTTTTTTTTTGTTTTTTTTTTAAGTAGGCTCCACACCCAGCATTGAGTCCAGCACGGGGCTTGAACTCATAACGCTGAGAACAAGACCTGAACTGAGATCACGAGTCAAAGAGTTAACCAACTGAGCCACTCAGGTGCCCCAAAAGGCTCTTATCCTTACAGAAAACCAAAAAAGCCTAAAATCCTAAAACTGAGATACAGCAATCTATAAATTTCTTAGAAATATGATGTCTATGAGAATTAAAAGAACTTAGAAAGTTAAAAGAAGTCACCACTGGGATTAAAATTGAAGTGAGGGGCATTTTTCATCATTAATGTCCCATACTTTTTTTTTATTTTTATTATACACACATAGTCCCCAACTTATGATGGTTTGACTTAACAGGTTTTTGACTTTAGGATCATGTGAAAATGATATGCGTTAGGCAGAAACGATGCTTTGTATTTGAATTTGGATCTTTTCCCAGGCTAGCAACATGCTCTCTCCTGATGCTGGGCTTGACAGCTCCCAGTCAGCCAGGCACTCACAAGAACAACCAACCAATACCCAGACCACCACTCTGTCCCCAGACAGCCAACCTGTTTCTCGCTTTCAATGTAGCAGTCAAGTGACATGAGGTATTCAACACTGTATCATAAATGGGCTATCTGTTCGATGATATGCCCAGCTGTAGGCCAATGCCAGTGTTATGAGCATGTTTAGGTAGATGAGGCTGAGCCATGATGGGCGGTAGGTGAGATGTTGTAAATTCACGTTCAACTTAGACATTTTCAAGTCAAGACAAGTTTATCAGGATCAACCTCCATCAAAAGTCAAGGAGGGGGCACCTGGGTGGCTCAGTGGGTTAAAGCCTCTGCCTTCTGCTCAGATCATGATCCCAGGGTCCTGGGATTGAGCCCCGAATCGGGCTCTCTGCTCAGCTGGAAGCCTGCTTCCTCCTCTCTCTCTGTCTGCCTCTCTGCCTACTTGTGATCTCTGCCTGTCAAATAAATAAAATCTTTTAAAAAAGTCAAGGAAGATCTGTATAATTATTTTCTTCATCTTTTCAGTACTTAACTTCTGAGAAGGTCCATAATCAGACTGTAAGCCACATGAACTTTTAAAGGATATATTTATCCCATTCCGTGTCTGTGTCATTCTCGTTAAAAATAGTATGACTCAATATATTGTTTTAGTCACAAAAATCCAAATTCTCAGCACCTCCCAATACAATGCAGAACCTGAACAATTATACTATATTTGCTCAGACATTGGTTTAGGTCCAGACAGTGAACTACAAACTTTAAACCCACAACAATGATGACTTAATAGCAACTTGCATTTTTGCGTGACTTCTTGGCTGTAAGTTGCTTTCTGAACTGAAAACAGTGAGCTAAGTCTATAGGTTTAGCCTATATTTTTCTTTGTGTGTGCGTATGTGTGTGTGAACCCATCTCTCATCAGAACTTCTTTAAACATATTTTTAGCTGAATTGGTAGAATCGAAGTGCATTCTCTTGATGGAAAAGAGATTGTATCCCTTTCATTGAGAGACTCCATGTATTTTAAAAACAAAACAAAACAAAAAGAATTTCTTATTTTAGAAGAGCCCTGCACCCTAGGGAAAATTATGATTTTAAGGATTATGAACCTGTCAGTCCGTAAGTTATGAGCTAGAGGCAGCATCTGAAGTTTTGATTAATCTACTCATTATTCAGTTGACCCTACTTGCTGGTCTTGACAGCAAAGAGAACCATCTGCAGGGCTAATATTACTTCAAGTAGAAAAACATGGAAGGAGATTCTACAAGACTCTTTGAAGCTTTCAAAGTAAATGGAGAGGTCTGGGGAGAGAGATTCTAGTAAAACAGGTCCTTGGTACTTCATGTCTTAAATTCTGCACCTGTAAGAGGCTCCCTCTTCCCCTACCCTCTGGACAAATTCAAGACAAGGGATCTGAACTATACCAAGTGACTCACAAGTAGGTACCAAAGAAAATGTGAGAGGAATTAAAGACGGACTGAGAACAGATTCATTCATTCAGTCACTTTCTACTGAGTACTGACTGTGGACAGGCACCATGCTTCATGCTGGAAGATAACTTTAATAAGATATGTCTTTTTGGCTCTGAGAACCCAGGGCACACTAAGTACATTTCTGATGAGCTCTCTGGTTACTTTTACTTTGCACAAGGCTTTCTTTACAAACACAAAATAGCAAATGAGAGGAACACTTTATCGACATTAGCCAATAAGCACTGAGGGGTTTTTCTTCTTTTTTTTTTTTTTAAGATTTATTCATTTATTTATTTGACAGAGAGATAGAAAGAGAGCACAAATAGGCAGAACCACAGTTAGAGGGAGAGGGAGGAGCAGTCTTCCTACCAAGCAGGGAGCCCGATGCAGGACTCGATCCCAGGACCCCGGGATCATGATCCAAGCCGAAGGCAGCCACCCAACCGACTGAGCCACCCAAGCACCCCAAGGGTTTTGTTGTTGTTGTTGTTGTTTTCCTATGTGACAAGTCTATTCTAAGCACTTGGCATGTGTTTATTCATTTTATTCTCTCAACAACCCAGTGTGGTAGTTACTAACATCATCCTCACTTTAGAGAGAAGGCAACAGAGCCTAAAAATGTACGTGACCTGCCCGTGTTTCCATAGCCTTCCTCCAGGGCCTGTAGGCATTGAGGATGTCCGCTGATTATCCCTCTTTCACAGACATAAGGCAAACCAAATGAAAAGGCAGAGGAGAGTAAAGAGACATTCTTGTTTCAGAGTCAAAGAAGCAAATTCGTCAAGATAAAGGGGAGAAACACCACCAACACAGCTACCTAGGTATGCCCCGAGCTAAGCTACCATGTTCTCGGTTCAGGCCTTCCTTCGTCTACACCTGTACTCTTGCTCCAGGAAGTCTCATGCTCCTGAATTCATAGATAGTTTTCATAGATAGCAATACGAAACCCATGATGATGAAGCATTAAGTATAACACTCGGTAATGTTAGGGTGAGCAGAGAAGATGTAAAGAGGCAAAGGAAGATAGCTAACCATGGACTTTTCCAGTACCACAGTACCAGTTGCTCCATCGTTATGCTTTGTCTAAGAAGTGTGCAGGAAGATGAACCATTGCAAGGGCTAAAGGTCCCACCAAATGTAAATGACATTGATGCTGAGGGCCTCCTGGAGATGTTGCAGCTGGGACAATAAGGCATGGGCAGGACAGGAAGATACACCATAGCTGCCGCCGAGGGGTCAACGAGAAGGTACAGGTGAATCAAAGGAGGCCAACCAGTGCCTATGGAAACTTCTTAGGATTGAGTTCCTTTTCTGTGGAAACTACGGGAGCCCCCATGTGTCCGAATCTTGAGATAAGAAGCTAGTTGAGGAACTGACTAGAAAAATAGCAAGAGAGACCTTCCACCATCAATAGGTGGTTCCCTGCCTAAGAAGAAATCACTTCCAAACATAATAGGAGAACCAACTCCAACTGCCATGGAAAATCCAGGAAATGGATGATTCTCTACATTTTTTCCTCTCCCTTCTCCTCACTGCCATGCCCAAGGGACAAGCATGAGAAAGAGGAAGGAAGCTGAAAGTGAGAAGACGAAATCTTCTAGCCTCCCCTTGAAATCTTCGGAGAGGAGCATCTAGCCTGCTGTAGGGCAGGGGGGAAGATTTTAATTGAATGGGAGATTGACATGTTCAGTAGGCTGATTTTTTAAATAACTATGATGACGGAAAAGCTATAAAATCAAACTGAAATATTGCTTAGGGACGCCACCAAACACTGGGCACAGAAATCTGACAGGACAAGGTAAAAGTTAAAAAGTCAAACTCTGGGGCACCTGGTTGGCTCAGTGTAAAGCCTCTGCCTTCAGTTCAGGTCATGATCTCAGGGTCCTGGGATCGAGCTCCACATCAGGCTCTCTGCTCAGCAGGGAGCCTGCCTCCCCCCACCCCACCTTCCTCTCTGCCTACTTGTGATTTCTGTCTGTCAAATAAATAAATAAAATATTTTTTTAAAAAAAGTCAAACTCTGCAATATTGATACCCCAAAGAGCCTGAGATCCCTCGATCAAGCCAAGCCAGTTACAGACTGGTTAGGTGTCTGAGGGGGAAAAAATAGTTAATTAATACAGAAATAATCTCAAGATGTATCTTAAATTACCCCACTCCAAAACATGAAACACGTTTGTAAAATCCTCAGCTGAAAAAATTAGCTTCATTGAAGCTAACTTAGTGGCTAATTATGAGTGTCCTCACATCATTAATGAATGCTTGATATAAAACATACGATTAATTAATACTGTTAACAAACACCCAATGTAAAATACATCTCACCTATACTGGACAGAAAGAGGCAATTAACATTATGCAACAGATGAGATCAGCAATAAAAATCCTAATTTCAAAAAGAAAAGTTACTTATCTCTACATTTGTGCCTGAATCCTGGGCCTGCCTTGCCACTGAGCCTTCATCAGGATTTCTTCTGGTATGTCCAAGTTCATGCTTTTCATAGATCATGATTAAAAAAAAAAAAAAAACCTTTAAAGGACAAAGAGATTACTGTATTAAACTATCTAAAGAAAATGTATCTTCTTGTTTCTTTTTGTCTTAAAAATATTTTACCATAAAAATGCAGGCTAAGGTCAGGCTCAGGCCTCACAGAATAACACACAGAAATCCCACCAATACTGGACCTCATTCTCCCTTCATAAAACAGAAGGCATTGAGCCTCTTTGTGTTAGTGGAATTATTTTCCTTGTCTAAAACAAGGCGGGTAGGGTGACTTCGTGGCTCAGTCAGTTAAGCGTCTGCCTTTCGCTCAGGTCACGATCCCAGGGTCCTGGGTTCGAGCCCCATGTCGGGGTCCCTGCTTGGCAGGGAACCTGCTTCTCCCTCTCTCACTCCCCTGCTGGTGGTCCCTCTCTCGCTGTCTCTCTCTGTCAAATAAATAAATAAAATCTTGAAAAATAAAAATATTCAATTAAGGTATATGACACTCCTTTTGGCTTTGATAACCCTCTTCTTTCCGTCTTCTAAAAATGGATAGACAGCATGGGGCTTCAAGATATCTCATCTCAAGAATCATAACCCTAGACCCAAGGCTAACACCTCTTTCCTTTGATGCAGAAATTTGATCCTGGCGTATATATATATTCCTTCCAATTAGTTACATGAATGTGGTTAGTACTTCCACTCAAATTTCCTGTACAAAATATAGAGATTCTTTTGTGAGATGCTTCCATGATATAGGTACAAGTTTAATTAAACATACTCAGCAGTGATTACATGAATGTATGAGAGAGACGTTTCTCGCACACCTCATTTTCTCGCCCTGGTAGAAATTCTAGTCCTCAGCTCAAGGACTTCCCCACAGTCCGGGTTTTCTCATTGGCTCTCCCTCCTCCGAGAGAACTGTGCTTTGATTCTGCCACATGTGTATGAATAGTAATGACAGTTGTCACGTACTAACAGCTGACCATCAAGCTAAATGTTCTTAGCATGTAAAACCTCACGGACCCCTCACACAGCTCCAGGGGATAATCACCATTACTACATGTCTGCTAGGGATAAAGAAATTGAGGCTCTAAAGGGGTAAATATTTGCCCAGAGTAACATAGCCAGTAAACAGAAGGGCTGAGATTCAATTTTATACCTGTCTTCTTCCAAACCTGAGCCCTTAGCCACTAAATTTAATTCTTCTCTTGGAATCAAAACATTTAGCACTCTATGTTTTCCAAAGTAAATGTGTGTGTATATATATAATTTACATACAATATATTATTACATATACCCTATGTTATTTTAAGTATATTTACATATTATGTACTGTTATATATTCATATGTATGATCTTCTTCCAGACCAAATCTGTCATTCCCAAACACCCCACCACCCCCACTATACCTGCAACAAATACAACAATTCTATAGTGACAGCTGGTCTTTTTTTAATCAGTAAATCTTACCAGTTTTTTTCTTCCAAATATACCCTTGATCCATATTTTTTTCCATTCTTTCTGTCATTAATGTATTCAACACAATTAAAATCAGTGTACTGAGTACCTACTACATACAAGGCAGAACTCTGGAAACCAGGGATATCTCTGTACTCAAGCAGCTCACAGGGTACAAAAAAAAGAAGGCTATTTAAGAGAACACATCGCCATTTGATGCAAAAGGAGCATCTCCAGAAATTGTCCACAACCCACAGGCAACCCCGAAGAGGGAGTGAGCAACCCTGGCCTGCTTTGGAGGAGCTCCCCAGAGGGAGCCTGGAGGTTTGGAGGAGTTCGCCGGGGGGCGGGGTGCGTGAAAGCTGGGGGATGAGGAGAAGGGGGCTGAAAGCTGGGCAAGACTGAGTGAAGGCAGAGAAGGAGGAAAGGGTGCACCAAGGCCACAGAGATCACGTGAGGCAGGAAACAAGCATGGTGATGTCCCATCACTTTGTTCCCCGAATACTGGGGAAAAAAACAACCACCGGCTGTTTATCCAAGTCTGCCTAACACTGCTGACCAATAAGTTCTCCAGAAGCATAATTTTGATCACCCTCCACCCCTGCCTCTTTCTCAAGAGCCTATATTGTTATATAAATTACCATATTGTCCCCTAAATGCTGCCTCTTATTTAAGGGGCTTATGTGTGATCTGCTCCCATATTTCCTGATCTTCACTACTATTTATCAATCCCCTCCAAAATTTTGAATGAGTCTATTCTCGTGCTGACAGTAGGTTCAACCGTAACTTACAGCTATTCTACCATCCCCCAAGCCAACCCTATGACCCATTTCCTATGCCACCTGGTCTTGGTCCTCCATTGGCTACTCCAACTGCCGAAACTGTTGGGCAACTGGGGTCACACTCAGAATGGTAATGTTATACCTTATCTCCCCTTAGTCCATCTTTCCATCGGCCCACCATGACTCAAGTAGTCATCCATTCCCCCACCAACTTCACTCATTCAATGGGTACTTACTTGTGGGTCACCTGTACATAATTCTTCTCAAGCTAAATGTTCCATACTAACTTCATTTACTCTTTCCCCTCGTTCCTCCAAGTGGGTTTTCCTCTTCCTGTGTTCTATACGACGCATCCCAAGCTGGAAATCTCAGAAGCATCCCCTATTCCTTCCTCTCTCTTAACACCCACACCATATCTGGCCACTCAGTTATGTCCATTCTCTCCAAGAAAACATATCTCAGCATACTCCATTCTAGCCCCATGTCCTTCACAACATCCCTACTGGACCACTGCAACAGCCCCCTGATTCATCATGTCACCGCTATTGTCTCCATTCCTGTCACAGCTCGTCTCCAAACAGGTGTCAAATATCTCTCGGGGACCTACTTAACTCCAGCTACTCTGCTGGGCATTGGAAGTCTAACTTGGATGTCTTTGACTTCCACCGAAAGTGTATTTTCAGGGTGGGAGCTTTGGATAATTTAACCTTATATTGCCAGCCCCTCACCAATTTCCTGGCCCATCACCACTGATTAATGGATACCAGTTTGAAAGAATGAGTGAATGAATGGAAAGTTCTTCATCTGAGTGATCCCCCATGGATTCATCCCAAGTGAATGAACTAACAGCCCCGTTTTCAAGAAGGCAAAATTAGCTGAGAATTTAAGACCCAGGCGAAAGATGAAATATGGACAGATAGTTTGATAATTTGCACTGGTGAAGAGTCGGACATTTTAGTTTTCACTCTAGTAAAATAGGTGGGTGGCAGGCTGGGGAGTGGCAGTTGCTTTCCTAAATCATTCTCCAAAAGTAGTCCCTTCTCAAAAATGTTTATGGAAATAAGTTGACCTGGTGGATATTAATATGACTATAGAGGGACTGTTATGTGACTCCCAACACTACTCTGGGAAATCAGGTGAGTCAGCATGGGGAGAAGAGAGGTCTTGAGCTGTACATGTATAAAAAATGAATGAGAGCCCCTGGATGGCTCAGTCGGTGAAGTATCTGCCTTTGGTAGAGGTCATGTCCCAGAGTCCTATAATCGAGGACACTGAGGGAACCAGCTTCTTCCTCTGCATGTGGTTCCCCCTGCTTGTGCACTCGCTCTCTCTCGCTCTCTCTGACAAATAAATAAAGTCTCTTAAAAAAATAAAAATAACGAACCAGTAAAAATGACATGCTGAGAATTACAGTGTGGACTTACCAGCCTCTGGTGATAGTCTCTCCCCTCTGATAGCCTCTCCCCTCCCCTCATTTATACCCTCATATGGATTGTTCAGGAAACAGTTAAAGTTACATTTCAGAAAATTCTCTGCGTGCAGTGTAGTATCTTGATTAGGACCCTAGGACAGGAAAAGGACGTTAGTGGAGAAGCTGGTATTATCTGAATAAACTTGAGTTAATAGTAACTAGTTTATAGTTATAATAATTTATCAAAGTCAATGTCTTAATTTTGACCACTGTCTCATGGCTGAATTGTTAACATTAGGACAAACTGGGTGGGGGATAGTATTTTTGCAATGTTTTTGTAAATCTAAAATCATGTCAAATAAAAGTGTATTAAAAATAAATCCCAATTCTGAAGTCTTATCTCCACGATATGTGGAGAAGCAAGGGTCAGTGTGTAGTTCAATCACTAGCGGTCAGACTGGGGCACTTGGGGTGGGAAGGTCAAAGGAAGTTGTCTTTTTGAAGTTCCCTCCCTCTGCATTCAAGCCTCACCCCCCAAGCTCAGCTGAGCCCTGGACTGCTCCCTGCACAACTGCTCCTGTGGCCCTGTATTGTTACTGAATGACATACAAGGCTATCTTTGCCAGTCTTTTCTCTGACCCCAGGTCTTCACTTGGCTGTTTCCACAAAAATACCTCTAACGCAGAGGAGCATGCTTCCCTGCCCCCTACCCCACCGCCGCCATCCGTCTCTATTACACTACATCATCTCGTTTTAATGTCTTCCCAGATTTTAGCTCCATGTAAGTTACCGTGTTGTCTCACTTGTCTACCTGATCCATATCTGTCTCCCTCTCTAAGCGGTAAGCTCTCTGGAAACAAAAGTCTTGCCTGTCTTGTTGACTGTCTGACCCTGGGGGCCCAAAATAGCACCCGGCACAGAGTAGATTTCTTTAAGAACCATAAGTGAATGTAGTTCTTGTGAGAAAGGTTTCTGTAATGTACTTCTGTATCCTCTCCACTTTCTAGAAGCGCGGCACCAGTGATGCGTTGGAGAATTGTAGCAGTGCTCCCTGAAATCGCCTCTCCTTTTCACATCCATCCGCTCATTGAGAAGACATTTCTTAAGCACCAGGCATCTGCTTAGTACAATCCAGAGAACCAGAGTCAAGCCACCTGAAGGAAGAAACACCCCACTTATTTACAGGAATACAGACCTTTTTAAGTTCCTATCCACTACAGAGTGGTTAGCCTGTAGCAACTAGCATTTGAAAGTTCCCAAAAAATCACAGAAGGAGTCTTAATGCAATGGTTGGAGAGAGTGAGTGAGTCTGTTACTTCTTTTTAAAATTCAGGGGTTTGTGAAATAGACATGTTTTCTTATCTCAATGAAGTGCAGCTTTTTTGTTTTGTTTTGTTTTGCTGGGGGTGAAGGGTCAGGCAGAGCAAAAAGGAGAGAGACAGGGGCGCCTGGGTGGCTCAGTGGGTTAAATCCTCTGCCTTCGGCTCAGGTCATGATCCCAGGGTCCTGGGATCGAGCCCCGCATTGGGCTCTCTGCTCCACAGGGAGCCTGCTTCCTCCTCTCTCTCTGACTGCCTCTCTGCCTAGTTGTGATTTCTCTCTGTCAAATAAATAAAATATTTAAGCAGGATCCTTTTAGTAGGGTTTGCAAGGATGTTCAGAGTGGAATTTTAACATTGTACTAGTCTGAAGTTAACTGCTGGTCATTTCCGGCACTTTCTGATTCATCTTTGAAAACCTCATCCTCGGGGCACCTGGGTGGCTCAGTGGATTAAGCCGCTGCCTTAGGCTCCGGTCATGATCTCAGGGTCCTGGGATCAAGCGCCCCATCGGGCTCTCTGCTCCGCAGGGAGCCTGCTTCCTCCTCTCTCTCTGCCTGCCTCTCTGCCTACTTGTGATATCTCTCTCTGTCAAATAAAAAAAAAAACAAAAAAACTTTATAACAGAAAAAAAAGAAAACCTCGTCTTCAAATGTTACTTTTTGTGCTTCAGCAGTTCGTTAGTTAGTTTCTAAAACATTAAGCATAAGCTTCTAGGAGTGTCTTGGGTTCAGGAGGTCAGCCCTGAGTTCTGGGAGCCAGTCCTGAGTTCAGGGGGCCAAGGGTGCACACAGGTGACAAAACAAAATTGGAAGAACTGCATGGGTGAGCCATGATCCCTATGAAATTTAAATATTTAAATAAAGACATCATCTTCATTCTCTCCTCTGTTTGCTTCTAGCGCAGTGCATATGCACAGAGGGTATGGAATGAAAGACTCCATCCGGATCCCCACTCCCACACGAGGGTGCTGAGCTGTCATATGCTTCCCCGGTCACTGTGTAGTTTACCTTGTTTAATTTTCTACCCTCTCCATATGTCAACTCTGTTAGTTTCATGAAGGTGAACTGTGTGCATCTGACCCACCATTCTATTCCCAGGACGGAGCACACACCTATCACATACTCCTAGCATAAATATGCTTTAAAAAATTGCTAAATCAGTGAATAACTGATAATGAATATATTCTGGACAGAGAGACACTTGGGATGGGGACCCCAAGCCAGAAATTTCAAATAGTTAAACATACACTGAACAGATACTGAGATAGGCTCCAGCAGTGAAGGACAAACGGAATTTCAGAGGCACATACATGACGAATTTCCACCTCCCCAAACTCTCCTGGATGCTTTCTGGGATCTGATCTAATGATACTGATTTGTTTGCTAGACCTCGAAATTCGCTCTGTTAAAAGTGTCAAGACTCTGAACTGCAAGGAGGGAGAGCAGGTTTATAAGGCACAGGCCACAAGGTTGTTTCAAAAGAATTGCCATTACCCCCGCAAAGTTAAAATGACTATTTATTATGCCATTGTCAATCTAGTTTGCAGAGGTACATTAGCTCTGTTTCAGTCCGAAGTAGAAGAATGTGTTCCAGGTGGTCCCAACCAACCAGCTGCAACTGACAAAGCCAAGAATTCATGGTGTTCCAAGATCCGAAACAGGCGCCGTGAAGAGACCCCTCTTCTCAATATCCTCCCAACCCTCTCTTGGCACTGCTTAACTTCGGAATCTTCCTTCACAAGGTAAAGATGAAATTTAGGTTTTATTCAATTTCCCGAATACTCCAGGATACAAAGAGCACAAGCACCTGAAACTGGAGACTCCCTAAACCTCCGGCTCGTCGTTGTTTCTTCAGCCTCCTCTGCGGAAGCTCGCACTCTCAGGACCCTCAATGGCCCGGCCCCTAACACACGCAGCCGGCGGACACAATGTGAACCTGGGTCGGACTTCCACTCCTCTCGAGGGCGCTGCGCAAAGTCCGGTCGCCGGAAGCATTTCCACCCCGGACTCATTTTTTTTCGGACTGCAGTACTCCGGGGTCCCGTGACGTATTTCCGGTCTGCCGGGGTACGCACGTGCGACCGGGAGGAAGTAACGTCAACCCGGTAGCCGAGTTGTGGCGCCGCAGTGGAGGCGCTGTACCGGCAACATGTCCCATCTACCCATGAAACTCCTGCGCAAGAAGATCGAGAAACGGAACCTCAAATTGCGCCAGCGGAACTTAAAGCTCCAGGGTGAGATGCGCGGAGCTTGGGGACTGGGGGCCTTGGGAGCTGCGGGAGCCCGCCCCTGGGTCGAGGCGCTGCTCTGCTCCCGAGTCACTGCATCCCTGAGGTGTCGCGGCCGCTTCCCCCGCGGCACGTGTGTTTGTTGAGAGTGAAAGGCTGCCTGGCGCGGTTTCCAGTCGGTCCTGCTCGGGTGCCGCTCTCCGCGTGCCCCCGATCCGCTCCTGATGTTTTCCGAGCCTCAGTTTGAACGTAGAGAGTCACAGCAGGAGCAGGCCGCCTGGGTTTTCTCTGCAGGCCTCCCACCGGGCTTCCGGCCAAGCCGGCTTTTCTATGTCTCCCTTATTCTGTGTCCCTCCCACTTTCAGGTCCCACCTCATCCCCCACCCAAACCCGCTGGCCCATTTCCAGTCAGACACGTGGAACCGGTCATCTCCACGCGCCTTCTTTTCACATCTATTTAATGCCAACATTGCTTCAGACAAGCTCGTTGTACAATCGCCTTCCCCTGTTCAGGTCCACTCTCTCCATTCCTGCACAGTATCCTGTTTGCAGCTCTAGAAGTGCCTTCTGCGCGTGTCCAGTGCGTGCCCTCCCTGTCTTCCCGTTGCTCCTAACTTTAGGTTATGAATTCTCCAGTGCTTCCAGGTATTTGCACCCTTAACAAAGACTTAGCTGAAAAGGCTCTTCCCTGAATGTCAGTTACCTTTCTTACCCACCTGTTTGCAGTCCTAAGTTCCTAACAATGACCCAGAGATCTTGAAGTTACCTTATCCTTTTTGGGGTCATATATAAGGTATCAGTTCCCGAGGGCAATGTTGGAGGCATAATTCCTTCCCCCAGTTGGATTCCAGCAGAGATTAGTTGCTTGGGAGGAATCCTGAAGAAGAGGACAGGTTGGTGGGTTTTAGAAATGGTTTTGAACATCCGTTGTATTTTCAGTTCTTATGAATTATATGGCACTACTAACCACACCTTGGTATTTAAAGTGACAATTAAGATTTTAAAAAAAAAAGTTTTTAAAGTGTTGTTACTTTTTATTATATGTAAGCAGGGACACTTTTAAAGACATCCTTAGGCATTTGTATGTATATGATAAATACTGGGACCAGGAAGTGAATTTTCAATTCACTGCTGCTTAGGAAAGTTAGATTGAAAGTTTTGAAGTTACAGGAAAAGCAGTAGTTGTGTGAATAGATGATAGTCTTTTCTAATATGTCAGCTAGCTATATATTTATCAAATACTTGATACAAAAATGTTTATTTGTAGCTACCGGTGTCTGGCCCCATCCTTTTAAATGTTTAACGTCACTGAAGTTTTGCTGTCCCAGATTCTTAACTCCATATGGACAGAGATGTGGCTTTTTGAAGTTAAGAAATCAATATAGCTTTCCCTTTTGCAGCATTTTTCATTAAAGGAAACTTACTTGTCCTGTAGTAAAATGCTATAAATTTAAGTGGTTTTAATAATGTACATGAAAGGGTATTAAGAGCTAAATCATTTCAGTCATGGATACCATGAGGTTTCTTACCTGGGATTCCAAAGTTTTGCTTTTTTTTTTTGCCTTTTTTTTTTTTAAAGATTTTATTTATTTATTTGACAGAGAGAGATCACAAGTAGGCAGAGAGGCAGGCAGAGAGAGTGAGAGGGAAGCAGGCTCCCCGACGAGCAGAGAGCCCGATGCGGGACTCGATCCCAGGACCCTGAGATCATGACCTGAGCCGAAGACAGTGGCTTAAACCAATGAGCCACCCAGGCGCCCGGATTCTAAAGTTTTTAAGCAAACCCCTTCTTTGTTCACAATGTGTGTTCTGTTTTTAAACAGGAGCCTCGGATGTGAGCTTATCAGAAACACAAAATGGAGATATGTCTGAAGAACCAGTGGGAGGTGGGAAGGTTAAAAAATCCCTGAAACAGTCTGTGAATATGGGCTCCTCAGAAGCCCAGAATGGAGAGAGAACTAAAGAAACAGTGGAAACTGTACAAGTTAAAAAAAAAAAAAAGAAATCTACCGTAAAAATCAATGGAGAAGCAGCAACACAGCCTCCCAATTCAGAACCAAAAAAGAAGAAAAAGAAAAAGAGAAAAATGGTGGATGATGCTGGGCCTGGTAAGTACTTCAGTTTCTTTGAACTTTAGACATTCAGACAATTTGCAGTTTCACCTTTCTTCTAATATTGTTTTCACACAACATGCAAGAGTCACTACACTCACTAGCATACCAGAAAATAACCTAGTAGCAAAAAGCAGCAGAGTGGGGACTGGGGGTGTGACATTTTTATTTGTATTAAGATACTGAGAAATGTCGCATATGCTTTTGCACTCTCTAACCACTGAAGAAAACCTTGAGCTTCCATGAAGGCCTCCTTTGAATTCTAGAAATTTGCTCTTTTTGATAGTTGGCTAGGCTTTTAAACAGACCATATTATGGCATAGGGTTTTAGGTTTATTGCCTGTTTTCAAACAGAATTCTGACATTACACTAAAGACATCTGGGCTAGTACATTCCTGTCTTCTGAGGCCTTTATTTCAGTGGACTTTACATTAATGATTCTTTTTATTTACCCTTTTTTTTGTCCCAATTTTCTTTGCCTACTGTAAATTCCTCTCTTGAAAGGAGACTTAGTAATAACTGGGATGTGCAAAGTGTATAAAAATAGCAGGTAACTTCTGTATAAATGGAATGTTACTTCCAGTGAGTAGAATGGCCAGGATGGGGGAGAGGCCACTTGCTTTTGGAAGATGGTTGGATTTGGATAAGCTTACGTGAAAGAGAGGCATTTTATTTGAGATGTAAGCAAGCAGACATTTCAAGGGAGAATGTAACAGGTGTCAGCAAACTATGCAGCCCTCGGCCTACTTTTGGAAATAAAGCTTTATTGGAACACTGCAGTGCACATCTGTTTACTTCGTCTTTATTGTGACAATTCCTATACGCCTGCAAAACCTATAATTTTCACTCTCTGGGCCTTTATAGAAAAAGTTTATCAACACCTGGGTTAGAACCTCCTATTCATCTAACTTAGCTGAAATGAGGGTTTCATTTAGAAAGGAGCTTTTGCTGCCCATAGATTGACCATTTCCCACAAGGGTGGTAGTCAGGTTCAAGGAAGAGGCCAGTCCTGGGCCACAGAGAGTCCTGAGTTTTGGTTCAGGTCAGTTCTGTTCTAACTCACATAATTAGCTACCATGAATTTGTAGGAGCCCAGCATGGTAGTTAACCCATTTGATCCCAAATGGAACATTCAAGATTGTGATGGGAGATAAGGCTGGAAGGATACTGTAGGACCCTGTTAGGAAAGCTATATGTAGAAGTGAAATGCCAGGAGGCCTTCCCTCTGCTTCCCCTCACCACTTGGTTTCCAGGAGCTACCAGTTTCCTATGCCTGACTAAGGGAATTGTTGTACTTGCACTGAGGTCTCTTTAGTAACATGAAGAGCCTTAAGGGTTTCTGCTCATCTTTGAACCAAAGCTAGCTTTTTTATGGAAGATTTCTGTTTAATGACACAGTAGGACAAATTAGTGCTTTTTAAGTATTCGAAAAACTATTAATCACAGTCCTTTTTTCCCTCAGTGGAATACACAGAACTTGATGTAATCAGTGTACTTACATTGTTCAACTTGTCAAATATGTCTTGGTCATTCGGGGCACCTGGGTGGCTCAATCTTTACGGTCTGCCCTCAGCTTAGGTCATGATCCCATAGTCCTAGGATCGAGCCCTGCATTGGGTGCCCTGCTCAGCGGGAAGCCTGCTTCTCCCTCTCCCGCTCCCCCTGCTTGTGTTCCCTCTCCCTCTGTGTCTCTTTCAAATAAATAAAATCTTAAAAAAAAAAAAAAATACTGGTCACTCAGGCTGCTATCATAGGCCTAAAAAATAAAATTTTGTTGGCAAATGTGCATGCCCCCTGGGTTTTTACATATAATTGAATCTTTAGTCATGAAAAAGGCATTCTTAGCATATTAAAACTGGAAGTGTGTTAAGCTTTTGAAAACATGCCTCTTTGCATTACACATCTTTTTGTTTTGTGATTGCATTTGGCATTTTATTTTAACCAAAAAATGGGGGGGGTGTGTTTTCCTTTAAAACCAAAGATACCAAAAAAGTGAAAACTGAAGACAAAGGGGACTCTGAAGAAGGGGCCCAAGCTCTTGAAGGAACAGAAAACAGTGTGGAGAAGCCAGATGATCAGGAAGAGGACAGTGAAGTGCCCAGCCTACCCCTAGGACTGACAGGTAACTTCAGAAAGTTTTCCAGAGAGACCTTAAACGTGGCATGCCTTCTGGATTATAGGATTTGAAGTTTCAGTTGTAACTTTTAATTTACCTAGAAAAAGTATTGACAAGAAATACTTTTATATCTAGTTACTACTGCTTTATCTACATTGCGTGCCTTAGTTCTTGTCATTTCTGTTTTATTCTTTTTCTGCATTTCTGACACTAAATATTTTGGTTAGCACACAAACAGCTCTTGGGGTCCTCTCTTCCTTTGGTTTGTTGTTTTCTAAAGTTCCTTCCATTTTGTAGTAGGAAAATCATTGGCCCAGAAGTTTAATACTGACCCAGTTCGTAGTAAGGAAGGGACCCAGGAAGAAGTAAGGGACTTTGGCCAGGGTGACTTCCTTTGGCCTCTGTTTCTTCGTAAGGTCAAGAATTTGGCCACAATTACTTGCCCAAACCAGAAATGTCTAGGAGTTCCTTGAGTTGTTCGGTGTGGGTTTTTTATTTGTTAAAATAAAAATTTTACTTAAATTTTTACTTGAGTTTATTTGTTTTTAAATTTTAAATAATTTTTTTTAATTTATTTAAATTTAGCTCTAACCCAGGGTTGCTTAATCAAAACTGTAAAGGTTATGGCAGTGGTTCTCAACCAGGGCAGTTCTCCTTCCTTGGAGGGATGATCACATCATCCTGGTTTACTCAGAACTTGACCAATTTTAGCATCCAAAGTCCTGTGCGTAAACCTTAGTCGCAGGCAACCCGTGAAGGTTGACTGCCAACACATTGGGTTTTCAGAACTGGGGGCTGGTACTGTCATTTAGTGGGTGGAGGTTAGGGAGGCTGCAGAACATCCCATAAAGCATGGGACAGCCTCTCACAGTGAAGGATTATCCAGCCCAAAATGTCAGTAGCGCCAAGGTGGACAATAGCTGGCTGATAAGCTGGGCAGGTAGGGGTGGGGGCTCCCGGGGGGATTTTGGTGTCTTCCCTGGCTGAAGAACCATTGCACACTTGACGTGTGAGGCCAGTCTAATGGGGTGTGGCTATATCTGATCTTCTCGCTTGTCTTTTTGGCATGAGATTAATAGCTCTTTCGATTGATTTTGCACTTAGTTTCTCTATACTAGATGCTTTCACTGGTTATTATACATTTTCATTTCTCTCGGCACCACCCCAGTGCATGACATATTCATCTCACACAAGTCCCTTGACTATATCTCCCCTCCGTCCATTACTATTTTTGTTACAGGATAGGTTCTAGACGTTACACAGCTGTCAGCAGTGGAGAAACTGAAAACTCGGGGTCTTTTCCTTAGTTATTATATGGGAATGATGGGGGTTAGTCCTTCTTACTGGAAGAAGCTGTTTTCAGCTTCATTGCCACCCACTGATGTTTTCAAACAGCAAAACTAATTCATATAGCTGTAGCAGTATTAACTATTAAAGATAAGTTTGCTAATGATAAACTATCTTTTATTTAGGCGCATTTGAGGATACTTCATTTGCTTCTCTTACTGATCTTGTCAATGAGAACACTCTCAGGGCAATAAAAGAAATGGGTTTTACAAACATGACTGAAATTCAGCATAAAAGTATCAGACCACTTCTGGAAGGCAGGTATGATTAACATTGATGTTTGGGCATTAGTGCCTTTTTTTAGTTTTTTAAGATTTTATTTCTTTCTTTGACACACAGAGATCACAAGTAGGCAGAGAGGCAGGCAGAGAAAGAGGGGGAAGCAGGCTCCCTGCTGAGCAGAGAGCTTGATGCGGGGCTCGATCCCAGGATCCTGAGATCATGACCTGAGCCAAAGGCAGAGGCTTAACCCACTGAGCCACCCAGGCACCCCATTAGTACCTTTTTTAGTGCTAGTCATTTAGAAAGAAGATCCTGCCATGTTCTGTTGATGTTTGCACTGTGCTTTGGGTTGATACATCCACACTTCATTAAAGGCTTTAAGTTACTAATGTTTTGAGGAAAAGTGTTCATTTCTGTTTTATAGCATAATTCTTATTTCTGGATTAGATCTGTAACCTCTGATCGATTTCAGTGATAAAGAAGCTAGGGACTTTGTTTTTCTTATTCACATTCTAGCTTTGATGCCTGGAATGTGATAGTACATAGTAGGTGTTCAGTAAATGCTTGTTGAATAAGTAGACTGAATGTCTCTTTTTCCTTTCCATTGTTAATACTTAGGGATCTTCTAGCAGCCGCAAAAACAGGCAGTGGCAAAACGCTGGCATTTCTCATCCCTGCAGTCGAACTCATTGTCAAGTTAAAGTTCATGCCTAGGAATGGTGAGTCTCTGATCCAGTGGTTTTTGGTGGTATCTCCCTAGAAGGTTATCATAGCTGTTATGGGCTCATGTCAGTAACTACAGCTAGACTTTAATCGTCTGTCATTTTTTACCTTTCAGGAACTGGAGTTCTTATCCTCTCACCTACTAGGGAACTGGCCATGCAGACTTTCGGTGTTCTTAAGGAGCTAATGACACACCATGTTCACACATACGGCTTGATAATGGGTGGCAGCAACAGATCGGCTGAAGCACAGAAACTCGGAAATGGGATCAACATCATCGTGGCCACCCCAGGCCGCCTCCTAGACCACATGCAGGTAGAGCAACACTGGAGGGGGCTGCCTGCCTTCTTGTCTCGTGTGAAACCTGAACCTGACAGCTAATATGTTTTTCTTTGCCTTTGTCTTGCTAGAATACCCCAGGGTTTATGTATAAAAATCTGCAGTGTCTGGTTATTGACGAGGCTGATCGTATCTTGGATGTTGGGTTTGAAGAGGAATTAAAACAAATTATTAAACTTCTGCCAAGTAAGTAGGCTTAATAGCTGCATGTGGTTTGCCAAGTAGTTGTTGGAAGAGATGAGGGCGGTTCCTGTAGGAAAGCCATTCATCCCGGAATCGGAGTCTCGCCAAGCCAAGCGGTTGTGGCAGTCAGCCCTAGAGGTAGTTTGCAGTGCAAGCGTTAGACTTACCAGTAACTTGATGCAGTGGTTTTGCCACTTTAACATCTGTCTCACTCCCGTCTGCCCCCACCACCCCATCTTGCTTTTTCTCACCACCACCACCCCCCACTGCCGACATCTCCAGGCAGCTGTGAATGTGTTGCCTGCCGTGTTGTGCTAGTGCCTACCTGGGTTACATCCGCGCAATGTTATGAACTGTTGTTGTTTTTTTTTAAGATTTTATTTATTTGACAAAGATCACAAGTAGGCAGAGAGGCAGGCAGAGAGAGAGGAGGAAGCAGGCTCCCTGCTGAGCAGAGAGCCCGATGCGGGGCTCTATCCCAGGACCCTGGGATCATGACCTGAGCCGAAGGCAGAGGCTTTAACCCACTGAGCCACCCAGGTGCCCCTGTTATGAACTGTTTATGTCTGTAATAAGGCCAGGATTCCATTTATTATATGGTTTATTTTCTCATGCTTTTTGAAGTATAATTGATATATTCTGTACATATTTTAAATATACAATTTGCTTTGACATGTTTACACCAGTGAAACCCATCACACCAATCATTGGAGAAAACCGCCTTTGACCATTAAGTATGGTATTAGCTATAGGTTTTTTTTTTGTAGCTGCCTTTTACCAGACAGGATGAGAATGGTCCCTTCTGTTCCTGGTTTGCTGAGATGCTTTTTGTTTTTGTTTTGTTTATCTGCACATACTGGTGGTTTTTATTAATCCAGAATGGCATGTTGCAGATACTGTACAGTCTGTACACTTATTCATTACAGAAATGGCATCGAAACCATTAGACATGAAATTGCAGGAACAGGGGCACCTGGGTGGCTCAGTGGGTTAAGCCCCTGCCTTTGGCTCAGGTCATGATCCCAGGGTCCTGGGCTTGAGCCCCGCATCAGGCTCTCTGCTCAGCAGGAAGCCTGCTTCTCCCTCTCTCTCTGCCTGCCTCTCTGCCTACTTGTAATCTATATCTCTGTCAAATAAATAAATAAAATCTTTTTTTAAAAAAGCTTAAAAAAAAAAGAAACTGCAGGAACAGCATAAAACGGAACAGTAACATCACAATCAGAAATAGTTGTTAAATTCTATCAAAGGCTTTCACCATGTCTGTTAAAATGATCAGATGTTTGCTTTTTTCATTAAATGTTTCTTTAAATTTTAAATTTGTTAACTCAGTAAATTTTATCACTTAATTTTCAAATATTAAAACAGCTCTGCACTCCTGAAGTAAACCCCACTTGGTCATGATGCATTGTCCTTTTTATGTGGTACATTCACCTTTGCTCAGATTTTTTAGAAATTTTGCATTTGTGCTTAAGAATCATTGTTCTGTTTTGGTATCAGGGTAATGACTGGCTTCAAAGAATGATTTGGGAAATAAAAACTCGGCAAAACCTGGAGAGACTGTGCAGAATTATTAATATTTTTTCCTTAATTATATGATAGAATTCACCAGTGGAAATCTCTGGGGCTGGAGTTTTCTTTATGTGACAATTTTAATTACAATTTCTGTAATGGATACAAAGCTATTCAGGATTTCTCTTTCATCTCAGGCGAGCTTTAGCCATTTATCTCGCAAGGAAATTGTCCATTTTATCTGTCAAATTTATAGACGCAAAGTTGTTCAAGGTATTCCCATCTTAATATCTGTAGTGATATCACACATCCCATTCTTGCTAGTTCTACTCAGTATTTCTAGCGGTGAGGCAATGCTAAGGAGTCTCTGAAATATTGGGGTTATTTTTATTTGTATCTGTTTCAGCACGCAGGCAAACCATGCTCTTTTCTGCCACACAAACTCGAAAAGTTGAGGACTTGGCAAGGATTTCTTTGAAAAAGGAGCCATTGTATGTTGGTGTTGATGACGATAAAGCTAATGCAACAGTGGATGGTCTTGAGCAGGTACTCTTTGTCAAGATCTTACATTTTTGGATCATTTTCGGTGTGTCCTTGTAATTGTTTGGAGGATCACCCCAAAAGCGGATGGACTGATGAACTTTTAATTCAAATACAGTGAATTTGGGTATGGGCTCTTGGCATTACAAATCTTGAATTCTGAATAATTTGATCAGCTCTCTTTATTCTGTCTCTTAATACTGCTTGCCGCATAGGAGACACTAATCACTACCAAGTGTAAATGCAATAAAAAGTGAAAGTGTCTTTTAATGATCTTTTGCTCTAAGATGCAAGGTGAGTTAGCAGATATGCTGGCTTCAGGCACATTGCTGTGAAAAATTGGAAATGAGGTAACAGATCCAAACTAGGTGGATTGAAAACAGAACTTTTGAGTATTTTGCTGAATAAAATATTTCAAATAATGATCTCGCTTAAAAATTGTGTTCGTTGTATATTTTTTAAACTGTATTTACTAGGCTTTGTTACCTTGTTTAAGACAGTGCATTTAGGCTGTAGTTATTTGAGATCTTGCTATTAGGAACCTTTTTAAAAATGAAGCATTGCTATGCTTTACAGGTTCCAACACGTAGAGATGTTACTTTATTATGGTTGCACAAACTGTGGATAACTGGAAGTCTGTAGCCTCAGAAATAAGGAAAGTATTTAGTATTTAGTGATTGTACCCAGTAAAAGGAGTCAGAAGGGCTACAGTTAGCCTTCAGTTTAGAGATGCTTTACTATAATGAACTCAGTAATTTTGCTCTAGGTAAGGCACGTTGGTGTATATGCACTGTTTATCTGAGCTCTTCATCAAATTATATTGGTTCATGAAGCTGAAAGTGTCTGACTATTTTGATCTGTTCACTTGAACGACTCTAGGGCTACGTTGTTTGTCCCTCGGAAAAGAGATTCCTCCTACTCTTTACATTCCTTAAGAAGAACCGGAAGAAGAAACTGATGGTCTTCTTTTCATCCTGTAAGTCCGTGAAATACCACTATGAGTTGCTGAACTACATCGATTTGCCTGTCTTGGCCATTCATGTAAGTGATCATCATGAATTTATTAAAAAACAGTTAACACTTATCAAGTATATGGACTGTGGGGTTTTCGGTATCACTCTTTCTAAACATAGAATGATCTTATGTGGAGGGAGTTTTGCTGGGTGTGGAAGGGTGCAGACCACAAAGGGATAAGAGATACCATGCACCTAGGCCAGAGAGTGAAGTGGAAATGAAGCAGGTTAACAACTCCACAGCTGGGGGGTTGTACATCCAGGGCTCCCAGAAATGACCTCAAGTTTCCAGCTCTAATGGATGCTTTGATTTGATTCTAGGGAAGGCAGAAGCAAAATAAGCGCACAACCACATTCTTCCAGTTTTGCAACGCAGATTCAGGGATATTGTTATGTACTGACGTGGCAGCAAGAGGGCTGGATATTCCTGAAGTCGACTGGATTGTTCAGTATGACCCTCCAGATGACCCCAAGGTAACTGGCATCCTTGGAATTTCTCCCCAAGGGCTCTGTGCTAGGGAATGAACTTTCTGGTTTCCCTGAGACACACCGTATTTCATATTCAGAGGTTGATCCATAGTTATCCATGTCCTGTTGTACTGCACGCTGACTGTAGTATTTCTCTGGTAGCTAAGGCTACGGTAGCAAGACCCAAAGGGGGTGTGCCAAGACTTGAGAAGCCTCAGTGGGGCTGAAGTTAGGAATGTCATGTGCTTAGAATGGTCTGTGAAGAGTGGTAGGTGTTAGAGGAAAATAAAATTCACTTCCAGAAAATAGGTGAGATTCTGCAGCATATGTAGTAGAAGTTTTATTAAGTATTGTCAACAGCATTATGTGATAGAAATTGTTAGCTAGCACAAAAACATGTTCAAAAAGTAATTTGAGGACAAACACACTTAGTAGTCATTAATGTGAATATCTCGTCCAGCCGGTATCGGGCCTCAATCATAGCCGTTACCTCTTTGGTCATGGTCCATACAGAAGTAGGGAACATGGCCAGCCTGTGTGTGGCGCGGCCCTAGGGGAAGAGCGCCATCTCGTCCAGACGTGCTGACATGCTCTGTCCATTACCATGCAGGTTCTGGAAGGGCAGGTACCCGTGGAAGTTGGTGTATTAACTCAGGTTTTCTCTCTCCAACAAAGGAATATATTCATCGTGTGGGAAGAACGGCCCGAGGCCTAAATGGGAGAGGGCATGCCTTGCTCATTTTACGCCCTGAAGAATTGGGTTTCCTTCGTTACTTGAAGCAATCCAAGGTAAAGATCTTGGTTTGGAAAATTGTAAGCTGGGGGCAGATTCCTGTTGGGAGAAATTGTGTCGGTACCACTGGCCTTAAGCACCATTTCTGGATGGGTCTGAGGCATCGGGAGTTGTCGCAGTGCTCGGGAACAGTTAGAACAGTTAGATTGGGCCGGGAAGATTAGATGAGCATCTGGCCTGAAACTTGAACAGCCCTTGGCCCCTCTTGCTCAGCAGTGCGTCTCGGTGTCCCCGGGCGTTGTCCCTCTCCCTAGCCCCGTTTGAAACCGCTTCCACCCCTCCTAAGCTCCCTCACACCGGGTCGTCTCCACCTGCCGCGCTGCTGCAGCCTTGTTTTCACGAGGACTCCATTCACTCCTGCCTCTTCTCCTTCCTCCTGTCCCGTACCCCTTGACCCTCTTTTACCTCCAGTCTCGCCTAGTACAGCTCAAGTCTCCTACTAAAAAAACTTCGACCCTAAACCCATTCTCCTTCTCCCTCTGCCATGGTTGCTGCTGATTGTCTTTCTTCCTTCTGCTGTTTTGGAAAGTGGCCTTTCTTTCCTCTGTTTACTGCCCCCTTAGCCTGATCCCTAGCCCACCCTCATCTGGCTCTGGCCTCAACGCCATCCACCACACCTGATTTCATTAGACTCCTAACTGACCTCTTTGCTGCTAGATCTTGTGTGCACCTGTCAGGACTTCTCTTGACATTTGCTTCCCCTTTGGCCTCCTTAGGCACAGTCTTACCAGGTGGATTTTCCTCCACCCTGAAAGTATGTGCAATTCCCAGAAATGGCCTTGGTGCCTTTGCTCTAGAATGCCCATTTCTGGATATTCTGAATGTTCCTGGTTTCAGTGAGCTGTGGTATGTTGTGGGACACCATCACTGATCTCCTGTTGTTGGTGTTCCCACAGCACAAGTGTTCATCCAGCTGTCCCCTTACCCCCAACCTATCTGCTCTGCAAGACTGCAGGCTCTGAGGGCGGGACTCGGGCTGCTGTTCTTCCAGCACTTCTCCAAGATCTGGCATTTTTGCAGTTACCTAATAAGTGATGACTGGTGAGAGATCCTTCCCATAGGGGGTGTGTGGTCATTGTGAGCTCTGGAATCACAGACCCTAGTCACAGGGCAGGGTGGCAGTTGACAGTAGGACAGCTCTCCTGACATGGAGGGAGGGACCAGTGGTCCTGCCTGGAAGCGTCAGGCTGTCTCATGCTGCATCCGTAGAGAAAAGGGCTTCATTGACTTACTGTTCCTGCCTAGATCATCTACAAGTCTGAATATTGATCCATCTTGGTTTACTAATCTTTGTGCTTTTGTTTTCTAGGTTCCATTAAGTGAATTTCAGTTTTCCTGGTCCAAAATTTCTGACATTCAGTCTCAGGTATGTTTGGTATTTTTATTTGCATGGTTTTTATTTTTTGGAGTTTTTTTTTTTTTAAACATTTGTGAGGAAGAGGGAGTCTCAATTGGTAATCATTGTCCTCTGACTCTCCCCTTTCGTGAACCAGGTTTGGACTGTGATCTTTTAGGGCCCTTGCTATGCTGCTTACCATGTTTCTGTGTTCCCCTCCTTGTTCCAGTTCATACCTTATAAGGTATGACATTATTCTTACTGCACCCTAATTTTGCAAATATTACAAAACTTGTAACAAGTGTATTGGAACAAATGTTTTTTTGTTCTAATATATACGAAATCTGCTTTTGTATTTTATTGAAACCAATGTCTCTTTTCGTTTCAGCTTGAAAAATTGATTGAAAAGAACTACTTCCTTCATAAGTCAGCCCAGGAAGCGTATAAGTCCTACATTCGAGCATATGATTCCCACTCTCTGAAACAGATCTTCAATGTTAATAACTTAAATTTGCCTCAGGTTGCTCTTTCGTTTGGTTTCAAGGTGCCTCCTTTTGTTGATCTGAGTATCCTTTCCTTTGTTGGCAGGAATTCATCTGCGAATTGAGGGGCAGAAGGTTGACTTGGGCTTAGCACTTGGTTTGGGGTGTGCTTCGGCTGTCTGGAGCCCCGGGAGTTCATTCTGGTCACTGTCTGCTTAGCGCTAGCACACAGTGGGCAGGGTTAGCTGTTGCTCTGGGGATTACAGACCCAGAACAACCCGGGCTTTAGGCCTTTAGGAACTTGTCAGGCAGACCGGGAGAGCGAGAGAGTTGTGCGTTCCAGAGAGAAAACAGAGAGGTACAGTGGCAGGGCTCGGCTGCTGTGAGGCTTCCCCTTACAAAGTCATGGAAAGCAGCACGCCCTGGGGCAGAAGGGAGAAGATGGGTCTCTGAATGTTTATTGCCTCAGAGCCCTGGAAGGATTTCGTGCAAGGAAGTTGCAAGACTAGCAAAAGACAGCAACACGTAAGTGCTACCCAGGGTAAAAGCAACACGTAAATGCTACCCAGGGTAAAAGCCAAGGGAACGCCTGCAGTTGCTTCTGTTGCGGTTGATCATCTGTACTTGATCTTCATGTTTCCCAGCGAGGCAGCAAACAGCAAAAGTGAGGCCTGTGAGTTAGCGCTGTGGCTCCGACTCCCGAGGGGACAAGACGGGGGTCCCCGCCCTCATTGTAGGTAGTGAGTGAGTGTCTGCTGTGATGCATACTTGCTGAATCGTGAGGAAGAGCAGCAACTCCGTCAGGTGGCCAAGCACTCCTGAATCCACTCCGAACAGACGTGAAAGTCATTTGACAGTGAGGGTGGTTTTTGTTGTGTTTCTCTAGACTTGCTGATGTACCTCTCAACTTCTTATAAATCATTGTCTTCCGTTTCATTGTGCAGGGAAAACAATACAGTTGTTACATTGGGTTTCAAAGTCACACCTGCTCACTTTGGTCCGTGATCCCATGACCACTCGGGACTCCCTGGAAATGGGTCACGTGGGCTTATGGTCCCGTTTTCCTAGTGTGGGGAGGGGTTGTGGGAGTGGAGGGGTGGTCGTGCTGGCTTGTTCTCTGTGTGGGTATTAGATGAGAGCTCATTGTCTTCGTGTTGCTTCATTTCCTTAACCTTCACCTGTAGACGTGAACAGCAATGACGGCAAGCTTAAAAAGAGAGGAGGCGGTGGTGGCTTCGGCTACCAGAAAGCCAGAAAAGTCGAGAAGTCCAAAATCTTCAAACACATTAGCAAGAAGTCCTCCGACCGCCGGCAGTTCTCCCACTGAAGACACACCTTCCTTTTGTCTCGAATAGCTTTGTCCTGAAATGGATTTTTTTCCCCTTTCTCTAACAAAGGAATTGTAGCTTCAGGATTGGGACTGATGGAACAGGAGTATGAGTTGACGGTTTCAAGCTCCAGGCACTGATACTTCCAGGAGATACCGCTCTTATTTGGGGATATGAAGCAGAGTTCAATTTTTCTAGGTTGTTCAAGAGCAAAACAAGGGGTCTTTCAGATTTTGTTGGGCAACAGAGTATTTTAGATCTTTTGGCTCCAAATTTGTCATTGTTTTGGAGGGCAGGGTATTTTTTATTTAAAATCAAGTAATTAACATAAAATATATTACGGGTTTCAGAGGTGGAGTTAGGTGATTCATCAGTCTTCTATATATCCAGTGCTCATTCCGTCACGTGCCCTCCTTATTGTCCATTACCCAGTTCAGCCTACCTTAGAAGGCAGTGACCTGGTACACTGGGGGTGTGATGCAGAAAATTATCTCAGTTTGTTTGTTTCTGCTTTTGGTTTTCTTTTTGTTGTTGTTTTGGTTGTTTCTTGGACCTTAACCGTAATTCTTCACCTCCCCTGAAAATGCTACTGTGGCTAGGAAGCACGTTACATTAAAGGTGGTATTGGGTTTTTGTATACTCCAGATTTTAAAGCAGTGAGCCTTTCCAATTTTTTTTTTTTTTTGAAGAGCCCACAGTGTAGGTTATTTGTCATTGTTATTTATAATTGTTATAATAAAGCACCCTTCGCAGTCCTAACATTTGTTGGAAACAGTGGGGACCTGAGATTTTTGAGCCTCATTTACACCAGTATATGTGTAATAATCTGTTATTCTCCCTTTAATAACTTAGCAAATATCTTTTTGCAAAAGGCACATAATGATGATACCGCTCATTCAACTTTGTTCCAAGTGGTTTGGATTTTGTTGAACCCTTCTAACTCTGCAGAGTATTCAGGGAGGCAGAACATTTTTTGAGGGAAAATTGCCCCTTCCAGATCTGTGAAATGAAAATAGGTTTATGATGAAGATTGGAAATGAACAGCGGTCAAAAAGAGCAGCAAAGATGGGGGTTTCATCACATGGGGTTTTTGTTGTAGGAACTCTTGACTTCCAGAGTATTTAGTATGTCTTGTTTTATTTCCAGTGCATTTTATAATTATAAAATGGTTATCACATTTTGATCAATTTGAAACCAAAGTTGTTGGCTTTGTTTTGCTGTTGTGCTAGTTAATATTCGTAGTCTCCTGTTAAGTACAAATACACTGAGAACGTCAAATGTGGTGGAAACAGCTGAATACAAATAGCATCCCAGTAGTTTAAAAAAAAAAAAAAAAAGTGATCCTCTGTGCCTGGGTTCGACCGTTGTCCCCTGGCCGGACCTGTCCTCAGATTCAGGCCTTGACTGTTAGACTCGTGGCATTTAAGAATGCTTCTCCTAAGACATTCAGTAACTTTTTTTTTTTTTTTAAAGAAATAATCATGTCTCAAAAAACACACAAAAACAAAGGGAAGACTTTAATCACAGGGCAAGAGTAAAAACTCAGTATTTTCATACATAGCCATCAAAGGTTTTGTATATGTACTTTTCAGTTTTCTATCAGAAGTGAAGTCATCCTTTACTCCCTGCTTGTAACCAGCTTGTTTCATAACATGTTATTTTCCTGTGTCATTAAATAATTACATCCATTTTATATTTAATTTTATGACTGTTTTGTTAACCCCTGCTTGGTCTGTGTAGACCAAGGTTCTAAGACCAAGGGACTCTCCCGTCTCAGCCTGTCTCATGCTCCTGTTTGTCCTGCCGTGGTTGACGTCCAGTAGGAGTAGAAGTCAGTCTGCAGAGATGTTATGAGTTAAGTACATAAAAGGTGGAAAGATTGTACTTTCTATAGTAATGGCTCATTCCAGGTCCTTGCGGAGTCAGGAGGTTCTGCTGGCGGCATGGACCAGACAAGGGACCTAACAGCCACTCTTGACCAACCTGGCCAGGATTCAGATGTGAGGGAGCCAGTGACTAGAAGCAGAAACAGGGTCAGGGCAGCCTCATGTGCAAGGCTCATTTGCACAAGAGGAAGAGATCCTTGGGCTTCTGTGCTGTGAGCACAGCCACTGGTGGCATGCGTTGAGGCCATGAACTGGACAAACAGGATTTAAGTGGCTTCATCCAGGAGGGTTAGCATGCTCTGTGGAGCGCACTCCCCAGGAAAGGTCTGCTGTTAAATAGCATCAGCTGCAGCGGCTCGTCAGATCCGGAGCCAGCTTGGGCCTTTTGGAGTGCACATGAGATTTCTGGCCGTTCAGTCTCCTGGAGTCGTGATCTGCCCCAGGTTTTGGAAAGTGCTCCAGGTCAACGTCTTCCTCAGGCAGCTGTCAGAAGAATGCAGTTTTCAGGGCTACTCTCCATTGTACTGGGTATTAGACAGAGGCAGTAATTGTGCCTTTGGATAATCCCAGGTCGCCATGAATCGAAAGCCTGTTCAGTGCCAGAGGACAGGAATAAATATGGCCAAGCTCCTCTTAGGAACCTGGTTACAATACAGCGAAGGGAAAGAGGTGTCATAAACAATTGCAGTATTGTTTCCAAGCCATGCAAGGGATGCAGATAGAGATTCCACCCATTTCTAAGCCTGGGAAATCTGCATTCTTGGATTCTGGTAAACGTTAGCTGGTGGATAGGTACTGGAACCCTCTCTGCATGTAGAAGGTAGCCTTCTGTTCTGGCGTGGGAGTTACGCAAATGTTGGTTGTGCCAGACCAGCTACTTAAGAAACACCAACATGTTTTGAGATTTTTCTTGCTGCATGTCCAGGATATCGTGATTGATGTGTTTGGTGGGACAGAAGACCCTCTGGAGAGTTCTCATGTACGGGTAGGTTTAGGAACATCCATATGCAGACAACCTCTTATTAAAACTTTTACGTTCTCATCTTGCAGGGTAAGAATGCCCAATCCAGGAAATGGTGTTAGGATGTTTAGTCATCCACAAACGGGTGGCCCCAGGAGGCACACAGACCCGGGCTTTCCAGAGGGAACAGCTATGAGTCGGTTTAAACAGCTTCCGTGGGAAGAGGCACACTGGAGTTCAGCCTAACAGCCATGGCCCCCACTGCCTCTAGCCGGAGCTTCCAGAACCCCCATTCAAGTGGAAGCAGTTTGTCTTGGCCACTTGTCTAGGGCTCTGCCTCATCTGTGTTTAAGAGGGAATGTGACAGTTTAAAGCGGGTGGCACCAGTGGACGTTTGTTGTTGGAACCGCCGCCCAGCGTCTCACCTTCCTGTTTGGAGACCGTGCTATTTAAGCCCTGCAGGGCCCTCAAAGCACTTCCCATCAGAAAGGTCCCCTGCAGCCAGGAGTGGTCTGTGACCTAGCTTTGACAGATGAGCTATGCCTCCCCGAGCCTCTGAAGGAGATACTAGTGAAGCAGGTGGCGGCTTCGTCATCCTGCTCCAGAGGCCACTGTGCCAGGAGCAGAGGCCACCCAGGAGACTGCGGGGCACGACCGGCTGGTGTCTTCCAGCCCTGGTCCCCGAACCATCTACGGTTGCCATTGCTTCAGTTTGCTCCTTTTAATGAATTCAGAGTAGCTCTCTGTTGCTCGTAACTGAGAATCCAAGGCCCCTCTAACATCTAGTGATTCTCAGACTGGGTTTCGGTGTCTCCCTCTGTGGGTAAATTATCTAGGCTGCTTTCTGTCCTTCAAGCTCTCCTTGCCCAGAGCCACCCTGCTCCAGAGCTCAGGGGGAAGGATGGGTTTGGAGCGAGGCTGAGACTAGAAGCATGAAAGGCAAAGATGCGCCAAAGGAAGAATGAGTGACAAGCTCGTTGCCTCTCGGGACAGATTCTGGAAAAGCTGGTACGTTGCAGGAGGTTTCAGAGGCCAGAGAAAGTGGTACCCCCAGCATCTGAGGAATACTAGCCCAGGGAAGGGGCAGGCTGACAGTCCTTGGATGGCCCCTGGCAGCCGTTTCTGGAGGGAGGCAGAACTGGGTGGGGTCTCTGTTCCACTGTTTACTATGAGGCCTTGAACAAGTGACTTCTGTCTCTGGGCGGAGGATCCTCAGCTGTAGGGGAAGCAGTGGTGGCCACGGGATTAAATGCAGTCGTGCTCGAGAAGCATTTAGCAGAGTGGAGCAGTCACCTCTTAGAAATAATAGCTGTTGGGGCGCCTGGGTGGCTCAGTGGGTTAAGCCTCTGCCTTCAGCTCAAGTCATGATCTCAGGGTCCTGGGATCGAGCCCCGCATCGGGCTCTGCTCAGCGGAGAGCCTGCTTCTCCCTCTCTCTCTCTCTCTCTGCCTGCCTCTCTGTCTGCTTGTGATCTCTGTCTGTCAAATAAACAAAATCTTAAAAAAAAAATGACAGCTATTGATACCACTTCCAAGAATTTCAGAAAAGGGGGTATATGGTCAGAAACAAGAAAAACTGATGTTCTCTAGTACCTCCCTGTTCTCCCCACCACCAGAATGTCATGTGTTCAGCAGCCTTAGGCCAAGAAACTGGCCTTTCTCCCTGTTCTGATTCCCAAAGCTCCGCAGCAGAGGGAGGGCCCTTAGCCAGGGCTGGAAGGGGCGAGGCTGCTGCAGGCCCACTGGCTCTCCCCCCACATCTCTGCATAGGCTCCTGGGCTTGAGGGATTTCCTGGGCTCCAGTTTGTGGTAGAGGAGGGCTGCAGGGGGCTGCTTCTGTCCAGCTAGAGAAGGGGACAGTCTGGGGGAGAGCAGGAGCAAACACCCGCCAGGCTCTATCATCCTCAAAGCGTGCATTCAGGACGCTGAGGACCCTCAGAGAGACCAGGCTCTGACCTAAGAGCTGCGGAGACTTGAATTCCTTTACACCGGCGTCCCGACACCCCCGGGCAGGACAGGTATCCTCCCCCCCATTACAGAGAGGAAAAGGAAGCTGAGGGAAGGTCACTAATAGCTCTTCAGTCAATGGCCTAGACACTTAGGTACGGCACTGTTCCGTGGTGCTGTCCTCGGCTGGAAGCCGGGCACCGTCCCTCTCACTGGGCTCCTGGGTGGGCTGAGCTGGGCTTTCCTCCTGCGGGAGCGGGAACGCCGGCATCCGGATGCAGATGGGGGAGAGCGGTCAGTGCCTGAGAGCCTGAGTCCTCGTGGGGCTGCCGGTCCCGGGCAAGGACACCACGCCTCGTGGCTACCCAGGCCACCGCCTTTCACTGAGGAGAACAAACAAGGTCAGACACCACATGAGTGGGGCCTCACCCTCGTTCTCTGCACCCCCCCCCCAGTTGCCAGCTGAAGGACTTACTTGTACACGTGCACATTTCTCAGGATTCTTGGCAACCATCTGAAAGAGAGAAGCTGTAAAAACCCGGGCTGCTGTTCAGTCTTGGGACCGTGTTTCACAGCTATAAAAACTAGGGTTAAATGTTAATGGAATTCCACAGGAACTGAAGGAACTTTAAGACAAGCTGTGTGTCCACCCTAAATTGGACATTTAGCGGCCTCAGGACAGACGATTCTACAAACCCCGTTGTGGCCTGGAATTAAACTCACCTCTATTCCCTGCCTTAGAGAATCGTCCCCCCACAAATCCAGCGGGGGTAGCCCAACTACACGGCAACTAACCTTTATGTGTGCGCCTCCCTTCACTCTGTCAGGGCCTGGGGGCATACATGGGACCGAAAGCCTGGAGGACTCTGCTTTTGTCCATCTTCCGCCTCACCTCGAAGGACCTGCTGCTCATGCCTGCGTAGGTTTCCATAGCAATATTTTCTGAGCGATAGGGGAACTGCACTGCGCGATGGAAGAAGCCCAGGAGAAAATAGTAACCTGAGAAAGTCCAAATTGTTCCACCAGCCTGGAGGCTGTTAGAAATTAGCGGTGGGGGAAGGGGGAATGGATTCATTGCCCTGGAGATTCCCGCACGCCTCACCTCCAAGCCACCCATCCCAAAAGCCCAAATGACAGAAGACATGTAAACGGGGAAGGAAGAGCAGTGCTGAAATTCCTATCAAAAAAGAAGGGCTTTTCAAAGGTCTCCCACAGGAATTCTGGGAAGATGGTGGCAGGCAGTGACGCCAGGATCATTTTTGGATTTTTTGAACCCCCCACAAAAAAGTGGGGGCACCTAGAGAGCAAAACGGAAAAGCTGCAGGCAGTAATTACAACAGAAATAGGTGACAGGTGTCCCCAGAATACAAGTGGGGGGTGGGGGCAAGGCACCGAACAGCCACGAGACCTGCTTGTTCTCGGCCAAACAGAGGCGGAGAGAATGCAGCAGCTGATGGACCTGAGAACAGGAGAAGCCCCCACCCCCGCCCAGAATACCCAAGTGGGGCCAGCTAGAGGATAGCAGCTGAAACTGGAGGGCTTTCCCACTCCAGGGTGGGTGAGGGCACAGGCCTGCCGGACGGTCTGAGGGACTGGAGGGTCACCTCCCTTTGAACTCTTTCCAGTACTTTTGTTGAGATCTGTGTTGTTGTGTAGCTCGCGTACCATATCATTCACGCATTTAAAGTGTTTTTCACCCACAGAGTTGTGCAGCCGTCACCACAATCAATGTGTGAACACTTCCCTTGCCCCAAAGAAACCCGGTACCTATGAGCAGTCTCTCCCCATGTCCTCCTGCCCTAGGCCCTGGCAACTGTTATCCACATTCTGTCTTGGTTTTTGTCTTTTTTTAAATTAACACATAATGTCTTATTTACTTCAGGGGTGCAGGTCTGTGAATCGTCAGGCTTACACATTGCACAGCACTCACCATAGCCCATCCCCTCCCCAATGTCCACCACCCAGTCACCCTATCTTTCTCAACCCCCTTCCCTCCAGCAACCCTCAGTTTGTTTCCTGAGATTAAGAGTCTTATGGTTTGTCTCCCTCCCTGGTCCCATTATCCTATCGCCCTGCCTGTTCTGGACTTTTCATCAAAGTGGAATCATACAGTAGGAGGCCCAGGGTGCCCGGCTTCTTTCACCCGCACGTTTTCAAGGTTCGTCCATGTTATCACACGTATCAGCACTTTGTTCCTCCTTGTGGCCAAATAATAGTTCATGGTGTGAATATAACCACATTGTATTTATCTGGTTCTCCACTGACCGACACTTGGGTGGTTTCCGGGTTTTGATTATTATAAACAATGCTGCGATGGACATTTGAACAGGTTTTCGTGTGGACTTGGGTTTTCATTTCTCTTGGGAATAGACGTAGGGTACAATTGCTGGCCTGAGATAGATCGGTCTATCTATCTGCCTTCCTATCTATCTAGAGACAGAGTTATTCTAAAAATTGGCTCTCCGGAGTGTGGGAGCTGAGAAGTCCCCAATACACCATCTGCAAGCTGGAAAGCCAGTGGGGCGGCTCAGTCCCGTTCCGCAAGTCTGAGGACCTGGAGGGGATCCAGTGATGTCGGTCCCAGACCACGTCTAAAGGGCCAAGAACCAGAAGCACCAACGTCCGAGGGCAGGAGAAGATGAGCCCCCCCCAACCCGGCTCAAACAGGGAGAAGGTGATTTGCTCTACTCCCGCCTTCGTGTTCTCTTTGGGCCCTCAATGGATTCCATATATGTTTAAAAATGTCCAGTTTCAGATATACTTGGAAGGGAAAGCCACCACAATAGTGGGGACTATTTTTAGTTTTATGTTGTCTTAATTAAAATAAAGGTATTTGACTAAGAACGTGGGGGTCCTTCCACTCAGGCCAATGGGGCCTGCAGGAGACTAGGTTTTCTGCACTGGGAGTCAGTGGAGGTGGCCGAGTGGAGGCAGAGCATCCCTGAATGAGCCCAGGGGGGCCCAAGCAAAGGCTGACCTGTGCCCACAGCCGCCTTCTAGCCCCATAGTTACATCGCCCCTCATCAGACAAACGCAGATATCATCAGGAGCGGAGTCCCATCTGTTGTTTTCTCACCAAAAGGAGGACCTGGGAGGAGATTACAGACTGAAGAAGTCTCACCTGCACCATAAGAGCCTCTGGGTACTGCGTATGACCCCCGGTTTTGGTGAAAGCCCACCCCCGGAAACCCGTGTTGGTGCATCCGTATGGGCACCCCCATTCTGTCGACCCTGCTACTGCCTTAAACGGACTTGGGGTTGGACGCAGGCCAGGCAGCACCTCCGGGCAAGGATAGCGTCTGGCTTGCTTCAGGTGCCTTCCCTGCGCCTTCATGTGCCCTTGATGTGCCCGGCAGGTGGGGAGAGCTGAGCCAGTCTCCGATGCTTAATTAAATGTCAAATGTTGAATATCCAGTAGTTCGTATTTATTTACTTACTAGGGAGTTAGAACACTTTTTCATTATCTTTTTTAGCCACTTGTATTTCTTCTTTTTGGATTGCCTCATCCAGACGTCTGTCTGCTTTTTTCTAACATTTTGTCTTGAAAAAATTCGAACATATGGCAAAATTGAAAAAAATTTCAGTAATACCCATCAATTTATCACCAACATTGTACCACTAATATTTAATTATACTTTCAGTCTGCTTTTATTTGAAATTTTGCTTTCTTATTTGTTGCATTTATTAGCATTAACCTTTTACTTATGATCACATGTTCTAGCTCCTTCTTGATGGAAGGACTTCTCTAGTTTATTGACTTCTTCTATTCCATACTTCTGCAAACGTTCCTCTCTTCATCTTCTATGTTGGTTCACTTTCCTGCCTATCAAAATTCAGGGCCTGGTTGTTTGTCTGCAATTGTAACTGCTTCTTTATCATTAGAAAATTTGTGTTTTAAGTCAATTGATATACCAAAAATAGCAGTAATAACTTAATCTTCTTGCAAAACAAGGCACTGGTCTGGGCATCAGGAGTCCTGATGACTAGTGTGATTTGGGATTTCATCATTTTGGCCCTTGGTTCACTCATCTACAGAATAAAGAAAGAGGATAAGATAGACTTTCTGAATCTGCCATTCCATTTTGTGGGAAAAAAATAGAATAATAGTGGGATTACATTTTAAATAGAAATTAGATTCCAAATTCAGCCCACAATGTAATGTGGAAATTTTATATTGTTAAACTTTCCTTAGAAAATTAATTAAATCACCCAAAAAAATCCAGCATGAATGTCTCTTGAGTGACTGCTGATGGCCATCAATGCTAGGTTCATTTTGGCCATATTTGCATGCCTGATTAGAGATTTGACATAATACTTTCAGTAAATCCAAACAAAACTGATTGTTTCTCCAGAAACAGATTTTTTTTAAAGGACAAGTGAAGTGATTTTTGTTGTTGTTGTTGTTTGTTTTTGTTTTTTGAAGAGGACCGGTGAAGTGATTGTCTTGACTTCACAGGTCATTTCCAGTGCATTTCCAATGGGGGAAAATACTCTTCTCACACTCAGTCAAGTGAGATCCTCACTGTGTGACAGAAATATGGAACCTGACACCAGCTTCAAATGTAGCAGGTGGACAGCTCCCATGTCACTCCCTTTTCCCCAGGGAGCACACTCAGTAAGAGTGGAACTGTGTCTGTTGGGGGCTTTCATCTGTGATAGGATACTCAACCCACAAAAGAGCCTAAAATATAAGGGACTTTTCTCTGTCATCTAACAAGAAGTCTAGGGCTTGGGGATTCAGGGTTGGTCATTCAGGGCTCTGTGTGATCTCCTCTGTGGTTTCCTTTGTTTTATCCTCATGGTGACAAAAAGGTTACAGCAGCTCCAGGAATCACAGCTTCATGTGACAATATCAAAGGCAAGATGGAAGACAAGTTTCTCTTTCAGTCTCTCTCTCCCTTTTTTTCTCTAGATTACCCTGGCAGTTTGTCATTCAATGTGTGGACCATGGACCAGCAACACTTGAGAGCTTTTTTGAAATGAGAAATTCAGCCTCCATCCCCAGACCTATTTAACCATGATCGTTTTCCACATTAGCTGGACCATTTTACATTCTGGCAGAAAAGTGCTAAGAGTTACAATTTCTGGGGTGCCTGGGTGGCTCAGTGGGTTAAAAGCCTCTGCCTTCAGCTCAGGTCGTGATCCCCGGGTCCTGGGATGGAGCCCCGAATTGGGGGTCTCTGCTCAGCAGGGAGCCTGCCTCCCCCTCTCTCTCTGCCTGCCTCTCTGACTGTGGTCTCTGTCTGTCAAGTACATAAATAAAATTAAAAAGAAAAAAGAGTTCCAATTTCTCTACATCCTTGACAATATTGTTATGTTTTGTTTTTTAAATTATATCCATCCTAGTAGGTGTAAAATTACATCTTTTGAGACTGACTTGCATTTCTCTGGTGACTAATGTCTTTAAGCCTCTTTTCATGTGCTTGTTAGCATTTGTATATCTTCTTTAGAAAAATGGCCATTCAGATCATTCCTCTTTTTAAAAAGTGGCTTTGTTTTTGTGGTTCTTTGTGTTGAGTTGTAAGAGTTCTTTATTTTAGAATCTAGGCCCTTATCAAACACGTCATTTGAAAAGATTTTCTCACATTTTGTAGGTTGTCTTTTACCAGTGTTCTTTGATGCACAAAAGTTTTAATTTCGATCAAGTTTAATTTACCATTTTTTCCTTGTGTTGCTTGTAGCTTTCATGTTATATTTAAGAAAATATTACTAATGCCAAGATCATGAAGATTTTCCTTTATGTTGTCTTCTAAGAGTTTTATGACTTTAGCTCATACATCTTGGTCTTTGATCCATTTTAGTTAATTTTTGTATAGGACGTGAGGTAAGGATGTAATATCGTTCTTTAATGTGTGGAGACTTAGTTGTCCCAGCTCCATTTGTTGAAGAGGATGCTTTTTTCTCCATTGAATGGTCTTGACATTGCTGTCAAAAGCACTTGGCCGTAGATATGTGGTCTGTGTTTGCACTCTCTGTTCTGAGGGTCTATTGTCTGTCCTGCCAGCACCACACTGTCTTGATCATTGTGACTTTGTAGTAACTTTGAACTGAGAATTCCGAGTCCTTCAACTTTACTCTTTTTCAAAATTGTTACAGCTATTTAGGGTCTCTTGAGATTCAGTACGAATTTTAAGATTAGGTTTTCAAAAAAAAAATTAGGTTTTCCATTTCTGCAAAAAAGCTATGGGGATTTTGAGAGGGATTGCGTTGAGACTGTAGATCACACTGGGGAGAAGTTCTATCTTAATAGTATTGTCTTCATGAACACAAGTTGTCTTTGCATTTACTTAAGTCTCTTAAAATTTCTTTCAGCAATGTTTGTAGTTTTCATTTACAAGTCTCACACCTCTTTGGTTAACTTTATTCCTAAATATTTCATTCTTTTTGATGCTATTGTAAATGGAATTTTTCCTTAATTTCTTTTTTTCTTTACTTTCTTTTTGGAAACACCCAGTTGTTTGTATATGGAAAATATAACTCGGGATGCTGGGTGGCTCAATCAGTTAAGCATCTACCTTACAACTCAGGTCGTGATCCCAAGGTCCTGAGATCGAATCCTGCATTGGGCTTCCTGCTCATAGGGGAATCTGCTTTTTCCCCTCTGCCCTTCCCCCTAGTCATGAGTCTCTCTCTCTCTCTCTCTAAAAAATGACAAAAAATCTTGAGAAGTAAGAAATATAACCCTTTTTGGATGTTGATATTATAAACTGCAACTTTGATAAACTCATTTATTAGCTCTTAATAGCCTTTTGTGGATTCTTTAGAGTTTTTTTACATGTAAGATCATGTCATCTGTGACTTACTTCCTTTCATTTCTTTATCTCCCCTAACTGCTGCTTGTTCAGCTACAGTGAACAGAAGGGGTGACTGTGAACATCTTTGTCTTTCTTAGTCTTAGGGGAAAAGCTTTCAGACTCTCACCCTTGAACATGATGCTAGCTGTGGGTTTTTCATCTCTATCTTTGATTATGCTGAGGAATTTCCCTTCTAATTCTAGTTGATTGAGTGTTTTATCTTGAAAGGGTGTTAGATTTGTCAAATGCATTCTTTATTATTATTATTACATGCCAGCACAATTTTTTAAAGATTTTGAAACAGCACCCAAAGGTCATCTTTCTCCCATTTCATATTCAAAACATGCAAGAAAGAGAAAGAAAAGAAAGCATGTTTTATTTTCCATTGTGATTGACTGCCATTCCTAAAGTCCTTAATGGAAATAATGGCTAGTATTTGGGGAAGTTTTAAAGAAAGACAATCTGAGAATTTCCAGAATTTTGTCATAGAGTCAATCATGGTAACCTAAAGGTGGGTGTGATGGTAGTGACTTCCATAGCCCTGTATCATTGCATCCTCGGTACAGAACACTATGATCCTGCAAGTTTCATATCTGATCAACAGAATATAAATGTTATCCCAAAAAGACAACAAGGACTAGCAGCTTTCTTGACTACATGAGTTCAACTGCCTGATTGCTCAGGAAACAGAAAAATCTCCATTGGACCATACAGGCATAACACAAGACATTCATAGGAGAAAAACAGAGAAAACAAGAAAATCTTCCATGACAAGAGTATGTGGGAAGTGAAAAGCAATTTCGTTTTAATATTTTATTTATTTATTTGAGAAAGCAAAAGAGAGCACAAGCAGAGAGGGACAGAGAGGAAGAAGCAGACTCGAGGCTGAGTAGGAAACCCAACGAAGGACCCGATCCCAGAACCCTGTGATCACGACCTGAGCCAAAGGCTGACATTTAACTGACTGAACCACCGAGTGAAAAGCATTTTGAATGGAGAGCTTCAAAACTCAAAATGTGAGCTCCTTGAAAGCAGTTCAGGCTTTTTATAATTTTTTTACTTTGCTCCTTTGTGCATGATTTGAATCAAATCTATTTCCAAAAAGATATACACTAAAAACCCAACAATACTATGAGTAAAGAAACAGAGCTAGTTTGTTAAAATTATTGCAAAGAAAGAAAACAGAAATATGCAAAGCAATTTCTGCAATGAAGAACTAAATATTAGCTACAATGAGATACCACTTCACATCTACTAGGATATCGATGGTTTGAAAAATGGAAAATATCAAGTGTAGGTGAGGATGTGGAGAAACAAACTCATATATATTGTTGCCATAGAGCGAAAGGGAGCAGGTGCTGTGGGCCACAGGTTGGTGGCTTCTCGGTGGGTTACACACAGAATTATCACATGACCCAGCAGGTGTATATTCTACCCCCAGGGGGATACCCAGAGGAATTGAAGACAAGGGCTCAAACACTCACTCACATGCCTAAGTTCATTGCAGCGTTATTCACAAGAGTCAGAAGGCAGAAACGACCTGGCATCTACCAACAGATGAATGGTGAAACAAAACGTGGTTTACGCATTTCAACTGCATATTATTCAGCCATAAGAAGAAATGAGATTTTGATCCATCACTGAACTCGTTACCCACCTGGTTTCCTTCCGCCAACCTTGTCCCAGCGCTAACCCATTGTAGGAACTGCTCCAAAATAATCCTAAACAAACACGGCCAGGAAGGGTCAAGTGCGGTGGCTCATGCCCAGTGCCCTGTCTGACCCCCATCATAATGTGTCCACAGCCCAGGAGGGGGAAGTGTACCTGCACTGCAGCGGTCAGAAGTTCAAGACCAGCCACACATGTCGTGAAATTTGGTTCACTGTCCTCCATTACAACAGCTTAAAAATTAGGGAATTTTTGTTAAAATTAAGTCAAATTGGGAGTGATTTTCAACTACTGGCATTAAGTATTATGATATCTCTGCCCACCTGGGGCCAACAGTCAGAGTCACGTCTACCTAAGTCTGCTTCGTGCGTGGCCGTCCTGCTCTAGCGTGCCCACTTCTTCCTCACCGCTTGTGGGTACTGGATGACTGTCTGGAGGCCAGAGTTCCTCCAGATCTGATGTCTAACCACGGTCGAGCTTATCCAAGCTCCTATACCTGCTCCTATACCACCCCACAACAAACGGCGACCGTTGCTTTGCTCGAGGACAACTCCTGTTGCACAAAAGAGGGATGTTCCTTCTCAAATCCTTTGAGCAATTTCCTCTCCCTAAAATCTCCTGTACCGTTCCTGGTCCATTTCAAATGCTACCCCTGGGCAAGTCCCAGCTCTTACCACACCTCCTCCAGGAAGCCTCCCGGCATGCCTCGCAGCCCATCAGTGCTTTCCTGTGAATGTGCTGTTTGAATGGTAGGTAGCTCATGAATCTTTATCAGTCATCAGCTTGTGCTGCTACCCATCTCTTCTTTGGGGATGAACGAAGGTTTGGGCTGAGGGAGCAGCTGAACCCTGATTTCCGCTAACATCCTTGTCCATTAGCTAAGCCCATTGTGAGGTTCAGAAGCTGTGAAGACCCTCCTGAGTCTCAAGTTGGGCAGCGGGGGCCAGGACTCCAGAGACTGTGAGGACCGTGGCTGCAGGCTGCTTCCAGAAGGGGCTACGACTTTGGGCGAGGAACTCCCTCAGCAACAGCAAATCCAGAAGGAGCTGGGGGTGGAGGAGCGTCTGTGGCAGCAGCCCCAGGGGAAGGGACAAGTCCTTCAGGCCGAGAAAGGGACCTGGGGGTCAACTCTGGTAGCTTGGAGAGGAAGTGAGGGAAGAAAGGGGGGAAATGGATGGAGAGAGGAAGGAGGAAGGAGGCTGCCATGCTAACTTGCCCAGTGCAGTTTGGAACAGACAGTGATGAGGTAGTCACTCCCTTATTAGGTGTGCAGGAGGACCGCTGTGCAGGGCAGCGATGTGTCCTGACCAGAGGACGCTCTGCTGGCCACCGCTGAGCTGACACCGGCGCCCACAACCTCAGGCTCCAGAGATCCCGCTTGGTTCTTCACTCCATCGGCAAACTGAGCCTCAGGTCAAGTCATTGTTCAAGAAGTGCGTGGACAGGCTGCAGGAAAAGTGGGCGCCAAACAAAGAAAGCAAACCTTGAAAGCCCTCTGCTTTCTCTGTGACCCGCAGAGACGGGAAGGAAAATTTTGTACAAGTAAAATGATCCATTGTATAAACCGTCTTTTTCAAGGTAAAAGTCAAGTTTGCCTAAAAAGTTTAAGAGTATCCAGACACCAGACTCTGGAAAAGGCCAGAGAAAAAGCTCAGACTTCACGAGATAGAAGCGTGCCTGAAATGTGTTGGAACCAGAAATTATAAATATCAAAGAAGGTCCACGGAGGAGGCGTGACAATGACGATCCTCCCACCCACAGGAAATCACATTCCAGTGAAGAGAAAGATCCAAATGAGAGCAAGGCAGGGGGGAGAAAGCAAGGGGGCCAAGAGGAGCCCAGTCAGTGGGATCTCAGTGACTTGAAAGCTTTATTCCCTGCTTCCCAATCCTGAAGTTCATTGAGGCAATTTCTCCCTCTCCTGCCACGCCCGTTCCCTCCCACCTCCCCCTTCCCCACCCCGCCCCCATCACACCAGGAACAGAGAAATGACAGGGGCCTCTCCTGCAGCAGGGATCTGAAGTCATCTCAGAACCAGCCGCTGGCCCCCCAGAAAGTCTAGGGCTTCCTGTCATAATAACTCTGCCCTCAAGGATCACGGGCAGAATTGGGATCTTCATCCAGAAGTGTGAGGCATAACAGGGAGTGAGGGATTTTTCTTAGAATCTACTTTTTCCAAATAATTCATGCTTTTCAAACTTCACAGCTTAAATTCACTAACAAGGGGTGCCTGGGTGGCTCAGTGCGTTGAGCCTCTAACTGTTGGTTTCGGCTCAGGTCATGCTCTCAGGTCACGGGATGGAGCCCCAAGTCTGACTCTATGCTCAGCATGGAGTCTTCTGGACTCTTTCTCTCCCTCTGCTCTTCCCCCTGCTGGGGCACACATATCTTCTCTCTCTCAAATAAATAAATCAGCAAAATCTTTTTTTTTTTTTTAAGATTTTGTTAATTCATTTGACAGAGAGAGATCACAAGTAGGCAGAGAGGCAGGCGGAGAGAGAGGGGGAAGCAGGCTCCCTGTGGAGAAGAGAGCCCCATACGGGGCTCCATCCCAGGACCCTGAGATCATGACCTAAGCAGAAGGCTGACTGAGCCACCCAGGCACCCCTTTTAAAAAAATAAAAAATAAAATCCACCAACAAGCAACAAATTAAGGGTATTTCCTTATGGCTGCCTGCATTCATCATATAAATCCATATATTAAACTCACCAAGTATCATCTTCTCTTGATCTATTTTTCTCCTGTATACTTCATGCAATTTCCTAATTCGCCTTTCCAAAGTAAGAGCCTCAGAGTTCTTAGATTCATTTTGTGTTCTAAGTACCTTTCTCTTTTGCTCCTGGGGACTTCAATATTGCAACTATTAGTCTTTCTAGAACTGATGGTTCAGTTATAGGATCTGAGGCTAAATCACCTTGTCCTTAAAATCAACCAACCAACCAATCAAACACCTTGTCCTTGGGATGGTGCAGGGTGTGGTATGTAAATTAGCCTATGGGAGGAAGGAAGGAGATTCTGTACCTCATCATAACCGTGCTTCTCAATTTTGCCTTCCTGTGAACTGCTCACCCTTCTCTGTCACGTGGGCCTCTGCTCCCTCGCCTTATTCTGCTTCTATCCCTTCTTCTGATGAAGGACTCAAGGCGTGGCCAGATGAGCCAGAGGGCATAAGACTGGGGTGGGAACAGACCCAGGAGCCCGGAGACTGTTGAGCTGGGCAGAGTCTCCAGCTGCCTGCCTGCCATAGAACCACGCTGAGGTGAGAGCCGAATGTGTAGGGTCCTGGGAGTCCTGGTTAGTCTTTATTCTCATCATTGACTCTGGACAACTTCCAGCTCCAGACCAAGGGTCTTTGCCTGAGGCCTTTGCTTTAGCAAGAGAGGTGGGATTTTTAAGGGTTGAGGTTTGAATGCATGGAACAAAAAACAGAAGCCCCTACCTCGGGTCCTGAAAAAGAAAGCAGCTGGGGGGAAGAAAAGCAGCCCATCTGCTAATTAAGACTCCAAGAGTAGTGGGAGGAGCAATTACTCTAAGGCCCTGTCTCTCCCCACATTCCTGCAAACAAATTAGCAGACACCCACACAATGGAAAAACAAATGCCAATTATGCCTCGATGTTTCCTGGAACATGTTTTCTCTTCTCCATCACCATCGGATTATTATATTCTTTTTTAGCATTAAAATGCTTTTTACTTTATTTTATTTATTTTTATTGTGTTATGTGAGTCACCATACAGTACATCATTAGTTTCTGATGTAGCATCCCATGATTTATTGTTTGCGTACAACACCCAGTGTTCCGTGCAATCCGTGGCCTCCTCACCATCTGATTATTGGCATTACTTTGATAGTGGGTTGGAGGTACGCCTGTTGCTTATCTGGAGAAATTATTTTCATCCATTTTCATTCAAAAGAAAAGCTGCGGTAGTGGAGAGGCTGAGGGCCCAACCCAGAAACCAGGCCAGTTTCTCCCTGGGTGGGAGGTGGGAAAGACCACCATCTCCAGACCCCGCAGAGACCACAAGGGGGAGGGCTGAGGACAAAGGACAGGCGTTTACAGCAGAGAAGAGGAACGTGCATTTAATAAAGTATTACAGGGCGCCTGGGTGGCTCAGTGGGTTAAGCCTCTGACTTTGGCTCAGGTCATGATCTCAGGGTCCTGGGATCGAGGCCCACATCGGACTCTCTGCTAAGCACAGAGCCTGCTTCCCTCTCTCTCTCTGCCTGCCTCTCTGCCTACTTGGGATCTCTCTCTGTCAAATAAATAAATAAATAAATCTTTTTTTTAAAAAGGTATTACATTTTGACATGAGACATAACTGAAAAGATGTGGTTAACAATTGTTTTCTAAAGGCAGGGGACACGGTGGCTGATGTTACTGTACAAAGGCTAAGTTCCTAGATGTATTTCCCACTCTGAATGGACGCGGGCTGACAAACCTCGATAAGACAAGCAGCGGGTGTGAGGGGGAGAGGTGGCTATTGCAAAGTTTTGCAGGCATTTTTTTGATGTTTCTGGGGGTGGAGGCCTGAATTTCCCTTTTGTCGGCAGGCAACTCTTTTGAGTATTTTGGTTATGTCAAGGCAAAGGGGCCATCCTTTCTGGAACAAGAGGTTCCGGAAGCACAAGGAGAGTGTTTTTCTTCTATGTGGAATTCTTCTCTACTGATCATGTCCCCTTAGGGGAAAGAAATTCCTCCAAGTATGGATTGACATTATAATGTCCTTAAAATATTTTTGTTTGTTCCTAAAGGGGTGTGTGTGTGTGTGTGTGTGTGTGTGTGTGTGTGTAGGGGCATGCTTGTTCGAGAACTTAACCATCTGTGACAGGAGCAAAAATGGTACTGGGACTGTAGTCGGGGGCATGCAGCACCTGTCTTCACTTCTTCCTTTCTTCTTAATGCTTCACATCAGGCATTGTTACAGACTCTGAGTTCAGGGAACATACCTCTTCTGGGGTTTCAGCTGATATTTGCCTTGGCAAGGGAGGAACTCATGCAAAGCCTGGGGAGGAACATTTATTCTGGATAAGAGTAGCCATTCTGGGGAGCTGGAGACCCCAGAATTGGGCTATGGGGTATGAAGACTGAGGGACTGAAGCTGGAGCTCCGGGGAGGGGGGAGCTCAAGGGCCCTCACTCACATGGAAGGGCGTGGCTAACCCTTGCAAATGGTGATTCCCAACAGCTATACCCAGCACCCAGTGGTTTCCTCGGTGTGATTCCTGAATGTAGGTTATCACGTGGGAAACCACGCCCATGTTGAGGACCTTTCTCTGGGAAACCACAGGAGGGGTACTCAGATGGACTCAGAATACCTGTGGTCAAGCAGAACATTCCAGACGGGAGATGCCAGCTAGAGAGAGCCATCTGATTGCCCTAAATCAGTGTTTCTCAACTACAGGGAACATCAGGAAATGTCTGGAGACATTTTTGATTGTCACAGTTGGGGAATTGTTACTGGCATCCAGTGGGTAGAGAACAATGATGCTGCTAAACATCCTGGAATAACAGCTACCCTCCTCCCCTGTCCCCTGCCCTCACCACCCAATATGCAGTAGAGAATTATCTAGCCCAAAATGTCAATAGTGCTTAGGTTGGGCAACACTGACTTAGACGCAGGTAGTAAATGCATTTAGATGTTGATATGCAAATATAACAAAAGCCGGCTCTCCAAATATGAATGATGCTGATTTCAAATGAAAAGACTCTCTGGCAAAAGGTAACAAGACAAGATGTATTTGTTGTGAGTCAAGTTGTGTCAGGTTTTGTTCTGGGGTCCCAGTGCCAACAGAACAAATTTCTTGTCCTCATGGAATTTGTGTTCTAGCTGGGAAAATAGATCCTTAAGAATAGGGTACATTTTGGATCATAATTATAATGATAGTTCTTGTGAATTAACTCATTGAATCCAACAATCCTCTGGGATGTGCGCTACTCTAATCCCCACTTATTAAGACACTGAGGCATAGAAGTAAGTAGCTTGTCCACGATCCCACAGTTGACAGACCCAGCCTGACTTTTTTCTTTTTTTTAAGATTTTATTTATTTATTTGACAGAGAGACAGATCACAAGCAGACAGAGAGACAGAGGGGGCGGGAAAACAGACTCCCCGCTGAGCAGAGAGCCCGATTTGGAACTCGATCCCAGGACCCTGGGATCATGACTTGAGCTGAAGGCAGAGGCTTAAACCACTGAGCCACCCAGGTGCCCCCAGCCTGACTTCTTGATAGCGTTTAACATTGCTTATAGTCAGACAGACTTTAGAGCTTAACAAGCGACATGATTTTGATCCCAAACTTACTTTGTCTTGCTGCTTCCTTTCATGTGTGAACTGGAGGTAATAAAAGTATCACCTCGGATTGTTGTCGGCACTGAACGTGTTAATGTATAGAAAGGGCTTGGTGTTCAGTGAGGGTTAATGAGTTATACAGAGCACATGGCAAGTGCATAAAGAACCTACTTTGGACCAGCGGTTCTCAAATGTGGTCCCTCGGTCAGCAGCATCAACATCAGCTTCAACTGATTATAAATGCAAACTTGACCCCCAGCTCAGACCTAACCCAGGGGGTGAGGGGTTTGGTGTCTCAGCAATCTGTGTTTCAAAAAGCTCTCCAGACGCACACTGAAGTTTGAGAACTAAAGAATCAGACCACGTTTGAGCTGTGACGTGGGAATTTTTCTAGACCCTGCCCTGACTTCTTCCCTGGCTACAAACTGGTTTGCTTTTCTTCTTTCAGTCATTTGGAAATTCTTTTACTTCCTTTTTTTCCCCCTGTTCTTCACTTCTACCTAGCTTTGTGCTTAGCAGATCTCTTCTCAACTTTTTTTTTTTATTAAGATTTTATTTATTTGTCAGAGACAGAGAGAAGAAAGAGAGGAGAAAGACATGTGCACGCACAAGCAGGGAGAGCTGCAGGCAGAGGGAGAAGCTGGCTCCCTGCTGAGCATGGAGTCTGCTACGGACTCGATTCCAGGACCCTGGGATCATGACCTGAGCCCAAGGCAGGTGCTTTTTAACTGACTGAGCCACTCAGGCATCCCTTCTCCTCACCTTCTGTGATAAGATAATTTCCCTGATTTACTTAAACACCCTCAACTGTTCTCCATCTCCAGTGAACTGGCCCTTCCTTCCATCCATCCTCCCTCCCTCCCTTCCTTTCTTCTTTCCTTCCCTCCCTCCCTCCCTCTCCCCCTCCAGGCAGCTTTAGGAGCCACTCCAGGTCCTGAGTAACACCCAGAGGAAGAGCAGGGAGAAGCCCCACCATATCCTCAGGGACCCTGTCATCTGGTACAGAGACAGGAACGTGTCTCTGTCCCAGGACTGACCTCCAGGGCCAGCGGGAGCAAGGGCACCAGCGGAGGCTGGGGGTGCAGCGGAGGTAGGGATCAGAACAGCTTCTCAAGGGACGTAATGCTTGTCTGACTTAATGAACAAATAGGAAAAAAGCCTGATGCGATGATATTAAAAAATCATCTGGGAGAACACAAGGGCAATAATATCAAAGAATGAATGCTTTTTAATAACAGCACAACAACCCAGGAACAAAATCATGGGAGAGGCATGAAAGTAGTAAAGAGAGATAGGAGCATCAGCTGACTAAAGAAGATAGAAATGTTCTCCCTGAGTTTCATTAAAAACAAAAACGGACGAGCCCAAACTGAAAAAACTCTCATTGAGTCCATGGAGGCACTTTCTGACCATTTTCTGTTGGTGTGTCTGGATTCTTGTTGCTCTCCTTGCTCCTCTAAGCCTTGGCTCACCCTTTCCTCCTGCCCAGCATTCCCTCCTCCTCTTCCCCCCCCCCCCCCCACTGTCGGTAAAAATCCTCCAGGCTCTTAATGTCCAGGTCAGATTCTGCCTCCTTCAAGAGACCTTCTCCGCCCTTCCTCTTCAGAGGTGATTTCTCTCCTCCAGCGAGACCAGAAACCTTTGCTTGTACTTCTAATTAGCTGTTGGTACATGTTTCCTGCATTCCGGTGACCAGATTCTTTTCTCTGGTGGCTGGAAGGAATCCGGGATCAGGACAGCATCCTATCTGCCTCTGTACCCATGCCATGTCTTGCTCTTAAGAACCGGGGCGGATGTGAGGGCGATCTGGCTGCGACATCTGTCACCCCATTGATCGCCAGGGTTGATTCGGCTGATCTGGCTGGCTAGGCGGGTGTCCCCTTCCTCCCTCACCGCTCCATGTGCGTCCCTCCCGAAGCTGCGCGCTCGGTCGAAGAGGACGACCTTCCCCGATAGAGGAGAGGACCGTTCTTCGGTCAAGGGTATACGAGTAGCTGCGCTCCCCTGCTAGAACCTCCAAACAAGCTCTCAAGAACCGGGGCTGGACTCCCTGGGACAGGATGACACACAGCATAGGCATGAGACGACCCAGACCCCGTCGCCTGCAGGGTCCCACGCGACTCCAGAGGAATCAGAGAGTAACGTTTCTAAATCTGCTCATAAATTTTAATAGCAGAAGTAGAGGGCAGGAAAGCAACTTATGATTACAGAGTAAATTAAAGACATTGATGGAGACAGGATCGATGTGTCCTACTATATAAAAGAAACCCTTATTCAACAAAATGTAAGAGAATAAATGCAAAGAGAGGAATGACAGAGGAAACAGCAAGTGACAACACTGACAGAAATTCCTCCCTAATTCCATTGCAGCTGATCGATATTCGTAAGGTCCGTACCCAGATTCCTGTGTTAAGTAGTTAAAACGGGATGAACAGCTCTACATAGATAGATAATAAATCACCAGGTGGAATAATGCAGGATTTTCCGCCATTGAAGAAATGTAAATTGAAACAAAACATATCATAATGCACCAATTAAACATTTTTCTTCTAACCATAAAAAATTGATTTGGACAGGGCTGTCAATCTCTCTTGTTTCTCCAAAGCCTGGGCCAAGAGAACAATAAATCCATGAAATCTCTCTAAGGCACAATTCGGAAATATGTAAAAAGAACAATCATACTGTTCCTTTGTTTCAGCTCAGTTATTAAATTTGGGAGAAAAATGCATCAAAGAGAAGTCCCAAAGGGGCAAAAGAATTCTGCTCATTGTAATTTAAAACTCAGCAAACGAAGGTACTGGGTGGGCGGGGCTCTGATGGTACTTGGTCCTTGCAAGCAACAAGTGACTTGCTAACTATTTGCAGATGGTGTCAGAAGATATGAGACCACGGGTCAGAGATAAAGGATGGTTACTGCTCTGGGCAAGAGCTGTAGCCTGAGCTCCAGGGACATTTGTGCTGGGTCCCCACATTTCCCAAGTCCCATGGAGGTTACAGGAGGACCCGTGATGGACACCTGCACCTGACCAGGGTGGGGGATGGACTACTGTGTTACAGGGGCAGAGCGCTGGTCTTGGGGGCTCATCTGCCTTCTATAGGGAGCAAAGGGAAGCTTGCCCTGTGCCCTGGGGGAGAGGTCGCCTCATCCCTTAAGGCCACCTGCTGCAAACACAACTCTGCCAAGTGGCCTGCGCCATGACCAGTCAGGGCCCTGGATCCTTGGTGTGCCCTACAGGAACGTGCCCGGGTGCTTGGGACCCACAGACCACCTCTCCCAACAATTCTTCTTCCGTTCCTTCAATACATCGGTTCAAATGTCTTCAATCCCCTTCTGTGTACACAGAATTAGATATTAAGAAACAGCAGTGAGGAGATTCTCTGCCTAGGAGGAGCTTTGTTGTTAGTGGGGGAAGGTAGGTAACAAAGAGGAATGAAATTAAACAACAAGATGTCACGTGGCGAAGTGTTGTGAAGACAAATAAAACAGAACAGTGGGAGACAGAACAGCTTATAATTAATTCAGCTTTCTGAAAAATTAGATTTGTTCATTACAAAAAAACTTCTGCTATTAACCATGCAAGATCTGAAGACATTTTGTTTATTTTGTACATCTTTATTCAAAAGGTAAAATTAGGATATTTAGAATCTTCTTTTTTTAATAATAAGCCTCTTTCCTGTTGGAACCAATATTTTGATTCATAGATTCTTTGTTGCTCATTTCTTTTTCCTTTTGTTTATTTCCTCCATCAGAAAGTGTTTTCCTGGGCCCCTGGGTCACTTAGTTGGTTAAGCGACTGCCTTTGGCTCAGGTCATGATCCTGGGAGTCCCGGGGTCGAGTCCCACATCAGGGCTCCCTGATCAGTGGGGGTGGGGGGTCTCGGGGTGGGAGGTTCTGCTTTTCCTTCTGACCCTGCCCCTTCTCATGCTGTCTCTCAAAACAAACAAACAAACAAACAAACAAACACAAAATAAAACTAGAAAGTGTGTTCCCGTATGTTGTTTAAGCTTTACATTCCTCCAACATACTTCACAGGTACCTTGTCACTTTGGTTTTAAGCAGAGAACAGCTTTAGAGAGATGGACAGATTGTCAGCTGAGGGTCGCGGGGGGCGGAGACGGTGAGCAAGAAACCAGAATGGAGGCGGCCAATGAGCCTCTCCTGAGGGAAGAGCATCCCAGAGAGAAGGAGCAACACACCCGCCAAAGCTCAGAGAATGGAATGTGCTTGTCCCTTTCCAGAAAGCTGAGGCCAGGGTGGCTGGAGTGCAGAGAGGGAAACTGAGATGCGGGTGGAGAAGCCCAAGCCGACCTGTAACTGAGACAATAGTCCTTCCTTCCTTCCTTTTTCTTTCTTTCTCTTTCTTTCTTTCTCTTCTCTTTTCTTTTTGTTCTTTCTTTCTTAGAGAGAGAGTGCTCACAAGAGTGCACTGGGGTGGGGGGGCGGAGAAAGAGAACCTTAAGCAGGCTGCACGCCCAGGGTAGAGTTCAAATGAGCTCAATGAGCTTAATCTGAGCATGAGGCTCAGTCTCAGGACCCTGAGATCAGGGCCCGAGCCGAAATCAAGAGTCGGACCCACAACTGACTGAACCACCCAGGCGCCCCAGAGACAACATCGTTTTCTAACATGACAAACAAACTCTTTATATAAAGTAATTTCTAGAAAACAGTTAAAGGAAAACAATCAGACTGGATCCCAGTACAGTGCAGAGAGGGCAGCTTGGCTCCATAGACACATGGGCTGGGGGGTGGGGGAAAAGTCAGAAGAGCTGAGTCCCAGCTGTGAGGCACAAGGCAGGGCCACAGACCTCCTGTTCTCCATCTGCGAATGGGAATGAGGCCTAAAAGGGTGTGGGTAAGATCAAGGGAAATAAAATGTGTGCAAGAATTTTCTTGCTACCAATGTTGGAGTCATTGCAATTGAACAAACAGGATCTACATCAAAGACCGCAAGAGAACTGAATGGAAGGTTTAAACTCAGTAGCAAGTAGTCACCCGGGTAAGGAAAACTTCCTCAACCCTCTGCCATGGGCTTCCTCTAACTACCCCGTTCTGTGATCATCTCCTGGCAGATGGAATTAGCCTCATTTCTGAAATGAGGAAACAGAGTCTAAGTTGCCCAAGGTCTCTCAAGGATTAAATGGCACACTATAAAATACACAACTATGAAGAGACTATAGAGCAACACGGAACGTGTTAAGCGAAATCTGTGAAAAGAAAAAAAAACTGATTTTAGGCTTAAAAAAAGTGCATGTGGCTGGGAGCAAAGGCACGAGAACAATAGCGAGCTAGGCACCTGACTGGGGCAACGGGAGTTCTGTCACATTTTCGATGTTCTTCGTTCTTGTTACAATGTTGCCCAATAAAATGGGGAGAACATTATTGTGAAACTATTTCAAAGGCTGGTCCCCATGTTCTGTTCAAGGACTGTTCTCATCATGTGAGTTTTCTCAAAAACCATCCAACATCCCACTTTTTCCAAGACCAAATGCAAAAACCCCGCGCCTTGGCCTTTACACCTGCACCTCTGTCTCCTTGATCCCAGCCTCTCATGCTCCTACCAAGTGCAACCCTCCATCTGGCCCACTTCGCCCCTGCATTTCAGGAAACAGGAAGCCTTCTCCAACCACAGCATCCCCATCTTTGGGATCCCTGAACAGCCCATTTCTGGGGTGGACCCTTAGGCCTGTTAAGTGTTTTTTACTTCCTTGCAGGTTGCTTCCTCTGCCCCAGGAGTCTGCTCTCAAGGGTGCGTGCGTATGCAAGCACCAGCGCACAGAGTATGCAGAAAGCAGAAAGTACCTATTTAGCAAGCGGATAAAGAAGGGAGAGCAGAGGAGAAGGACATTCGTGGGGTCTCCTCCCTGCTGGGTCCAGATCCCCAAACACTGCCCCAGGGGTCAGGTGTGGGACTGCTCCAGGGAAGAAAACACTTCCACCTGCTACAGGCTCTGGGGCCTTTCCAGAAAGCGTCTCTCTGGGAGCGGACTCTCAGGGTGCAGTGCCCGCCCCCCCCTGCTGCTCCTGGGATGTCGTAAGAAGCCAGTGGAGGACTTCCGGTCGGCTGCAGTGAAAATAAAAAGGACACTTTGGACTCTGCGTTGTGTTTCTAACCTATGCCCAGGAACAGAAGCAATGCAGCCTCGGGTTGAATTCATTTTGACTGAACTCTTTTTTAAAAGTCTGAGACTGAGGGGCGCCTGGGTGGCTCAGTCATTAGGTGTCTGCCTTCCCCTTGGGTCCTGGGACTCTGGTCCTGCATCGGGCTCCCTGCTCAGCAGGAAGCCTGCTTTTCCCTCCGGCATTCCCCCTGCTTGTGTTCCGTCTCCTCTCTCACTGTCTCTCTTCCCTGTCAAATAAATAAAACCTTAAAAAAAAAGTATGAGGCTGAAAATGGGGGAGGGGAGCAGCAGAAGGTTAGGGGGATTTTGTCCCTTCCAATCGGTTTCTGCCTTTGCCTGAGGGTCAACAAAAAATAATTCCCAGCCTTAACCTGGATCTGAAGACCTGGAAGATCTGTAACATAGAGATGTTAGCAAATACAAGGGGGTGGGGTGGGAAGGACAGATGGGGATGTGGTGGGGCAGGGTTAGGGATGGCGGGGATGGGTCCTAAAGGCTCCCTCTCAGGGACCTCTGCCAGACTGCCTAGAGGCAGCGCTCTTCCTGCCCAGAGCCAGAGAGAACTTCTCAAGGCACCGTGACGCCCCTGCCAGCCAGAAGTGCTCGGGTGAAGCGGCAGGATGGAGGTGGCCTTAGGGTCTCTCCCTTTGTGTACCTCACTACCCGAACCTCCTCTTTCAGGTATGCGTGGGATCGTGATTCCGTGAGACCAGAACTCCTCCGTCTGGGAGAGGGGTTCGGGGGCGCCTCTGTTTCTCGATGTTAAACGTGCCACCAGGCGGATCCCAAGGGTCCGCGAAGGTGGCGGCTACCGAAAGGCTGAGCGATCTTGAACCTTCTCCCGAGACAGCCGCAGTTAGGGTTCTCTCCGCAGGGCGGAGGTGGGGAGCCCCGCGCGGCGGCGGCGGCGGCGGCGGCATGATGGCCTGCCTGGTGTTCAGCACCCGCCCTCCCCGGTGCAGCCCGGCCCCTGCGGCCGCCCGCTGTGGGTGGGAGCACCTCTCCAAGCCCGCCCCTGCACGCGGACACTCGGCTGCGCTCCCAGATTCCCAGCCCTGTGACAGCCCGTTGCCCCGGGGACGGCGCGGAGAGGTGGGAGGGCCCGGCGCGCGGAGCCCAGCTGGACTCCCTAGGGGTCCCACTCTCTTTTTTCCCTCCACTGGAAAGGAAGTCCACGAGGGCTCCGAGCCAAAAGAGGGCTGTGAACCAAGGAGGGACAGGGTGGGGCGACCTGGACACCTGCCCCCCCGTCCTCCCGGGGCACGCAGCGACCCCGGGGAGGAGCGCTTGTGTCCCCTGTCGGGAAGCCGGGATCCCGCGCGCCGCGCGCCATGGAAGCCGCTAACCTCTCGGTGGCCTCCACCGGCGTCGCCCTTCCCCTGGGCTCCGAAGCCTGCAGCATGGGCCCGAGCCCCAGCGGGGTCGTCCCGTCGACGACCCCCGGCGGTTCCGCCCTGCCGGGCCGCGAGCCGCCTTTCTCCGTCTTCACGGTGCTGGTGGTGACGCTGCTGGTGCTGCTGATCGCGGCCACTTTCCTGTGGAACCTGCTGGTTCTGGTCACGATCCTGCGCGTCCGCGCCTTCCATCGTGTGCCGCACAATTTGGTGGCCTCGACGGCCGTGTCAGACGTGCTCGTGGCGGCGCTGGTGATGCCCCTGAGCCTGGTGAGCGAGCTGTCGGCCGGGCGACGCTGGCGGCTGGGCCGGAGCCTGTGCCACGTGTGGATCTCCTTCGACGTGCTGTGTTGCACCGCCAGCATCTGGAACGTGGCGGCCATCGCCCTGGACCGCTACTGGACCATCACGCGCCACCTGCAGTACACGCTGCGCACCCGCCGCCGCGCCTCGGCGCTCATGATCGCACTCACCTGGGCGCTCTCGGCGCTCATCGCCCTAGCGCCGCTGCTCTTCGGCTGGGGTGAGGCGTACGATGCGCGGCGCCAGCGCTGCCAGGTGAGCCAGGAGCCCTCCTACGCCGTCTTCTCCACCTGCGGCGCCTTCTACCTGCCGCTCGGCGTGGTGCTCTTCGTCTACTGGAAGATCTACAAGGCGGCCAAGTTTCGTTTCGGCCGCCGCCGCCGGGCCGTGCTGCCGCTGCCCGCCCCCGTGCAGGTGAGGAGCGGGCCGCCGAGCGGGGGGTCAGGGGGGAAGGGCAGGGCTTGGCCCCCGCGAGAGCTGGCGGCGGAAGCTGGCACCCTCGGGGCGCGCACCTGGAGCGCACGGGGAGTTTGTCGTCCGCTTTCTCGGAGCGCGCACCGAGGGGCGCCTCACCTGCGCACCCGCGCTCTCCCGGAGCGCGCACTGAGGGGCGCGCACGCGGGGTGGGGGTGGGGCGACCGGGCGCGCGAGGGAAGGGGTTTCACCAAGCGCGCACGGGGCCTGGCGGGGACCGCGGGGGCGCGGCCCAAGGGGACTTGCAGGGGCAGCGTTCCGGGTAGTGTTGAGGGCACGACCCATGAGCCGCGACCTTGGTGCTTTCCCCAGGGGTGGCTGTGTCCCTATGACTCCAGCAGCCGGCCACTTGCTGGTCCCGAGGAGACAGAGCGGGACTGCGGCGGGCTGGGAGTGTGTCCTGCAGAGTTCTACATTCTAGGGGTTTCTTTCTCTGCTGTGCCCTGGTCCACCCTCTGAAGCTAGAAACGTATCTCCAACTCTGTCGGCTAGCTCCCTGCCAGAGAGGAAGTGAGTGTAAAATCTAGCCCAAGGATCACTTTCCTCTTACTACCCCAACCTCAGTGCTTTCCTCTAGCGACTTTAGAAGGAGAGAGAACCGTCGGTTCAAATCCCAGCTCGGGACATGGGGGCCAGTTGCTTCATCTCTGCGGGCCTCTTTTCCACATCTTTAAGCAAGTTCATTCCTGCTTCGGAGGGTTCTTGGTGAAGAAGGATCACACGAGATGGAGTGTGGGAGGAACCAGCACACTGCCTGGCACCCCGGGGCGCGGGTAAAGGGGCAGAACTGGCTGGAGTAGGCATCAACGTGGTGTTGCCCAGCAGTCCGCACTGGTCCAGATCATAATCCTGGAAATGAATGAGACAGAGGAACACGCATTTGGCAGAACTTCTCTGATTGCCTTTAGAACTGGAACTTTCTGCCTTTTGGCCAGATCCTAATAAAAGCCAGCTCCCTCCTCACCCTAGAAGCCCCAAACTTTCCCTTTTTTTTAGGGGTGGTGGTCAGACTCTGAGTCCTGGAGAATAATAAGAGGATTTTTTTGGTCCCTTCCCAAATACAATAGAGTAGTTGCCCTTTGTCCACAGGCATACCTTCCAAGACCCCCAGGAGATGCCTAAAACCGCAGAGAGCACTGAATCATAGATACTGTTTTTTTCCTATATATACTTACCTAAGATAGTTTAATTTATAAATTAGACACAGAGGTTAACAACATACCTAATGATAAAAAAGAACAATCATAATAATATACTATAATAAAAATTATGTGAACGTGATCTCTCTCAAAATATTTTACTATACTCACCTTTCCTCTGGTGATTCTGTGAGATGATAAAATGCCCACGTGATGAGATGAAGCGGGGTGATGATGTAGGCATTGTGACGTCATGTTAGGCTACCACTGACCTGGAGGAATCAGGAGAATCGTCTACTTCTGGACTTTGGTTGATGACAGATAACTGAAACTTTGAAAAGGGAAGAGAAAGCATGATAAAGAAGGAGGAGGGGGAGACCACTGTGCATGGCTCAAGGAAGGACTGCTGGTGGGAGGGGGCTGGGGGTAAGGGACAGTAAGTTGTCTGTTGTTAGTTTTGTTTTAATTTTGGAAAGTTAACTCAGATACGTAGGCTACTCAAACATATGTGTTTTTAAAAGCAGGCTTTTTCCTCTTCATTAAATGGCAGAGGGATTTTGTAGCATAAAATAGGAATGTCAAGGCTATAATTGGAAAGTGTTGGTAGGGGAGAGCTTTATTCAGAATTAATGATGTTCTTTGAAAGGTCCCTTGGAAATGCCTGGGATGATTATAGCTTTTCTGTCTGATTGCAGAGGTAGGCTGACTTTGAATAGCTCCATCAATCCAATGTGCACCTAGAGAAATCATGGTGGAATGGTTGCCAGAAAGGCTTGCCAGGCCTGTGTTTGGCGTTCATTTTTGAAAGCCCCCATTCAGGCAGGTGATACCACGAAGAGAGTTAACAGGAGCCTGGCCAATCTGGGGTGGCCATGGGTGGAGAGAAAGAGCTCCATTTGCTGGCAGTGGGACCCAGGGCAAACCCTTCCCCTGCTTTGGACTGCAAGTTCTCTTCTCTAAAACACAGTATCCATCTAAGCTGTGGCTGGGACTCTCGAGTCACGTGATGCTGAGATTGTAGATGGGATGATATCAGAGAGCATCCTGCTTCCTTAGGCTTTGGGCAGCCCTCACTCAGATGCCTGGGCGATGTTGCTCAGGCAGCATCTATAAGCTTTCCGGACACAAGACACCTGAATGGAAACTTACAATAATATACCCGTAATACTATCTCTCTACATTCCCCTCTCCCTGATGTCATTTCCCCCACTCTAGGGAAAATGAGTTGAATTTAGGTGCTGCAATCTGTCTGTACTACTTTCTGTAGGGGACAGAAGCCCTTACGGAGTCTGAAGGCTCTGGTAATAGGGCTGTGTACATCCTTCATTTTTTTTTTTTTTGCCATTCTGTGGCCAGGTCCCAACACTGAGATACGATCAGAAAGGGATGAGCCATAGTTTCTGGGCAGTGATTTAATTCTCTGGGGGCAAAATGCAGTTTTGGAAAGTAGAGCTTTCCAACGTTTACTAAATGAGTCCTGTCATCCAGACAACACTGTGTTGGATGCCTCCCTCTTCTCATTTCATCTCCATGACCCAGCTGGGTTGGCCTTATCATCTCGATCAGTCCGGATAAGCTAAGACATGTTCAGCCACACATAACCCCCAAATGGACAGCTTATCTCACTCTCAAGAGTTCAAGGTGGGTCCCCTCCCACAGAACTCTCTGCCTGGCAGCAACTCATAGATCTGGACCCCTTGCCATTATCTCCCTCTGTGGTCTGGAATGACTGGCTTCCAGGTTGCTGCGCAAGGGAAAGGGATGGGTGGAAATATAGCAGCTTTTAGCTGCCTTCCCCTAAAGTGGACACATGTCAGTTCTGTCCTCAGCCTTGGCCAGCCCCGTACATCCAGGGAAGTGTGTGGATAATTTGGTGAATACTGTCTTTACCCCCAGCCCTCATCTTCTAGTTGATGAAACTAAGTCACCGCAAAGTCAGTTCAGCTACGACCACAGAGTTATCGAGTGGAGAAGCTGAGGTCACTGTTCTTAACTTCGTCATTCCTCCATGCTGTCTGCCTCCGGGGACTTAACTGCTGAGCACTGTTCCATTGCCTGCAGAAACCTCACCTTCACAGGAAGGAGGCAGCCATATCCCAGTCAAGGTGGGGCATCGTGGGAGCAGGGTCTCAAAACTATGCTCCCAGGGGAGCTGACCACAGCTGAGCACGGAGGCACTCAGGAGGCGGGATTCATGCCCACCCTGCCCTCCTTTCCTTCAGCTTTCTAGAATGAGCATCACATATAGAGTGTGTTTTGGAGCACCCCCCCAACCCGTCAAACGACCCCACAGGTCATGATTATTTTCCACTGGTCTGTGTCCTCTACTATTGAGAAGAAGAAAAAAGCAAAATCAATGGAGATTATGTCTTTGGCTTTTAAAATGTGACCTCAGGGACACCTGGATGGCTCAGTGGGTTAAATCCTCTGCCTTCGGCTCAGGTCATGATCTCAGGGTCCTGGGATCGAGCCCCGCATTGGGCTCTCTGCTCAGCAGGGAGCCTGTTTCCCCCTCTCTCTCTGCCTGCCTCTCTACCTACTTGTGACCTCTGTCAAATAAACAAAAAAAAATTTTAAAATGCGACCTCAAAAACTTTTTTGTTTCAATCGTTTGCTTGCCGTGCACATGTTCATGAGCAGGGCCTAACTATTCATTAGGCACAGTAGCCACAGTACTTTTAGGGGCCCATGGAAATGGTTTGATTTTAATTTCTTTTAAAATTAGGGGAAGAATGAATGTAAGCGCAATGAATGTATACTAATGTAGCCAGCCTCGGTTATAGTAGTCTTCATAATATATGGTCATAAAATATAATTTTAAATATTTTTTAATGGAGGCAGGGGCCCACAGAGGCAGAGACCCTGGGGCTCATGAGTGTGATAACGCTGACACCTTCACTCACTCCCTCACTCACTTACTCAGTAAACATGTGGTGGGAGACAGTGTGCCTAGTGGTTAAGAGCAGGGGATTTGGAAGCAAGGAGACCTGGATATCAGTTCTTTTTGTGCCACGTATTAGCAATGTAGCCAAGAGACTTAATTTAAGCCCGCATTTCCCCCTAGGTAAAATGGAAATATGGCTACCTGCTCACAATATTCTTGTGATGAGTAAATGAGTAATGGTGTATACAGGGTGTCGAAAATAGCAACCATGAATGCAAGCTGCATTAATCTGCAATAATCTTCGTTATTATTCTTTAAAATTCCTCTTGTAAGTTATAAATAATGAATTATGATTTTATTCTTATTACTACTATTACTCACCATCCTACATAGGGGAGTTACTTCTCGCTTGTGTAACAAAGTAGCCCAAAGCTTAGTGGTGTAAAACCACAAACACGTATTAACCCACAGTTTCTGGTGGGTCAGACATGGGCCCCAGTCTCATGCGGTTGTGGCCAAAATGTCGGGTGGGGCAGCGGTCATTTGAAGGCTTGACTGGAGCTGGAGACTGCTTCCAAGATGGCTGACTCACATGGCTGCTAGCAGGAGGCTTCCCCAGGGAGGCTTGAGTGTTGTCACAACATGGCGGCTGGCTTCCCTTCTTCTGGAGAGCACAGCAATGCCTTTTACAAACAAACTGGTCTCAGAATTTACATGAGATCTCTTTCCCTATAGTCTATTCACTAGAAGTGAGTCGCCAACTCCAGCCCACACCCAAGGAAAGGGGAATTGGGCTCCGCCTTTGGAAAAGTGTCAGTCAACCTGTGGACAGATTTTAAAGCCACTGCCATAAGACACAGAGATGGTGCTCAGATTAACTTGATTGACTGTTACTGACCTGCAGATCAGGCAATGTAGCAGCCTCTGAAGTTTCAAAGAATGAGTGAGCAGGGTCTCTGTTCTTCAGGGATTAATTTTAGTAGCCCACAACTATAGAATTGAAAGTCAATAAAGTCTTATAGTTGCTCTGCTAGAAGTTGGTCCAGAATACAGTGAATGGTTCTGAGAGACTGAACAGTGTAATGGGAAAGCACTTTGCACACAGTAAAGGACAAAATAGATGTGTAATACTGAACTGTAGGGTTTGTGACAACTTGGATCTGAATGTTAGGTAATGTTGCATTATAAACACTTGCCTAGCTAAGCTAACTCTGTGTATTAACATAAATAAGTTTTTGTGTTGTAAGCATATAGCTCATAAGCCTTGAGTGACCTGAAATCTGTACAGAGCCCATATGTTTTTGTCACTTGTCCAATGTTTAGTTGTCATTTGGACCACCCCGAAGACTAAGCTACTGGTGGGCCTGTGGGCTTTTTAGAGCTTGGGTACGGGAAGAGTGTGGTGGAAAATCACCACCCTCGTTCTGATTCCATCTATTAAAAGAACTGTGGGCTCAAACACATTCTCATGCCAGACTGAAAGCTTATTTTAACTTTAGGAAAGTACATTTTATGAATCAAATTGTATCAGTGGTAATAAAAAAATCTGGTTTATGGTTTGATTCTTTTAAGATTGGCCCCTAAGAGCCTGCAAGTTTCCAGAAGTACTTGGATGTGTCGAGGAGTGTTTCCTCTACACCTTCAGAAATGCTTCTGGCCTTCTAGTCTCTATAAACTTCTCTCTTGCTGTTCCCCTTACATCGTTATGTTAATTCTGTCTCTTTACCTCTACTTCCATTTCTCTTTTCTCTCTGATTGGATTGTTGGGGAAGAGTGGAGGGGGAGAGGAGATAGGTGGGAGGGTAGGCAAGTATGGCATGGGAACCATGTGTCTTCACCAGTGACCTTGTAATGATCTACTGCTCAAATCTGTGTAGTTCTTGGAGAAGGTTGAGCTTCTCAGTAGAACACTGAGGTCCATGGCAGAGAAACTCCTAGAGGAGAGATCTCAAATCTATATTGCCCAGTGTCAGACCATAAATAAACCTGCCGTCTGTTCTCTGGAAACCTGAATCTTTTATACGGGGCGGCAAGCCAAGCTGCCTGCTTTTCCACGGGGAGACACTATCTCTGTCTTCCACGGTTGTTTGCTTTACAAACATCCTCAGGAAGCCAGTATAACCTTGGGTCTTTGCTAGCAAAATGTGCACAAACACAAGAGACCTGCGAAAAAATAATCTCTCCCAAATATCTCCTGATTCAGTAGATTTTTACTGATTTTACTGTATACCATATGTGATACTAGATGCTGGCGACTCTTCAGGGGACAAGACACTCATCGTCCCTGCTGTCCTGGCCTGTTGGTGGTGACACAGCATTCTGAACAATTCAGAATCTTTTCTCTGGCCTCAGAGTCCTGGTGGGAATAGTGGGACAGAATATTTCAAACTGGGACTTGATGGGAAATTCTACTACGGAGTCCCCATACACACAGTAGGTGGTTAATAAGTGTCTAAGCATATAGTGTCTGGAAGATTTGGTCCTTAATTAATTTCATATGAAAAAGCCTCAGATTCTATGAAATGTAAAGATACCCTCATCTTTGAGGTCCCCATCTCAGTATTGGCAGAGAGAGGCCAGACAGCTCCAGAACCAGATGGAGCGGGAAGGCACCTTCATTATGCTTTTCCCCTCTTGTGTGGCCTTGGCCGTGGCATTTGGTGTCTCCAAACTTCTGTGTATTCAGAGCCCTTTTCCTTTTATAGCAGGACCCAAAAGGGCCAGGTCCTACTGGTTGTGTGCCTCCAACAGCCCATACTCTTCCCTGCAGATTAAGGGAGGTTTCTAACTGGAGGTCAGAGGCTCCTTAAAGCCTGAACAGTCAGGCTTTATGTTTAGATAGATGTGCAGAGGGAGGTTGGGGTGAAGAGGTGAGCGGAGAGAAGACCAACAAGGAGAGATGGAGAAGTTCAGGGATAGCCCCAGAGCTGGTGGCCAGAGACCCCAGAAATCACCAGGCAGCCATACATGTCCATACTGAAGAAACATCAAGCATATATATTCTTTTTAAAAATTGTTTTTATTAACATATAATGTACTATTTTCCCCAGGGGTATAGGTCTCTGAATCATCAGGCTTAACACATTTCACAGCACTCACCATAGCATATACCCTCCCCAATGTCCATAACACTATCCCTCCCCCTCCAGCCATCAGCAACCCTCAGTTTGTTTTGTGAGATTAAGAGTCTCTTATGGTTTGTCTCCCTCCTGATCCCATCTTGTTTCATTTTTCCCTTCCATGCTCCTCAATGAACCCATCCTGCCTCTCAAATTCCTCATATCAGAGAGATCGTATGATAATTGTCTTTCTCTGATTGACTTATTTCCCTCAGCCTAATACCATCTAGTTCCATCCATATCATTGCAAATGGCAAGATTTCGTTTCTTTTGATGGCTTCATAGTATTCCATTGTATATATATACCACATCTTCTTGATCCATTCATCTGTTGATGGACATTTAGGTTCTTTCCATAGTTTGGCTATTGTGGACATTGCTGCTATAAACATTGGGTGCACTTGCCCCTTCGCATCCCTACATTTGTATCTTTAGGGTAAATACCCAGTAGTGTGATTGCTGGGTTGGAGGATAGCTCTATTTTCAACTTTTTGAGGAACCTCCACGCTGTTTTTCAGAGTGGTTGCATCAGCTTGCATTCCCACCAACAGTGTAGGAGGGTTCCCCTTTCTCCACATCCTTGCCAACATCTATCGTGACTTGTTAATTTTAGCTGTTCTGACTGGTGTGAGGTGGTATCTCACCGTGGTTTTGATTTGTATGTCTCTGATGCCGAGCAATGTTGAGAACTTTTTCATGTGTCTGTTGGCCATCTGGATGTCTTCTTTCAAGCATATATATTCTTTTTTTTTAAAAAAAGATTTTATTTATTTATTTGACACAGAGAGAGAGATCACAAGTAGGCAGAGAGGCAGGCAGAGAGAGAGGGGGAAGCAGGCTCCCCACTGAGCAGAAAGCCCAATGCAGGCCTAGACCGCAGGACCATGAGATCATGACCTGAGCTGAAGGCAGAGGCCTAATCCACTGAGCCACCCAGGCACCCCAAGTATATATATTCTTCTTTTTTTTTAATTTATTTTTTATTTTTTTATAAACATATAATGTATTTTTATCCCCAGGGGTACAGGTCTGTGAATCACCAGGTTTACATACTTCACAACACTCACCATAGCACATACCCTCCTCATTGTCCATAACCCCACCCCCCTTTCCGACCCCCCTCCCCCCAGCAACCCTCAGTTTGTTTTGTGAGATTAAGAGTCACTTATGGTTTGTCTCCCTCCCAATCCCATCTTGTTTCATTTATTCTTCTCCTACCCCCCCAACCCCCCATGTTGCATCTCTACTTCCTCATATCAGGGAGATCATATGATAGTTGTCTTTCTCTGACTGACTTATTTCACTAAGCGTCATACCCTCTAGTTCCATCCATGTCGTCAGAAATGGCAAGATTCCATTTCTTTTTTTTTTTTTTTTTTTTTAAAGATTTTTTATTTACTTATTTGACAGAGAGAGATCACAAGTAGGCAGAGAGGCAGGCAGAGAGAGAGGGAAGCAGGCTTGCTGCTGAGCAGAGAGCCTGATGCGGGACTCGACCCCAGGACCCTGAGATCATGACCTGAGCCGAAGGCAGCGGCTTTAACCACTGAGCCACCCAGGCGCCCCAATTCCATTTCTTTTGATGGCTGCATAGTATTCCATTGGTATATACACTGTACCACCTCTTCTTTATCCATTCATCTGTTGATGGACATCTAGGTTCTTTCCATAGTTTGGCTATTGTGGACATTGCTGCTATAAACATTCGGGGGCACGTGCCCCTTCGGATCACTACATTTGTATCTTTAGGGTAAATACCCAGTAGTGCAATTGCTGGGTCATAGGGTTCCTCAACACTTTGAGGAACCTCCATGCTGTTTTCCAGAGTGGTTGCACCAGCTTGCATTCCTACCAACAGTGTAGGAGGATTCCTCTTTCTCCTCATCTTCGCCAGCACCTGTGATTTCCTGATGTGTTAATTTTAGCCATTCTGACTGGTGTGAGGTGATATCTCATTGTGGTTTTGATTTGTATTTCCCTGATGCCGAGTGATGTGGAGCACTTTTTCATGTGTCTGTTGGCCATCTGGATGTCTTCTTTGCAGAAATGTCTGTTCATTTCTTCTGCCCATTTCTTGATTGGATTATTTGTTCTTTGGGTGTTGAGTTTGCTAAGTTCCTTATAGATTTTGGACACTAGCCCTTTATCTGATATGTCGTTTGCAAATATCTTCTCCCATTCTGTCAGTTGTCTTTTGGTTTTGTTAACTGTTTCCTTTCCTGTGCAAAAGCTTTTGATCTTGATGAAATCCCAATAGTTCATTTTTGCCCTTGCTTCCCTTGCCTTTGCCGATGTTCCTAGGAAGATGTTGCTGCGGCTGAGGTCGAAGAGGTTGCTGCCTGCATTCTCCTCAAGGATTTTGATGGATTCCTTTCTCACATTGAGGTCCTTCATCCATTTGGAGTCTATTTTCGTGTGTGGTGTAAGGAAGTGGTCCAATTTCATTTTTCTGCATGTGGCTGTCCAATTTTCCCAGCACCATTTATTGAAGAGGCTGTCTTTTTTCCATTGGACATTCTTTCCTGCTTTGTCGAAGAGTAGTTGACCATAGAGTTGAAGGTCTATTTCTGGGCTCTCTATTCTGTTCCATTGAGCTATGTGTCTGTTTTTGTGCCAGTACCATGCTGTCTTGATGATGACAGCTTTGTAATAGAGCTTGAAGTCCCGAATTATGATGCCACCAACGTTGGCTTTCTTTTTCAATATTCCTTTGGCTATTCGAGTTCTTTTCTGGTTCCATATAAATTTTAGGATTATTTGTTCCATTTCTTTGAAAAAAAATGGATGGTATTTTGATAGGGATTGCATTAAACCTGTAGATTACTTAAGGTAGCATAGACATTTTCACAATATTTATTCTTCCAATCCAGGAGCATGGAACATTTTTCCATTTCTTTGTGTCTTCCTCAATTTCCTTCATGAGTACTTTATAGTTTTCTGCATATAGATTCTTAGTCTCTTTGTTTAGGTTTATGCCTAGGTATCTTATAGTTTTGGGTGCAATTGTAAATGGGATTGACTCCTTAATTTCTCTTTCTTCTGTCTTGTTGTTGGTGTACAGAAATGCAACTGATTTCTGTGCATTGGTTTTATGTCCTGACACTTTACTGAATTCCTGTACAAGTTCTAGCAGTTTCAGAGTGGAGTCTTTTGGGTTTTCCACATATGGTATCATATCATCTGCGAAGAGTGACAGTTTGACTTCTTCTTTGCCGATTTGGATGTCTTTAATTTCCTTTTGTTGTCTGATTGCTGAGGCTGGACTTCTAGTACTATGTTGAATAGCAGTGGTGATAATGGACATCCCTGCTGTGTTCCTGACCTTAGCGGAAAAGCTTTCAGTTTTTCTCCATTGAGAATGATATTTGCAGTGGGTTTTTCATAGATGGCTTTGATAATATTGAGGTATGTGCCCTCTATCCCTACACTTTGAAGAGTTTTGATCAGGAAGGGATGCTATACTTTGTCAAATGCTTTTTCAGCATCTATTGAGAGTATCATAGGGTTCTTGTTCTTTCTTTAATTAATGTGTTGTATCACATTGATTGATTTGTGGATGTTGAACCAACCTTGCAGCCCTGGAATAAATCACACTTGGTCATGGTGAATAATCCTTTTAATGTACTGTTGAATCCTGTTGGCTAGTATTTTGGTGAGAATTTTCGCATCTGTGTTCATCAAGGATATTGGTCTGTCGTTCTCTTTTTTGATGGGGATCCTTGTCTGGTTTTGGAATCAAGGTGATGCTTGCCTCAAAAAATGGGTTTGCAAGTTTTCCTTCCATTTCTATTTTTTGAAACAGTTTCAGGAGAATAGGAATTAGTTCTTTAAATGTTTGGTAAAATTCCCCTGGGAAGCCATCTGGCCCTGGGCTTTTGTTTGGAGATTTTTGATGACTGTTTCAATCTCCTTACTGGTTATGGGTCTGTTCAGGTTTTCTATTTCTTCCTGGTTCAGTTGTGGTAGTTTATTTGTCTCTAGGAATGCATCCATTTCTTCCAGATTGTCAAATTTGTTGGCGTAGAGTTGCTCATAGTATGTTCTTATAATTGTCTGTATTTCTTTGGTGTTAGTTGTGATCTCTCCTCTTTCATTCATGATTTTTTTTTATTTGGGTCCTTTCTCTTTTCTTTTTGATGAGTCTGGCCAGGGGTTTATCAATCTTATTGATTCTTTCAAAGAACCAGCTCCTAGTTTCATTGATTTTTTCTATTGTTTTTTTGGTTTCTATTTCATTGATTTCTGCTCTGATCTTTATGATTTCTCTTCTCCTGCTGGGTTTAGGGTTTCTTTCTTGTTCTTTCTCCAGCTCCTTTACGTGTAGGGTTAGGTCGTGTACTTGAGACCTTTCTTGTTTCTTGAGAAAGGCTTGTACCACTATATATTTTCCTCTCAGGACTGCCTTTGCTGTGTCCCACAGATTTTGAACCGTTGTGTTTTCATTATCATTTGTTTCCATGAATTTTTTCAATTCTACTTTAATTTCCTGATTGACCCATTCATTCTTTAGAAAGATGCTGTTTAGTCTCCATGTATTTGGGCTCTTTCCAAATTTCCTCTTATGATTGACTGCTAGCTTCAGAGCATTGTGGTTTGAAAATATGCAAGGAATGATCCCAAACTTTTGATACCAGTTGAGCCCTGATTTAGGACCCAGGATGTGATCTATTATGGAGAATGTTCCATGTGCACTAGAGAAGAATGTGTATTCTGTTGCTTTGGGATGAAATGTTCTGAATATATCTGTGATGTTCATCTGGTCCAGTGTGTCATTTAAGGCCTTTATTTCCTTATTGATCTTTTACTTGGATGATCTGTCCATTTCAGTAAGGGGAGTGTTAAAGTCCCCTACTATTATTTTATTATTATTGATGTGTTTCTTTGATTTTGTTATTAAATTGGTTTATATCATTGGCTGCTCCCACATTAGGGGCACAGATATTTAAAATGGTTAGATCTTCTTGTTGGACAGACCCTTTGAGTAGGATATAGTGTCCTTCCTCATCTCTTATTATAGTCTTTGGCTTAAAATCTAATTGATGTGATATAAGGATTGCCACCCCAGCTTTCTTCTGATTCCCATTAGCATGGTAAATTGTTTTCCACCCCCTCACTTTAAATCTGGAGGTGTCTTCTCGTCTAAAATGAGTTTCTTGTAGGCAACATATAGATGGGTTTTGTTTTTTTATCCATTCTGATACCCTGTGTCTTTTGATAGGGGCATTTAGCCCATTAACATTCAGGGTAACTATTGAGAGATATGAATTTAGTGCCATTATATTGCCTATAAGGTGACTGTTACTGTATATTGTCTCTGTGCCTTTCTGTTCTACTACTTTTAGGCTCTCTCTTTGCTTAGAGGACCCCTTTCAATATTTCCTGTAGAGCTGGTTTGGTGTTTGCAAATTCTTTCAGTTTTTGTTTGTCCTGGAAGCTTTTTATCTCTCCTTCTATTTTCAATGATAGCCTAGCCGGATAGAGTATTCTTGGCTGCATGTTTTTCTCGTGTAGTGCTCTGAATATATCATGCCAGCTCTTTCTGGCCTGCCAGGTCTCTGTGAATAAGTCTGCTGCCAATCTAATATTTTTACCATGGTATGTTACAGACTTCTTTTCCCGGGCTGCTTTCAGGATTTTCTCTTTGTCACTAAGACTTGTAAATTTTACTATTAGGTGATGGGGTGTGGACCTATTCTTGTTGATTTTGAGGGGGGTTCTCTGCACCTCCTGGATTTTGATGCTTGTTCCGTTTGCAATATTAGGGAAATTCTCTCCAATAATTCTCTCCAATAGACCTTCTGCTCCCCTCTCTCTTTCTTCTTCTTCTGGAATCCCAATTATTCTAATGTTGTTTCATCTTATGGTGTCACTTATCTCTCGAATTCTCCCCTCGTGGTCCAGGAGCTGTTTGTCCCTCTTTTGCTCAGCTTTTTTATTCTCTGTCATTTGGTCTTCTATATCACTAATTCTTTCTTCTGCCTCATTTATCCTAGCAGTGAGAGCCTCCATTTTTGATTGCACCTCATTAATAGCTTTTTTGATTTCAACTTGGTTAGATTTTAGTTCTTTTATTTCTCCAGAACGGGCTTTTATCTCTCCAGAGAGGGTTTCTCTAATATCTTCCATGCCTTTTTCGAGCCCGGCTAGAACCTTGAGAATCGTCATTCTGAACTCTAGATCTGACATATTACAAATGTCTGTATTGATTAGATCCCTAGCCTTCTGTACTGCCTCTTGTTCTTTTTTTTGTGGTGAATTTTTCTGCCTTGTCATTTTGTCCAGATAAGAGTATATGAAGGAGCACGTAAAATACTAATAGGGTGGCAAAGACCCCAGAAAAATGCACTTTAACCAAATCAGAAGAGACTCCAAATTGTAGGGGCGAGAAAGGGGAATAAAAGAGGTTTAGAAAAAAAAGAAAAAATTAAAAAAAGAAAACAAATAAAGAAAAAATATAAAAAAGAAAGAAAAATATATATATTAGATAAACTAAACGTTAAAAACGTTAAAAACATTAAAAAATGTTAAAAAAGAAAAGGATAAAAGTTAAAGGAAATTTAGCAGAAGAAGAAAAAAAAATTAAATGAACCGCAAGACTAAAGAATCATGGGGAGAAAGCCATGAGTTCCGTGTTTTGCTTTCTCCTCCTCTGAAATTCCGCTGCTGTCCTTGGTATTGAACCTGCTCTCCTTGGTAGGTGAACTTGGTCCTGGCTGGATTTTTTGTTGATCTTCTGGAAGAGGGGCCTGTGTAGTGACTCTCAAGTGTCTTTTCCGAAGGCAGAACTGCACTGCCCTTACCAGGGGCCGGGCTAAGTAATCCGCTTGGGTTCGCTTTCGGGAGCTTTTGTTCCCTGAATGCTTTCCATAGATTTCCGGAGGACGGGAATGAAAATGGCGGCCTCCCAGTCTCCGGCCCCAAGTATATATAGTCTTAAAGTAGATTCTATTGTGGCGTCTGGGTGGCTCAGTTGGTTAAGTGTCTGCCTTTAGCTCAGGTCATGATCTTGGGGACTTGGGACTGAGCCCCGCATTGGACTCCCTGCTCAGCAGGGAGTCTGCTTCTCCCTCTGCCCCTCATCCCACTCATGCTGTCTCTCTGTTTCTCAATAAATAAATACAATCTTTTAAAAAATAAAATAAAAATATAATCCTTTTGGAAACCATCCAGATCAATCACCTTTACTAAAGGTGCAGAACAGGTAGGGTTTGAGAGTGTGGTCTCCAGTTCAAAATACTCCCATTTGTCTTCCAGCTCTTACCATTGGCAGCTGGGTGATCTTGGACAAAGTATTTAGCTACCCAGAGTGTTTCCTCAACTCTAAAATGGAGATAATAATACCTCAAAAGTTGGACGCAAGAATGAATTCAAGTCATCCCTTCCAAACCTTTAGCATAGTGTCTGTTTTATGATAACTTCTCTGGGCTGTTTTTAGCTTCTTTTGGCTCTCTATTGGATATCACATTTCAGATGATAAAAGTCAAGCTAGTCAGTCTCTTTGGAAGCTGGAATCATCATCCCAGGTTGACTCAGTCTCTTCGAAGCCGTTTCTAGAAAGATGGCACACTCTTCCAGCATCTCCCTCTGCATGGGGTATAGCAGGCTCAGGGGAAGGGCTAGGAACAGGGCGTCTAGCAAACAGATGCCGTGGAGGAGCAGAGCTGGGTTCTGCTAATGTCGCAGTGCTGGAGACCAGGTCATTTAAACAGACTTATTCAGTGAACTTGCCTTTTCTGTTTCCTCTTCTCTCAGGAGCCCTTTGGAACCGAAGTCACCCCATTTTTTTTGCCTCAATAGCATAATAAGGATTTGGAATTTCCCTTACCCTGGGAAGGGACTCAAGTGCCTGGGAAACCATTTAGGTCTGCTGGAAAAGTGCCCATTTCTGAGCCGGTAGGGAAGAAAACAATCTTGCCACTTTCCACTTCCGCTCCTGCACTGATAATGTTGTTCCCTCCCCACGACATCGCTCAGTATTCATGAGGTGGTTTCAGGATGGCACCTTTGTGTGGCTGAGACTTGTTTGATGACTTGAGGATGGTCCACTATGAGGGACTAGGTCAGCACAGTCTCTTCATAAGGCGGATGGGGACATGGGTCTCACACCTGCCCGTGGGGGTCCGGCAAACCTTGGAAGGGCCCATCAGAGGGGCTCTGGCTGGCCTCTGTGGGGGTGCAGGGAGGGGAGAGGTAAATGCTGTCTGTTCCCTTGCTGACATCCCTTGCCTTGTCATTGTTGACTTCCAAGGGGCAAGCGGAAGGAGACCAGGTGTTGCGCTGGCAAAGAAGAGAACTCTACTCTGTCCACATGACTGTGATCTGTTTTTAGGCTGATGTAGTGACCTTTCAACTGGAGGAGCTGGGGGCTGTGGGGGGAGAAGCGGAAGACACTGAATTCGAAGGTGGTGCTGAGGTCAGGCCACCTGGGGGCTCCTCCGCCTTTTGGCTTTGGCCATCCTGACCCAGTGAGAGATGCAGGTGTGTGTGCTGAAGTCCCGTGTGGCTCTCCACAGTCATGGGGCTGTCCTGCCAGCTGCTCCCAGTTGTATGCATGCCAGACCCAACCGTTGTCTGGGAGCCTGTTGGCCCCGTGCGCCACCAGCGTCTGTGGCCACAGCTGGCAGCACCCGGGGAGGAGGGAAACGCAGGTGTGGACTGTTGTGCTGTCATGATCTCTGGCTCATTCAGCAACTGTTTCCTGAGCTCAGGCCAGGCACCAGATGCTGCTACAGGGCAGGTGCTTGTACAAGGAAGACACAGCCCCAGCCCTGGTTCAGCTTGGCCCAGGGTTGGGGGGACAGGTGTAATAGCCAGAATTGCACAGATCTCTACAGAAGAGGAGAAAGGGGGACCAAACTGGGAGATGTGTTTGAGTTCATAGCATCAGAGAGGCCACTCTGAGAGGGCTGGTGGACCCAAGAGGTGAACAGGAGCGGACCAAAGGATGGGGGTGACAGGGTGGACCGTGTGCCGCAGGCTCCTTTGATGGGAGTGAGTTATTACCGCAAAGGCATTTACAGTTGTCGTTTTAAAGCTAATCAGTATGGACTGCAGAATCTAAACGGAATTCATTTAGCACATCGTTGTATAATTTCTTGCAGTATTGGTGTTTATAGCTGCCTCTCCAGCTTTGAACTTCATGGCTGGGCTGGGATCTGTTCTCTTTGGGGTCCTAGTCCCAGCCCCCAGCCCACCCCACGAGTATCCAATGGGGGCATGTGCCAGGGGTTGCTCTGGGCATGCAGCACATTCCCAGTTCACCTCCACAGTGGCCTTACGATGGGGGGAGAGGACTTTGTCACCCAGTTTCACAGATGGAGTAGCAGGTTTGGACACTGGGGCTAGAACTCCAGCCAGAGTCTGCCACTGAGGCTCCTGCTCTTACTGCCGCTCTCCCTTTTTGTATCTTATTATCCAACAACGTGAGCACCACCACTCTCACTCCAGGAAGAACCTTCAGCGCTTTTTCTTTTTTTCAAATTAAGATTTTATTTATTTATTTGACAGACAGAGAGCACAAGTAGGCAGAGAGAGGGGGAGAGGGAGAGGGAGAAGCAGGCTCTCCCTGGAGCAGGGAGCCCAGTGTGGGACTCGATCCCAGGACGTTGAGATCATGACCTGAGCCGAAGGCAGATGCTTAACCGACTGAGCCACCCAGGCCTCCCCCACCGCCGCTTTCGGGGCTTATTTTAACCTACAGTTTCAGGAACATTTTCACGGAACATTTTGTTTGGATTATGGTGTAAGCCCATCTTGAACGAGGCTGCAGGAGAGCTGTTGACCACCTGGGAGCGGCCCCATGCCGCTTTATCATCCAGCGTCAGGTTTCGTGTGTTAACCGCACGTTTCCTTTGTTCCAAGGTGAAGGAGGCCCCTCACGAGGCAGAGACAGTATTCACGGCGCGGCGTCCGGTGGTGGCCTTTCAGGTGAGCGGGGACTCGTGGCGGGAGCAGAAGGAGAAGCGGGCTGCCGTGATGGTGGGCATTCTCATCGGCGTGTTTGTACTGTGCTGGATCCCCTTCTTCCTGGCGGAGCTCATCAGCCCCCTCTGTGCCTGCAGCCTGCCCCCCATCTGGAAAAGCATATTCTTGTGGCTTGGCTACTCCAATTCTTTCTTTAACCCCCTGATTTACACAGCATTTAACAAGAACTACAACAACGCCTTCAAGAGCCTCTTCAGCAAGCAGAGATAGACCCAGGGCTCGGGGAGACACGCAGGTAGGGCTGTGGGCAGGGAACTGGTATTTCTCCCCGCTCCAGGCATCTGGGAACCTTGCCCCACAGCAGAGTAGTGATGACGTAAGAGCCGTACCATGGGGCCTGGACGGTACCAGCAGCGATTCCCACGGCTCTCTGGAAAGACTGCGCATGTGTGGCAAGCATGCCCGTGGGCCCTCTCCGGGTGTGTGGCAGACATTGCTAATCGATCGTGGCACGTTTCTCCACGGAGCAGGACGTCTGCCTCAGGATGCTTTGCAGACTGCGCTCTAGTTACTGCTAACTGGTTGGAATGGACGCAAGAGTCGAAGCTGACTTGCCTTTCCTTAATACCCTGTTTCTCCGAGGGGATCCGTCTGCACCGAGCCCCAGTGGCCCGCTTTGGGGCCCACTAAAAAGTGTCCAGTGCAACCCCTATCTACTGAATCAGGCTTTCAGAGAAGTCTGATCATTTATATCATTGAGCTCTTTTTTCGTCAGTGAGAGACAGTGCTGGATGCTTAGATTATCTTTAGACCAATTAAATTGGCCTTCGCGAAGGGGCGGTGGTGGTGACCAGGCAGGAGTGTGTTTTAAAGCTCCCCAGAGGATTCTACTGTGCAGCCAGCCGGGGTTGAGGACCCCGGTGGGGTCCTTTCTCTGCTTCCCAACAAGGGAGAGCAGCTATGAGAAATGTTCCCAGCACTCCACCATATGGACTTGTATGTGTAATAAAAATACTTTTGAAGCATTGATTTCTAGGCTCAAAATCATTCATATGTATGATCAATCACACACACACACACACACACACACACACACACGCGCACACACACAGACATTCACATTCACATATGCCTTCAAAACAGGGATGACTGCTGTTTATGATACAACCACCCCAAGTCGCCAGAGTGAATCTTGGCCTTCCTGAAAATACCAAAATGTGCCCCAGGCATGTAGGGGTCCCAGGGCCTGAATGAGAAGGGATACCTGGACTAAGTCATGCTGGCCACGGTCCCGGTGATTTTGGAGAAGGGCTGATTGCTTACTGATTGGGTTTTTCAATGTAAAAGTAGTTCATTCCCTCCATCAGCTCACTGGATGTTTGAGGTACGTAGACATTCTTTAAGCTTATACCATAGAGGACCTGTACTTTGGGGTTTATCCATAGTGCCTTTCTCCAAAATCTTTGGGGCCAGATGGGCTTTGGAACTTAGGAGTGTTTTTAAGTGTTAGAAAGACAATCTGGTGTATATTGCATAAATTAGGTAACACCCCCATCTGGGTTGGGGCAGCAGTCTCTACTCAACAGGTGCAGTAAAATAAATGAATATTTACACTGTGAGAAAAGACTAAGAATAGCTAGCTAGCGTGGAGTCAGATCAGATTTTGTCACTGAATGAGTTAGAAACCACCACTGTTTACCAAACTTTGTGTTTTTGCCATTGAGGACCCGCACAACCTCAAACCATCCACAGTCCCAACTTTGCTCCATGTCAGCCCTGTAGAGGGGAGGGAATCCGAAGGCAGTCGGGGGACAGTATATGGTCCAACCATTCCTCTGTGGCTAGCAGTTGGGACACCACAGCAGTGCTCCCTACCCCAGTCTTCTTGGAGTCATATTTTGGAATTTTATTCTTTCATTGGAAGATACTTCATGGAACAGTCATAGGAAACATGTCAATGCATTTCACATAAAAATGTAAAGTCATCTGTTCCACCCCTTGTGAAGCATGTTTTCGTGTGATAATGAGGACTTTTAATTTATTGTTTCCATTTTTCCCTTGAATAGGAAGAATAGAACCATATTTCTGGTCTAACTTTGGAATCTGTGTAGGAACTGGCATCCTATTGATCTGTGTCTAAGGTTTCTAGCCAGTTTATAATTCCAATTCCTACTTATGTTTTCCTTATGCTAGTGTTTTCTGTTCTATTTGTCTTTTAACTATTATAGTCTGTCTATTTCCTACAAGCCACCTCAAATCCCCTGTGAACCAAGACAGGGAAGAAAGGAATGGGCACACTGTTGTGTTTGAAGGGCTAGAGCTCAAGCTTGGGGCTATGGGAGATTTTCCCCTATCGGCTGAAATACACGAGGTGGTGTTAGAGATCTTCTTCCCTGTCTGTCTCTTCATACTAATTACCAAGCACCCACCATGTGCTGCTATTGTACTGGGTTTTATATACAAATGCTCATTTAATCCTACTTCTATCCTACAAGGTAGGTATTGTCCTCATTGAACCCCGTCCCAAGAGGGTAAGTAGCCTGTCTGTGGTCACACGAGTACATGGTAGCACTGGTATCTGGACTCAAGCCTGCCTGTCTCCAAGGCTGGGAAAGGACGGGAACTCAACGGACGTCGGCCTGGACTCCATGTTTCAATGTTTGCCTGCATTTCACAGCATGAGCCCTACACCTGGTGTAGTGGGTCTGTTCGCATTGTTCTCATTGGATTCCAGGCACGATCCTTAGAGGAAGAGTCTAGGTTGAGTTGGCCAGGCGGCATTTGTGGAATTTTTTGGCTTACTCATTCTACTGGGTAGAATGCTTGATGATTGTGCTCATTTGGCCTGGGCTTTGACTTAATTGTGGATCATGATGGAAGCATCCCAGGCAGAAAGAATTATGTATGTGGAGCCCTTCTGAAAAGGAGGTTGCTTGCTTGCTGACTTGGTGGCAACTTCTATTGGACCTTTCAGACTTGACCCTTTTCTTCAGTTAAGAAGACTTTCCCTGGCTACCATTATTATTACAAAATGTTCAATTTCTTTTAAAAAAAAAAGATTTAATTTATTTACTTGACAGAGAGACACAGCAAACAGCAAGAGAGGGAACACAAGCAGGGGGAGCACGAGAGGGAGAAGCAGGCTCCCCGTAGAGCAGGGAGTCTGATGCAGGGCTCGATCCCAGGACCCTGCGCTCATGACCCGAGCGAAAGGCAGCTGCTTAAGGCTGAGCCACCCAGCCGCCCCTACAAAATGCTTAATTTCTGAAACAGATCAGGTGATGACTATGTAAGGCTGCACTTGTAATTCCTTTTAATGAGAGCATCAGAGTAACCGTCTATTGACAAAGTATCTGACTTATAATGAACATTGCAGGGACTTCTTTAATAAGCATAATGTCTCTCCTCTGCCTCAAATCTCTTTGCTTGCAGCACCTAAGATGGGGGTGGGAGGATGGAATTAGTCTCTTCCTTGTGGGGATTCATTTGCTAAAGTATGTTCAGGTCAGAACCCAATTTCACAAAGTTCCAGGTCTGTAGGATGGATGGGGCTAACCTAATCACATTATTTTATAATGAGTCATGTACAATGCATAAAGCATGCTCCTTTTCTCCCCTTTAGCATGGCCTCCATGTTTCTTCCGGCATGTCGGACGGGAGTTTGGATTCGGACCACGATTGCTGCCCAGCAATCCCCATGTGGGTACCATTCCTAGAAGCCTGCTCTTCTGGCCCCTGACCTGGTCCCTCTACACTGACACTGGGCCATACAGAGAAGTGTCTGAGTCTGAGAGGTGTCCAGTTGTTGGCTGGGATCTCACCGATCCAGGCTGGGCTCTCCCGGGTCCAGCTTCAAGCAGTGGTTTGTTTGGGTCTCGGTGTGCAAGCCCGACCACCCAAGCACACTTCCAAACCTTTACTCCTAGCAAGTCCGCTGACAACCCACAGACCAACCAAAGCCTGGAGTCAAGGGATGGGGAAGAGCATTCCACCCACCAGGATGCCATGACAAAGGTGTCTGTTCTGGGGGAGTGGAGAGTGGCAACAAGAAATTCAGTGCTCCATATGTGAAAAAAGCAGAAAAAAGCAGAAAAATCAGAGTGTGGTTTAAAAAGGGTAAGCACAGTCTCTAAGGCTTTGGTTTCTGGTACACATGCACTTGGATTATCAGTCATTGTCTCTCTCTTTTTTAAGATTTTATTTATTATTTATTTGACAGACAGAGATCACAAGTAGGCAGAGAGGCAGGCAGAGAGAGAGGGGGAAGAGCAGAGAGCCTGATGCGGGGCTCGATCCCGGGACCCCGAGATCATGACCTGAGCCGAAGGCAGAGGCTTTAACCCACTGAGCCACCCAAGCACCCCTATCAGTCATCTCTTATCTGGGCTCCCTGCTGTTGCCCCTGCTTCCCTGGTTTGTGGTCAGCACAGCTGCCAAGGCATCTGTCTTGAAATCCCCAAATGCTGCAATGATTTCCTGCACAGTGCCATCCACATTCCTCAAAACTCACCTGCTGGGCTTGCTTCTACTTCAAGGACTTACCTCAGTAGCCCCCTCTGCCTGGCATCTCCCCCATATAGGTAACACTCGCCGATGGTTCATTCCCTCACTAAACGTGTGTTTGTTCATTTATATTTCCTTGATGCTAAGAACACAGATATCCTAAAGAGACAAACAATGGAGAAACTTTTTTCTAGGCTGGATTTGATCACAATTATTTATTCAAACTTCTGAAACAAAACAGCACACAAGTCTAGAAAATGCACAACACATTTTCTTATCTGAATTAACTTGAGAGCATGTAAACATTATCTTTAAAAAATACAAATATTAGGAGCGCCTGGGTGATTTAGTTGGTTAGGCATCTGCCTTTGGCTCAGGTCATGATCTCAGGGTCCTGGGATCGAGTCCCTGTTCAGTGGGGAGTCTGTTTCTCCCTCTCCCACTGCCCCTCTGTGCTCTCTCACTCTCTCTCTCTCTCAAATAAATAAATAAAATCTTAAAAAAATAAAAGGTATCAAAATCAAATTCATGCAGAGAAATTACCCATAGTTTTTAAATCACAGCCAACATCTGGTTTTCTACATGACAAAAATAAAAGCAAGTAAAAGAATGCACAGTTTATAGATTTCAAAGAAAATCAGGGTGGCTAAGAGTCAGGTCAAAGAGGCCGATAGGGACCGGAGACATTTTGTAAGGCGGATAGACTGGTGACATCCATGGCAAGGCTGGGCAGAACCAGGAGGCTGACACCGAGCAGGCCCCGAAAGGAGGCACACCACCTGCTATGTATCTCCAGTAGCCAGCAAATTAACTGGCGTAGTTTCTAGAATGAAAACCAAGGTAGCTCCCAGTAAAGAATGCAAAGGCATGGGGCGCCTGGGTGGCTCAGTGGGTTAAAGCCTCTGCCTTTGGCTCGGGTCATGATCCCAGGGTCCTGGATCGAGCCCCACATTGGGCTCTCTGCTCCATGGGGAGCCTGCTTCCTTCTCTCTCTCTGCTTGCCTCTCTGCCTAGTTGTGATTTCTCTCTGTCAAATAAATAAAATATTTAAAAAAAAAAAAAAAAGAATGCAAAGGCAGTCCCTAACTATTCAGTATAAAATTGCAAATCGCCACCAACCCAGACACTCCCGATCCTTCTCCCTTAATCAGCACGCTGAAGCAACAGGCGCTGTAGCTTACACGGTCTTACCTTGCTTGTGTCTTCCCCGCTGGAGTGTAGCGAAGGCAAGTTCTTCTGTCTGCTTTGTTCACAGCTGTATTCCCAGGGCCTGACCCACAACAGAAGCTCAAATATTGGTTGGTTGAATGAAGGAGCTGTCAGGGATTTATTTTTCTCATGGAACAAGAAATACGGGGGTGCGGGGCCCCTGGGTTGGTTCAAGAGGCTCGTCATGCCTTCAGGGAACCAGGCTCTCCCTGTCTTTTCTCTCTGCCCAAGCTCTGCATGTCGGGATGTCTCTTCTCATGGTCTCAGATGGTTACGGCTACTCCAGACACCTCATCCTTTCCCAACAACGTGTAAGAAGAGGAGCTCTCCTAACGCCTCTCGTGCTGATCACCAGCAGCAGCGTCTCTTTGGCTCGGGGGACAGCCTCCATCTTTTGCACCCCCAAAGCCAGAGGAGCAGGGGTGGGGCTGTGACTGTCATGAGAGAGGGGCAGATCAACAGTGGGGAAACTGCTTCACAGTCCACTGCCCCCTTCCCGTCCCTGCTTCCTCTCCCTATAGCTGCTCTGTCAGAAGAGGCGAGCCCCCTTTCCATTCCTTATTTCCCCCAAGACCCAAGAAAGGGAGAGGTTAATTATTTTTCCTAAGGAAAGCAGATTTACCAAACATGAATCTTCTACCATGTTTCTGACTGGTAGAAAATGAAATCAAGTTAAGATTTAAAAACTTTTATTTTTTGAATAGATAATACATGTACATGGTATAAAATTAAAAAGGTACAAAAGGTATACAGTGACAAGCAATTCCCACCCCTCTTCCCAGAGGCAAGCGAAGCCGTCAGGTTCCCGTGCGTCCTCCCGAGACAGTCTAGGCATGCGCCGGCAGACCTGTAGTCAGCTGTGCGTGTTTGCACCGCACACGTGTGGATGCCCATCACACACATTTTTCTCCGTCCCCCGCCCCTTTTCAAAAACAAACACTAGCATACCGGGAGCCTCTTGGACCCTACTTTACCACGTGCCTTAGGGATCATCCCACGGTAGTACATACAGAGTGACTCCGTTCTTCTAAATTTAAGAGCCCGTTGCACGGATTCACCATGATTTACTTAACCTTTGCCCTATGTTGGTGGTAGTTTCCGACTTTTTGCTACTACAAATAATGCTGCATGAAAATCCCTGTACGTGGGGAAGATTCCTGGAAGTAGCATTGCTGGCCCACGTCTGGGCACTGTTCAGAGATACTGTCTGACCACGGGTCTGCGCAGTTCGTACTGCGGCCAACCCCGCATCCCAGCGCCGCTCCCCACTTCCTGGATTCATGTGGCTGAGTCACGTCAACTAGTCAAGTGACCATTAGGTTCATGACATACTTTGAACCCAACAGACTCATGACCTAATAGTCCCTGACACCAGTGTGCTCCCTTTCTCTTTCCCCAAGAAAGAGAAAAAACCCACATGAAAGGTAACTGCTTTGAAAGGTCTGAGACCTCTGACACCTCTGTCGTTCCGACCTTAGAGGCTGGAGTCTGACAAAGACACTCTAGGAGACCTTCACAAGCTGCTGAGTGAAACTGTCCACCTGTATGCAAACGAAGCATCAATTAGATGCCAAGTTTCATTCTAAACTCTGCTAATACAGGGATACAAAGTCACAATTTAGAGAAGCTATTTTATTCCGCCAGGATTTCCCGGCCATTAGCCCGAGCAAGACTGTGGGGAGACTGCAAGGTTCCTGCTTTCTCCCACTCTAGGGGGTGGGCACGCAGCAGACTTCACAAAGGACTAAAAGATCAAACAGTAAGTAGCCTGTGCCACCAAGAGAGACAGCAGGGGAAAGTGCAGAATGTGACTGGGGCTGCAGGCCGCCACTGAATGGGTCTATAGCAGATCAGCCTGTCCTGGAAAGCCACTGCCCATGACCTTGGACGGATAGCAGTCCAGGCAGAGGCAGCAGCAAGGACAACAGCCAGAGGCAGGTATGAGCTTGGCACGTCTGAGGAACGAGTATAAGGCTGATGCGGAAAACCGGCAGTATTCCCCAAAATGTCACATGAGCCATAGGCCAGCTACTAGATCCCCTCAAAGCTTCTACACATTTATCGTGAGGAGAGTGGGGACCATGAGAACAGGATTTTTTTCGTAGTATTTTTCATCCCGCCGCCATGTGCTGTTGAAAGAAACGCTCTGGACTTGGGGAAAAGCACTGAGAGAAGGTGTGTGGGGGGGTGGGGGCTCCGAGGACGCCTCCCATAAGGTGCCTCACCTGACCGTTGCTCGGCCACACAGATGGCCGCCAGGTACCTCACCTTGCTGGGGTTCTTTGCCGGACTGCTGTGTGGTAAGGGCTTGTACCCTGAAGCCGACATCAAACCCAAGGAAAGCATAAAGCGCTTCCTCAACGTTCTTTCCCCAAGCTTCTCAAAGCAAGCTTCAAGCCAACTCCGCCTCTCAGGCTCAGGCAAAGTACCTGTTACAGTTTATTGCTTGAATGGCTGCTTCCCTCTACACTGATCATCAGTCACGTGCAGAGAGGGCATGACCAGGCCACGCCCGGGGCACAGGAATCAAGGCGGCCTGCTTTACAGGCCACCGCTTACGGTCCAAACCTCTGCTAGCAGGCCTGCTCTGGTCACTACAGACGTGATCAGGGCCAGCGACAGTCAGCCTGAGGTCATGGGGATGGCGCTTGGTGAGGTAGTAGAGGGCTGCCTGGGGCCATCCCTGTCCTCTGCTCCTGGTTTCAGAAAGTCCCAAGAGCTACGCTGTTTGTCAAGGAGTGCTTCCTCAGCCTGAGAAAGGCCTGCTATCTGTCCGAGCCCCTCGGCCTTCTGGTCCTGCTTTGGCAGATACTGGCAGGCCCTATCTACCCACAGAATATCGGCAACAGACCAGAACCCAGTGAGAACCGTACATTCGAGACTCTAATAAGAACTTAGGCCTGGAATTTGCTCTGTTCAAAAAGGAAACAGACCCTGACATGTCACTTTGGCAGTATTCTCAAACATTTGACACCTCCCTCTAGTGCAATGAGCTGACCCCAGGGACCCATGAGACTGAACCCAGGCAGAGGACAATAAGGAACATGTCTCAATGTCTCCCCATATACCTCGTGGTCCTCTGGTTTGCACTGCTCAGCAGCTCTGACTTCGGTTTATACCAAGGCAGCCCATGTACTCCACGAGACATCTGTGTGTCAGGGAGGGCGGCACCCCACCTGAGGCTGGTGGAGAATGCCAGGGTACCCGGACAGCAAGCTTATTTATGGCTCTGACTGAACAGGGGCAATGGAATGCTTCCCGGGGAAGCCTCATTCCTCCAGAAGCACACATTTCATAAAAGTAACTTAAGCATGTTTCCTGCTGCCTTTTTTTTTTTTTAAAAAAAAAAAAAAAAAAAGCTCCAGAAAAGTCTGTGGGCTTAGCCCAATACCCAGTCATACTCTGGGCTCACAAGATGTCCCAGGAGGAACTCTCCTGAGGGGCCAAATGAAGAGGGCCCTAGGGCATCACACTGGCCTCTAAGGCCTGACTGTAAGGCATGCTTATGGTCCTAATTCCTCACAAAGACACCACCCACTCTGTGGGTCACCTGTAGCAAACACGGACTTCTCTCAACTGGCTCCTGCAGTCTAAGCAAGATGTGTCCAAGGAATGGGAACGAACTTGTCTGTATTAGGCCTTGTGGGTTAGAAGGGGAAAGGAGATCTAATAACTCCCTATAGCAAAACCAAATCAAAATGAAATTCTTTGGAAACACAGCCCAATAAATGTCCCTAAATGGCTATTAATTAGTGGCTTTGGATTAGTCATGCCATACTTGCCCTGATAGCAGAGGTGGCCTACCGAACCCCAGAATATAACCCACTCCTCCTCCCTACCACCTCTGGACACACAGACAATTTCATAACGGCTCAAAACATGGCTAGGGAGTGGGTCCGTGAGCTTCTCAACACAAAAACACAGATGTTTGCCCAAACCTGAAATAATCGGCAAACAGCTGCCCCCTCCCCAGCCCTCAGAGGCCCACCTGTTTTCTGGCTGTCGCTGGCTTCAACTTCATGGGGCCCTTTCAAAAATCAAGCCGTAGCTGTCAGCAGCCCCGTGGGAGCCACTGAGGGGAGACGCAGAGGGCCCAGGAAGGGCACATTCAGCACCCGGGAGCACCACCTCGGGCCCCGCTGCTTCCACAGCTCTGGGGGCCGGACAGGCCTTGCTGCCCAACCACAGAAACCAGCGCCTGCTGCGAATCCAGCAAGGGATTTTTAAAGGTCTGTGCCCATCAGATTTGCTTACTGCACATCTCAGAGAACTAAGAATGGACGTGCTGTTCCTGTGACTGCACTGAACGCCCCAGCTGCCTCCCCGTGTAAGCTTCTACGTGTCACGTTCGAGCCCGCTGACGAGCACGTGTGCAAGCACGCAGTATGAAATGCCCACCTCGTGCCAGGGTTCACTGGACGTGGCTGGGCTGCCGGATCCCTGACAGCCACGGAAGGAGGGGCTCCCCATCTGGTCCTGACTGCTCATTTCTGGAAGACAGAGTCTACTGCTCTGCCTGCCTTCAAGCCCCCACCTCCCCTGGTCCTGAAGGCTGGTCCCAGCTGGCCTTTCCTGCAGAGACAGGCCCCTCCACTCCTTGTCCAACAAGCATGCTTATACTCTCCCTGCACCCTTTCAAGTTTCTAATTATACGATAATTATCTAATTATCGTATTTATCCAAAGTGGCCTTCCCACCTATCTCTGCCTGTTAAAATGCAACTCCCCATTCTGCTCTAGTCCCAGTCCTACCTCCCCCACAAAGTCTCCTGGATCTCTGCACACCTCACTGTTCTTCCTCCTCTGACGCCCTCTGCTTTCTGCTCACGACATTTATCACGCAATGCCCAGAGCCCAGTGGATGGTGTGTGAGTCTCATCTCTGTGCTTGGCCCAGGACCTGTCCAGACATGGAGCTCCTGGCATGTGTGCCTAATGAAGAGGGGGGCACCATGTCTGGCTGGGACTCATGTGAGAAACAGTGTGTTTAAGGTGTCCTTCTTGTTTACGGGGTCCTCAATATGAGGCCCCTGTTTTCAATTTTTGGTGAAATAAACTCGAGTCATGTGTAAGAATTCAGCCACTGAGGTTTCATTCTTGAGGCTACACCATTAAGACTGCTGGCTGGCACCTCGAGGAGCCAGGAACAAAAGGCACCGAGGGTAAGCAAAGGGCCCACATGACCATACTCACGTGGGCTGGTCATTCAGCTAAAAGCCTTTGCTTACTAAAACCAAAAAAAAACCAAAAAAACAACAAAAAAAAACCCCTCAGGTGACTGAGCTGAGCTCTGGGTCAAGTGGGCTGTTTCTGCTCCCTGGGCCACTTGCTGGCTGCCCGAGGCGCAGGGCCGGGGTCTTATACTTGTCTCCCTCAGTGCCCACTTCTCAACGGCTGCTCAATTAACATCTGCTGAACAAGTGAATTCCTTTTTATTCAGAGTCCGCACGGATACAGGTACCTTCACATGTGCAATGTTACTGGAGAAATTCAAGCTGACCCCACACAGAACAGATACTGCCCGCATTTCTTCATAGGATGACGGGTGTTCTCCAAGCCACTGTGTCTGCACCATCTGATTCCGTCAACAACAGAGAGATGAAATGGAAGCAAATGGGAGAAAGAAAATATCCTGGTGATGAGATCATGGCTCCTGCATCTCTCTACTGTAGTGTTCAGAACTATCTTCACCATCTTGCAGTTGATAAATGGCGTTAAAAAAAAATCGACGACATACGGTGATGTCTGGGAATCTTCAGGAGGCCTTGGCTCTCATCTTGGACAGTAGCACCTCATTCTTGCGGCCCTCCTGGAGAGGAAACAGAGAATGCGTCCATTAGCTTTCCCTAGTCCCCGGAGCCAAAGCGACGGGCCGACTAGACCGGGCCCCGGGCACGCTGCCACCAGCACTGCAGAGCGGCCGGGACGGCTTCACCTGGCCTCTGGCGCCAAAATGACGGTAACAACAACTGGCGTCTGGACTGTCAGACCGAGAGCGGGGTGAGGATGAGGCACTGTCCTTCCAAAAGACTTCATGGAGCCCCTGTAGCCCTCAAGGGGCCAGAAGCAGCCAGCAGACACGTAAGCGCCAATCCTGGACCACTGTGGTAAGGAAGGAAGGAAGGTACTCGGAGCCCGCAGCTGAAGGAGTGATGAAAGGCAGACCTAGTTCACACAGCAAGCAGAGCACATGGCCAAGTTCTCACCCTGACAACAGCGAAGACTGGGTACATCCTTAGCTTTAAGAAAACAAACTCACAAGACTGGGAGAGAGACATGCACTGAGGGACCCTCCTCTTTTACAAATGAGCTGTATGAGATCCATGACTGCGTGTACTGAGGGAGGTCACTGGTCCCAGGCCCTGCGTGTGGAACCTGACGTCACCTCTGCATCACTCTGTATCTGCCTCTTCAAACATGTCCCAGAGCTGCTCACTATGCATGCTCCTTCCTTCTTGTTCCCACTGGCCTTGACAGCTCAGGATACCTCCATCTGCTGGCAATCCCTGTCCCCTCCTTCCTTGGGCCCCGTCACCAGGAGCTGGCTCTAAACTGAGACGTGAACGTGGTAGCAGGAAGGGCCTGGAGAGGCAAGCTGGAGGGGCCCGGCCTGAGAGTGAGGCCAGGCGTCCAGAAGCCATGCCCCTGGAGAGGCCCTTACTGTGGAAGAAATTCTTCCACCCTTGAGCCCTCTGCATCCGAGACCCCCAAAGTCAACATTTCCATCTCCCTGGACCTAGCTAGGTGCTCCCAGGTCTCTGCAGGCCCTTGGTTCTTTCTGGCAGTATCATGGCTCATGGCTGCAGGGATCCTGTTTTTACTAAGTGCCAGTTCACGTGCAGGTACTTAGCCTTCTCCTCAGGGCTGGGCTCCGGGCCGGGGGTAAGGCTGAATTACTGTCAGAAGCAAGGCACTCTGACACTTTCTGACCGCAGGTTCTTGGAGGGGGAGGCAGTTCACTGGTCCTGGGGCACGGGAAGAGAAAGACCTTTAGTAACATTTGTTATACTAGAGAAGAAAGTTTTCCTCTTTAAAAGGAGTTATTGAAAATAAAATAAAATAAGATAAAATGAGTTGCTGAGATTTGCTTGGGGAGAAAAGCTTTAGCCAAAAGCCAAGTGCTGGTGTGGGGTAAAGATGGAAGGAGAACAGGCAGAGTCATACTATTATGACTCTCTCTACTTCTGTATATTTTTTGAAAATTTCCGTAATAAAAAAGATAAAACAACAAAGCCATGAATAAATACATTCAGCTGTCACCCACTTTCACTTCAAATGAGGCAAAACAACTCAGCAGGGTCTGCTGCATGTAGCGTCCTCAGCAGGGGCCAGGCTATGCACAAGACGCCGACATGATGCCGGAACATCTCAGGACAGGCGTCCTCCCATCACTTGCTGTGTGTGAGCACTGATCAAGCCTCATGCAATCTACTCATGCAATCTACTGGAGGCCTTTGGGGAAGCTACAGAATGATACTGTCCATCTGTTCAAAGCAAATGCAGAAAGGGTCCTTCAGGCATTTCCTTCCAGAAAAGAAGGGAAAAAACCTCCTCGCCTCTGTTTCTCTCCTACCGAAGACCGCATGCGGCCCACCACGTGCCGGACATGGAATGTTAGCCCCCTCGAAACTCTGTACTCAAAGTCAGCTTCATGAAAATGCACGGCCTGCATTCGTCAGTGCGAGGCTCGAATTTTAAGCTCACTTTGGTGACCTTAAGAGAGACTGTGGTTTAGAGACATGGTAATTAATGTGACAGAGCAGCTGAAGGGATTTCAGAGTATGTGTTGTTCCGGGGCAGACTTGCTGTCAGCAAACCTGGCTGCGACGAGCAAGCCCACGGAGACTCAGACATCACTGGATGTCTGTAACCCGTGTCCCGACGCCAGAGGAGGCTGGGGCTCAGGATGAGAGGGGCGCCATCGCGGCTCAGTGAGCATGCAGGACACAAACCCACTGAAGGGCACAACGGAGGTGGCCAGGGCCGGGCTCTGGATGCTGCGGCTGTGCTCTGCGTGCGGCTGCTGGCACGAGCACCAGAGACTGGGAAATGGTGGGCACGGAGAACCCCGCAGAGAAGCCCAGGCAGGCAGGGGAGAGGCAAGGACAGAGAGCAGAACAGAGAGGGTTCTGGAAGAAGAGCCTGGGACGAAGGTCTGCTCCTTCAGACGGATCTTCCACCACACAGGGATCTTACCAGGTAACTGCCCTGTTGTGAAAGAGCAGCACCGCTCGGGCTGAAGGAGCGGGGTCGAAACCAGGGAGCCACAAGCCTCCGCTGCCACTTCTTCCTTGAGCTGCGGCAGCCACAAGAGGGGCCATGCCACCTCAAAGGAGCGGGTGGAAGAAGCTCAAGATTTCAGAACTCTGACACGCAGTTGCTAATTTTAAATCTTTGCCAAGTAAAATGTTAAAAAAGAAAAAAGGAGTAAATACTATCACTTTCATGTCAAAAACCAAGAAAATAGGCTGGTTTTTTGCTTTTTAAATGAGTCCCTTAAATGAAATCTATTTAGTTGTCTGTCTTTTTCTCGACTTGTTCTGGATGGAGGAAAACAGCACAGGGAGGCACACGGTCTGGGGGTCTCAGCGGCTTGGAGGGACCCCCCTGTGTTCCCTGGCGCGAGAGGCTCTGCGCCCAGGGAGACAGGAACACAGAAAGCCCGATGCTTACCGTCCCTGAAGGAACCGCTGCCTTTGGAGGTCATCTCAGACCTGAGAGCGCGGAGTACGAGAATGAGCTTGTCCATTTTGCTTTTATGTGCTTTGATTTGGACAGCTTATACTTACCCTCCTCAACTTATCTGTTTTCTGTTTCTGTTGTCAAAAGGGCAGTGCTGGCTTGCCCAAGCAACATTTCATTCCTCCCTGCTGGGCCTTTTCTCTTTCTGAATTATTTGCATTTAAGGGGAAAAAAAGTTCTGCTGGGGAGCAGTGAGTCCTGTTTGATCCCTCGGCTCACTCACTAGCCCCTCCAAAACTTCAGCTCCAGCCCCCGCTAAGCACTCGAGGCTCCCAGACCCCGAGCACTTCACCCAGTCACTCTCCCAGATGCCCAGCCTTAGGTCTCCCGCTGCGCCCATGGCTAAGTCCGCACCCAAGAGAGACCTTCCCTGACCGCACCATCTGTTAGTGCCCCTACCCCCAGCCAAAACTGAAGTTAGTTATTTGTTACTACTTGTTTACTAGGATTTGTGTTTTCTAGCTTGTTATCTGTCTCTCCAACCACAACATTAAGCTCCTTGACACAGGGCGCAGGTCTGTTTAACAACCTGATATATCCCCAGAGGCATGGAGGGAGCTGGAAGAACATTTATGGAAAGTGAAAGATTTTGAAATGTCTGTGGGTTGTGGCCCCCAAAATTTAAATTTAAAAAAAAGGGAAGGAGAGGTAGAAAAGGAAAAATTGGGAAGAAGAAACAAATTTTTAAAAATATATAGAAATAAAATTTTTGGCATGAAAAGATCAGACTTTTTATTGTGCAGACCCAGCACCAGGACACACACAAGCCCCACCTCCAGCTCCTCTGTGTGCAGCAATCTCTACACTCCCTGAACTCACACAGATTTGAGTTAGAAACGGGGAAGGAATTCCTGGAAATGAAGTTCCTGACACCCCAGTAAGTGACGAAATGAAGTCTCCTTTCTGGAAAATCTCATAAGAAAAGGGCAAACGCTTTTCTTTCTGAGCCCATGGAGAATGGTCCATTCCCAAATGCAGGGAGAGAAGACAGACAAAATTCAGCTGAGTGTTGGCCATCACAGGAGGCAGACAGAGTGCTAGACGCCTGCATCCTTCACCTGACCCAGCAGAACCCACCGACGAGCAAACAGGTGTGAGGGGATTTAGCCACTGCCCAAATGCACAGCTGGTAAGCGCTAAAGGCAGGGTTCGAACCCAAGCCTGCCAAGCTCAAAGTTCACTCTTCCCACAGGCTTCTCAAGGTCCCTCTCCCACCTCGGATGGGATGAAGGAAAATTCCAGATCTGAATGTGTAATGAATGCTGTTTCCAGGTGGCCTTTGATGCTATTTTCTTATGGGTTTAATATGCTTACTAAATGTTAGGGGAATGAAAATGAAGACGTGATGTCTCTCAGAACGTTCGAGACTTGAGAACGGGCCAGCAAACCACACAGTCCTGAACTAGCTAAATGGGGTACTTCACTGTGGGATCACACAGCTGTGGCCCATCCCCAGACCCGTGGGGAACCAGGCAACTGCTCTGGTTTTTAAAGGCTCGTCTTGAGACACACATAACACCCCCCCGCACAGCCTTCTGAGGCTGGCCCCATCTCCGCCTTACCTCCTTGAACTCCTTCACAGTCTTAAAGTACAGCCTCTGCTTTTCTAACAGTTCCAAGTACTGGTCGTTCAACTGGTCTCTTCGCATCTTGTTCTCTTGCTTCTTCTTTTCCATCTGTGGAAACAGTTTGGCAAATGGGGAGGAACGGGCACCTTGTGACCAAGGCTGCTGGCAACACTCAGAAGGCGACTGTTACCAATGTTTTGATGGACTTCCTTCCAGTATTTCTCTTTCTGCACACCACTTCTGAGACTGACCTATTTATTTGGGTGAAATTACACAGAGGCTTCTCTCATTTCTTCAGCAATTCTATTACTGGGCACTAAGTGTCCCATTTGCATGTGTGTGTGTGTGTGTGTGTGTGTGTGTGTGTGTGTGTCTACAATTTCACAATCAACGGCCTGGTGCTTCTTAACCAGGGGCTATTCTGGCCCCTGAAGGGCATGAGGTAGTGTCTGGGGATGGGTTAGGTAGTCACAGCTGAGAGAAGAGGGTCCGCTAGGAGCCAGGGATGCTGCTAAACCTTCTACAATGTGCAGCCCTGCCCTCACACGACAAGGTGTCATCTGGTCCAAAATGTTAACTGTGCTGAGGCTGAGGAACTCCTATGTAAATAACTGAGTCTGCTTTCATGCATTATTTCCATACATTTTCATAGTATTTCCATGCTATTATACACTTTCTACAATCAAAACTTAGAAAACTCAAGGCGCCTGGGTGGCTCAGTGGGTTAAAGCTTCTGCCTTCATCTCTGGTCATGATCCCAGGGTCCTGGGATTGAGCCCTGCATCGGGCTCTCCGCTCAGCGGGGAGCCTGCTTCTCTTCCTCTCTCTCTGCCTACTTGTGATCTCTGTCAAATAAATAAATAAAATCTTAAAAAAAAAAAAACCCAACCTAAAAAACTCTAAGAATATTCCCAATCACACTGATATTTTAGGGGCACCTGGCTGGCTCGGTCGGTAGATCACACTGATATTTTACCCATTTTTCTATTGGTGGAAAATTTAGGGTGTTTCCAGGACAGTGACCTCATAAATAACAGGATGCATTTGGATTAAAGAGACTTTCCTAAGGTACCTAACAGCTTAATCTTTGAACAAATATTGCGTGATCACCCTGAGGACTAAACGTGGTGGTGACGAGGTCACGTCACCGTTCCCATGGAGGGTGTGCACTAGAGGGGCTGATGCTAACCACGCGTCTCACACAGTGAGCTCCGCGTGCAAAGTCCTATTCAGGATCACCACTGTGAAGACAGTGACAGGGCTGGGGGACAGAGAGGTGGGTGGGTGCATGGCCTCTTCAGGCTGGAGGGTCAGGGAGGGCTCTCTGAGGAGATGACATTCGGGCAGAGTCGGAAGTGGTATGTGCATGATTTCCAGCAGCAAGCGAGAGCATCGCAGATGGCGAGGGCAGAAAGCTGTGGAGGCAGCTGGTGCCTCGCTCGCAGCTGGTGCTCACGAGTGCGTTGGACGGACTCACTGGCCTCTGACGCCTGAGCAGGGCTTCTGAGGTATGCATTGGAAGGGACTGCCCAGTAAATTCAGGTTAAAGCTTCACTGTCTGCACAGTATCCCAGGCATCCCCAGGCCCATCACCTGGTAAACTGCAACCCGGTGTCCCCAGAGCCTATCCCACCCACAGAGCCACTGATCTGCCTGGACCACTCCTGACCATGTGTCCAGCTTCTAAGTCACCTGGTGACCTGATCCTGAGCCCCCTGACCTCTTTCCACAGGTCTGCACATGGACACCGGTCACATGCCTGTGATCAGGTCTGGAGTCTGCTAACCGGCCTGCCTCTGGGGTCTCCCAGAGGCAGGCAGTCCCCTCTGGAGACGCTGGTCAGGGCCATCTTACACTCGGCTCTGGCTCAGCAGGCGGCCCTGGTCCCTTCCGGCGGACTTCCTGATGCTGCCCAGATGACTACGGTTCCTGTAACCCATGTCCCACAGCTGCTAGGAACGTTTTCTGCTGAGCGGGTAGGACCTTTCTGCTGGGTTGCTACCCCTTAAGTCGAAAAGCCTGGCAGTCGGATCCCAGACCTTTCTTGCCTGCTCTGTCCTCCAGCAGAAAATCTGGCCGCGAATGACTACATTTTAGTGATATAAATAGGGCACTTGAGTAAATTTAATTTGAATGTCCCCAGGACCCACTGCAGAAGGTCGTGCAGCAACCCTGAAATGGACTGAGCTTGAGGCCAGAGAGGCGCGGGTTCCAATCCTACTTCTGTCACTCACTGTGTATCCCTGGACAGGTTATTTCATCTTTCGGAATGACAGGTATCCCAGATGCAAAATAAAGATATCACCTAGATCACAGATCACAAGGTACAGATGACATTAACTGTGACGTGAACGACACATCACTCGGTTCACGGTAGCTATTCCACAAAGACTAGGCTTTGCCTTCACACTGACACCCAGAATGTGAGTGGTAACGATCGGTAACAAGCTGACTCTTAGGTCTGAGTTTTATTTTCACGCTGTCCTAGTAGCCCGTCCCCCAGGCACACTGTGCCCACTCCTTGCTCACCCCTACACCCTAGGTCAGGAGCCCCAGATTCTTCTGCTGAGCACCTGCTCCCAGGATTCACCTCCTCAGGATGAGGTGCAAATCCCTTCCAGCGGGGCACCTGGGCGGCTCAGTCATTAAGCGTCTGCCTTTGGCTTGGGTCATGATCCCAGGGAATGGGGATCGAGCCCTGCATTGGGCTCCCTGCTCTGCAGGAAGCCCGCTTCTCCCTCTCCCTCTGCTTGCCACCCCCCCTGCTTGTGATCTTTCTCTCCCTCTGTCAAATAAATAAAATCTTTAAAAAAATAAAATGCCTTTCACTACGTGACTCTCTCTTCACTCTCTTCACCCCTTCATATACCATACACTGTTGCATGTACACACTGCTGGTCTATGGTCCACTCTGTGTACATCCCACAGCCACCGATTCTGGGGGTATGTGTGCTCCGTGAGGACACAGATTCCCTGCCACATACACTCTGAGCAGGAGCCACTGTGGCATCCATACAGGGAGTGCTACGGTTTTTTAAACAAATACATCAGAAGACATGCATTCAAACGCATGCTGTTCGGCAAAGACAGCCTTCCTGCATTTGAAGTGCCAGACGGTATTCAAACCTGACTGGGAACCCTCTTTGAGAACTGCCTTTGCAGTCAACTGAACGAATTCACTCACTCAGCAAACAGTTCCTGCAAGCCCACCATGGGTCAGGTGCCGGGCTCGCCACTGGTGATGCACACATGAAGAAGACAGCCCTCTCTGCCCGCGGGCATGCCCCCCCAGCTCGTACCCCCCCCACCTAGCTGGGGAGGCAGATGCACAGAGCAGCCTCTTCCACTGGTCAGCACCGAGGTACCAACAGCACAGAGCCTGGGGGAGAATGGAGACGATGAACGGATCACATCCGCTTCCTTCCCCAGGAAGGCATCTCCTGGTAAACAGGAAGGGGAAGCCAGGGGAAAGAAACAAATCCCAAATCAATTGCCAGTGTTCTTTACTACGGACAAGAGCAGCTCTGCAGGCTGCCAGGTGGCTCAGTGGGTTGAGCCGCTGCCTCTTGATTTCAGCTCACGTTATGATCTCAGGGTTGTGAGATGGAGCCCAATATTAGGCTCTGTGCTGGGGGTGGAACCTGCTTAAGATTCTCTCTCCCTCTCCCTGACCCCAACCTGACCCCAACTCAGCAGCTCTCTTAAATTCTCAAAAAAAAAAAAAAAAAAAAAAAAAAAAAAAAAAAAAAAAAAAGCGCCGCTCCCTGAGGAGGAGCATGATGGCAGGGTGGAAAGGTCTGCCACGCTGTGATCTTGTTAAAGGCTTGTGGTCGGCCGGGCTCTCTGTGCTCCTCCTCGGTTACACCCTACCTAGCTCATCAAGAAGGGACCATCCTGACTTGGGCTTGCGTACCCGTGCAAGGCAGGCCACGTGCTGCCTCACGACTGCTTTCATTTTTGGGGCCGAATGGTTTTGTCACTAGTGGTAATTTTTTTCCTCCACTGACATCATTTTATTGAAGTCGTTAAAGGGGAGATTAGTTTTTTTCTACAAGGGAAGGGATATAAAGAGCTTCTGCCCTTAGTTCATCTCTTGTGAGATGAGATTATAGGCAGCGTGAAGGTTTGCCATCTGTGCGTGGGTTTTTACGACAAGTACCACAGACACTCTTCCCTTTGTGTCTGAAGTCTGGCGTCACTCCCAATATCACTCAGTCCAAGCTCGAGACAGCAGGTGCCCTGAGTCCCCAGAAGGTCACACTGCCATGCCTGAGGACCATTCCAGTGTGATCTATGTTTTTAAAGGGATCAAAAGTAAGAGATTTGGGAGTATTAGTGACTACTCGTCTGGTTATAACAGCAGAAAATTGTGGCTACGTCTGATTACCAGACAGTCATCAAATTCTTACTGCTGTCAAAACGGCCCAAGTGTAGAGCCGCAGAGTGATTAAAAACTCCATGCTGGCCCCAGACTGAGTGATTCTCTGTAACGCTATCTCTGGAACTCTCACAATGCTTACTGATTCCTCTCTTCTCTTCTGAGGCATAACATCCTCTCACTTCAGAATTCAGTTCGGTAATTTTTTGCATTTTCTATAGAGGATTCCTGAAAACTAAAATGCTCTCAGGATCCTAAGGAATGAATCTCTAACGGCAGAATTAAAGGAACCAAAGATCCAGTGAGGAAGAGACTGTGGGCAAGAGAGGAAGACGCTGGTGAAAGTTGGTTTCCTCACCTATACAATGGGGGGTAACACTACTCACTTGGAACCTTCTAGGAGGACTAGCACCAGGCTTGGCCCATAGTGGGTGTTCAATCCATGGGGCTACTGTTAAGAGCTGCCTTTAAATCATCAGCCTGTGGAGCTGGCACTGCCCTCTGCAGGGTCGGAGGCATGCTGGGCACGCACGCTGCGGACGCTGAAGGTGGGTCTTCAGGACTGGGAGCACGTTCTCAAGACAAGCAGAAGAGGGCTGCTCATCCCAAGACCTTTTCTGAAACCAGTTTGAGATCCCAGCTGCACTACAGAAAACGAGCCCTCTCACCTTCATTCTGCTCTGCTTAATTCCTTCTACGATCTGTTCCATCTGACGTAAAAACTGGTCCCGGGCAGTAGGGGAGGCCATGGCTCTGAAAGGAACAATCAGCAGAGTGAGGAACAGAATGCAGGACACCGAGGAAGGGGGAGGCATCAAGGAGTCTGCCCCATGCCCAGATGACACCTTTGTGAGGTGTGGTGGACCCCGGGGGGCCCCGGGTCCGAGGCAGTTAGGAATTCTAACCTCCGAGGAAGGCACGACAATTAGCCTCATCATTAATCTTCTTTCCTCACTTTCTCTACAAATTGCTTAAGTAATATGTATTTATGTAAAGTAAAACAATGTTATTAAAATCAACAAAAACATTTCTTACTTTGATGATGACATACAGTGCCTAAGAAAGGATTTCCATTTAGTTTTTAGAAATCTGAGGATTTGGATGTACTGCTCCAGACTGGTACACCTCTTTTGAGATTTTCCTAAATACACGGTCAAGAAACCTGGTCCTGTTTCTAAAGGCAGCAGCTAAATGAGTGGATTTCCTGGTGTCCTGAAACTTCCCCTTCACTTCCTGTTCTGTGCTGGGAATGGCACCACAAGGATCCAAGCCCACAGACACAGGGACTGAGAATTCTTCCACAGGACGGCTGACAGAGCGGAGCTCATCATGGCACCATCGAACACTGCAGTGTCAGGAAATAATGACGCAGTCACCATTTTTAGAAATGTCACAGGGCTGTAAGTCACTAACTGAATCTGAATCTTATCAGGGAGCTGTGATTTTTAGTTAGAAATGAGGCGTAAGATCTAGAGTTCAGATCTTAGTCACCGGTCACCTGCCAGGGGCTAAGAGAGGATTGTGCTGGAAGCAAAAGGAGCCTGCTGTATAAACAGCAAACCCTGGGTTGCTGGACGGTGAGCAGGTCACTGGGCATGCTTGGGGGCTGGTATGACTTGGGTGTAGGTGGGCCTTGCCATATAGTTGTTGGGGAAAAAGAATTCCTATCTGAATAAAGTTGTTTAGAAGATGCATAGTGACCTAAAAGCACAATCTATCATTAGATTTAAAAATCTTTTAAAAAATGAGATTATTTCATTATCTAGATTGTGAAGCATCTCTACGTGCTCAAGAACTAATAGTATTGATCAAATCTTAGACAAAAAATAAATAAATAAATAAACAGAGATTACAGTAGGAGGCACAAATTACTTAGAAGTTACTTTTTCCCCCAAGATACTCCTTGGTGTTTCTCAAACTCCCTCTAACATCATGGTATTTTTGCAAGAACCCTGAAACCGTGTAAAGCAAGACACACGTGCACTTCGCAGTAGGGGTGAGAGCGTAAAAACCGCCTGTCTAGCCCCGTCTCGCCCCTTGCACTTGCTACCGCAGGGGGGTGAGCAGAATGCACCGTGCAGGGTACGCCCGGGTTCTGATGGAAGGAGGGCTCCAGTACTTACTGTGAGAAGTTCTCATGAATTGAGTTCAGCAGGCTGATCTGAGGAGGAAAGGAAAAGAAAAAGGAAAACCTATAAGCAAAAGGAGTTAAGACTCTGCCATGTGCCCGTCACTGTGGAAGACCCTGGATATAGAGAAAAACAGAACTCAATTCCCCTTCTCAAGAAGTGTCCTCTAGGAAGACAGAGATTGATCTCGTTTGCTTGACAATAGCCCAGAAAGGGGACACTACTTACACAGGCCTCCACTGGGGGCCACGTGAAAGATGCACCTGTGATATGGTTCTTATTGTGGGGTAATCCGTGTGGGTTGGTCCGGTGATGAAATGGAAACAGATTCTGCCGACCTGGAGGTGAGGGGTCAGCAGGACTAGTGTGTGCCTGGCGTCACCAGACGTGAGGACCTTCACCGACATTTCCCATTCTGTCTCCGTCACAATCATACAAAGCGGGTGCAATGCCTTCTTTGCAGAAAAACCCCTGAACTCGCCAACTGGAGAGCTCATGCACTCGCCACTGCGCCGTGCTGCTCCTGTGAAGACATTACTCCTTTTCTTCTTCCTCCAAGTACAGCTGCACACGCTGCCGCCTGCTCCAGTCATCCGCCGCCGGGAGGGAGGGAGCCCTGAGTCATGAGTGGATTTACGCCGAGCATCGGAGTGATGTGGAGGGCGGCGTCAGCGTCCGGGGCGGCCTCTTCACTCTTGGCGAACGGTGATGACGAAATAGCTGGTTTCCCCGCATCAACTCAAATAAGCCCACCATCCCCATTTTATTTTGCTGCTTCCTCCCTTCCTTTAAAACCCAAACTAACTTTTGCCAAGCCGGGCCCCCTCCGTGTGAGCCTCCTGTGTTTGTTTCTAGGTGTCATTCTCCTAGGGCGCCACCAAACTGCGCTCCACGAGTTTCACATGGGCCCAGGTGCGCGTGCCGTGTTAGCTCTGAGGTGACCCTTCCGCTCTAACTTTGTGACCCAGCACGGGGCGCACAGCACGCTCTCCTTCCACTTATGCTGACGGCCTCCCACTCAGTTCGTCTGACCTTCCAGGGGTCAATAGCCGTGGTCTCTGCTCATCTGATTAAGTATTTTCTTTTCATACAGGTTCTTACCTCTTTTTCCAAATACACCTTTTTATCATCCAGGGTATTATACAAAGTGAAGAACTGCTTGGTTTCTTTGTGCACTGCTGAAACTGTAAATGCAAAGAAATTGACACACGAATAAGAAAATGGATCAGAACACTCCCAAGCACCCCCTGCCCCAAGAAGCCCACCCACAGGAGCCCGGTGTGCTCAGGTGTCCGTGTGGAAGCCCCAGTGCACACCAGCCTGTGCAGAGCTGCCGTGGGCTGGCGGGAGCCGGCCTCTTGTGACTGGCCCAACTGGGACGAGGGGCTAGAGGAACGTGGCAGCACCTGGGACAGGCGGGTTTCTCAGGTAAGGTGTCCTGCGTCGGGCAGCGGGAAGGGGCAAGGATGAGGAAACCCAGGCCGCCTCCTCCTGTCATGTGGCTTCCCTCCCTTCCCACATCGCTCACAAGCAGGACCCACAACATGCTGCTCTTTTTGTAATCCCTATGCTTAGCAGGGGCCTATACAGCAGGGACCCCCAAAATATCTACAGGATGAATGACATGCCTAACCCAGGGCAGCATATACCTGGTAAGTGTGAATATTCTTCCCATTTCTGTGCATATGACTACGGGGTGGGGGGGAGGAGGTCTTATTTACCAGGCTCCCAGCACCCTTTTCTATAACATTACTCCGCACCTCTGTCCACCTCTTGTTCCTCACTCTTCTATAGAATGACTTAGGAGGAAAGCACCAAATTCCAGGACTGGGACTGGGCCGTATTCACCAGAGGACGAGGTCAATGGGAGGAAGGGTTCCGGCCCCAGCTCATCCTCCTGCTTTGTGACTGGGTGCTTGGGTGGCCCCCACATGGCTCTGAGCCCATGTGCCTTCCTCATTGCTCTGAGTTCTCTTAGCACAGAGTGGAAGATAAAATCCCATGACCTGGAATGACAATCAGGCTTTGGGCCTAAGCTGAGCCCTCCGACGTAGCTGGAACCAAAGATGCCGACATCTAACGGTGATCAGGCACTGGCCAGATGACAGTGGGGTCTGTCTCCCCAGGGGTTCTTGCTCCTTGAACACAGGTTCCCTCTGGCGCAGCACAAGTCGGGGGAGGAGAGAGAGGCACAGCAAGCCGTGGGCACTGGCGGCCTCCTTGGGTGACTGCCACTAACACTTAACCCTGAATCTTTAAGCCAACTGGCCAACTTTTAATTTTATTACCCAGTGATAGCTGTGTCCTCCCACAGCGGGGCAGCGCAAAGACGGGTGGGGACAGGCGATGCTGTTGCTATCGTACATGTTTGGTAACAGAAATAAATAACCTGATACAAGTGTTCTGAGGCAACAGTTAAAAACGTTCCCAATATCAAAATGTCTAATTTGTAACAAAATCGCTACATGAACTACTCAGCATAAAATACGATTCTTGCTCAGAACTTCACAACAGTGGATTTCAAGCCTGGCCGAAACATGGGAACAGTCTGGGGAGTTTTAAAATCTCATGACCAATGAAATGCGATTTTCTGGAGCCAGGGTCAGGTGATTACAATACGTAGCCAAGGTTGAAAATCATTGCCATTAACAAACCAATCAACCTTTAGTTTTGTTGCTCAGGAACGTGCCTGTCACTCTTCCTCTATCCAGATCAAGGACTGGGTGGGGGCTGTAGATATTTGACAATAATAATAATGAAAATGATATAGATATTTTGGTGAAATATCTTGAAAATTTCTTTGGTGTAAAAATGTTCTATCAAAAGGACTTGAACATGTGTCAAATTTTACTCTGAAATACACAGATGCAAGGTATTGTTGATTATTATTACTGTTAAAAGCTGGAAAGTAGGGGCACCTGGGTAGCTCAGTGGTTAAGCCTCTGCCTTCGGCTCGGGTCATGGTCTCAGGGTTTTGGGATCAAGCCCCGCATCGGGCTCTCTGCTCAGCAGGGAGCCTGTTTCCCCTCTCTCTCTGCCTGCCTCTCTGCCTACTTATGATCTCTGTCAAATAAATAAAATCTTAAAAAAAAAAAAAGCTGGAAAGTAGGCAGGGATACAGAATTACGGGGAAAGATTGTACTTAAGGCAGAAACTATTTTCTGCTGAGAAGCCGCCACTGTTGATACCTGGCCCAGACCACCTGAACCAAGCTCAAGGGCCGTATACAACATCAGGATGGGGGCAGGCATGAAGGGAAGCATGACTCCAACCTGAGTAAGGACACTGCTCTGGCCTGAACCAGGAAGGATGTTCGAGAGGCCAAGAGCCCAGGGCAAAACCTGAGGGGGATTCTAGAAGAAGAGATGGAGTCTGCCAAGTGAGAATTGCAGGACAGTGGCATTCTGGACTTGGGAAGCAGCTCACAGGCCAAAAGGCAGATGTCCTCACGAGATGGGTGAGACACTGAGGGAGAGCCAGGGAAGCTGGCCTGACTGATGCAGGATGCTGATCGGTATCATGAGGACCTGAAGATCCTCCAGTGATTATGGAGAGCTACTCAATGTTAACGTTTTTAAAGCAAGAGTATAAAGTGATCAAATTTCTGTTTGGGAAAGACTTCTCAGACAAGAGTGCAGACTCTGGGCAGTGATGAGAAGGTGGCTACAGCAACAGTCCAGAAGAAACGGACTTGACCATTACTTGGAGACAGAACCAGAAAAGCAGCGAGAGCCAGAGAAGACTAAGGGGCTGGGGGTGCTAGACAATGATCCCCATGACCAGGAAAAACAGGGTAGGGAGGCTGAATTCAGTTTTGTATATGCTGGGTCTGACAGAGTTGGGAAGGGGTCCCAGGCTCAGGTAACGAGAGGAGTCAAGGTCTAAGCTGCGTGTCAAAGTGCATGGTGTGTGTGGGGGGTGGTGTGTGGACTGGGGAAGCCAGAACGTGGGCTCCGAGAAGGAAAGGCGGGCTCCAGGTAGACTGCTCAGACTGGGGAGGTTCTGGAGGTAAGAAGGAGAAATGTTTTCTTCAGGAGACCCACAGGGCTCCGGAAGACTGGTCAGCAGAGAGAGAGGGCACATGACAGGGGGTGAGGGACTCAGACCAGCTAACGGTCATTGAGCTGAGCCCTGACGCAATTAAGAACAGTGACAAGAGTGGCAGTGACAACTGTGAGGGTCACTGTGAACCTGACAGGACCAGCTCACTGATTCCAGCTGAGGGAGACCCAGTCCTGGGTTACTGGGTGAACACAGTGCCGTCAAAGTCAGGACCACATGGGCAAGAAGGTTCACCTAGAAGAACAGTGACCGAGGACTGAGCCAGAGGCCTGTATCATGGAATGCTCATGTCCTGGGTAAGGCTAGAAAGCAGACGGGAAGCTCAGTGGCCAAATGGCTGATCAGGAAGAGGGTGGGTTCAAAACATCATGCTAGGAGCTCAGTGAGCTCTATCTGGCCACAGAGAGGGCGGCAGAGTGCCCCAGGGCTGCTCCTGGGATTAAGAGTCACTTAGCAGTGGGCTCTGCGGAATGAGGGCCCAGGGTGCCTGATGATGGCAGGTGGTGGTTCTGACTGACTGCCACGATGCACGCCCTAGCCTGCGCACATGGGACAGAACCCTTGCCCCCCGTGCCTCCCAGGCTCAGTGTGGAGTGATGCACACCCTAGCCCACTCATGTGGGACAGAACCCTTGCCCCCCATGCCTTCCAGGCCCAGTGTGGAGCATGACTGTGTTCGCTGCACCTACTCTGACGGTAGAGTTCAATGAATCTCTTCTGATACTGTATTAACTCAGCTCGGCTGGGGACTTCGTCAATCTTGCGTTGCAAAATCGCTATTTCTCGATTTCTTCGAGCCTAAATGCAAAAGGAAGGGGGAGACAATGCTATTTGGAAAAGGTTTTACATGTTCTTTGGGGAGCCAAAATATTGCCCCACCTCCTTCTGAGCATAACCGCACACCCCACCCCAAAATCTGCTCTTGGCTTGAGGACCCCATCTCAGACGGCCCCTCCTCCCACTTTGCAACACAGGGAGAAGGCGTGTGCGTGTGGCTATGAACTAGAACCAGAGAAGGCAGCAAACAAATGGTGAGAGATGGAAGAGTCCGAGTGGGAAGGGCTTCTGTGGACAACCCTCAGCCATCCCTCCAGGCCCCAGAGGACTCGAGCAGCTGACTCCGCCATCAGCAGGTGGGGAGCAGGAATGAAAAGGCAGGCCTCCCAGGTGACGAAGAATGGACACCATCCTGCTACCTCCATAGAAATTCCAAATTCCTTAGCCTACTGAAACGCTTGAACAACTTACTCCTACACTGTGTTCTTCCTACTTCTTCCCTACCATGGACTGGGGGGTACAGCAGGCAAACTGGCCACTGACAGCACCTGGGGAGGCAGAGCGGCGTGGCTGGGCTCTCACACCATCCCCTTTCTTCTGTGCCACCTCATCTCCCCTGCCGGCCGCCCTACTCACAACAGCACGTGGGGGTCTCTGAGTACCGGGGAAATGCAAGCATCACGGAGAGAAAAGCACCAAACCCAGAGCAGGGTCTCTGTGGCTCTGGTCAGAGGGGAAAATGTGCTTGTTCTGTTGGCCAAGG